>NC_053492.1:439744626-440417960 GCF_905171775.1 Rana temporaria
GGAAGCCGTGCCGCCTTGAACCAGAGGAAGGAAGATGCAGTATGAAGACGCCGCCTGCCATTCCTGGAGGTAGCCCCCGCCATAGATGGGGTTAGTTCTTGGCTGCTGACCGACCGACTGGGGGGGTTCAGTGCACTGCCACACAGAGCAATAATGTTAATGCAAACTTGGGTGATTAGGGCACACCCAGCACACCCTGTGCGCACACCTATGGTTTTAGAAGCCTTACACTTATTTAATTTATTTAAAGTCAATGTTATCTTTGGAGTTTATGTCAAAAAAATAAATAAATCCTGCAACAATTTAATTTAGCGCCCTTTTAAGCTAAGGGGAGGCTCAGGTGAGCAATAACTGAAGCAGCAACCACTGCAGCCTGGTGTGCCATAAAGAGAGCCCAAAGTGCCCGTGAGTACTACTGTATGGCACAACAGCTTTCTTATAGAGGAGGAAGCAAACGGTGATCGCCATATAGCAGGACCTTGTGCCATCCACCCTTATTTGACAATCATGAGCAAGTCCTCCTGATCCAGTTATATAAATATGCCATTACTGAATCACCTTTGGTCACATTCCTTTATTAGTACCATATCCAGCTTGGGTACACTTTAGCAGCAAAACGCTTCCACAAATGTATTTAAATGATCAGCGACTGTGCTGCATCTGTACCGGAACTAAAGTCTTGGCATACCCTGCCAAGCACCGAATGCGGACGTCTATTTATGTAAGTTCACAGGTACCCCCTGAGAATGCTTTGGTTAGGGACAGCATTAGGCAGGATGAGAGGGCATGATGGACCTTGTAGTCCACCAATATATTCCCACAGCCAATGGAGAGTCACAGGTTGTAAACGACTGTTGTAGGCTCCAGCAGTTGTAGTAACATTGTTTAGCATGGGTTGGCACGGTACAGATTGGCAGGTTCGGCTTGACTTGTAGTTCTACAGCAGCTGGAGGTGAAGCTGTTCTATGCTATAGCACTTTTGAATTTTACAGCAGCCCTCCTTAACGTTTTACCCCAGAGGAACCCCCCCAAAATAATTTTTGGGTCTCAGGGTAACCCTTACTAAACCGCTTCATTGGAGGTCAATGGAAAAAATGCCCTGGTCTTCAAAAAGAAGAATGCCCCTTACATTGAAGGTCAGTGGGAAGAATGTCACTTACCTCGGTGATTGGAATAAAGAATGCCCCCCTTACATGGGTGGCCAGTATGAAGAATGCCCCCCTTACATGGGTGGCCAGTATGAAGAATGCCCCCCTTACATGGGTGGCCAGTATGAAGAATGCCCCCCTTGCATGGGTGGCCAGTATGAAGAATGCTCCCCTTACATGGGAAGTCAGTATGAAGAATGCCCCCCTTACATGGGTGGCCAGGATGAAGAATGCCCCCCTTACATGGGTGGCCAGTATGAAGAATGCCCCCCTTACATGGGTGGCCATGATGAAGAATGCTCCCCTTACACCAGTAGTCAGTGGAAAGAATTCCCCCCTTACATTGGCAATCAGTGAGAATAATGTTCCTTACATTGGTTAGCAATGGGAAGCATGCCCCTTATATTGGTTGTCAATGTGAAGAATGCCCTTTATATTGATGGACAGTAGAAAGAATGCCCCTTTACATTGATGATCAGAGTGAAGAATCCCACCTTACATTGGTGGTCAATGGAAAGAATGTCCCTTACATTGGTTGTCAATGTGAAGAATGCTCCTTACATTGGTGGTCAGTGTGAAGAATGCCCTTTATGTTGATGGTCAGTAGAAAGAATGCCCCTTTACATTGATGGTCAGAGTGAAGAATTCCCCCTTACATTGGTGGTGAACAGAAAGAATGTCCCTTACAATGATGGACAATAGGAAGAATGCCCCTTACATTGGTGGCCAATGGAAAGCATGCCCCTTATATTGGTGGACAATAGGAAGAATGCCCCTTACATTGGTGATCAGCACGAAGAATGCCCCTCTTCTAGTGGTGGTCAGAATGCCATCCTTAGACACAGCTATAGGGAGCACTGGTGTCATGCAGCTGGCTTTGCTAAGTGGCATTAGACCCAGAATACCATCAGATAGGGGGTCAATCAGCCACAACCCAAGGAACCCCTAGCTATCTCTGGAGGAGCCTTGTATGGGAATAGCTGATCTAAAGGTGAGTTACTATGGGATGGCACAGCGTAGAATGGCAGGGTTTGCTAGGCTTGCGGTTCCACCACAGCTGGAAAGGCACAGTATACAAAAGGCTGCTCAATGCCATATCGCTAAAAAGTCCCAAGCATTATTTAGCATATGTTGGCACACATGTTGGCACAGTATAGACTAGCAGAGTTTGCAGGACTTGTAGTTCCACAACAACTGGCAAGCAATGGTTTGCAAAAAGCTGCTGTATGCATTATAACCAGTAAGTCCCCAATATAATAAAGCATAGATTGGCACACATGTTGGCACAGTATAGACTTGCATGGTCAGCTGGGCTTGTAGTTCCACAGCAGCTGGCTATCCATGCTTTGCAATGCAATATTACCAGTAAGTCCCCAGCATTATTTGGCATAGGCTGGCATGCTTAATAGAACAGCATAGACTGGCAGGGTTTGTTGGACTTGTAGTTCCACAGCAGCTGACCCAAAACAGTTTGCAATAACCTGCTTGAGGCAATATCCCAAGTAATTCCTCATCATGAGGTTGGCACACATGTTGGCACAGTATAAACTGGCAAGGTCTGCTGAGCTTGTATCTCCACAGCAGCTGACCAGCCATGGTTTGCAATAGGCTGCTCTATGCAATATCACCAGCAAGTCCCCAATATCATTTGGCATAGGCTGGCATGCTCAGTGGCAGATCATAGACTGGCAGGGCTTGCTGGACTCGTAGTCCCGCA
This sequence comes from Rana temporaria, assembly GCF_905171775.1. Lineage (NCBI taxonomy): Eukaryota > Metazoa > Chordata > Amphibia > Anura > Ranidae > Rana > Rana temporaria. The sequence goes on from NC_053492.1 coordinate 439,747,492, forward strand.
ACACTTACCCCATCACAGTTTGCCGAATGCTGTTCAATGCAACATAAACATCAACTCATAGACATTACATAGCATTGGGTGGCATAGTATAGACTGGCAAGGTGTGCAGCATTCTCCCCCATGCAAGATCAAGCCCTCAATGTGATCTGCCAGTCATGCCACCCTAATGAAGAGCAATCCATGCACACTTCTCACAAACTTTTTGCAGTCTCCTTCTGTGCCCCCCTCCTATACCCATCATCTTACCAGGGCTGTGCAGTGCAGGGGGTCCTGTGTGTTCTGGGTGGCAGGCTGGCAGCGATCAGACCTCCAGCTCCTTGCTGGCATCTGTGAGACCCGAGCTGTGCGATGTGTGACTTGCAACAGACGTTGTGCTTATGAAATGATGGCTTTAGAGTCTAGCAGCGAGCGTGTGGAACCAGTAAATCCTGTTTAACATTTCCCTGTGGATCTGGCAGGAGGAATTGTAGTGTGCCCCCAGGGTGACAGAGGAAATATGACAACCTCGTGTCTACACCAACAACCCCCAATCCCAGCGACGCCGGCCGGGCGCCCTCTGCTGACCACTGCTGGTACTACAAAGTATCACCTATAGGGGCTGTGTATCCACATTGTAACCTATCATCCCACACTGTTACCAGGGTGTATCTAAACTCAGGCAGTGTGCAATATTAAACATTTAAAGCACTTTCACCTCCTTCTTATCCAGGCCAATTTTCAGCTGTTAGCGCTGTTGTTGTCTGAATGACAATTGCGCAGTCATGCAACGCTGTACCCATATGAAATTATTATCATTTTTTTAAGACAGATAGAGCTTCTTTTTTTTTTTGGTGATACTTAACCACTTGCCTACCAGGCACTTACACCCCCTTCCTGCCCAGGCCATTTTTCAGCTTTCAGCGCTCTCACACTTTGAATGACAATTGCACGGTCATGTAACACTGTACCCAAACACATTCAAGCTTTCATTTGGTGGTATTTTTTTTGAAAATTTCTGTTTATTAAAGGTTTTATAGACATACAACGAAAACATTCCTTGGCACACCGCCAAGCTTAGCTATCGGCCAACATGAGCGGGAACATATAACTGTGCCATCGCAGATGGCATATTCCCCAACAACCCCCCCATCCCCCCCTACTCAGTTCCCCTTCCCCACCAAACCATACTGTAACTGTCATTTGGTGGTATTTAACCATTGCTGTTTTTTTTATTTCTAAAAGACCAAAAATTTGGAAAAAAAATGTTTTTTACTTAGTTACAAAATTTACTGACAGAAACTAAGTATTTTTTTGCCTTCACTGATGTGTGCGGATGAGACGGCACTGATGGGCACTGATAGGCTGAGCTGGTGGGCATTGATGAGGTGGCACTTATGGGCACTGATGAGTGGATACTTATGGGCACTGATTAGGTGGCACTGATGAGGAGGCACTAATATGCCGCACTTATGGGCACGTATAGGCGGCACTGGTGGGCACTAATAGGCGGTACTGGTGGGCACTGATAGGCAGCACTGGTGGGCACTTATAGGCAGCATTGATAGGCGGTACTGATGGGCATTAATGGGTGGCACTGATGGGCACCACTGATGGGCATTGATTGACAGCAGTGCTGGGCATTGATGGGCAGCACTGATAAGCATCACTGATAGCCAGCACTGACTGGCATCGCTAATGGACACTGATTGGTGGCACTTGTGTGCAGTGGTGGGCACTGATTTGGTGCCACTTGTGGGCACTGATTGCTGGCACTGGTGGGCACTGATTTGTGACACTTAATTTATATGATCAGTGTCCTGATTACATTCCTACATGTCTCCCTGTGAGGAGATACCGATGATTGGCTCGCCTCTCCTCACACTCTGTCAGTGTGAGGCAAGGAGAGCCGACTACCGGTATCTCCGTGTTTACATGTGATCAGCTGTGATTGGACACAGTCGATCACATGTTAAAAGAGCCACAGCTCTTTACAGAGATCAGGGCCACGCCGTGTCCTAGCAACACGGTGCGGCCATGATCGCCATGCTGCGCGCCCCTGCGGGTGCGCAAGAGCGGCCGTTTTGGAGCGCCGTCATATGACGTTGTCCCAGAACGAGAGCCGCACCGCTCCGCTGTCATTTGACAGCGGGCGGGCGGCAAGCAGTTAATCACCGCTGTGTTTGTTTGTTTTTTGTTAAACAAATAAAAAAAGACCAACAATTTTGAATAAAAAAATCTTAGTTTCTGTTACAGTAAGTCATTTTTTCTCCTTCACTGAGGTGCACCGATAGGCATCACCGATATGCAAAACTGATGTGTGCTGATGAGATGGCACTGATGGGCACTGATAGACGACACTGATATGTGGCACTGATGAGGAGGCACTGACAGGCATCACTGATGGGCACTGAAAGGCAGCATTGTTAGGCACTGAATGGCACTAATTGGCATGATTGATGGGCACTGATTGGCAGCAATGGTGGGCATCACCAGTGGACACAGGTGGGCATCACAGGTGGGTACTGGCAGGCATCATTGATGGGGCTGCACTGAGAATCAATGCTCTGATTATCAGTGCAGACCCCCCAGTAGTTGAATGCCGATAACCAACACTTCCTATTTACACTGTGATCATGTGTGATTGGACACAGCTGATCACGTGGTAAAGAGCCTACGCCATAGGCTCTCTTTACCATGATTAGAGATGTGGTGTGTCCGAGCGACACACCGCACCAACAATCACCGCGCTGTGCGCCCCTGGGGGTGAGCAGGAGCAGCTTGTTTTGAAGGACGTCATATGCATCAAGTCAGAACAATGAAACTCCTGCCCAGCCATCATTTTGCTATAGGCTGGGCAGGACGTTGTTAATCATGACTTTTTTTTTGCTAAATAAACAAGATATTATTGTATATTATATGTATATATTATATACAGTGCCTTGAAAGAGTATTCATGCCCCTTGAAATGTTACAACCAAAAACGTAAAAGTATTTTGTTGGGATTTTATGTGATAGACCAACACAAAGTGGCACATAATTGTGAAGTGGAAGGAAAATTATAAATCTTTTTTTCCAAATTTTTACAAATATATATTTGAAAACCGTGGCGTGCACATCACCCATAACACACCATCTCCACTGTGAAACATGGTGGTGGCAGCATCATGTTGTGGGGATGCTTTTCTTCAGCAGGGACAGGAATGCTGGTCAGAGTTGATGGGAAGATGAACGGAGCCAAATACAAGGCAATCTTAGAAGAAAACCTGTTATGCCTCGTACACACAAAAGAGAATCTTGTCGTAAAAGAAACGTAGTTTTCCTCCACGAGGTTCTTGTCAAGCTTGATGAGATTCTTGTCAAGCTTTCCTTGCATACACACTGTCGAGACAAAATCTCGTCGTTCTCAAACGCGGTGACGTACGACGGCACTATAAAGGGGAAGTTCGATTCCACTGGCGCCACCCTTGGGGCTGCTTTTGCTAATCTCATGTTACCGCGTGTTAAGTAAAAGTTTGGTGAGAGACGATTCGCGCTTTTCAGTCTGTTACAGCGTGACGAATGTGCCGAATCTCCATTACGAATGCTACTTTTACCGAAGGTGCGCTCCCGTCTCATACTTTATTCTGAGCATGCACAGGTTTTTAAGCATTCACACAAATGTTTTTCTCGTCGTAAACCAGCCCGATGTGAAACACGACGAGAAAATTGAGACTCCCGACGAGAAAAAAGAGAGCATGTTCTCTTTTTTTCTCGTCGAGATCCTCGATGAAAAACATACACACGACTGTTTTTCTTGGCAAAAAAGCTCTGTCAGCAGTTTTCTTGATGGTTTTTGCCGAGGAAAACGGTCGCGTGTACGGGGCATTAGAGTCTGCAAAAGACTTGAGACTGGAGCGGAGGTTCACCTTCCAGCAAGACAATGACCCTAAACATACAGCCAGAGCTACAATGGAATAGTTTAGAACAAAGCATGTTCATGTGTTGGAATGGCCCAGTCAAAGTCCAGACCTAAATCCAATTGAGAATCTGTGGAAAGTCTTGAAACTTGCAGCTCACAGATGCTCTCCATCCAATCGGACAGAGCTTGAGCTATTTTGGCTAGAATGGACAAAAATGACACTCTGCCTGCCATGGGGGCACCCGAGCTGAGCTGCAACTCTGTCTATCTATTCAGACACAGATCCGCGGCCTGACCCCTCCGATGGCACCACTGCTGTGTCTCAGCCAATCAGCAGGAAGAGTCCCGGATGACCAGGGAATTTGTGGACATCGCTGGATAGAGATGGAGCTCAGATAAGTTTTAGGGGGGCTGAGGGGGCTGCTGCACACAGAAGGCGTTTTATCTTAATGCATTGAATGCATTAAGATATAAAAAACTGCCTTCTCAACCACTTTAATAGCTGGATTCACGTAGGGCGGCGTATGTTTGAGCCGGCGAAATGCAACGTATTTACGCTACGCCGCCGTAAGTCAGAGAGGCAAGTGCTGTATTCACAAAACACTTGCCTCCTAAGTTACGGCGGCGTAGCGTAAATGGGCCGGCATAAGCGCGCCTAATTCAAATTGTGAAGAGGTGGGCGTGTTTTATGTAAATAAACCATGACCCGACGTGATTGATGTTTTTAACGAACGGCGCATGCGCCGTCCGTGGACATATCCCAGTGTGCATTGCTCCAAAGTACGCCGCAAGGACTTATTGGTTTCGACGTGAACGTAAATTACGTCCAGCCCCATTCACGGACGACTTACGCAAACAACGTAAAATTTGCAAAATTTGTCGCGGGAACGACCTCCATACTTAACATTGGCTAGGCCAGCTTTTTGGTGGAATAACTTTACGCCTGAAAACGCCTTACGTAAACGGCGTATCTTTACTGCCACGGGCAAGCGTACGTTCGTGAATAGGCGTATCTCTAGTGGCCGGCGGAACTAGACAGCTAAGATACGACGGCGCAGGCAGCCGTATCTTAGCTACATTTAAGTGTATCCCAATTTGAGAATACACTTAAATGTACGACGGCGCAGAATCAGAGTTACGACGGCGTATCTACTGATACGCCGGCTTAACTCTTTCTGAATCTAGCTATAAGTGTTTTTTGTCTCCCCTAGATTAAAGCCGGCCATAGATGGTGCAATTTTCTTGCAGGAAAGGTTGCAGGAAAGAAAACCGCTTGATTCCCCAATCAATACAGTGTTCTCCCAGCAGAGGGGCAAGGGCCAGTGGGAGCCGTACCGACCAGGGAATCACATGTAAAAACCAATAGACTGGTTGTACCCAAGTTGACCGAGAAGCCTGCCCATAAAATGTTCGAACCGTCTATGGCCAGTTTTAACAAGCAGCTAACACTTGCGGCGCAGTTGGGTTGTCAACCCTTGCAGTGGGGTTCGGCTTTAAAGGGCCCCTTATGGGCAAAATGACAGTGTCTCCTTGTAGGCCACCCTCTCCTCTCAGCCATTACTGGTGTCCAGGGGCTGGTGTCCAGGCAATAGGAGATTATGGGGCCCCCAGACAATAGGAGATTATGGGGCCCCCAGACAATAGGAGATTATGGGGCCCCCAGGCAATAGATTATGGGGCCACACAGTATACACACACACACATACAGTATACATACACGGTATACACACACAGACACACAATATACACACACAGTATACTGTATTTATTGGCGTATAACGCTCACTTTTTTACCCTGAAAATAGAGGGTAAACTGTGCCTGCGTGTTATACGCAGGGGGCTTTGGAAGGTTTTTTCCCTGAAACTTCCCTCTTAAAGTTAGGGTGCGTGTTATACGCCGATAAATACGGTACATACACAGTATACATACACACAGAATACACATACACACACTGAAAAGGTACTGGAGAGGCGGGGCAGCTATAATCTTGGGATTTAAAAAAAAACACAGATGGGGCCCCCTAGTGGCATGGGGCCCTTGGGCAGTGCCCGAATGGTCAGTCCGCCCCTGCTGCTGTCTACCCTGAGTAAGCTCCAGTGTCAGATTATGTTAAAACTTACCTGGATGACTTCACAGCCCTCCCTACATATAAGAGTGTTCAAGCCTGGCCACTGGCTGCTCAGATCTGCACGCTGTCCCACGGGGAGGTCGTATACTTCTCTAAATCCAGAGGTCCTGCTTCATGATTGAGCAGGGAGGCAGCAAGGGAGAGATTTATGTGGTAAGTCTATCTGGCTGGGGTGGTTGGCTACCAGTAGACACTGGGGTAGATTCACAAACGATTTACGCCTGCGTATCCATAGATACGCCGCGTAAATCCAAAGCTACGCCGGCGTATCTATTTTCTGTATTCAGAAAGCTAGATACGCCGACATTAGCCTAAGATACGACTGGCATAAGTCTCTTACGCCGTCGTATCTTAGGGTGCATTCTCACGCTGGCCGTTAGGTGGCGCTCTTCTGTAGTTGTCAGCGTAGAGTATGCAAATTACATACTTATGCCGATTCACAAACGTATGTGCGCCCGGCGGTAGTTTTTTACGTCGTTTGCGTAAGTCGTTTTCGTCGTAACGTTGCTCCTGCTATTAGGAGGCGCAGCCAATGTTAAGTATGGACATCGTTCCCGCGTCGCGATTTGAACATTTTACGTCGTTTACGTAAGTTGTCCGTGAATGGCGCTGGACGCCATTTATGTTCACGTCGAAACCAATGACGTCCTTGTTTGCTACGGCGGCGTAGCGTAAATACGATACGCTGCGCCGCCGTTTAAATTGCGCGCCCCTACCTGAATCCACCCCACTGTCACTTGGCAATGAATGTATACAGTATATAAACACATACCCTCAGTTGGTCAAATTTTTTCCCGAAGTTGATTTCTCATGAATAAAATTCCACTCAGAAGATGAACGAGCTGTAGAAAAAGTCATCTTCGAAATATGACACAAGCGCTTAATCAACCTCCCTTCACGATTCAATCTTTGATTAATGTCGTTATTACAATACAAGGCATTCCGAGGCTTTCCACTGTTGTAGGTCATCTCTAAATAATGTATCTTAAAATAATCATTTACCCTCCACCTTAAATAATTCATGATAATGGTGGGAAAAGAGTTATCATTACTGGCTTCATCAAGGTCAGGCGAGATCGCAAAGATTAACAGTATGTAGAATGATAAAAAAATACTTGCGTCATTATCATTTCACCGTGTCGGTGAGTCTGTCACTATGGCCCAGATTCACAAAGCACTTACGCCGACGTATAACAAGTTACGCCAACGTAAGTGCAAATGTGCGTCGTCGTATCTGTGCGCCAGACCCACAAACAGACATGCGCCTAAAACCAGGCTATACCCCGCCGACGTAGCTTGCACACGCCGGTGTAGAGTGGGCGCACTTTTAGGCTGGATGCATGGGACTGCTCCCATTGATTAGCCATTCAAACATGCAAATGAAGGAAATACGGCGATTCACGAACGTGCGTGTGCCCGGCGCATGCTACGCGAGATGCGCATAAGTTGTACGCCCGGCGTAAAGTTATTCCCCATAAAGGAGATGCAACCCGGCAACAGACATGCACAGGTCTGCACCAGGGAACACAAGCCGGCGTTTTGTGCGTTGGACATGTGTCTGGCTGGGCGTACGTCATGTTGACGGCGTACGCAGTGATCCGGCATAGCTTAGGCAGTTTTGCCGGCGTGGTTGTGAGTAGGCGCATGGGGGTGTGTCCACGTCACGGCGCATGCTCAGTTCGTGATACGTACCTGTCTGCCGCTCGGCCCATCATTTGCATGGGGTCACGCCTCATTTGCATGGGTTCACGCCCACTTCCACCTACGCAGACGTTTGCCTTCGGAACCCACGCCACGCTGGCGCAGCGTTGGGAGCACTGGCTTGCTGAATGCAATGCTTGCCTCTCTGCGTTGGCGTAGCGTACACCGTACAGTGTTTGCTCTACGGCGGCGTAATGTGCGCCCTGCTCTCTGTGAATCTGGGCCCTTGTGCGCAGCAGGCGTCTGTAACATGCTGGGAAATCAGGTCAGTTCAGGGGTCGCTAAGAGGGAAGAGAAAATGATGCAAGATAATGGGCATTAGTGATAGGCAAATCTGCTCATGTTCACCTCTCCGAGGGTTAGACGAATCTTGTACGAAATTCAGTGAACCTGAACTTAGAGGAATGTGTCTACAGGGGTTGTATCCTTTTGTAAAACTCCAAATTAAAGGTCAGGAACACGGGTTCCATCATAGAAAAACCCATTTATTATTGGTCAAAATATACAGTGCCAAGCTCTCAGGGCTCATTAAATGATGGGGGCAGCAGAAACCCAGTATGGCCCCCACTGACCTCTCTGTAACCCTTTCTTTTATAAACAGGTCTTTAAAAGCACTTAGGCATCTAGAGGTGTTGAAGACAACTTGCTGAAGTTCAAACCGAGCATCAGAATGACGAAGAAAAGGCAATTTAGGTGACTTTATACTTGGTATGGTTGTTGGGGCCAGACGGGCTGGTCTGAGTATTTCAAAAACTGCTACTGGGATTTTTACGCACAAACATCTCTCGGGTTTACAGAGAATGGTCTAAAAAGGAGGAAATATCCAGTGAGCGGCAGTTGTGTGGATGAAAATGCCTTGTTGCTGTCAGAGGAGAATGGGCAGACTGGTTCAAGATGATAGAAAGGCAACAGTAACTCAAATAACCACTCATTGCAACCAAGGTAAGCAGAATACCATCTCTGAATGCACAGCACATCGAACCTTGAAGCAAATGGGCTACAGCAGCAGAAGACCAAACTGGGTGCCACTCCTGTCAGCTAAGATATCTTTATTAACTGCACAAGCAACCAGGGGCGGACTTAACAGTCAGTCAGTTCGGCCGTGGTCCGAGGGCCCAGCCTCTGCAGGGGTCCAGCCAGCACCACCTGCTGAAACTCCCAGTGCTCCTGCGGGCCATCTTTTTGGGCTCACCCGAGCCCCAGTACTGCCTCGGAGGGTAAGGGGGAAGGCAAGCACCACCGGATCACACAGAGCGGGGATGACCTGCTTACCCAGCGACCACTCTGTCATCCGACATCCCGCCTCCTGGCTCCTTTTACAGACATCACACTGGTCTAATGCTGGGTGACGTCTATCAGGCGGGATATTGGATGACAGTGGCCGCCAGGTGTAACAGCGGGAAATCTGTGTGATCCGGCGGCTCTCCTCTCTAACCCCCCATGCACTGATCAGGCTGCATTGAGGGGCACTAATGGTGAGGCTGCATTATGGGCACTGGTGGTGAGGCTGCATTCTGGGCACTGATGAGGCTGCATTGAGGGGCACTGCTGAGACTGCATTGAGGGACACTGGTGAGGCTGCATTGATGGGCACTGATGAGGCTGCATTAAAGATGATGGGCACAAATGAGGCTGCATTGATGATGATGAGCACTGATGAGGCTGCATTGATGGGCACTGAAGGGGACTCTTTCCAACATAGACTCTCAAATAGACACAGAGAGGACACGCACGCAACGCCATTATGTGTTGCGCACCTTCGCGCACCGGGCCTGCTGAAAAACCTTCTAGTTCTACCATCCTAGATAGGGCAAAAGCCCCCTCCGGCCACCAAGTCCCTCCTTTACTGTGCAGTGCAAGAGGAGAGGACGCACCAGCCAGCCACAGCAGGACCAGGGTGCGAGCCAGGCAGCCACCTACACCAGTGACCCACCCACAACATGACCAGGGTGCTAGACAACCACCCACAGTGACCCACGCACAGCAGGGAGCCAGCCAGCCACCCACAGGAGCCAGCCACAGAGGAAATGGGAGCCAGCCAGCAACAGAGGACAAGGGAGCCAGCCAGCCACAGAGGACGCAGGAGACAGCTACAGTACCCATAGTTAAGGTAAGAGGAGCGCTACACAGTGCCAATTTTATTTCTACTTTGTGAGAGACTAGGGCAGGGGTGAAAGTCATGGCACAAGGAGGGAAACCCATGAGGACCAGAGTGCATAAAGGTGTTCACTCTATACTCTGTTGGAAAAAGCCCCCCCTCCAGGTCCCATTATACCCCGTTAGAGGTCCCCTCTAATGGGACCTGTGGGGGGCTCTTTCTAAAAGACTCTATAATGGACACTGAAAGGGCCTCTGTTAGAGAGACCCCCTCCAGGACCCATTAGACTCCTTTGTAGTCTCTAATGGGCTTTGGAGGGGGGGTCTCTCTTTAACAGAGAATCTCTAATAGACACTGTTAGGCCGGGTACACACGGGCAAACATGTACGATGAAACCGGTCCGTCGGACCGTTTTCACCGTACATGTCTGCCCGGGGACTTCTGTACGATGGCTGTACTAACCATCGTACAGAAGTCTGCGCGTAAACAATACGCGGGGCGTGTCCGCGCCGTCGCCGCGACGATGACGCGGCGACGTGGGCGGGCCGCCTTTTAAATGCTTCCACGCATGCGTCGAAGTCATTTGACGCATGCGAGGGACGGCGGGCGCTCGGACATGTACGGTAGGTCTGTACAGACGACCATACATGTCCGAGCGGGCAGGATTCCAGCGGACGGTTTTAAAACAAGTCCAGGAATATTTGCCCGCTGGGAAAAGCCCCGGCGGGCAAATGTTTGCTGGAATTCTGCCCGCTCGCACCTACACACGACCGAACATGTATGCTGAAACTGGTCCGCGGACCAGTTTCAGCATACATGTTTGGTCGTGTGTATGGGGCCTTAGAGAGAAACCCCCTCCCCCACTGACTTGCTAAAGAAGCTGAGGGTAAAGGTAAAGCTGACCAAGCATGTCTCCAGACCTAAACCCTATTGATCATCTGTGGGGCATCCTCAAATGGAAGGTGGCGGAGCACAAAGTCTCTTACATCCACCAGCTCTGTGATGTCATCATGGAGGAGTGGAAGAGGACTCCAGTGGCAACCTGTGAAGCTCTGGTGATCTCCATGCCCAAGAGGGTTAAGGCAGTGCTGGGAAATAATGGTGGTCACACAAAATATTGACACTTTGGACATTTTCACTTAGGGGTGTACTCACTTTCGTTGCCAGCAGTTTAGACATTAATGGCTGTGTGTTGAGTTATTTTGAGAGGACAGCAAGTTTACACTGTTATACAATGCTGTACAATCACTACTTTACATTGTAGAAAAGTGTAATTTCTTCAGTGTTGTCACTATGAAAAGATATAATAAAATATTTCCAAAAATGTGAGGGGTGTACTCACTTTTGTGAGATACTGTATATGTTCCTTGCATCGGATGAGTGGAAAGTGCCCACGAAACGTATAGAGCCTTTTCCCGATGCTACGCTATCAGTACCATCTGATCATACTTGCTTTTACAATCATGATTCATTATGGACTTTTTTATATCACTTAGAGAGGTCAAGGTTACCAAACAACACCACCCACACCATTGTGGTGCAGCGATATCTATGTGGGTATATATATATATATACCATGTGTTACTAATGAGCAATACTATTTATTCACTGTATTTTGATATGACTCAACAAGTGTATATGTACCAATAAACATGATATTATATATTGATTTTTTTTTCATCACCATATAGCCGTGTGCTTTGTTTAAAGTCCCAAATTCCCCCTCTTTTTAATATATTTTTTTGCATCCTTGGTTACAGGGCTGTGTGTTTCTATTGATGCGCACAGCATAGGACACAGCGCTAGCTCCTGCTTGCAAGGGGGCTCCATAGGATGTTTCAGGAGAAAGGAGCCATCCTAAAACAGGAAACCTGGGGTAGTGGACATACCATCAACCTAAACCAGGTGTGCCCAAACAGTGGCCCGGGGGCCACATGTGGCCCATGGAGTCCTCTGATGTGGCCCCTGGCCTTCTGCTCTGGGATGGAATAGAATAGAATACTGTTATTAAAGGTTAGCTTATTACTAAAATCCAGTGGCGGCTGGTGCTCAAAATTTTTGGGGGGGCGCAAACAAACGAAAAAAAAAAAAACAATTGCAGCCTCACTGTGCCCATCAATTGCAACCACTGTGCCCATCAAATGCAGCCAATGCGCCCATTAAATGCAGCCACTGTGCCTATGAATTGTCACCACTGTGCCATCAATTGTCGCCACTGTGCCATCAATTGTCGCCAATGTGCCATCAAATGCAGCCACTGTGCCATGCCATCAAACGCAGCCACTGTGCCATCATTTATCGCCACTGTGCCCATCAATTGCCACCACTGTGCCATGCCATTAAACGTAGCCACTGTGCCATCAATTGTCACCACTGTGCCCATCAATTGTCACCACTGTGCCCATTAATTGTTATCACTGTGCCAGGCCAAACACAGCCACTGTGCCATGCCATCAAAAGCAGCTACTGTGCCATCAAACGCAGCCACTGTGCCATCAATTGTTACCACTGTGCCATCAATTGTTACCACTGTGCCATCAATTGTCACCACTGTGCCATCAATTGTCGCCACTGTGCCCATCAATTTTCACCACTGTGCCATGCCAAACGCAGCGAATGTGCCATGCCATCAAACGCAGCCACTGTGCCATCAATTGTTAACACTGTGCCCATCAATTGTCACCACTGTGCCCAGCAAATGTGGCCACTGTACCCAGCAATTGTCGCCACTGTGCCCATCAATTGTAGCCACTGTGCCCATCAATTGTCGCCACTGTGCCCATCAATTATAGCCACTGTGCCCTGGAAGAAATGCTGCCACTGTGCCCTGGAAAATGCCCCCTCCCCCCGCCTGGCACATACCTTTCTGGGGTCAGCCATCCTGCTTCTTCCGTCCCTCTATGTCTTCTCCCGCCCTCCATGACACTTCAGCCAATCAGGTTACTGGTAACCAGAACCGGTGAACCTGATTGGCTGAGACGCCTGTAAGTCTTATCCAAGGAACGCACCCCCCGTGCGTCCCTGGGATAAGCTTTGGAAGCCTATTACAGCCGCTGGCTCTGATAGGCACTTCCACAGCCAACCAGCTGCCGTTATTCAGATGGCCGGCGCTCGCCAGGGGGCCGGCCATCTGAATAGTCGGTGGCAGCCTCAACAATACATAGATTCATGCAATGCATGAATCTATGTATTGTATTAGTGGCGGTGCGAGAGCCAGAGGGTGCTGCGCTCCGGCGCCCTCTATACACACACCGCCACTGCTAAAATCACAGTGTATATATGGGCATATCTTTTCTGCAGTGGTTACTGGGCTGCTTTCAAACTGATCCCCAGGTGCAGAGCAGTTTACCTGCGGGTTATCTGCACTGAGCCATAGACTTCTGTTATTACCTGTGAGTTTTCTGAAAGTGCACCAAACCTCGACAGCCCGACCAATTGGACCCTCCATTCACCTCTAAGTAGTGGCAGACATAAACCTACTTGTGGCCTACCTCTAATACGTTCCGCTAACAAGTATAGTGAGCTGTGTCCGTGTCTGCTCTGCATATGCACAAAAAACACTGGTTAACCACGTTACTCGCAATCTGAGGTCCCACTGTAGGTGTATAGGGCAGTGATGGCGAACCTTTTTGAGCCCGAGTGCCCAAACTCCAACACAAAACCTAATTTTTTTTTGAAGTGCCAACACTGCAATTAAACATGAATACCAAGGTTTTCGTTTAGAAAAATCAACTCGTACACTTGTCCAAACTAATTAACAGCTTTTGTTTTAAAAGAAAAACACAATAACAGAGCTTTCTATTAAACATTTTTTTTTTATTGAAAAAGATTCTCAACAACTGTACTTGTGCATGTATTTTTGGATAAGGATACATTTGCAGATCGCTGGTAAAGATGCCTTTGCTGATCGCTGGTAAGGATGCCTTTGCTAGGCATTTTCAAAGATGGCTTTGCTGGGCATTTCCAAAGATGGCTTTGCTGGGCATTTTCAAAGATGACTTTGCTGGGCATTTTCAAAGATGACTTTGCTGGCCATTTTCAAAGATGACTTTGCTGGGCATTTTCAAAGATGACTTTGCTGGGCATTTTCAAAGATGACTTTGCTGGGCATTTCCAAAGATGGCTTTGCTGGGCATTTCCAAAGATGGCTTTGCTGGGCATTTCCAAAGATGGCTTTGCTGGGCATTTCCAAAGATGGCTTTGCTGGGCATTTCCAAAGATGGCTTTGCTGGGCATTTCCAAAGATGGCTTTGCTGGGCATTTCCAATGATGGCTTTGCTGGGCATTTCCAAAGATGGCTTTGCTGGGCATTTCCAAAGATGGCTTTGCTGGGCATTATTAAAGATGCCTTGGTAAGGCATCTTTAAAGATGCCATTGCTGGGCATTTTTAAAGATGCCTTGTCTGGGCATTGGTAAAGATTGGTAAAGATGCCTTGGCTGGGCATTAGATGCCTTGGCTGGGCATTGGTAAAGATGCATTTGCTTACACAAGGGATAGAGATCTACAATGCTGTGATGGGTACAGGCACAGTATACTTTGCATAGCTAAAAGACATTATTGAACATAAGCAGAGGATGAGTCTAATGATCTATTGCTGGGCATTATTAAAGATGCCTTGGCTGGGCATTGGTAAAGATGCCTTAGCTGGGCATTGGTAAAGATGCCTTGCCTGGGCATTATTAAAGATGCCATGACTGGGCATTTTTAAAGATGCCTTGGCTGGGCATTGGTAAAGATGCCTTGCCTGGGCATTATTAAAGATGCCATTGCTGGGCATTTTTAAAGATGCCTTGGCTGGGCATTGGTAAAGATGCCTTGCCTGGGCATTATTAAAGATGCCATTGCTGGGCATTTTTAAAGATGCCTTGGCTGGGCATTGGTAAAGATGCCTTGCCTGGGCATTATTAAAGATGCCATTGCTGGGCATTTTTAAAGATGCCTTGGCTGGGCATTGGTAAAGATGCCTTGCCTGGGCATTATTAAAGATGCCATTGCTGGGCATTTTTAAAGATGCCTTGGCTGGGCATTGGTAAAGATGCCTTGCCTGGGCATTATTAAAGATGCCATTGCTGGGCATTTTTAAAGATGCCTTGGCTGGGCATTGGTAAAGATGCCTTGCCTGGGCATTATTAAAGATGCCATTGCTGGGCATTTTTAAAGATGCCTTGGCTGGGCATTGGTAAAGATGCCTTGTCTGGGCATTGGTAAAGATGCCTTGGCTGGGCATTGGTAAAGATGCAATGACACATTTTTGTTTTTTTCATTTTAGCCCTTTGGATTCTTCTTTGCAATTCTTGTAGATTAGAATCTACAGCAGCTTCCAGACCCAGCAGAGCAGTGGGCATTTTTAAAGATACCTTGGCTGGGCATTTTTAAAGATGCCTTGGCTGGGCATTGGTAAAGATGCCTTGCCTGGGCATTATTAAAGATGCCATTGCTGGGCATTTTTAAAGATGCCTTGGCTGGGCATTGGTAAAGATGCCTTGCCTGGGCATTATTAAAGATGCCATTGCTGGGCATTTTTAAAGATGCCTTGGCTGGGCATTGGTAAAGATGCCTTGCCTGGGCATTATTAAAGATGCCATTGCTGGGCATTTTTAAAGATACCTTGGCTGGGCATTTTTAAAGATGCCTTGGCTGGGCATTGGTAAAGATGCCTTGCCTGGGCATTATTAAAGATGCCATTGCTGGGCATTTTTAAAGATGCCTTGGCTGGGCGTTGATAAAGATTTGGGATGCTTTTGCACAATTAATGTGATTTTTGCTGTTGTATGCATGCTGATAACTTGTCAAACCTTGGCTCATACTCCGTTAGTTTGAGAGCAACACATACAGCACTCAAATCATCTGTTAGTCTATTTCTGGCATCACATTTGATATAATTCAATGCTGAAAACAGCTGCTCACAAGCATAGGATGACCCAAACAAAGTAAGGAAAGCAATCCCAAGTGTTTTCATTGCCTTAAAATTATTTGGCAGAGAATTCCACACTTTAAGTATTTCATTTTCTGAACTAGCAACTGTGCTGTCTTTGGTCATCCCTTCACACTCCATCTTTTCAAGAGTGGCACGCAGGTCAGAGAATTTATTTTTCCAGATAGAGCTTTCTTGAAATTCCAGTAGCTCCATTTCCAAATTTTCTAAATCTAACCAGTGTAAGCAGGAAAGATCAAGTTCTTCAAATTTGGCTTTATCTGGAGAAGTAAGAAAACTCAGGGTTGTTTCCATCTTACGGAACTGTACAAATCTGTTGCCAAAATTCTCCTTTGCAACTGCTATAATGCTAGAAAATTCTTTGTAGATTTCTTGATGGTTTGGATTGTCTGTAAATGTTGTAGAATTTTCCAAATGCATTTTTAGATTGGGAAAATATTTCAGCTGCCCACTTTCAAGGTCTCTTTCAAAAACCTGCAGTTTTCTCTCAAATGTTCTGATATCACAAAACATTCTTTCTGCCGTTTTCCCTAAACCTTGCAGTTTTTTGTTCAGGACATTAAAGTGTATTGTAAAATCAGTAAAAAACATGAGATTGGTGAGCCAGGTCATATCAGTGAGCTGTGGATATTCCTGCCCCTTGTCATTCATAAACAGCCTAATTTCATCCAAACAGGCTACAAATCTCTCCAAGACCCGTCCTCTGCTTAGCCATCGTACATTATTGTACATAAGTAAAGTATTATACTGTGCCTGTACCTCATCAAGAAGTGCTTGAAACTGTCGAAAATTAAGAGCACGAGCCATGATGTAATTCACCATTTTTGTGACATCCTTGAGGATATCGTCTAATATTTTGCTGCTTTCCTTGGCACAAAGAGCTTCTTGATGTATAATACAATGAAATTGAATGACTGGGTGCTTTGCTTCTTTGACAAAAAACTGTATGAAACCAGATGTTACCCCCACCATGGAAGGTGCCCCGTCACTAGTAACTGAAACCACTTTTTCTGGCCTTATGTCTTGTGAGACAAAAGCCTCCATCACAGCATTGTAGATATCTATCCCTTGTGTTCTTCCAGGCAAAGACAACAGTTTCATGAGCTCCTCTCTCATGGTGTCACCAACAGCATAACGCAAAATTACTGCTAGCCTTGCATGATTATTTATGTCTGTGCTTTCATCCAAGCACATGGAGTAACAGGCTGCCTTTTGTAAGTCAGTGGTGAGCTGCTGACTAACATCACTTGCCATACGCAGGACTCTATCTTTAACAGTATTTCTGCTAAGTGGCATTTCAGAGATTCGTTGCTTAATTTTGTCCTTGTTTGGAAATTCATGAAAAAGGGAATTACTCACAGCCAACATGGCCGTTTTGATAAAATCGCCATCAGAGAGGGGCTTTCCATGTTTTGCTATGCACAGTGAAATTTCAAAGCTGGCATTTGCCAGATAATTTGTTTTAGAAAGATAGTTGCAAAAACTACGATACTGGCAGTGATATCTCTTCAATTTCCCATCAAGAAACTCTTTTCTTTCAGCTACACCAAGTTCGGCAACACTTTTGTGGTTGGTATCAAAATGACGTTTGACACTAGATGTGCGAGATACCACACTTTCACTACACAGAACACATAACGCTTTCCCATTGCGTTCAATCACTCCAAATGACTGTGTCCAGGTCTCTTGGAATGATCTTCCACTATCTGTTTTTAATTTTGCTTTTTTTGATGTACTCATTTTT
Organism: Rana temporaria; assembly: GCF_905171775.1. NCBI lineage: Eukaryota > Metazoa > Chordata > Amphibia > Anura > Ranidae > Rana > Rana temporaria. The sequence continues at coordinate 439,764,978 of NC_053492.1, forward strand.
GGTTGTTCATGTCTACAAAAAACACAAAATGTATAAAATAAGGATGGATGAAGCACCCAATACAAATCTATCCCTACCTACCTATACCAAAAATATTATTGCAACATTTCACAAAAAAGGTAGAACAACTCACGGTTTTGTAGACAGATATACATCGTCCAATATCCTGTGAAACAAGAAGTCGCGCTGTGCCGCTGCTGACACCGCTATGCTGGGTCTGGAAGCTGCTGTAGATTCTGAATTGCAAAGAAGAATCCCAAAGAGAGGGCTGTAATGAAAAAAAAAATATGTTTTCATTGTTGTCCATAGGGACACAGGAAACTACCATAGCCCGGGGGCCAGATGTGACCCTTAGCAACTTACGTTTCTGTAATGTAGACAGATATAAGCTCAAATCGTCCAATGTCCTGTGAAACAACAAGGCGTGCTGTGCCGCTGCTGACACCGCTCTGCTGGGTCTGAAAGCTGCTGTACATTCTACAAGATTTGCAAAGTAGAATCCCGGAGAGAGGGCTGTAATGAAAAAAAAAATATGTTTTCATTGTTGTCCATAGGGACACAGGAAACTACCGTAGCCCGGGGGCCAGATGTGACCCTTAGCAACTTACTTTTTTTAATGTAGACAGATATAAGCTCAAATCGTCCAATGTCCTGTGAAACAAGAAGTCGCGCTGTGCCGCTGCTGACACCGCTCTGCTGGGTCTGGAAGCTGCTGTAGATTCTACAAGAATTGCAAAGAAGAATCCAAAGGGCTAAAATGAAAAAAAAAAAAAAGTGTGTCATTGTTGTCCATAGGCCAGGACACAGGCCCAATAACAGCAATGATGGGGGTTATATGTTTGCAAATGACACCTATGCCCAATAACAGCAAACATATTACCTCCCTCATTGCTGTTTTTGGGCCTAGGTGTCATTTGCAAACATATTACCCCCCTCATTGCTGTTATTGGGCCTAGGTGTCATTTGCAAACATATTACCCCCCTCATTTGCAATGAGGGGGGTAATATGTTTGCAAAGGACACCTAGACCCAATAACAGCAATGAGGGGGGTAATATGTTTGCAAATGACACCTAGGCCCAATAACAGCAAACATATTACCCCCCTCATTGCTGTTATTGGGCCTGGGTGTCATTTGCAAACATATTACCCCCCTCATTGCTTTTATTGGGCCTAGGTGTCATTTGCAAACATATTACCCCCCTCATTGCTTTTATTGGGCCTAGGTGTCCTTTGCAAACATATTACTCCCCTCATTGCTGTTATTGGGCCTGGGTGTCATTTGCAAACATATTACCCCCCTCATTGCTTTTATTGGGCCTAGGTGTCCTTTGCAAACATATTACCCCCCTCATTGCTGTTATTGGGCCTGGGTGTCATTTGCAAACATATTACCCCCCTCATTGCTTTTATTGGGCCTAGGTGTCCTTTGCAAACATATTACCCCCCTCATTGCAAATGACACCTATGCCCAATAACAGCAATGAGGGAGGTAATATGTTTGCAAATGACACCTATGCCCAATAACAGCAAACATATTACCTCCCTCATTGCTGTTTTTGGGCCTAGGTGTCATTTGCAAACATATTACCTCCCTCATTGCTGTTTTTGGGCCTAGGTGTCATTTGCAAACATATTACCTCCCTCATTGCTGTTATTGGGCATAGGTGTCATTTGCAATGAGGGGGGTAATATGTTTGCAAAGGACAACTAGACCCAATAACAGCAATGAGGGGGGTAATATGTTTGCAGAACAAAGTTTCCCAAGTCAGTCAGCAACTGTCAGAACACCCACCAGCGAGATTAGCTAAAGTAATTGTTCAGCAAAATTTTACATTTTAGATTGGGTGATGTTAGCAGGGCAACCCATAAAACGACCCAGGTATCCCATGTCTAAATAGTATTCGAGTAATAAGTATTCTTACCTTTGTCTGCAGCTGAATCAAACTGCGCAATGAAGAAGATGGCTTCACGAGTCTTGCAGCTCTTTCCCGCCGTGCGTCTTCTCCTCATGCTCCCAGTCACGCCCAGCAGCACGTCAGGCAGTGGATGATCTGAGAGCTCTCATTGGGTAGCAAGCTAACACGTGACCTCCGGGCGCTCATTCTAAGTTACGCCCACTCGGACACGTCACCGCTAGCACAGGGTAGTGTGGGAAATGTAGTTTCTAGTTGCGGTTGACGATTTAATTTTTTTTTCTTTGACATTTCTGCATTGTCACCGCGTGCCCACCAAAACAGCTTGCCGTGCCGGGAGCGGCACGCGTGCCACGCGTTCGCCATCACTGGTATAGGGGCTGCACCTGGGCACTATTGCTATTATACATCTCACTGCATCTGCTTTCGCCCCATAAATTCCAGGGCTAATTTCTAAGTCAGAATATCCAACAAAATCCACCACAGATGCCCAATTTGCCTCAGTATGTAGTAGGCAACCCATCATCAAGCAACACTAAAGAGCCAACCAGCGGAAAACAGTGCCTTTGTCTGTTTTACATTTTTCAAGTATCTTAAAACAGACCTTCAACAACACTTGGAACACCTGACTTGGCATTCAAAAATGGCTATTATGGGTGATATTTGTTTTCCTCCAATGGCATTTACCTTGATGCGCAGCCAAATCTCCCATTTGCCTGACCATTTGATGTTCCCTGCATACATTAATTTATAGTCTTCAGACATCCTTGTCACGTTGAAACCCACGCGTTTGTCATTCAAGCTTGAGAAAGTGAGAAAGTCGGGGACCTTTACCGCTCAGGTATAATGGCAGCCAGCGAGCAGAGACGCTCCGGAGAGATTGACAAGGTAACGGAAGATTGCGCACAGATCACTTATAATGTGAGAGACGAAGAATGGAGCTTTCTGTCTCTCTGGTGGTTAGCAACAGAAAACTTTGAGGACATCATCAAAGGTTTTCCGGCAGACAAAGCGAGGCTCATCCTAACCGTCGTTCCTTCACTCTTAAAAAAAAAAAAAAATGAAACACATTGGAGATGTCACATTTCCCATACACTTATGTTGATGGCGCAGGATAAAAGATGGAGCGTTGGGTATAGGCGCGAGGCAGGAATGCGTACAATCACCCAAGCTGATAGCACATTATGTATTAAAAGCTGAGAACAGCCGTGTTATTTTGCTATTAAGCATCTGTTTCATCTTGTGTCTGCAAACATTACCGCTAATGTCTTAGGACAAATTTTCTTGGTTCTGGGGGGATTTTTTTCTGTAAAGTCAATAGCAGCCTTAAGTGGGCTTGTTATGTCGCCGTATTGTTAATGCTGAAGAGTTTTTTTTTGTCTGACACAGCTTAAAGTGGAAGAAAGGGTACATTTTAGAAAATTGCTAGCGACTAAAAATGTAAAATAATGCATTTGGGTGGCAAAAATATGAATGCAATCTATACACCTGGGAGGGGAGGGGGGGGGTGGGGTTGAGAACCTCTGGGGGAATCTGGGATGGGAAATGACCTGGGGGTCCTAGTAGATGATAGGCTCAGCAATGGCATTCAATGCCATACAAAGCAAACAGAATATTGGCATTAAAAAAGGGATTAACTCCAGAGATAAAACGATAATTCTCTCACTCTACAAAACTCTGGTCCAGCCGCACCTAGAGTATGCTGTCCAGTTCTGGGCACCAGTCTTCAGGAAGGATGTACTGGAAATGGAGCGAGTACAAAGAAGGGCAACAAAGCTAATAAAGGGTCTGGAGGATCTTAGTTATGAGGAAAGGTTGCGAGCACTGAACTTATTCTCTCTGGAGAAGAGACGCTTAAGAGGGGATATGATTTCAATTTACAAATACCGTACTGGTGACCCCACAATAGGGATAAAACTTTTTCATGGAAGGGAGTTTAACAAGACACGTGGCCACATTAAAATGAGCAGAAAATAGGTTTAACCTTAAATTACATAGAGAGTTCTTTACTGTAAAAGCGGCACGGATGTGGAATTCCCTTCCACAGGCGGTGGTCTCAGCGGGGAGCATCAATGGTTTCAAGAAACTATTAGATAAGCACCTGAATGACCACAACATACAGAGATATACAATGTAACACTGACATATAATCACACACATAGGTTGGACTTGATGGACTAGTGTCTTTTTTCAATCTCACGTACTACGTAACTACATTTATTGGTAGAAAAGAATTTGTACGTTTATTTAGCAAATTAAACTCTTTCCCTGCTTGCTAACAATTTTTTTCAATTGTACCCTTTTAGGCAGGTGCAGTGCAGCCTCCCTGGCAGGTGGGGTCTGCGCTAATAATCAGCACATTGAGTATCAGCGCAGCCCCCATAAGAGGTGCCACAACAATGCCCATCAGCTGCCAGTCAGTGTCCATCAGGAATGCCTGTCAGTGCCCACAACAGTGCCAATCAGTGCCCATCAGTAACACCTGTCAGTACCTCATCATCAGTGCTGCCCATCAGTGCCATCTATTAGTGTCCATCAGTGCCACCTATCAGTGCCGCCTAGCAGTGCCCATCAGTTCTGCCTGTCAGTACCATTCACTGCCTCCTATTAGTCCCCTTAGTGCTGCATATCAGTGCCGACTATTGGTGTCCATCAGTGCTGTATATCAGTGCCACCTATCAGTGACCACAAATTCTACATATCAGTGCCTCCTCATCAGTGCCCATCAGAGCTACTTTATTAGTGCCAACTCATCAGTGCCGCCCCATCAGTGAAGGAGAAAAAAACATTTTATAACAGAAAGAAAGAAAAAAAACATTTAAAAAAATTCAGTCTTTTTTCGTTTGGTTTAGCAAAAAATAAAAACCGCAGAGGTGATCAAATACCTCCAAAAGAAAGCTCTGTTTGTGGGTAGAAAATTATTTCGTTTGGGTACAGTGTTGCATGACCGTGCAATTGTCATTCAAAGTGCGACAGCGCTGAAAGTTGAAAATTGTCCTGGGCAGGAAGGGGGTAAAAGTGCCCGGCATTGCAGTGGTTAAAGTGGCAATCAACACCAACATTAAGATCTGTGTTCAACATTTACAAACTGGGGTTGAATGATACTGAAAGCTCTGCAGATGCTTTGTTAAAGCTTGCTGTTCACACTGCTATTATACCAGCCTTAGGCCTTATGCCCCGTACACACGCTCGGGATTTCCGTCGGGGAAAAGGTCAGGCTCGGATTCACGTAGAATGGCGTATCTTTGTGCGGGCGTAACGTATCCTATTTACGTTACGCCTCCGCAACTTTTACAGGCAAGTGCCGTATTCTCAAACGAAAGTTGCGGCGGCGTAGCGTAAATAGACCGGCGTAAGCCCGCCTAATTCAAATGTGGTAGATGTGGGCGTGTGTTATGTAAATTTTATGTGACCCCACGTAAATGGCGCTTTTTACGAACGGCTCATGCGCCGTCCGTGCAAGTATCCCTGTGAGCATGCCCAAATTAATCTGCAAGAAGCCAATGCTTTCGACGTGAACGTAAATGACGCCCAGCCCTATTCGCAAACGACTTACGCAAACAACGTAAAACTTTTAAAATTTGACGCGGGAACGACGTCCATACTTAACATTGGTACGCAGCATCTACGCCTCATATAGCAGTGGTAACTTTACGCCGGGAAAAGCCTAACGTAAACTGCGTATCTGTACTGCGTCGGCCAGGCGTACGTTCGTGAATTCACGTATCTAGCTGATTTACATATTTCTAGGCGTAAATCAGCGTACACGCCCCTAGCAGCCAGCGTAAATATGCAGTTAATACAAATCTATGCGTAACTGATTCTAAGAATCAGGCGCATAGATACGACGGCTCAGACTCAGAGTTACGCCGGCGTATCTGGAGATACGCCGGCGTAACTCGTTTGAGAATCCGGGCCTCAGTCAGGAAACCAAACGGAAAAAAGAGAGCTTTTTTTTGCCGGCGGGTTTGGCAGTTTTCCCGTCGGAAAAACTGCGAGGGAGCATACACACAGCTGGCATTCCCGGCCAAAAGCTCTCCTCGCAGTTTCCCGTCGGAAAACCCGGTCGTGTGTACGGGGCATTAGGAATACGAATTGTGCCTAAACAGTACCCATAAAAATCTACCTTTTGTCTTGAATTCTTCTTAAATATAGCCATGCACTTCCAGAAATGTGAGTGTACCTAGGCACTCCTGTGTGCATGCCCAGGGCCGGATTCCAGACAAGGCCAACAAGGCCAGGCCTCGGGGCGGCAGTGGGTGCAGGAGCGGCACTGCGGCTGAGAGGAGAGGACACTTTCACTTTCATATCAGGAGTTCCCCCCTGTAATGCGGATGGTGAGAGGAGAAAAAAACAGAGGGAAGAGGAGGCGAGATAGTTCTTGGCAGCAGCAACCCCCCTCCCGGTTCTCAATGTCATTTTGTCATTTTCGGCAGAAGCACCCCCCAATGCTCAATGTCATTGAGTCCCCCCCGTACTGCGCAGGCGGGGGCGGCATTGAAGAACTCGGCCTTGGGGCGGCAAATGGAGTAAATCCGGGCCTGTGCATGCCACCGAAATGATGGCATTGAAGGTCCTCTCACATTACAGGGCTGAAGGGGGAGGAAGAAACATCAATGGCAGACTGAGGAATAAGGTAAGTCTTTCTCTCTATCACTAGTGTTGAGCGGAATACGCCATATTCGATTTCGCGATATATCACGAATATATAGACGAATATTTGTGAAATATTCGCTAAAATCGAATATTTGATTGCGAGATTTTGACAACTCTGATTGGCTCTGATGCAAAAGAAGGGCGGAGAAAGTATTCGCGAATATTCGGAAATCGAATATTGGTGATATTTTATCGAAATTTCGCTAATGCGAATGCGAAATTGATTGCGAGATTTTGACAACTGTGGTAGGAGAACTCTGATTGGCTCTGATGCAAAAGAAGGGCGGAGAAAGTATTCGCGAATATTCGGAAATCGAATATTCGCGATTGCGAATATTCGGCAACATAAAAGGATCGCCTCAGCTTAGCTACTCGGCCCAGGGTCTCTAATCATACCAGCAATGCTTTTAGACATCGATAGGATGTGATCTGTTTTAAAAATAAATTTGAAAAAAACGAATATTCGGAATAGCGAATTTTGGCCGCGAAATTCGAGTTATTCGCGAATATTCGAATATGCCATATTCGTAACGAATATTCGAAATGCGAATATTCGTGAGCAACACTGTCTATCACCCCCCTAGACTAAACAAGCATTAAATGAAAAATATAATGGGAGGAGGGGCACCCAAATGGCATTTTTTATATCTGCCTAGAGTTCCCCTTTAAAGAAGACACAGGACCAGCTTCCGATATCATTTTTGGTGTCGCTGATCTTTTAAATAAGCCCCATATTTTTTCATTCCTCTAAAATTCATCTTGTTTATGCCTTGTCCTTCTGCATGTAATAAACCCCAACCCAATTTACTGCTGGTGACTTGGGCGCACAGCGGGTTACGCCATTGCAGACAGAGCCATGTGGGTCGTCATCCATCTTAAGTGACTCCACCGCTGTTTTTAAGTAGTCCAGTGCGCGGGATCTCCTGGGGACTGCGCTTCACAACCTCCCAGCCCCAGCACTTTGCTTTTGCCAATTCTCGCACAGCTCAACCCTTCAGGCTTTTCCATCCACTTCCCGGGAGTTAAAAGCTCCACATTAATTCTGTCTATTATTCCCTCACTAGGCTGCATGACGGTGGCACTGTAGAGAATTTCAGACAAAAAAAAAAAAAAAAGTGTGTGGGATGTTAATTGCAATATGTCTAGAAAAGAGGAGGAAAATAAGAACTGTATGACAGCTGTTGAAGAAAAGCCTGGCTGCGTCTCCATTCACAAGAGACTGTTAAAGAATTTCACCCTTAATGTATTTTAGGGAAATAGCGGTCCCCACTGCAGAAAGGAAAAGAAAAGAAAATGCTATGACACTTTGTATGCAGAATGACACAAATGTGCTATTCACTTGTGAAAAAAGTCCTTTTTTTTTTTCAATATTTTTTCTTTAAAGTTTACAATGTGTCTTTTATCAGATTCAGATGTAACATTTTCAAAAGACATAAATAAGAGATATACACAAAAGGAAGCCGTCAGATTAAATGAAGTTAAGGCCTATTATCCAATTAATAAAAATGATACCAATTGGAATATATGACAATAGCACATAGTTCATTTTTCCCTGATCACCTTTTATATGGAAATCTACTGCTAGTTCATTTATTTATTTATTTTTGTAAATTCTATTTATTGACTCATGTCATTACCATAATATATCATTAACCACCTCAATACCGGGCACTTCACCCCCTTCCTGCCCAGGCCATTTTTCAGCTTTCAGTGCTGTCACATTTTGAATGACAATTGCGTGGCCATGCATCGTTGTAACCATGTGAAAATGTTATAATTTTCTTCACACAATAGAGCTTTCTTTTGGGGGTATTTAATCACTGCTGGGTTTTTTATTTTTTACAAAAAAAAATGACAATTTTTTTTGAAAAAAAAAAACGTTTTTCTTAGTTTCTGTTAGTAGGTTTTGTAGATGAGGCTCTACTAACAGGCACTGATGAGGTGGCACTTATGGGCACTGATGAGGTGGCACTGATGAGGCGGAACTTATGGGCACTGATGATGTGCCACTTATGGGCACTGATGAGGTGGCACTTATGGGCACTGATGAGGCAGAACTTATGGGCACTGATTAGGTGGCACTGATGAGGAGGCACTAATATGCCACACCTATGGGCACTGATAGGTTGCAATGATAGGCAGCACTGATGGGTGGCACTGATGGGCATTGATAGGAGGCACTGATAGGTGGCACGGATAGGTGGCACTGATGGGCATTGAGATATTGAATCAGATCATCACAGAGTGGGACTGTGGATATGAAAAAAATAATAAATTGCCACATCCCGATAACTAGAATTGAAGAAAGGTATACACATATATATATATATATATATACATATATATATATATATAAATACATATATGTATAAAACAGATGATGGACTTTGAAGGCGTTATACGTTAAAAAAATGGATATTTATTAAGAAAATACATAGATGGGCAGCACTGATGAGCATTGATGGGCAGCACTGCTAGGCGGCACTGATGGGCACTGAAAGCCAGCACTGACTGGCATCACTAATGGGCACTAATTGCTGGCACTGGTAGGCACCGATTGTTAGCACTGGTGGGCACTGATTGCTGGCACCGGTGGCGCTTCAGTGTACTCAGTGCCCTGATTACATGTCTTCTTGTCCCCTGTGAGGAGATGCTGCTGATTGGCTCTCCTCACCACAAACTCTGTCAGTGTGAGACTGGGAGAGCTGATTACCGGCACTTCCTGTATTTACATGTGACCAGCTGTGATTGGACACAGCCTATCACATGATTAAAGAGCTGCACCATCCCTCCATCATTTGATGATGGGTGGGTGGCAACTGGTTAAAATGTATGTAAACCCTAATAATGAACTTGCTTCCTTTTGGTCTATACCAGGGGTCTCCAAACTTTTCAAACCAAGGGCCAGTTTATTGTCCTCCAGACTTTAGGAGGGCCGGATTGTGGACATTGGGGGCAGAAAATGTTCCGGGCCCAACATCAGTGAGAATAAATATGGCCTTAAAGGTTGGTGGTCAGTAGAAGGAGGAGTAGTGCCCCCATTGGTATCAGTGGAAGAAATAGTGCCCCCTTGTTAGTGTCAGTGGAAGAAATAGTGCCCCCTTGTTAGTGTCAGTGGAAGAAATAGTGCCCCCTTGTTAGTGTCAGTGGAAGAAATAGTGCCCCCTTGTTGGTGTCAGTGGGAAGAATAGTGCCCCAAGGGCCGGATAAAGGCTAGCAAAGGGCCACATCTGGCCCTCGGGCCGCAGTTTGGAGACCCCTGGTCTATACTATATGTAAGAAAGTGAAAGAAAAGTCTAAATATATCTATTCCTCAAAAAAAATCCCTCTCCGCTCCTCCCACCCAACCTGTATAAAAAGATCTGTGTACTTACCTATTTTTAATCTGCTCCGGTCTGGTCATGTGATCCTGCAGCGCCAGCTTCCCTGTGCCAGTGAGCGGCTGCTGCAGGGGAGAGGAGGGAGCCATAACAACAGCTGGGCTATGGGAGCCTATGGACAACATCATGACTCCTGGAATTCAGAGCCTTTGTGGAGTGAGGAAACAGTAAAGAATGTTAAGAAACAAGCGTTGGCTGTACTTCTCCTTTAAGTGAAAAATGATATATATATATATAAATATATGTGTGGAATGTGTTCTGTAGACCTCACACTCTCTCTGTCTTGCGGTAGCAACGTTGCTTTCCTACAGATACAGTAGAGTGAGTGAGTATTGTTTCCTTAGAATAGAAAGTACATTAATTAAAGAATAAACCAGTGGAAAATAAAAAATAAAAGCCTGAGAATAGAAAATGAATGTGGCACATCTAAGGACTGGTAAGCTGCAATATATTATATTTGGTCCTTGAGTTTAGATATGCTTTAGGCCTCGTACACACCACCCAACATGTCCGATGAAAACGGTCCGCGGACCGTTTCCATCGGACATGTCCGCTGGGATCATTTGGTCCAAATTCCCCGCGGACAGAATACGCGGTGACGTGGCGGCGACGATGACGCCGCGACGTGCGCGCACCAGGAAGTTCAATGCTTCCACGCATGCATCGAATCACTTCGAGGGATTTCGGGCCAGCAGACATGTCTGATGAGTCTTACTGACAATCGGACATGTCCGACAGACAGGCTTCCAGCGGACAAGTTTCTTAGCATGCTAAGAAACTTTTGTCCGCTGGAAACCTGTCCGCTAGGCCGGGAAACTGTCCGGTCGGCCCTACACACGGTCGGACATGTCCGCGGAAACTGGTCCGACGGACCAGTTTCAGCGGACATGTTCGGTCGTGTGTACAAGGCCTCAGGTTGCAAAGGGACAACAAGCATTTTCCTCCCTCGAGTCCTAACCTGCATATGATTAATACAACCCTTAAACCCACTGCAAGTCATTTTGATTTAAACCTTAAAAATATTTACAGTGGGGGAAATAATTATTTGATCCCCCTGCAGATTGTGTAAGTTTACCCACTTACAAGAAATGAAGGGTCTATCATTTTAAATGATAGAGACAGAATATCAACCCAAAATTCAGAAAAAACACATGATACAAAACAAATGGTATAAATTAAAGCGGAGGTTCACCCTAAAAACATGTATATAACATTACATTCTGCATACTTCCAACATTTACAGTATGCTGTTTGTTTTTTTTTGTTGTTTTTTTGCTGTACATACCGTATTATTGTTATTTTCCACCCGGCTTCCGGGTGCTCACTCCTGCGGGAGTAGGCGTTCCTATGCAGAGGCGCAGTGTCATGTGGGACTTCGCCCAGATGATTGACGTCTTGAGAAAAACGCCCCCCCCCCCCCGGTGGATAAGGCACGTCACGAGTTTCCGAAAGTAGCCGAACTGCAAATCGGCTCTATACAGCACCTGCTCACCGACTAGGAGCCGTGTAGAGCTGACTGTGCAGGCGCCGTATAGAGCCGACTCGCAGTTCCGCTATTTTTGGAAACTCGTGGCGCGCCTTATCCACCGGGGGGGACGTTTTTCTCAAGACGTCAATCATCTGGGCCAAGTCCCACAAGAGCCTCTGCATAGGAACGCCTACTCCCGCAGGAGTGAGTACCCGGAAGCCGGGTGGAAAATAGCAATAATACGGTATGTACAGCAAAAAAAAAACAGCATACTGTAAATGTTGGAAGTATGCAGAATGTAATGTTATATACATGTTTTTAGGGTTAACCTCCGCTTTAAGTTGCGGTTCAGTGAATAAAATAAGTAATTGATCCCCAAGCAGAACATGACTTAGTACTTGGTGGAGAAACCCCTGTTGGCAAACACAGAGGTCAGACATTACTTGTAGTTGGTGATCAGGTTTGCACACATCTCAGGAGGGATTTTGGTCCTCTCTTCTTTTCAGATCTTCTCTAAATCCTTAAGGTTTCTTGGCTGTTGCTTGGCAACTCGAAGTTTCAGTTCCCTTCATAAACGTTCTATAGGATTAAGTTCTGAGGCTGGCTAGGCCACTCTATGACCTTATTCTTGGGTCATTCCTTTGTTGTCTTGGCCTAGCCAGTCTCCAGACCTTAATCCTAGAAAATCTATGGAGGGAGCTAAAACTTTGAGTTGCCAAGTGACAGCCAAGAAACCTTAAGGATTTAGGGGGTAATCCACAAAAGGGATAAGCCGGCGTATCTACTGATACGCCGTCGTATCCCTGTTTCTATCTATAGAACTGATCCACAGAATCAGTTTCTCATAGATAGGCAGAAGATCCGGCATGTGTAAGGGACTTACACTGTCGGATCTTAGGATGCAGTACCGCAGCCGCCGCTGGGGGCATTTCTCGTCGAAATGCCGCTTCGGGTATGCAAATTAGCACTTACGGAGATCCACGAAGCTTTTAAGCTTCGTTTTTTCTCTGTAAGTATTAGTTTGCCATCGCAATATTAGGGCTGCTTTTACAAGGCCTAAACTGTTTACACCTTGTAAAAGTAGACCCTTCTATCCCGCGTCGCTGTTTTTTTTTTTTTTCGCCGCAACTCGTTTTTTTTTTTACGCCCGTCGCGATTCTCAAAACCTGGCGCAACGTAAAACCGCGCAAAGCACATCGGGAAAATGACGTCGGGAGCATGCGCAGTACGTCCGGCGGGGGAGCGCGCCTAATTTAAATGGGACTCGCCCCATTAAATTAGGAACGCCTTGCGCCGGACGGATTTAAGTTACACCGCTTAAAGGTAAGTGCTTTGTGGATCGGGCACTTAGGTAGAGATTTTGCGGCGGTGTAACTTAAATGGCAAAAGTTACGTTGCGCCGGGTTTTTGTGGATTAGGCCCTTAGAGAAGATCTGTAAAGAAGAGAGGACTAAATTCCCTCCTAAGATGTGTGCAGACCTGGTCACCAACTACAACTAAACATCTTACCTCTGTGCTTGCCAGCAAGAGTTTCTCCAACAAGTCATGTTTTGCTTGGGGATCAAATACTTATTTTACTCACTGAACTACAACTTAATTTATAACAATTGTATCATGTGTTTTTTCTGGATTTGTGGTTGATATTCTGTCTCTATCATTCAAAATACACTTATGATAAAAATTATAGACCCTTCATTTCTTTGTAAGTGGCCAAATACACATAATCTGCAGGGTATCAAATCATTATTTTCCCCACTGTATATTAAATATGATCTTGTCGCAGGCACCTAAGCTCCATTCTTGATTTTAATTCCATCATAGCTCTTACTTGGAAGGACTGTGGACTTTGTAGTATTCTTTAGTTAAACAAATGTACTCTTCAACTACCAAAAGTGTTATTCTACACTATTTTATTTACTACAGGTATCTATATAGTGCTACGAGTTTACACAACACCTTCCATATTGTACATTGACATCAGTCTCTGTCCTCCAGGAACTTACAATCTAATCCCTATCTCACATGCATACATACACATTCTGTACTAGGGCCCATTTATACAGGAGCCAATTAATCATCTAGAATGTGTTTGGAGTGTGGTAGGAGGATGAAGGAAACCCATGCACAGGGAGAAAATGCAAACTCCATGCAGGGAGTGATGTAGTTGTGATTTAAACCGATGACAGGTTAGAAGCGCTAACCACTAAGCCACCGCCCCTTTTATCAACTTCTATATTATTGCTTTTAGAATTTCATATTTTCAAAAGCATCTATAAAGGTAAAGCACTTGTAAGCTTAACCAATCACTTTTTGTGTAGCAGAGGTGTGTCCTTTATCTATAAACTTAAAACAGAACTACAATGCATCCCAGCCAGCCAGCACCACAACCCAAAAATGCTATTTATTATTGAAATAAACCCACACATCCACCATGTCTCCATGCTTTATTTTGCTGAAATCACTTTGAAAAAACACCCCCCAGCATTTATAGTTGCAGCAATCCTGAGTAAGGGCAGATGATTCATGTAACATTTACTTCCTGGAATCCATCTTTTCTTAGCTCAGGCATGCAGGTAGGAGGGTGTGCTTAGCTAAGAAAACCCCTCCTCCCCTTCTAAAGACTCCCGGGATGTATAACATCATTTGCCTGGGCCTGGAAAACAGAAAGTTACTCAAGAAATGTAAAAAGAATGTTTATGATATACTTTCCTATCTATTTACTATTGGCTCAGATCGGAGCCAACAGCTTTTTTCCGCTCAACCCACGGGGTTAAATGAAAAACGAATAGTGTGTACCCAGCTTAACAGACCATCAGTTCCACCACACAACACCACTTTAGGGCTGCTGTAAAACAAAAGTACATAATACAGTTTACCTAAAGTGCACCTGTGCACAAGCAGTAAAAGCTTTAAAACATGCTATCCCTCACATACCTAGGTACTCGTTACTTATACTGTTAGGTAATTCATTCTCAAGGATCTCAAGGATCAAAATAAAGACTATATAGTCTGGTTTGAGCCATTTTGTAACAGTTGAGAATCACCTGCTATTTGTTTACATTAGATCCTGTCAGGTTGCCAAGATTCCGGTTCAATAGACAGCAATAGAAATTAAACTAGGGTTTATGCCTCTCTTGTGAACATTGAAGATGGATTTCTCCACAATGCCTATACATACAAAGGTCAATAAGGGCTTGTTTTAATACGCTTGTTCAAATATATGGAAATACTTTAGTTTGCATAGTTTGCAGGTTCACTTTAACAACAAAAAAAATCTCCTTTAGGTCTCATTCACACCACAGATTACTGAAACCCACATGTTTCAGTGCAGAGTGGTAGACTGTGTTAGGCAGTCTTTTCAGAATGAATGGACTGCAACACATGGAAAAAATAGGTTGTAAGGGACACCAATTGCAGATATTCAGTGGCAGCAGGGATGACCAGATTAGTGAGCAACACTCAAGGAAGCAGGAATCAGACCAAGTGTGATTTACATAAGATTTAATAAAGTGGTTGTAAACGCACAAGATTTTTTACCTTCATGTGTTTTTTCAGTCAGGAAAATAGAGAACATGCTCTTTATCTTTTTCTGGCAGTTTTTCCGTTGGAAAAAGTCCAATGGAGCATACACACGGACGGGATTCCTGACCAAAAGCTCTCATCTGAATTTTTCCGACAGGAAAACCGATCGTGTGCATGGGGTATAATACCTACCTGAGCCCCCTCTTGATCCAGTGATGTCCACGAGAGCCTTGCCTCTCCGGGGACTCACCCTCCTGATTGGCTATTGGCAGCAGCGGGAGCCATTGGCACCTGCTGCTTTCAATCACAGCCAGTGAGCCAATCAGGAGATGGAGGAGGCGGGCCGAACCACGTGAATGGACACACAGAATAGCGGCTCGGTTCAAGTGCCCCCATAGCAAACTGCTTGCTGTGGGGACACCCAACAGGAGGGCATCAGGATCAGGAAAAATCAGCAAGTACTTATCTGGCAAAACACTGAAGCAAAGATGCAAAATCTTTCCAGCAGTCACCATCAGATGGAGCCAAATTACTGGGATCTGCTGGCTGCTGGGAGACACCACTAGTGGCCACTGAAACTGTGTCATTCAGCCCTGGAAACCACAGTGCCACCAGCAGGTGATCCAGGTCCTGACATAGGTGAAGTCTGCATTTTCATAAAGGGCAGCACACATGACATGTACATTGTATAGGTGCATTGGAGTACTATTCACAATAAATGACCCCGCAGTGCACCAGTAAAAGCTTTACTGCCCATTGTGGTAATACACGCTTTTACTGAGTGTTACGTGATTGGTGTGTTTAAGCTGGTTTCCACAACACACAGAAGCAGAAAATTGTGGGAAATAAGCCTCATTTGCTGCTATACGTCAGTAAATGATTTCTTTCTTCCATATAACGTTTTCAGTAACAATGGAGCAGACTCAGGCACACAGCTGTTCACTCTGAAATCATATCAGTGAATTTGTATACTGTCTGGAGTTTTCCTTTAAATGTGACATCTAGCAGCAAATCTCCATTGTTTGGGACATAATCGTTTTTTTTTTTTTTGTAACAGAAAATAAATAATTTAATTATATGCAAAATAACAGAGAAAGAGAAGAAGGAAAAAAAACATATTTCAGTCATGGAGACAACTGATTAATTCCTGGAGAAGAGATTGAAAGGCTGTAATTGACTTGAAATTAACGTAACACTTTGATATCTGACAAGTTGCAATGGTTTCATTTAATATTCCCTTTCATGTGTGAAGTGGGGATGGTGAGGATGCATTTCCTGAAATTGTTCTTAGATTGAAGAGTTGTAGGAAGTTCAGTGTGAAAAGAGTGACACCGCTCAGTGGAATGTGACACAGATGTTGGTAGAGGGAAAATAGAAGAATTACAGACGAACCTTGGGAATGAGACCTCTCACGATCGGGGTGGGTCAAGTGAAATGACCTGTATTAAGGGACCCTTAAGGACAAAATCTAAAGCACCCCTCTTCACCTTCCTCCCCCACCCACCCATTATAAAGCCCTTCAAAGCAGTTCTTACAGTTAAAAAAGAGAAAGTGGTTGGGACTTTATATGAGGCCAAATGAATGTACCTCCATCCCAATACTCGGAAATAAATAGGAGATAAATGTGGGATTTTATATGAAACATGCAGCCAGGGAGGCATCACAGCATAATACTATAATAGTGTCTAGTGGGTATGTAACGGACCTATGAACTATTCTGCCTACAGAGGACTGCATGACTGGTTACTGAGCTCAAAGGGTTAATTGTAGAGGGACTTTTTCACTGCTAAATGCTAATTGACGCTCTGTTGTGTATTACCAGTTAACAGCCTCTTTCCAGGTGTATGCTAACGTGATGATCTGTGAGTGTATATTGTTCTAAAGGTTAATTGAATTCTATTGAGAAAGGAATGTGCCCGGCCAGGTCATGTTAAGTAGATCTCGGTGCCGGAACGTCTAGAGACTGATTGATTCAAGGAGATCATTGTGTTTGAGTTCTGGTAATGAAGAAATGTTTATAATTAGCTCAAAGAAGGTGATTGAAGCTTCCCCACGGTGTGATGTGTGGGTGGGGACAGTTTGATTGTTCATGTGCCTTGAATACTGTATAAAATCTCAGAGTGAACCATTAAAAATCAGTCCTGCTTGACTCTGCAAACGTAGCCCGTCTCGTTTCATGAAAGGGCATTCGATGGGATATACCGGTGGTACCTGCATATCGCAGCTTGCCAGGGAAAGGGACTTCTCCAACGACTGAGAGCCTCTCACTACATGGGTAGCCGTTAGAGGGTATACCATAGATCAGTGATGGCGAACCAGAGTTGCCAACCGCCAGTAAATTTACTGACAGTTTGTAAAAATCCGTGGGCCAGATTCACAGAGGAAATATGCCGGAGTATCTACTGATACTCCGGCGTATTTTCAAATTTGCTGCGTCGTATCTTTATTTGTAATTCACAAAAAAGATACGACGGCTTTTGGCTCAGATCCGACAGGCGTACGGCTTCGTACGCCTTTGGATCCTAGGTGTAATTTTCCGGCGGCCGCTGGGTGGAGTTCGTGTCGTTTTCCAGCGTCGGGTATGCAAATTAGCTGATTACGGCGATCCGCGAAGATACGCGTGTTCGTCGCAATCTCTTACGTCGTCGCTAGTCGGTTTTTCCCGTCGCAAACTTAGGCCTGCTTTTTCATGGCTTACATTTAGAACAGCCATGTTAAAGTATGGCCGTCGTTCCCGCGTCGAATTTCAATTTTTTTTTTTGCGTAAGACGTCCGGGAATACGAAACGACGTAACGCACGTCGCCGTTCAAAAAATACGTCGGGGCGCCGTAATTTCGCGCAAAGCACGTCGGGAAATTTCCTAACGGAGCATGCGCAGAACGTTCGCCTAATTTAAATGGTACACGCCCCATTTGAATTAGGCGGGCTTGCGCCGGACGGCTTTACGTTACACCGCGGTAACTTTACACGCAAGTGCTTGGTGAATCAGGCACTTGCGCTGAAAACTTGCGGCGGTGTAACGTAAAGACAATACATTACGCCGCCGCAAAGGTATGTGAATCTGGCCCTGTGATTTTTTTTTACAACTGCCAGTAAATATCAGGGGCTGATAATTTCATGCTGTGTTGACTTTTTAAGTGTAAATCAAGCAAATGACTTTGTTATAGGTATTGTCAGTGTTTCCATATCATGTTTATACTGTTTAAATATTCACTGTGTTTGTTTTCAATAGGAGTTCTGTAACTTATCTGGTTGCCAGTAAATTTTCCATGTTTTGTCAGTAAAAAATGCTGCGAGAGGTTGGCAACCCTGTGGTGAACCTTGGCACCCCAGATGTTTTGGAACTACATTTGCCATGATGTTCATGCACCATGCAGTGTAGTTGAGCATCATGGGAAATGTAGTTCCAAAGGTTTGCCATCACTGCCATAGATTATGACCATATATCTTAACATGATAACATAATAACCAACATAGTAAAATAGGAAAACTGTATTTCATGACATAATGCATTGTAATATAGTATAATAGTATAGTATAATGGCATAATAACATAATAGTTCACAACAGCAGCACAAAAAAAAACACCAGACTGTTTGCTGCGTATCTCTATAATAAAAAACATAATATAAATTGGTATGATCCATCGCTATGCCCCTGTTGAAGACCTTTTAGAGTCGAAACTCGTCGGGTCAGCATCTTCACGCTTCCCACATTGCTTCTACCAACATTTTATTTTTTTTGTGATCACTTTTACCATTCATATCCTACATTGCCTTGTAAGATATTTATAAATAACCATATCTGGTTGATCTGCACCATATGGAGCCTTTTTTTCTATTGCATGCTATGTTGGGGTATTGGTGATTTGTCCTACCTCATTGCCACCCCTTCCACCAACTTGACCGTCGGTTCCTCGTCTGCTGTTTGGTCCTGTGGTTTGAGTCACGTGGTCCACCATTCCATCCAGAGCAACATCCCTGCAGCGTTGGAGTATCCAGAACCGAGTTCAAAGCCCATTTGAGCCACTGTTGTACGATATGTGTGTCCACCACCAGGGCCGATCCTAGGGTCACAGGCGCCTGGGTGCAGAAATATTTCAGGCGCCCCCACATGGGCGTCGTCCTTTTACTAACTCCTCCCCTTTACAAATGTTTCTATGGCAATGACTCAATCACAGAGATGCTTCATTAACCTGTGATCCTTACATGATCTCTTAACAATAAACAAAATACAGGAAGAGAAGCAGAGTACTTTATTGGGACCTGGAGAAGGGCCTCTGTGATGGACACAGAGAGGGTTTCTGTTAGATGTTCGGCGCCCCCACCTCTGCAGGCGCCTGGGTGCAATGCACCCTGTACACCCTGCCTAGGATCGGCCCTGTCCACCACAGTCGGTAAGAGCATTCAATCTTTTATCTGAGACAATTGTTGAAGTTTCCCTGGGCATCTGATTGATCCTCTTGGATTTGACGTCAACACCTAACCTGGAAGCTGTTCACCCTTCCTTAGCATCTGTTGGGACTTTAAATGTTCAACATTTATGAGCTCTTAATATGTCACATTTCTACATTGCACTTTTTTGATATGTTAATTGTGTTGTAATACACATTTTAACTCATTTTATATTTTCACGTGTTATAGTGGGTTTAGTCCCACCACACCCATTGTCACTTATGCCGCGTACACACGATCATTTTTCGGCATGAATCAATTTTTACTAGAATGGGTTTTCCTAACAAAACAAAAATGGACCAGGTGCTATACTATAATGGCGGTGATCAGCGACTTATAGTGGGACTGTGATAGGGTGGTGGCCAATCTGTGCTAACATACACTATCTGTAAGGCCGGGTACACACGAACAAACATGTACGGTGAAAGCGGTCCGTCGGACCGTTTTCACCGTACATGTCTGCCAGAGGGCTTCTGTACGATGGTTGTACACACCATCGTACAGAAGTCCGCGCGTAAACAATACGCGGGGCGGGTCCGCGTCGTCGCCGCGACGATGACGCGGCGATGACGCGGAGACGTGGGCGGGCCTGCCATTTAAAGGCTTCCACGCATGCGTCGAAGTCATTCGACGCATGCGAGGGACAGCGGGCGCCTGGACATGTACGGTAGGTCTGTACTGACGACCGTACATGTCCGAGCGGGCAGGATTCCAGCGGACGGTTTTAAAACACGTCCAGGAATATTTGCCCGCTGGGAAAAGGCCCGGCGGGCAAATGTTTGCTGGAATTCGGCCCGCTCGCGCCCACACACGACCGAACATGTATGCTGAAACTGGCCCGCGGACCAGTTTCAGCATACATGTTTGGTCGTGTGTACGGGGCCTTAGGGTCACGGACATCGCTAGTGACACTAATACATCAGTGATAATACAAATTCTATTCCATACATTTTTTTTATTTTTTATTCTTATTTTTCTTATTTAAACTGCTTAAAGGGTGTTTTTTTTTTTAACAACAACAAGTCAATAGTGAGTTTTGACATTACCCTACCCTAATTGCTGTAATCACTTCCGTATGTGTTCTATTGGCTATACATAGCAATGTTTAAGTTAAGACATACTTAGTAATTTATCTTATATATATCCGTGTCTAAGCATGTTATTTTAGCTATGACTAAACACCAGTGAGGGTGTTAAATGCGTTAGCTAAAGCTGTGGCTTATGCTTCTATATGCTGTATGGACTGTCTAATACTAATAAAGGTGACTGCATTGAGGTGCGGCTATCTGGGATTTCTTTACTACATTGATTGCAAACCTGATCGAGTTAGGGGCCGGTGGTGGGGAGGCAGGCTGAAGTGCTATTCTGTAACTACAGAAAAGCTTCAGACCTGAAGTGACAGGTAACTCCAGCCAGGGGCAGACTGACAACTCATGGGGTCCCCAGGCAATAGGAGATTATGGGCCCCTGGGCAATAGGAGATTATGGGGCCCCCGGGAAAAAAGGAGATTATGGGGCCCCCGGGCAATAGATTATGGGCCACACAGTATACACACATAGGGCCAGATCCACAAACGAATTACGCCGGCGTATCTATTTGTACGCCGCGTAATTTCAAAGTTCCCACGTCGTATCTTTGTTTTGTATCCACAAAACAAGATACGACGGAATGAGGGATGGATCCGACAGGCGTACGTCTTAGTACGCCGTCCGATCGTAGGTGCATACATACGCTGGCCGCTAGGTGGCGTTTCCGTCGAATTCTGCGTCGAGTATGCAAATTAGCTAGATACGGCGATCCACGAACCTACGTCCGGCGCATTTTTTTCTGGCGTATAGTAACCCCGGCTATATGAGGCGTATCCTATGTTAAGCATGGCCGTTGTTCCCGCTTCGAATTTTGAAAATGTTACGTCGTTTGCGTAAGTCGTTCGCGAATAGGGCTTTGCGTAGAATGACGTCACCGTCGTAAACATTGGCTTGTTCCGGTTTAATTTCGAGCATGCGCACTGGGATACCCCCACGGACGGCGCATGCGCAGTTGAAAAAAAAACTTAATTTACGTCGAGTCAAGACGTATTTACATAAAGCACGCCCCCATCACATCCATTTGAATTGCGCGCCCTTACGCCGCCAAAGTTACACTACGCCGCCGTCACTTACGGCGCGCATTCTTTGAGGATACAAAAAAAAATGTGTATCAGAGATATGCTACGCCCGACGGAAATATGCGCCAGGGTATGTGGATCTGGCCCATACAGTATACATACACAGTATACACACACAGACACACAATATACACACACAGTATACATACACACTGAATACACACACTGAAAAGGTACTGGAGAGGCAGGGCAGCTATAATCTTGGGATTTTTTTTAAAAATACAGATTTTTAGATACTGTCCCTGGATTTACTGAGGCTGGCAACCCTGATGGGACCCCCTAGTGGCATGGGGCCCTCGGGCAGTGCCTGAGTGCCCAAATGGTCAGTCCGCCCCTGACTCCAGCTAAGAGGAAAAGTGAGCACAATTGGAGAGCTCCTTGTCACCATGCGTACATTTGGAGGGCAGACATGAAATTGTGTGAGGGCTGCAGACTGTAGCTGTGGCCGGTGAACAAGCCTGAGTCGGCTCTGTGTATTAGGCGAGTCTTGATGGAAGGGCACACAAGCGCCTCGGGTGTGGTTGGATCCACCTACACCCAAGCTAGGTTTTAATCACGGTCTGTTTCTCCATTCTCTAGATTAACTCAAATTATTTGTCCCAGTGACCACTGTCACTGAAACAGATAAATATAAACATTTTGCGTTGAAAAGAAATCTCCCAATAGAGATACTTGTTCTAATGACAACTAGTATCTAGGAGGACAATTCATCTCACAAACAGTAGCCTGACAGGTGTTTCAGCTCTACACTACTCTATCCAAAAACTGGACATGTGCACTACTAAAAAAACTGATTATTTTAGTTTTTGTTTTATTTGTTTTTTTTTTCGTTTGTCGGATCATTCGTTATGAACGGTATTTGTTACTTCAGATTATTCGTAATTTCGGATGCATTCGTTTTTGTTACGTTCCATTTGTTTAGATGTAGCATTCGTTCCTTCTGAAAATTCGTAATTTCTAATGCATTTGTATTCGTTACATTCATGCCTCTTATACATGACCGGGAAAACTGCTATGAGAGCTTTTCGTCGGGAATCCATAGCCGTGTGTATGCTCTATCGCAGTTTTTCCGACGGGAAATCTGGCGGACAAAAAAAAGAGAGCAGGATATCTTTTTTCCCGGCAAAAAAACGTGCATGCTCAGAATCAATAATGAGACGGGAGCGCTCTTTCTGGTAAAACTAGCGTTCGTAATGGAGATACCACATTTGTCACGCTGCAAATTATTGCATCGTTTAATGCCACGCATAAAAAACGCGAATCGTCTCTCACCAAACTTTTACTAACACATGGATCAGCAAAAGCAGCCAAAGGGTGGCACCATTGGAATGAAACTTCCCCTTTATAGTGCCGCGTACGTGTTGTACGTCACCGCGCTTTGGACAAACGGACTTTTGTCTGAGCGTGGGTATGCAAGGCAGGCTGAGAGGAACTCTGTCGGGAAAACCGTTGGTTATTTATCCGATGGAAAAACCGGTCGTGTGTACGAGGCATCACAGTTACTTTAGCCAGATTTGAAAGGAAATTCCAATACCTATAACTGAATAGTTTATAATTATAGTTAATAATAATAAAACTATAATAATAGTTAATGATTTAATTACAACACAAAATTATTCAAATGTAATTGATTTATTAAACTTGTAGGTTGAATCGTTTTTCGTTCTTTCGTATTTTCGTTCTTTCTGATTTTCATTATTTCAGATTTTCGTTCTTTCTGAGAATTTTTTTTTTTTGTGTGCATTCGTCAAGTCTTTCGTTCATTCAGATGCTTCCAATTGAACGAATATGCCGAATTCCATCCCAAAACGAATTTGTAACAAAATGAATTGCACATGTCTACCAAAAACTGAGAAAAAAAACAGTGGGGTAGATTCAGGTAGCAATTACGCCTGCGTATCCATAGATACGCATTGTAATTGCTAATTTGCGCCGGCGTATCGACTTTTCTTTATTCAGAAAGCTTGATACGCCGACTGTAGCCTAAAATATGACTGGCATAAGGCTCTTATGCCGTCGTATCGTAGGCTGCATTCTTACGCTGGCCGATAGGTGGCGTTCCCGTAGTGGTCAGCGTAGAGTATGCAAATTGCATACTCACGCCGATTCACAACCGTACGTGCGCCTGGCGTTCGCATTATACGTCGTTTGCGTTCGTCGGTTTCTGCGTAAGGCTGCTCATGCTATTAGCAGGGGCAGCCAATGCTAAGTATACCCGTATACCCGCGATTTTTGAAAATTACGTCGTTTGCGTAAGTGAATCGTGAATGGCACTGGACGCCATTTACGTTCACGTTGAAGCAAATGACGTCCTTGCGACGTAATTTACCGCAATGCACGTCAGGAAAGTTTCCCGACGGAGCATGCGCACTACGTTCGGCGCAGGAACGCGCCTAATTTAAATGATCCACGCCCCCTACGGGATCATTTAAATTACGCGCGCTTACGCCGGCCAGTTTTACGGAGCGCCCGCGCAAATTACGGAGCTACTGCTTCGTGAATGAAGCGTAGCGCAAGTAATTTACGGAGGCGTAGCGTTAAAACGGTACGTTGCGCCTCCGTAAGAGTGCGCAGCCCTACCTGAATCTACCCCAGTGTTGTGGTTCATACAATGAAGCACGTGTTTTACCACTATATTGTCCACATATTGCCATGTTAGCCACGGTCAGTGAATTTGTAATGGGAGACATGTGTGACCTTTGTAAATACAAACTTTGCTTAGCAGAGCTCTACTTTAAAGTCACATTTGACTACAATTATTTTCAGATTTCCCTTAGGTCTGAGTCCAATGGCTGCTGCCAATTTGAGTTGAAAATATGTTTGTTGTAGACGCAGCATGCTTTTCTTGTGTATTGCGTGGGTAATTATCCAATTTGCGCTAATGAGTAGGCATGGAGTGCAGGACTTACTGACTGTGTGTCCTGAGCTGCAAATTGCAGATTTTACTGAAGAAATGTTAATTCCTGACATATCTATTTTCTCTGAGATTCAGTTAAATTGAATGTAAATGTTCTATATTGTATTATATGCTATTTAGATATTCTAGTAACAGAGATGTGGAGAAAACTTTTGAGCTTATCTATAAAATTAACTTTTAAAATTAATGACAACAATCAGTTTTTAAAAGATGGATACATGGTACCTGTAAAAGCGATAGTAAAGGCCGTGATTTTAACCTTCAGGTAGGTCTATGATAAGGCTTACTTGTAGGTAAAATGAATATCTCCTAAACATGCACCGTTTAGGAGATATTCAACCCAGATGCAGCTGGTGATGTCATGGCGCATGCGCTCTGAAGGTCCGGCATACCTTGCCGAACCTTCAGACCTTTGTGCCGGAATCGAGGACTTCCGCACGTATGCGGCTTAGGCCAATCACATAGCCGGAGCATGCAAACCCGGAAGAAAGACCAGGGGAAGATGTCAGCCCTCTCAGAGTTGACCGCGTGCCGCTGGAGAGCTTAGTTTCAAGAAAAGTATTTAATAATGCGGTGCGCACTAGCACATTTTGCAATTGCCTTACAGGTGTTTTCTTTTTAACCAGCCGTGGTTTACTACCTCTTTAAAGTGGAAATAAACCCATCCATAAAATGGTTTCATTTCTGGCACGTGCCGGAAATGTAACATTTCCATTGGTTGTGCTCTCAACCAAACTGTCAAACCATCCAATGGCTGATTTCATAACTGATCACATGTGCAGCATCATGGCAGTTGTAGATTAAACAGAGGCCAAGATGGCAGCTTCCTTGGCTGAAAATGATAGGGGAATTTACTTACACTTTAAAGCGGTGGTTCACCCTCCTTCACATCATTAGACCATTACATTCGGCATCGTAGCGCGAGCTACGGTATGCCGGTCTTAAATTTTTAATCCCCGTACTCACTGTGCTATCGCTCATTGAAGAATCCGACTCCCGCGGGGAATGGGCGTGCCTATGGAGAGGGAGGATGATTGACGGCCGGCTCTGGCACGTCACGCTCCCCGAAGACAGCCGGAGTAGGTCTCGGCTCTTCACGGCGCATGCGCACAGGATATGCGCAGGCGCTGTGAATAGCCAAGCCTATTTCGGCTATTTCCGGAGAAGCGTGACGTGCCAGGGCCGGCCGTCAATCACCTTCTCTCACCATAGGAACGCCCATTCCCCGGAATCTTCAATGTGGAATAGCACAGTGAGTACGGGGATAAAAAATGTAAGACCGGCATACCGTAGCTCGCGCTACGATGCCGAATGTAATGGTCTAATAAAAAAAAACATTTTTTTTTTTTTTAACAGGGTGAACCCCCGCTTTAAGTACGCCTTTAGGGCTCATGCACACAGACATAGCTCCTAACTGTCCCTGATTTCCAGGGGCTGTCCCTGATTTGAAACAAAGTCCCGAAATCCTTCTTCCCTCCTTTTTGTGGTCTGATCTATATAGTTGTATATAAAATGCACTAATTACCGTATTTATCGCCCTATAGCGCGCACCGGCGTATAGCGCGCACCCCAAACTTAGAGGAGAATCCTAGGGAAAAAAAAGAAATACTGACAATTTACAGATGCAGTTACTTACAGTTGCCCGGCGTCCATCGGCGGCCTTGTTCGGTCCGGCGTCCGTCTGCGGCATTCGTGGTGTCCTCGTGGTGTCCTCCCCGCTTCTTCCCGCTCCTCCCGCGCTGTTTTTGAACGCCGCCGACGTATACCGAGTGCAGTACACTCGGGTACACTCGGCTGGGCTCGGCCACGCTCGGCTCCTCTCGCGAAGCCGAGCGTGGCCGAGCCCAGCCGAATGTACCCGAGTGTACTGCACTCGGTATATGTCGGCGGCGGCGCTCAGAAAGCGGGGATCGGCGTATAACGCGCACCCACGATTTCCCCCTGATTTTAAGGGGGAAAAAGTGCGCGTTATAATACGCCAATAAATACGGTATCTATCAAAAATTTTCCAGTGCTAAATGTTTCATCCAATTTCTAAATTGCTGCATTTTTTAATTTAAAAAGCCAAAAGGAATAGTAGAGTTTAAAAAAGCACTTGTGGGTTTAACCAATATATTTTTTTTGTATAATTCTCCTTTAGACCTCTTTCACACTGAGGCATTTTTCAGGTTCTTTAGTGTGAAAGCACTCGGGCTTTCACATTGGGATTGCAGCTTTTTTCAGGTGCTTTACAGGCGATTTTTTAACGCTAAAGCGCTTGAAAAATGGCCCAGTGTGAAAGGGATCTTAACCACTTCAGTGCCGGAAGGATTTGCCCCCTTCCTGACCAATCCATTTTTTGCGTGGTCGTGCGACATTGTACCCAAACAAAATGTATGTCCTTTTCCCCCCACAAATAGAGCTTTATTTTGATAGTATTTAATCACCTCATCACCTCAGTGGTTTTTATTTTTTGCTCGACAATTTAAAAAAAAACGTAAATTTTGTTAAAAACACAATATGTTATGTTATACTTTTTGCTATAATAAATATACCCCAAAAAATATTTCTTCATCAGTTTAGGCCAATATATATTCTTCTACATACTTTTGGTAAAAAAAAACAAACAAAAAAAACGCAATAGGCGTAAATTGATTGGTTTGCGCAAAATTTATAGCGTCTACAAAATAGGAGATAAATTTATGTAGTTTTTACTATTTTGTTTTATAATAGTAATGGCGGCGATCTGTGATTTTTATCATGACACTATTTTGGGACCATTGACATTTATACAGCGATCAGAGCTAAAGATAGCCACTGATTACTGTATAAATGTCACTGGCAAGGAAGGAGTAAACACTAGGGGGCGACCAAGGGATTTACTGTGTTCCCTATGTGTGTTCTAACTGTAGGGGGGATGGGACTGGCTAGGGGAGGCGAACGATCAGTGTTCACACTTAGTATGAACACACGATCTGTCTCCTCTCCCCTGAGAGAACCGGGATGTGTGTGTTTATCCCGTCACAAGCAATCGTGGGTGCCCGGCGGTCATCGCGCCCACCAGGCACGCACATCGGCTCCGTGAACACGCAGCATCTTAAAGGAGCGACGTACAGCTATGTCGATTTGCGCAGCCGTGCCAAACTGCCACAGTATAACTGCGGTGGCTGGTCAGCTAGCGGTTAAGGGGGTGTGTCCTATGCCTACATACTTTTGCTAGTAGTTGTCCCTTGTTCCCATCTCAAAACGTTGGGAGGTATTACACAGACATGCAATACTGCTGCGTTCATCATAACCTTATAAATTATGGATCTGAATGCATTAGTATTGTGTCCTATGGGCCCAGTCACGCTGCTCAGTTTTGATCCAAAACGTTTAGCTGTGTGTAAACATTTGCGCAAACATTTACATGCTTACAGCATAAATTGACATATTTATGTGCTGCTGCTGGTGTAAATTGAAACAATGTGTAGGCAGCAGTGTTGGTGCAGCCACAAAATGACTTTGGCCTTAAACCATTCTTATTGACTGATGGCTCAGGCCATTCTACACATTTGCCCCTACCTCCACATTGTTGATGTTTACATCTCTCCTTAAATATGTCATTAACACAGCGGCTCAATGTACATATGTAGCATACCCCCCTAGAAGCCGCAGATCAACTGGGATTCCCCACCCTGCACAGCCAGGCACACAAATTTTCACAGGCACTCCAGAGACAGAGAACAGTCTGTGACTTTGTTTTTGGTGGTTTATTGATCTTTAATAACTTAAGCCCCGGACCTTTAGGCAGCTAAATGCCCAGGCCAGGTTTTGCGATTCGGCACTGCGTCGCTTTAACAGAAAATTGCACGGTCGTGCGACGTGGCTCCCAAACAAAATTGACGTCCTTTTTTCCCCACAAATAGAGCTTTCTTTTGGTGGTATTTGATCACCTCTGCGTTTTTTATTTTTTGCGCTATAAACAAAAATAGAGCGACAATTTTGAAAAAAATTCAATATTTTTTACTTTTTGTTATAATAAATATCGGCCAAAAACATATATAAAAAATTTTTTTCCCCTCAGTTTAGGCCAATACGTATTCTTCGACCTATTTTTAGTAAAAAAATAAGCGTTTATCGATTGGTTTGTGCAAAATTTATAGCGTTTACAAAATAGGGGATAGTTTTATTGCATTTTTATTATTTTTTTTTTTTTTACTACTAATGGCGGCGATCAGCGATTTTTTTTGTGACTGCGACATTATGGCGAACACTTCGGACAATTTTGACACATTTTTGGGACCATTGTCATTTTCACAGCAAAAAATGCATTTAAATTGCATTGTTTATTGTGAAAATGACAGTTGCAGTTTGGGAGTTAACCACAGGGGGCGATGTAGTAGTTAGGGTTCACCTAGTGTGTGTTTACAACTGTAGGTGGGTGTGGCTGTAGGACTGACGTCATCGATCGAGTCTCCCTTATATAAGGGATCACTCGATCGATGCAGCGCCATAGTGAAGCACGGGGAAGCCGTGTTTACATACGGCTCTCCCCGTTCTTCAGCTCCGGGGAGCGATCGCGACGGAGCGGCTATAAACAAATAGCCGTGCCGTCGTCCCGGATCGCTCCCCGAGGGGATCCGACCGCTGCATGTGGTGGGGGGGGGGTCCCGATCGGACCCCCCACCCGCTAGAAGGCAAGGACGTACATGTACGCCCATTTGCCTGTACGTGCCATTCTGTGGACGTACATATACATGCGGGGGTCGGGAAGGGGTTAATAACTTGGATGGGGATGGGAGGTTATGGAATGCTAACTTGACTTCAGCAACAAAACTTATTATATACAGTCTATATACAGTCTCCTCACCACTTCTCCTGCACTTCACTTGTTTGCAGTCTCCAGCTGGATCACTGTTAGTGGATCTGACAGGCACAGTCAAATTTAGCAATGGCCCTTTGCAGGCAGGACCTTGAAGCTCTTTTGTTGTGTAGCAAAACACAGTGATCAGCTTGTACTTTCCCTCCCGTGGCTACAGGTCCCAGCTCCACCTCATCAGGCACTGCCAACTCACCTGGCTCGATCTTCCAATTTCACTAGCCCTCCACAGTCCTCCAGACTGACGGTCACCAGCCCACCCGGCTCATTCTGCAGGAGATATCCCAGGGAAGGGATGAAGACCTAAGCACACTGGTGTATTCAGAGAGAACTGGCTACATGTGACAGTCTCCCCTCCTTGTAAGTCCCCAGAAGTGCTGCTTTACTCTGTCCCCTATCTTGCTCCCGTGCCTCCAGGAAGGGATTCTTCCATGTGTTGTGGCAGGATCCTTCCAGCACCTGAGCCCTGGCCCAAGGCCCCTCCCCCCAGACTAGGGGGCACCCATGAGGGCTACCGAGAGCCTCCACAACACTATATCTCAATCCTTCCACCCAACTGCCACTGCTGGCATTACACGTGCCTAGTTATGAGGTGAGCCTTGCCCCCTGCCAGCCCTTTACTGGATAATTGGATGAGGCCCTCATAAATATTCCAGGCAGCTCCTGGAAGTAATCCACCCGACTCACTGAACCCTGACCCAGATTCACAGCTTAGGCTTAGCCCTGAGCTAACTAAATGTATCTATACTAACAAATCTATACTATAAAAACCTATCCTAAATCTAGCACACACAAGAGGGTGCTACATATATTTGCCATCACACTATGAATCTTTAAATGTCTTTGCACTCCTGTATGCACTAATAACATGCCTGACGAAGGGGTCTGTAGCAGGATGCCTACGGGTTATTTAGATAGCGGCTGACCCAGGATGGGTAATTCTGTACCTTGCTCCCTAAGACTGGAGATCTTCCAGTCTTGAGGAGCACCAAACATAGACTTCTACTATTTTGAGGTATGCCGGGGCAGTCTAGAGAGAGATAGTCAGGGGACATTTAATGTGCTTGTTCATGTTGGACCATATTGCCATATCAGTAAAAGTTGCATCAACTGTTCTGAGTCTGGTCTGAAGTTATTACAGGTGCATGTTGATTCCTGGTGTATCAAAATAACAATGGTCAGCAAAGCACCTAGTGGTATGAAGTAAAGCCACAACAAAAGGTCTACTCGGCAAGTCAAGCTGAAGCAGTAATGCAGTTGCTAAGGGTAACCAAGAACTAGCACAAGAACTAGCACTAGCAGCCAACCGTGAAGCATGGTACCTGGCATTGGCGAAGAGTCCTCTGGTAGCAAGGGGGGTTGGTGTTCTGGCTCCCTCCTCAACGATCGGTTTCCCATGGCAACTGGAAATGAATCCACGTTATAGAGACCCTTAGCCTGGCAACACGGTAGGGAAGGAAGGAGTTAAGAAAGTGCACGCATTTGGTCCGCGCTATGTGCACAGCGGGACACCATTCTGTTACTGGGAGTGAGGTAAAAGAGGTACACTGAACTGACGGAGAGGGCACAGGCTCAGTAGTGTTCCTACTGCGTTACTTTAACTGACAATTGCATGGTGGTGCGACACTGTACCCAAATAACATTTATGTAAATTTTTCCCACAAATAGAGCTTTCTTTTGGTGGTATTTGATCACCTCTGCGGTTTTTATTTTTTGCGCTATAAACAAAAAACACTGACAATTTAAAAAAAAATAAAAACATTTTTTTACTTTCTGCTATAAAAACACACCCATAAAAAAAGTTATAGTGTCTACAAATTATGGGATAGATTTATGAATGTACTTATTTATTTATTTTTTTACTAGCAATGACCACGATCAGCGATATTTAGCGGGACTGCGACATTGCGACAAACAAATCTGACACTTAAGTGAAACTTTTTGTGGACCAGTGACACCAATACAGTGATCAGTGCTAAAAAATGCACTGTCACTGTACTAATGACACTGGCAGGGGCGATCAAAGGGTTAAATGTGCTCCTAGGAGGTGCTTTATAACTGTGTGGGGGTGCTTTGGCTCTGAGAAGACAGAGATCTGTGTTCCTGTTTAGCTGAAACAAATGATCTCTGTCTCCCCTACAAGCAGAACAGTGATCTGCCTTGTTTACATAGGCAGACCGCTGTTCTGCCTCTGTTATGAATGATTGGTGGGTCCGCCGGACCCGCTGAAAGGCTCCCACTGTGTCCAATAACAGTGGGAGGTGGTTGCCGGAAGCACTCATGCACGCAACAAACCTGAAAGAGGCGATCACATACAGCTACGTGATTCCACCTGTAGGAGCTGCCACCCTGCAGTATATGTACGTAGGGCGGTGGGCAACCGGTTAAGTCAGGGAACGGCCTTAATGTTTGATTCTCACATGAACACGGTCCCCACATGGTCCTGGGCATTGATGAGCGCATTCACGATGAAAGATACCCACTCGTGTGGAGCGAGTGGCCCCATGCACAGGTCTTGCATGGCCTTGCAATGTTGCACTCTTACGCTGTGATGTGATCATTCAGAATAAAAGTGTTTGGACGTTATATGCAGATCCAAGGTGTGCTGACAAATATGTATGCGGATCTGTGAAGTTACCAGTCTCCAGCTGGCTGTTGCTGCAGCAAACATTTATTACTATGCCTATTCCAGGAGTGTGTGTGATGGGAATATTGATAATTATTCACACTGCAGAGGCTCACAATAATCTCGGCCCTCAGACACTTTGAATGACTAAAGGCCAAATTATTCTGCACCTGCACCATTGCCACTACCTAGTGAATGACTCATTCAGGAGGAGATGCAAACCTCAACAATGCGTAGGCAGCAATGGCAGGACAGAATGACTGTACATAGTACACAGCTCAGCTCATACACGTGTATGTCCGTATGAGTAGAAATGCCGTTTTGGACACGTTTTACTCAGGATCTTGCTGGAAGCAAGTACATTATGAACAGCCACATGCATGAGGCCTTAGGGACTGGTCAAGCTAGAAGACTTATTTTTTTTTAAATGAATGGTTATATTTCATATTTCTAACCATTTAAAATAATGCATCTTTAAAGCTGACACAAATAAATAGAGCTCTTCAATCTATAATACATAATTTAAAAGAGAAGTTCAGGAATCCCAAAAAATAAACTGTCATACTCACCTAGATGACTGCAGCACCGATCCCATCTGCAACTGTCCCTCGCCGGTTCTAAGCCAAGAACTGGGTGATCACAAACCGCTAATTGCTCAGTTATCTGTATTCAATCTCAGTCACCGGCTCTACGCTCTGCCCCTCCACTGCTCACTGGAGCGCCGGACTGTGTAGGGGGTGGGAGCGGTTCGCTGAGAGGCTGAGACAGCTGCCGGTCCAGGTATCCAAGTGGATCCCAACTGTAAAGTGACTGTAAATTAGCCCACTGTCAGCTGAAAATGGGTCGAAGGAGTGCACTTAGTTCTGCACGCCTGTGATCCATAGGAGAAGTAGGGCTGAAATAGCTTTGACCCTAGTTCTCCGTTAAATGTATTTTTCAAACACAAACAGTGTAAGGCAGTGGTCATCAACCTTGTCCTGCAGGGCCCACTAACAGGCCAGGTTTGCAAGATAACTGAAATACATAGTTACATAGTTACATAGTTACATAGTTAGTCAGGTTGAAAAAAGACACAAGTCCATCCAGTTCAACCACAAAAAATAAAAAAAACAAAATAAAAAACACAGTAAAATCCTATACACCCAACTCCATACCCACAGTTGATCCAGAGGAAGGCAAAAAACCCCAGCAGAGCATGATCCAATTTGCTACAGCAGGGGAAAAAATTCCTTCCTGATCCCCCGAGAGGCAATCGGATTTACCCTGGATCAACTTTACCTACAAATCTTAGTACTCAGTTATATTATGTACATTTAGGAAAGAATCCAGGCCTTTCTTAAAGCAATCTACTGAGCTGGCCAGAACCACCTCTGGAGGGAGTCTGTTCCACATTTTCACAGCTCTTACTGTGAAAAAACCTTTCCGTATTTGGAGGTGAAATCTCTTTTCCTCTAGACGTAAAGAGTGCCCCCTTGTCCTCAGCGTTGACCGTAAAGTGAATAACTCAACACCAAGTTCACTGTATGGACCTCTTATATATTTGTACATGTTGATCATATCCCCCCTTATTCTCCTCTTCTCAAGAGTGAATAAATGTAGTTCTTCTAATCTTTCCTCATAGCTGAGCTCCTCCATGCCTCTTATCAGTTTGGTTGCCCTTCTCTGCACTTTCTCCAGTTCTCCGATGTCCTTTTTGAGAACTGGTGCCCAAAACTGAACTGCATATTCCAGATGAGGTCTTACTAATGATTTGTACAGGGGAAAAATTATATCTCTGTCTCTGGAGTCCATACCTCTCTTAATACAAGAAAGGACTTTGCTCGCTTTGGAAACCGCAGCTTGGCATTGCAAGCCATTATTGAGCTTATGATCAACTAAAACCCCCAGATCCTTCTCCACTACAGATCCCCCCAGTTGTACTCCCCCTAGTATGTATGATGCATGCATATTCTTAGCCCCCAAGTGCATAACTTTACATTTATCTACATTAAACCTCATCTGCCACTTAGTCGCCCAATTAGACAGAGCATTGAGGTCGGCTTGTAAATTGGAGACATCCTGCAAGGACATTATTCCACTGCATAGCTTGGTGTCATCTGCAAAGACAGAAATGTTACTTTTGATCTCAGACCCAATATCATTTATAAATATATTGAAAAGTAAGGGTCCCAGCACTGAACCTTGGGGTACACCACTGATAACCTTGGACCATTCAGAGTAAGAATCATTAACCACGACTCTCTGAATTCTGTCTTTCAGCCAGTTTTCTATCCATTTACAAACTGATATATCCAATCCTGTAGACTTTACCTTACACATGAGCCGTGTGTGCAGAACTGTATCGAACGCTTTTGCAAAATCCAAATATATCACGTCCACAGCCACGCCTCTGTCCAGGGTTTTACTTACCTCTTCATAAAAGGAAATCAGGTTTGTCTGACAACTTCTGTCTTTCATGAATCCATGTTGTCTGCTGCTTAAATAGTTTTTTCCAGCAAGAACTCATCCATGTGGTCTTTTATTAAACGTTCCAGTATCTTCCCAGCTATAGAAGTTAAACTAACAGGTCTATAGTTACTTGGTAAAGACTTTGTTCCCTTTTTAAATATGGGCACCACATTGGCCCTGCGCCAATCCAGTGGTACTATTCCTGTCTTTAATGAGTCCCTAAATATTAGATACAGTGGCTTTGAAATGACAGAGCTCAACTCACCTAGGATCCGTGGATGGATGCCATCAGGTCCAGGTGCTTTATCCACCTTTATTCTGTCTAAATATTTCTGGACCATATCACTTTTGAGCCATTGTGGATTTGGGGCTGTGTCACTCCCACCCCCATTTTGGACATGAGCTCCCCCATGCTCCATTGTATACACAGAGCTGAAGAAAACATTTAATACATTTGCCTTCTCTTTGTCCCCAGTCACCCACTCTAGATTATTTTGTAAGGGGCCTACATGCTCAGACTTCACCTTTTTACTATTAATATATTTAAAGAATTTTTTGGGGTTTGTCCTACTATCTTTTGCAATCTGTCGTTCGTTTTGAATTTTTGCATCCTTCATTTCCTTTTTGCATATCCTGTTATATTCTTTGTAACATTTAAACAACACTAGTGTTCCTTCATTTTTATATTTTTTAAAAGCTACTTTCTTATTGTTTATAGCTTTTTTTACTTTGACCGTGAGCCACATAGGTTTTATTTTTAGCCTTTTAAACGTATTGCCCACGGGAACATACTTTGCAGTGAGGTTCCACACAGTCTTTTTGAAGAATTCCCATTTCTGTTCTGTGTTCATCTGTGCCAATAGTCCCTCCCAGTCCAAGTCCTGGAGAGCAGCCCTCATCCTTGGAAAATTTGCTCTCTTAAAATTTAGTGTTTTAATATTTCCTGTATGTATTTCTTGCTTATAGTTAACATTAAATGAAATCATGTTATGATCACTGCTACCCAGGTGTTCCTTTATCTGAACATTAGTAATAAGCTCTGCATGGTTTGAGATTATCAGGTCCAACAGAGCATCATTCCTAGTTGGGGCCTCAATAAACTGCACCATAAAATTGTCCTGCAATAGGTTTTTAAATTTTTGTCCTTTAACTGTCCCAGAAGTGCCATTAATCCAGTCAATTTCTGGGTAGTTAAAATCCCCCATTATTATCACCGTCCCAGACCTTGCAGCCCTTTCCATCTGTGCAAGGAGCCGAGTCTCCACCTCCTCATTAACATTGGGTGGTTTATAACAAACTCCAATGATTAATTTTGAACTACGCACATCTGTATGCAGTTCCACCCATAATGCTTCAGCCTCATCACACTCTCCATCAACCAGGTTCTCATTCACGCTTGCTTTGAGGTCACTTCTCACATAGAGACAGACCCCTCCACCTTTCCTTTTTACCCTGTCTTTCCGAAAGAGAGCATAGCCAGGAATATTAATAGCCCAGTCATGTGAGGATTGAAGCCAAGTTTCAGCAATACCGATTACATCATAGCTCTCCTCATGCACCAGAGCTTCCAGCTCACCTGTTTTGCTTGGCAGACTTCTGGCATTGGTGAACAAACACTTAAATGTATTGTTACATTTTTCTCTGGTGTTTTTCATATAATTTATAGTAGTACAAATGGCACTATTATTTCCAATGGCTGTTTGCAACATGGGAACTTTCTTGTCACCTGCCATAACCCTCCCCCCATCTATCCCCATTCCACTCTCCATTAATGTCTGACCACTAACTGACCTGTCTGCTCGATGTAATTCTAATTCACCCTCCCCCTCAATCCTAGTTTAAATACTCCTCCAGCATTCCCATAAACCTCTCCCCCAGCACAGCAGACCCCCTTCCATTCAAGTGCAAACCGTCTTTAGCATATAGGTTGCACCCCAATGAAAAGTCAGCCCAGTGCTCTAGAAACCCAAATCCCTCCTTCCTACACCAGGTCTTTAGCCATGCATTCAGCTCTCTAATCTCCCCCTGCCTTTCCTGTGTTGCGCATGGCACAGGCAATATTTCAGAGAATATCACCTTGGAGGTCCTTCCCTTCATCTTGCAGCCTAGTTCTTTAAATTGATTCTTAAGGAGCCTCCACCTTCCATGTATACTGTCATTGGTTCCAACGTGGACCAAGACAGCTGGGTCATGCCCAGCCCCTCCCAGTAATTTATCCACCCGGTCCACCACATGCCGAACCCTGGCACCAGGGAGACAGCAAACCATTCGGTTGAAGCGATCCTGGCGACAAATTATTCTATCAGTCCTTCTGATTATAGAATCCCCTATTACCACCAACTGTCTAGGCCTACCTGCACTCCCCTCCCCACCTCTACTAGATGGGTTGCTCTCCCGGCTGTTAGGGGTAGCAGTAACATCTAGGGCTGCCACCTCTGTGTTTGCCACCTCCACATCATCACCCAACTTGGCAAATTTGTTTTGATGCACAAATACAGGACTGGCCTTCCCTTTCTTCACGCCCCTTCCACTCCCTCTAACTGCATTAACCCATCTCCCTATCTGATAATCCTGACTTGCCCCTCCACCCTCCACATCAACCTTACTGACCACTTGCTCAGCGAGCAGAGGACCCCTTTCAAGGTTGTCATTTCTACCCAGTGTTGCAACTTGCTCCTCCAGATCTCTAATACGAGCTTCCAGAAGGGCAACCTGCTCACATCTGTCACAGCGGTATCCATCTTGGAGCTGTTGCACCAATTTTGCATACATGTGACACACTGTGCACTGAGCAAAACCTTCATCCCTGCTAGCACTCATTTACAATATAATTACTTGTATGAAGATTAAGATGCTACTTACAGTTTTAGAAGACTCCTGTCTTAACTCTCGTTTTAAACTCCTGGTTTTTAACTCTTCCACTTGTAAACAAAAATTCCACTTCTGATCAGAAATTCCACACCAGATCTCAGCAAGGAGCCAGCTCTTATGGAGTTTTTACAGACACTTATATACTCACCTGTTAACAATTAGACACTCCCCTGTTAACAATTAAACACTCCCCTTAATTAGCAGAAAGGAAAAGAAAAAAAAAAGCTGTTTAAAAAGTGTCAGAGAAAAAAAGACAAACAATTGAACACTTGCAGCAGAAACAGTTAAAAGCAGCTAAAAGCAACTCCTGGTTTTTAACTCTTCCACTTGTAAACAAAAATTCCACTTCTGATCAGAAATTCCACACCAGATCTCAGCAAGGAGCCAGATCACAGCTGATATCATTTGCTCCTCAGTGAGTGCAGTATTCTAGACTGCATCTCCCCAAGGTAATACATAAAACCTGGCCTGTTAGTGGGCCCTGCAGGACAGGGTTGATGACCACTGGTGTAAGGTACCTGAGTTAGTCCTGCCAATTGCAGATCAAGTATAGCAGGTCTGGAGTGTGGGAGGACGTAGCAACACTATGAGCCAATTGGTTCATGTGCTGACCAGAAGCTTCTCCTTTCATTGTCTAGGGCTAGGTACAGACTGGGGGTCCAGACCACCCTTGGCTCAGAGAAAGCAGGTTCAATTATACTGGCCATCAGACTGAGGACATCTAGTTGCAGGAAAAGTACTGCAGGGGAAATCTGTAGAATGAAGGTAAATATTGCAGCAAGAGTTGGTTTGGCATTTTATCTTTTCATGGGCTGATTATCTTTACCTTGTTATTTTTTGCTGGAGTTTCTTCTTTAATAGCTTAGCTAAAGTAACTAAACTAAGTTAACCAAAAAAGTTTTGGTAAGAGTGGGGACGGTTTAGAACAATAATCAGGTATCTATTTCAGTTTTTGTTACTGCTAGGGAGACTTACCTTGTCTAATTGTCGTGGTGACCATTGTCAGTGGGTCTGAAAGTGATTAGAATCCAAACTGTTTGGCTTCATGTACACTACTGCTAAACTGAAGTTTTGGAGAAGTTGGGTGTTTTTTTCAGCAGCCCCTGAACTCTCCTCTGTTATCTTATGTGTACATTGTTTATAGTGGTTAAGAGGCAGTTAAAGCATTTAGGCAGTGGCGACATGTCCATTAGGTCCCCTAAACTACATGCAGGGTGCTGGACCCATGGATTCCAACCTACCGGGGGGGGGGGGGGTTTGTGGGTGCACTGTTTGCCCCTACCAACAAAAATGACCACCAGCCGCCAATGCATTCATTGCGGTTGTAATTTACTGGCATTTCAAACGCCAAATTAATGTAACCGCGTTTATACACGTTTGCATTTTTAAAGGGGGAACAAAAATTCTGATAATTTTTTAACATAAAAATGTTGAGAAAACACAAAATTTCACCACATACTGTTGCCTGCTTCAATGTATGAGTCCAGTAGCAACAAGCTATCTACAAGCACACTGCTCTCTCTGCTGCTGCTCTCTCTTCTCTCACAAAACGGCTGAAATAGTTAATAATTGACTTGCTTTTCATGCATTGTGGGCATTTGGGAGGGTCTCCTGAGGTTATCTTTAAAAAACGCTTTTAATCTCAAATGTTAAACTCTGTATCTAAAAGCTGTAAAACAGACATTTGTGCTGTCAAGTTTCCTGCGTTCAAAAAAGGTTTTCAACTGCCCTGTGTACATGAGCCTTTACAGTTGTTACCAGAACAGGGGGTGAAGTGAAATATTCCAATGCTGGACACCTGTATTGGAAAGTGTTCACGTCACCCAAGCAGTGGTGTGTGAACTAAAAGAAAAACTCTTCCAGTTGCAGTCAAAGAAGATAAAAGACTTGGCATGTCAACTGACAATGGCTTTAGGTTGGGTAAAAGGGCAGTGGTGATTAGAGGAAGGTAGGGGGTATTGTTTGTGAAGGTTGTAGATTTCTGGCTGGGACAGAACTGGAAATGTGGGATCAGTGCATCACCTGATCGCAGATTTAGATTAGTAAAAGGGACTTTTAAGTATCACTTTTTATTTCTAACCCAGCGATTAGTTAAAGGGGGGTAATAGATAGAGGGGCAGGGCCGTCTTAATGAGCGGGCACACCTGGGCACGGACCAGGGGCCCCAGCTGCCCAGGGGCCCCTGCACTTTCCTGTCCCATGGTAACCATGTACTACTACTCCTTCTTGCTTAGGGGGTGAATTTATATATTTTTCTGGGCCCCATCAGTTCAATAGCAGGGCCCAGAAGGTGGGAGCTGAGGGACTATTTTTTCATTTTCGGGTGGATGTACACTAGTCAGTGCATAGCTGCATGCTCTAGACTAGAGTTCCTGGCTTCAGGGCTATTGGAGCTTCAGCTCCAACCCCTCCCTCAATATAGGTCCATGGCAGTGGCTTGTCTGTGTGCCATCCTGGAGGAAGAGAAGAGGAGTCCTCCATGCACATGGAGGAGAAGTGCCAGCCGCTGCAGCTGAGTCCTATCTCAGAATATGCCTGTCACCTATCACAGGATCTGCTCCCCTCACACAGATCCTCGGTGTCTGAGAGGCTGAGCTGCAGGCAGATGTCTGGGGGAGGGGGGCTGATGTCATCCTATGCTGCAGGAGCCCGGGAGGAAGGACATCTGCCATGCTGTTGGGAATAGATGAGGTTAGAAAACTTAATAGGGAGGGAGGATTGTGTAGATTCTGAGCTGGGTGGGTGTAATGATTGTGCTAGGGGAGAGACTGCTGCTCACCCCCCCCCCCCCCCCATGTAATGTGCTCTCTTGTGCCCACTGTCATGTGCTGTGCCCACTATTGTGCAGTTCCTACCATGTAATGTGCATTGCCCACAATGCCATGTGCTATGCCATGCAGTGCCCACCATGTAAATTGCTGTGCAGTGCCCACCATGTAATTTTCTGTGTTGTGCCCACCATGTCATGTGCTGTGCCATGCAGTGCCTACCATGTAATGTGCTGTCATGCAGTGCCCACCATGTCATGTGCAGTGCCCACCAGGTAATGTGCTGTGCTCACTGTGTGCATGTGCTGTGCCCACCATGTAATGTGCTGTGTTGTGCCGTACCAACCATATCATGTGCTGTGTCCACCACGTAATGTGCTGTATTGTGCAATGCCAACCATGCAATTTGCTGTTCCGTGCTCAGGGTTGAATGTGTTGTGCCCACCATGTAATGTGATGTGCTTTGCCCACCATGTAATGTGCTTTGCTATTACCCCTCCCCATGTAATAGACTATGCTGTGCCCCCCCCCCCCCCCCACAGTCTCCCTCTCTCTCCCCTCTCTCTATTCCACTTTTTCTCACTCCCTCTCTCCCCTCTCGTTTAGCCTCTCTCTTTCTCATTTAAATTTTTTAACAAAAAATAATAATTGTGTTTTCATTTAATTTATTTTCATAAAAAGGCCCACCAAAATCCTCAGCACAATGCCCATAATGCTCTAAATCCGACCCTACAGACTGCTATCTTTCTTTCCGGATGTCAGTGTTTGGCGGAGTGATCTGTAAAGTGATGCGGCTGCTCTGCTCTTTCAGGTGGCGGGACGGAAGTGAGAGAGCTGACAGAGAGGGAGCAGTAAAACGAATACGAGCGGAGCGGCGGTGGCGGCGGGTAGCGCGGCAGACACTGAGCAGCACACAGTGAGTAAGGTGTCACACCCGTTGTGATATCCTAAAAGAATCATCCAATGTCCTCACAGTGCCTTCTAACATCTTATAGTTTTAGGATAATCATCCACACAGGACAGCGGGGGCTCTGCGGCTTTGTCACAGTGTGTCACATGGCTGGTGCTGACTTTGCTGTGAATGTAATGTGGGGTACAATCTGTAACACACAGTACAGCTATAAATGAACAAGGTCAGCACCCAACAGCCATGTGATACAATATGACAAAGTCATAGAGCCCCCGCTGTCCTGTGTGGATGATTATCCTAAAGCTATAAGACCCAATGCACTCAAATATTTACTACCCACATCTACCACTATACCGCCCTATACTACCCACACCTGCTACTATATTGCCCTATACTACCCAAACCTTCCACTCTACCACCCTATACTACCCAAACCTTCCACTCTACCACCCTATACTACCCATACCTTTTCTATACCACCCTATACTACCCAAACCTTCCACTCTACCACCCTATACTACCCAAACCTTCCACTCTACCACCCTATACTACCCAAACCTTCTACTCTACCACACTATACTACCAAAACCTTCCACTCTACCACCCTATACTACCCAAACCTTTTATTATACCACCCTATACTACCCAAACCTTCCACTATACCACCCTATACTACCGAAACCTTCCACTCTACCACCCAAACCTTTTACTATACCACCCTATATTACCCAAACCTTCCACTATACCACCCTATACTACCCAAACCTTCCACTATACCACCCTATACTACCCAAACCTTTTGCTATACCACCCTATACTACCCAAACCTTCCACTATACCACCCATACTACCCAAACCTGCCACTATACCACCCTACACTACCCAAACCTTCCATGTTACCACCTATACTACCCAAACCTGCCACTATACCACCCTATACTACCCATACCTCCCACTTTACCACCTATACTACCCAAACCTGACACTCTACCACCCTATACTACCAAAACCTGACACTATACATTACTACACCCTATACTGTATCAGCCTGACCTCGGCTTTACTGTGTCCCCCCAACCCCTCTGTACTGTGCCTTCCTGCCCCCCCCCCATACCGTGTAATGTCATACATAAATACAAGCCATTGATAGGCTGGGAGAGGCATTTATGACAGGCGGGCAGTATGTACAGGGAGGGGGATAGTTTAAAAAAGGAGTGGGAGCAGTGTGTACAGGGAAAAAGAGTCAGTGTATACAGAGAGTCAGGGTATATGGGGTGGGAGGACAATGTGTATAGGGGGTGAATTTAATTTGACATAATTCACTGTGTGTATTTTTTGTTTCTAATCAGACTCAAAAGCCACACCCAATATGTAGCATTATTCATCCACACTCTCTCCTTGCCACCATGCACATAGTGTGCCGCGGCTCACCATCTCCCTGGTAGGGGCCCTAGTGCATTACTTTGCCCAGGGGCCCATGATGTTATTAAGATGGCCCTGGCAGGGGGTGTACTTGCAGAGATTAACATTAAATTCAACCCATTGCTTTCTTCTCTGAAAGGAAGCATACAACATAAAAATATGAATTGGCAGACAGTCTATACGTTCACAACGTGATAATTAATAGCAGAATATTAACCGGAGTGGGAGAACATATTTGGCATCACACAGCCTCTTGTGGGTAATTTTGCCAAGAAATTTGTTTCAACATATTTTCCTCTTGTTTTTGTTCTAAAGCTCATTGTGTCTTTAATTCCCCAGAAGCAGAAACTGGTCACAAATGAAAAAGACGTGTTTGTCGGAATGATGAGGATAGTCTCCATCTGTTACCATGTGTGCATGGCGCACGTCTGATTGATGGCATTGTATCCCAGTCGCTCGCGGTGTGGATAGCCAGGCGTAGAAAATGGATCCAACTGATGGAGGCAATAACAGACGGAAAGTAAAATCTATTATACAGTGATTGGCAGCTTGCGCACATTTTGTACAACATTAAAGCTCTTCTTTTCCTCCCCCGTCTTGGACTCTTGGATTGATATGAACATTTTTTTCTTGTCATAAGACTGACGCTCGACAATCAGCTCATTTGGGGTGGCACCCATTAGAGCTTAATGACACCAAGACAGTCTGTCGCTGCAGCTCGAGACGCTACCTCGAACGTCGACAATCACAAATATAAATACAGAGAGCTTTGTGCTCTGTGAGAGAATAAATTAATCGGCAGTTGAATGGCAAAGAAATATATGAGTTTCTATAACTAGTTTATCTACTCACTGTAGTGGAGGTGCAAGATGTCACTTAAACAAACCACCCAGCCAACTTTCTATTTGTTGGCTAGCCCACATTTCTAGGCTCACGGGGGAAAGGGTTTAGGAGAAGTAAGTACCGTAAATAGGAGTGAATGAGGATCATTTTTGCTGTGCTGCACAGAAGTGATTTTTAAGTGCAACTCCAAGCAGGCGACATTAAATCTGGCACAAAACCTCTAGCAGAGGTGAAATTTTTTTTTGAAGCACATGATCAGAACCGGAGGCTCTAATTGG
Organism: Rana temporaria; assembly: GCF_905171775.1. Taxonomy (NCBI): domain Eukaryota; kingdom Metazoa; phylum Chordata; class Amphibia; order Anura; family Ranidae; genus Rana; species Rana temporaria. The sequence continues at coordinate 439,808,465 of NC_053492.1, forward strand.
TTTAAAAAAAAAAAGTGGGCTCGGGGCGCAGAGCACTGCGCCCATCCAGTTGTGTGACCACGGGAAATTAATTGGGTTGTCCCGATACCGATACTAGTATCGGTATCGGGACCGATAGCAAGCATTTGCCTGAGTACTTGTACTCGGGCAAATGCTCCCGATGCTTTACCCGATACTTTTTACAGTCAGCGGTGATCAGTGCGTGGGGAATTTACAGGCACCAATCACCGCTATATAGTGTATTCCTCCGTGTATTCCCGCCATGTATTCCTCCGTGTATCCCGCCTTGTTTCTCTCCCCTTCCGTGCTCCTCCTCCACCCCCTGGAACTGTCAGGATGGAGAGCGCGGTAGGAGCCGGTAAATCCAGCTCCTTACTGCTCCGAACGGACAGAGTCAGTTATCACTGACTCGGTCCATTCACATAACTGAAACATCGTAAACTGTGATTACAATGTTTTAGTTTATGAATGAAGAGAAGACGCTGTCTTCACTCCATTCATTTTCAGCGCAGCTGATGCTGCTGAGAAAGGGACTGGGGAACATGTGTCCCTAGTCCCTTTCTCTGTCTCAAAGGGGAGATGTCAGAGGTCTTTTAAAACCCCTGATATCTCACCAAAGCCCCCCAGCAGTGCTGAAAAAAAAAAAGAAATAAAGAATAAAATATTGTAGAAAATAAGAAAAAAATAAAAGAAAAAACACACTGACACGGTCCACACACCGCCCCCCTTAAAAAAAAAAAAAGCATTATAAATGAAAAAAAAATATTGTAAAATTTTTTAAAAAAATTGTTAAAGATAAAAAAAAACTACTGACACATGTGCTGCTATCACATGAGATTAAAAAAAAGTATCGGTATTGGGTATCGCTACTTGTACTCGGTCTTAAAAAAGTGGTATCGGGACAATCCTAGAAATTAATATTCGCTATTGTCTTCCTGATTTTCCTCAAGGACAATCGGGAAGCGGGTCCTGGGACCAGATTGGCCAGGGAGTCTTAAGGCCCACTTCCTGTTCAGCCAGGAGGAGAAGGCCCCTGAGTGAAGGAATAGCCATAATAGGAACAATGTGTGCAGCAGAGACAGGTCACCCACAGCCACATCCAGCTCTTCCTGGCTCGGTCAGTAGAAGGAGGAGGAGGGGAGATCAGAATATCATCCTCGTCATTTGCCTCCTAAAGTAAGGGGGCCTCTGATTTCTGACTTCCCGCTTGTTCGTCTCCCTCTCGGGGTGTGATCGATGTCTTCCCATTCGTCCGTCTCCCATGGGGGGTGATCGCTGCCTTCTTGTTCGTCCCCCGTGCAGGGGGGGGTGATCGCTGCCTTCCCTATCAATCGTCTCCCGCTGGGGTGTGGCATTGGTCTGCCGCCCCCCCCCCCTAAAAAAATGTTGAGAACCAGCAGCCACTGCAGTTAGTGTATAGATAATTTTCCATATTGTTATCATTACATGTGCCTTGAACTGTTTTTATTTGTAGCAGTTTTTGGAATGGGGGTTATGCCTTTATATGACGACACTGTGTTTATTTACATAACTAAAATTAGATAACTTTAGAAATCCTGAAATATCACCCAGGCAGGTGAGCTCTTTCTTCAGTCTGAGCACAAATGAAAACAGACATTAAACTTTGATAAGGTCTAAAAATGTAATTTATTAAAACAAAATGTTCAAAGATTTTCTTTTTTTCTTTTGTATCAAATAGTACAGCTTGAATAATAATATTTAGAAAGCTAAAGTGTGACATTTTCCATGTATGCAATACAACCAAAGATAAATTAACAGATGCCTTCATGTAACGTAAATTCTCAGTGGAAATAACAATTTAACATTGTTCTATAGAAATAAAACAATAGAAAACTTTCTCGCTTCAGTACACAGAAAAGAGAAAAGCACCCTGAAATAGGAAATCTGTTAAGCTTGCATATATTCCTCTATATGATATGGGTATGCAGAGAAGGTGATTTCATTGGGTGTACATGTACCTGAAAGATTATTTCATAATGGTGATTCTCATCAATTCAGACTACTAACTCAATGTGTGTGAGATCAGATCAAGGAACCAAACAGACTAGCCATAAAAGGCTGTTTATCACCCAAATTTTATGAAGACGTCTATGGCAGGCATTCAGTCTTTGGTGAGGTTTTCAGTGATATACAAAAGGTACAGGTTGTACCTTAAAGAGCAGCAGCCACGATCTGGCTTGTGCAAAAAGATGAACTGAATATTCAGGCTTAAAGTTAACATGTGGCTATCCAATGAACCTTGAAGCATTTACAGTCTTGGGTTTTAACAAGAAGCACAGAAGGTTCACTCAGCAGCCCAGCTCTCCCTCCCTACAGTGACTCAGCAGCTCCACTCCCCCTAGTGCCATTCCCAGTAATAACTATCACATAGAACAGGAGATTTTGGAGGGAAGAAGAGTGCTCAAAGCTGTGGACTCAAAATACTTTTTTTTTACAGTTTGTGAACAATATGTAAAACAATTCCTATAAACTCCATTGCCCTGTTATTTGAAACAAGTATGTGCTCTCAGATGTTGGGAGTTTACATGAAGCAATTTAGTAGAGCAGTAACTGGGCAAATTCAGGTGACCTTTCTCACACCTGAAAAATAAAATGAACAAATATATCTCCAGGTTTCTGATCAGGTAAATAAAAACTACCAAGATGAAAATATAATGACCCAACCAATGTTTTTAACCAATCTAGCATTAAATTTGTGTTACCCGTTTCTTCCTTTTTTTCCTCCCTATTTTATGTAACAAGGCTCTTGTTCTATGTATATGATACCAGCTGTTAAGTGTTTATGTATTGTAATTTTTTTATTTGACTGTGGATCGCTATGTATTTTGTATCCAAAACGACTCAAACGTTAATGCTTAGAGGTTGTACGCTTGACTTCATATTTTTATAATTTACTTCCGTGTGCTTCATTTAAAGTCCCACTACCCATTCTCCCCCTTTTTAACAAATGACAATAGGGATGGAGGCAGTTACCCCTTTGGTTCTAGCCTCATTTAAAACTTTTTTTTTTCTATTGCATAATATTTACTAATTCCAGCCAGCTCTAGCCTTATGACATTATTACCAGGCTAAACTTTAACAGATTTGCTGACCCTAATGTTAACAGAGTTGAATAGCTAAAGATCAGATTAAATACAACAGAATACACCACAGAAGTGACTTTCTCTCTCCTTACCTGTTTTGTTTTGAAGAGTCCATATAGAGATTTAAGTTAGACAGAAAGAGACAGTCACATTGAGAAAATCTACTGTTGTGCTCTTACTCTACAAAAAAAGAAAAACTTTATATGTCCTACAAAACCAGTCATGGGTTCAACCTGTAGTAAATATTTATTTACATTTTTTTTTTATTAAAAATATTTGTAATAAAAAAAAAATAACAAGATTAACTCAAAACCTTTAAGACTGAATATTCAGATTTTTGTAGCCAGTTATTTATAAAGGAAACCTGTATTGAGAGAAAATGCTTTCTGACCCAGTGCATGTATGCAAATTTGTTTTAGGTCAGAAGATATTTTTGGGAGAAAGATAATGGAAGTCTACATACAGTATGTCTATCATTATGACATTCCTATTACGGTCTCAATAGGGTTTCTTTAACATTGTGCTCTGCATTATATGGATATATCACTCAAAACAATTGTCACACTTTCAGTGAGCAAATGATTAAAGATTAATTCTCTACAGCAAAATTGCAATTGCTTATAATAACAAATTTGGTTTCAGTTAAAAAAAAAGAAAAAGAAAGTTTCTTATTGTTTGTTACGTACTGCACCATTTTGTAGTCTATGCTTGCTGTCTGCAACAAGCCTATATGCTGAAATCCAGTCAAATGTTTCAAAGGTTCACTCTCACTTTCTGCCTGGGCACTATTGTTATCAGGACAGAGAGGACACCTGTTCCAGTGACAATAGTCAGAGGTTGCCTTTCCCCTCACTTATTGGGAGATTTCCTCTCAATTTCTATTGCATATTTGAAACAAGCAAATCTTCCCAATGAGGGAATACAGACAGCAATACAAGCCTGGCAGAAGTTCTGTATCTGAAACGAAAGAAAATGTTTTGATGGGCATTCCATTTTATTTATTTTTTAAATATTTAAACTGTAGTCTCGGGCATTTTCTCTGCCCCAGGAATTTCATGTGGCCTATTCCCTTTGATCAGCATGTTGGTCTTAGAAAGTGTTGGCAGTTTTGTTTCAGAGATTGGAATGTATTTTAAAAACGATTCTATGTCTACAGATTTCATAACCTCCATGACGAGAGCTAGTTGAAAAGTTAAGTCCACCCAATACTGATATTTCATCCCTAGATGCTGAATGGAGGCAGTGCTGGGCAGTGGCTTCCTGTGTCTCCAGGGGGCTGACCAAGATTGAGAAATGTACTTTCCATTGGGCAGTTCTGATCATCAAAATATATTTTCCACTAGACTTCCAGGAATTGGTCCTCTTGCCTCTGTTTGTCTAAAAGGGACTGGCTAATTTACTTTCACTAGGCCAAAGATTGTGTAATAGGGTTTCTGTTGCGCAGGGATTGAGTAGTATACCTTCCACCTGGCCAAAAGACCATAATAGATAATGGTTATGTAACAATTGTGCCAAGAGGGAACAAGCAGTAAACAAATCACTGGGCAAGAGAGGGTTCACCATATCTTACTGTGACTGGGCACTACTACTCCCATTGAGAGCAACAATGTGGCACTATTCCTCCCACTGACGATGGGGCACTATTCCTCCCACTGACACCAACAATGGGGCACTATTCCTCCCATTGATTCTAATGATGGGTCATTGTTTAAACCCACTCACACCAGGCCATTTTCTTTTATCACTGGCAACAGTCCAGCCCCCCCCCCCCCTAAAGATTGAAGGACAGTAAATTGGCCCTTTGTTTAGAAAGTTTGGAGACCCTTGCTATAGATTACCAGTAGGGTTTTAATTGTTCCTATGTTAGGCAATGTACTTCCATTGGGCAACCAAGTCCTGCACATACAGTTTTCAGTGAGTTAGCAGGCACTGGGCAAAATACATTTTACTCAGCCAGGAAAATAAATTGCTGGCATATATGAGACAGTTGAGTCAGCGAAAGCTTTTCTTTTTTTTTGTCAAGTTTTGTGTTAATTAAACTGAATGTTTTGTATCTGCTATACTCAACATGATAAGTTTGTAGAGCTAACGCCACAGTAAGCTGTATTACAATCTGTACACAGCATTCAATGTTTTACTGTTATGCCAGAAGCAATGGTGAATGTGATTTTAATGTCTCTAATTATCTTTAGTTGTAACATTCTGACATGAAAGATTTGTGTCATACCAATGTAATTCCTTGTACGATGCAGAACATTAACCCTAATAATAAAAAAACAAAAAAACAAAGCTGGAGCTTTGTTAAAACATTTCCTGTTGGCCTGGCATGATATACATAAACTATGTTACAGAGAACTATATGTTCCTTAAAGTGATTGTAAAGCTTTACTTTTTTTTCCCCATTAAAAATAATAAGCATGTTGTACTTACCTGCTCTGTGTAGTGGTTTTGCACAGAGCAGCCCGGATCCTCAACTCCTCGGGTCCCACAAGCAGCTTGCTATGGGGGCACCCGAGCCGCTGCTCTGTGTCCATTCACAGAGCTGTGACTTGGCCCCCTCCCCTCTGTCCCCTGATTGGCCCACTGGCTGTGATTGACAGCTGGATCAAAAGGGGGCTCAGGTAAGTATTTGGGGGGGGGGGTGCATGGAGGTAAGAAAACCTTGTGCCTTTACAACCACTTTAAAGGGTTAGTTGATGTTGTGAAAAGATTTTCTGTCAATTAAGCAATTGCAGCCAGGTTAATTAGATTGCTCACCAGGGATTTTATCCAGACAAAACAACTGGTGCTGAGATAAGCAACTGGGAACACCTGACCTGAGTGCGACTTTCCAGACCTCAGGATACAGGGCCATTAAAGTGGTTGTAAATCACGGAAATTAAAAATGAATAAAGAATTCGTGTATGTGTACTAGGCTCAATTCAAATCACCTATTGTGATTTCTGTTTCTTCTCTCATTCTTCTGCTTCAGTCACTTCTGGCAGTCTATGGCCGGGTACACACGGACAAACATGTATGGTGAAAGCGGTCCGTCGGACCGTTTTCACCATACATGTCTGCCAGAGGGCTTCTGTACGATGGTTGTACACACCATCGTACAGAAGTCCGCGCGTAAACAATACGCGGGGCGTGTCCGCGGTGTCGCCGCGTCGATGACGCGGTGTCGCCGCGACAATGACGCGGCGACGTGGGCGGCCCGCCTTTAAAATGCTTCCACGCATGCGTCGAAGTCATTCGACGCATGCGAGGGACGGCGGGTGCCTGGACATGTACGGTAGGTCTGTACTGACGACCGTACATGTCCGAGCGGGCTGAATTCCAGCGGGCTGTTTTAAAACAAGTCCAGGAATATTTGTCTGCTGGGAAAAGGCCCGGCGGGCAAATGTTTGCTGGAATTCGGCCCGCTCGCGCCCACACACGACCAAACATGTCTGCTGAAACTGGCCTGCGGGCCAGTTTCAGCAGACATGTTTGGTCGTGAGTATGGGGCCTATGAAACATCAGAAATCCCAGGAGACGGCTCTGCTCCTCTCTAGCACAAAGCAAGTGATTGAAAGCCTCAGCTGTGAATGTTTCCTTATGAGACTGTGTTGGGGGGGGGGGGGGTTGTCCATTCCTTCCACTCAGGTCTCAGATTACTCTCAGCTCACTGCTCTATGCTATACAGTAGGTGACTTCAGAACCACACCCCCTGCCTCCTGGAGCTAAGAAATGCTGTACTTTGAAGGGCTGTAGAGGGAAGAGGGCCACAGATAAGCAGGTACAACTTATGAAGGATTTATTTAATCTCTGTGTGTCACCTGAGGCTAGTCACTTCACTGGGTATAGGTAAGGGTTTACAAACACTTTAAATGACATTGTAGTATATGTTTTGCTTTAAATAGACAGTTAGTAGCATTCCTACAATTTCTTTCTATTGAATCTGAGGGTAAGTGGACCCTCTAGACTGCTTCTTTATTTCATTTTTACATATAAGTGTCAGAAGTATCTGAATCTCAGTGTGCACTAAGGTTTAGTCCTTGGACGTATTCATTGTTTTAAGTGAGTAATATTGGCAAGCTAATTGTAGGGGGGGAATTCTAGGCACTGTTGTCTATAGAATGCTTGTACTACTATGGCACACAATGTACCTACAGCAAATAACATTTCCTTTTGAAACATTTTGAAATAATTTCTGGAAACAGAGAAGGACATAACTGGTAGTTCCCATGGCAGTGCTTAGTTAATGGGGTAGCCATGTACCCCTTCCTTATTTATGAATCCAGTATCGCCACATTTCAAATATTACGCTGCCTCAGAAGCCCCCTCTTGATCACTGAGAATGTTATCAAAGCTGTCCAAAGCTGATCTCTGCATGAACAGCGATTACCTTTTTTTATGACAACTATTTTATGGAATAGATAGGTTGTGCATAAAAATAGAACAATCCCAGCAAATTGCAAGGTGTTAACATTACAGCATGACATGTTTGTTTCACGCATTACTTCCTGTTTGATCGCTGGCTACACTCTCCACACCTGGGCTCACATACTGTTATATTGTACATTTGCCGGCAGCAAAGCTAACACAGTTAGGGGAGAACAAGAGGATGCAGAAAAGACTGCAGCTGGTGGAGAGAAATAACTTAAGAAGGCCATAAACGAGTCGAAAACCGAACATTGTGTCATAATTTGTTTTGTTTTTCGAAAAACAAAATCTAGCCTGTTGGATCATGCACTTTTGATTCCGACACGAAAATCGCATGTCGCAGCTGGTATGCGAAAAAAGAAGGACCAAGAATTTTGGTTCAGTTTTTGACTTATCTATGGTCTGCCTTAGACCCCTTTCACACTGAGGAGTTTTTCAGGCGGTACAGCGCTAAAAATAGCGCTGCTATACCACCTGAAAAACTCCTTCACTGCCTACTCAATGTGAAAGCCCGAGGGCTTTCACACTGAGGCGATGCGCTGGCGGGAGAGAAAAAAATCTCCTGTCAGCAGCATCTTTGGAGTGGTGAGAGGAGCGGCATGTATACCGCTCCTTCACATTTAAAACAATGGGAAACCGCGGCAATACCGCCCGCAATGCGCCTCTGCAGAGGCGCATTGCAGGCGATATTAACCCTTTATCGGCCGCTAGCGGGGGTTAATACCGCACCGCTAGCGGCCGATTCCCGCAGCAATCCCGGCGGTATAGCGCCGCTATTTTTAGCGGGGATATACCACCACCGCGGCTTCCGCTGTAATGTGAAAGGGGCCTAAAACAGAGAGCAGGAAGCTAACATACAATCAGATTACATGCAGCCTGTTCATTCTTAGAATAGTTAGAATTCAGACAATTGGATCCGCCTTTCAGTGTTTCAGGTGGACCACCCATTGTCCTTTATGGAGGGGCAGATGTCCACGGACACGTGTCCGCTGACACCCGCCGGGCATCCGATCCGACAAAATCTGCTGAAAACAGACGTATGGCAATACGTTCGCCATCCGCCCAGCAGATCGGATGAAAATGGACATGCAGTTAGTTTTCATCCAACTGCCCTATAGAGGAGAGCGGGCTGTGTCCGCTGTGCATAGCGGAGTGGACATGCATCTGTCATCTACCTGCTCAGCGGGGATCAGCAGAGAGATCCCCCAATGAGCAAGCGGATTCTGCTTGGACGGATCCGCTCCATGTGAAGGGGGCCCCTTAATCTCCAAATAAGAACAATTCCGTTTTGTAAAAAAATCCAATAAAATATTTTAAGATTCTTTAAGGACTTTTATATATGCTCAGTTCACTCAAGAATTTAGTCTAATGCCCCATTTAAGATAGAACTACAGGATAAGGTCTGTCACAGCCCATGAAGTCCTCTAAACCTGGAATTTCATTAACCACTTAAGGACCGCCTAACGCCGATATACGTCGGCAGAAGTTGCGCATGCTCTCGGGACCCGGTCCGACGCTTCGTGCCCGCGGACCCGGTCGCCTGCCGGTGTCCCGCGATCGGGTCACAGGAGCTGAAGAACGGGGAGAGGTGTGTGTAAACACACCTTCCCCGTTCTTCTCTGTGGCAGTGTCACTGATTGTCTCTTCCCTGTTATAGGAAACGACGATCAATGACGTCACACCTACAGCCACGCCCCCCTACAGTAAGAATCACTCCCTTAGGGCACACTTAACCCCTTAGCGCCCCCTAGTGGTTAACCCCTTTACTGCCATTGTCATTGTCACAGTAATAAGTGCATTCTAATAGCACTTTTCGCTGTGAAAATGACAATGGTCCCAAAAATGTGTCAAAAGTGTCTGATGTGTCCGCTATAATGTCGCAGTCACAAAAGAATCGCTGATCGACGCCATTACTAGTAAAAAAAAAAATAAGTGGTTAGGGTTAAAGAGACACCGTCTCATGTGTAGCAAGGAGACAATGGGGTTGATTTGCTAAAGCCAAAACAGCTGTTGATTTTGCAACGTAAGTTGCACTTTGCAAGCTAATTTTCCCTAGAGCTTAGTGAATGGGGTGAAGCACTTAAGCACTTCTGATATCTGTCATCCATTTATGTGGAAACAAAAAACGCTCTTTTTTTTTCACTTCCCTTGCAAATGTTTGGGTTTTCCTTGCAAAGGAAAATTTCACTGTATTCACTAAGCTCTGCAGAAAATTCTCTTACAAAATGATGAGCCTACAGTACCCTAGAGTCTCTGCAAAGTGGCTACCCAGTTATACTCCACCTTACCTGCATTCTCCTGCCACTTCAGCCTCTATCAGGAGCACAGAAGGAGCATGTAAACTCCATCCCTGTGACTGTGTATGGATTTGCAGCCATTTACGAGACATGAACACTTCCACATGATTGAGGGAGTGATGTCACCACTTACCCTGACCACCAACAACACTGTTTCTCTAGTACCAATTGCAATGGAGAAAGGAGTGGCAATGGAGCTCTGTCAATGTTAGTTAAGGGGGTAGGAGGAGCTTCTTTACCTAGACAGTGGGGTGGATTCAGGTAGGGGCGCGCAAAACTGCGGCGGGGTAACGTATGACATTTACGTTACGCCGCAGCAAGTTTTACGGGCAAGTGCTTGATTCACAAAGCACTTGCCTGTAAAGTTGCGGCGGTGTAGCGTAAAAGGGGCCGGCGTAAGTGCGCATAATTCAAATGACCCCGTAGGGGGCGTGGATCATTTAAATTTGGCGCGTTCCCGCGCCGAATGTACTGCGCATGCGCCGTCCCTAAAATTTCCAGACGTGCTTTGCGGTAAATTATGTCGCAAGGACGTCATTGGTTTCGACGTGAACGTAAATGGCGTCCAGCTCCATTCACGGACGACTTACGCAAATGACGTAAAATTTTCAAATCGCGACGCGGGAACGACGTCCATACTTAACATTGGCTGCACCTCCTAATAGCAGGAGCAGCCTTACGCCGAAAACGACGTACGCAAACGACGTAAAAAACTACCGCCGGGCGCACGTACGTAAGTATGTAATTTGCATACTGTACGCTGACAACTACGGAAGCGCCACCTAGCGGCCAGCGTCAGAATGCACCCCAAGATACGACGGCGTAAGAGACTTATGCCAGTCGTATCTTAGGCTACAGTCGGCGTATCTAGCTTTCTAAATACAGAAAGTATACACGCCGGCGCAACTTAGCAATTACGCGGCGTATCTATGGATACGCTGGCGTAATTGCTCTCTGAATCTACCCCACTGCATGGTCAAGGTGCAGTCTTTCTTTACTGGTATGGTGCTTGTATGTTTGATTGTCCATGGACTTCTTATTCTTCCTGCCACAGCAGGCTTCCCCATCTGTGCCCCACTCCCCCCTTCATTTTCAATGCACTGTATATGCATTTTCTGCAATACAAATTAGAGGAATAAATATAATAAATAAATAATAATAATAATAATAATAATAATAATAAATATAATATAATATGCTTCACAATGGTTATGGAAAATGAGAGGAACTGGGAAAATCTCATCACTGGTGTGCTATCAAAATAAGAAGGGTAATCAAATACTTCTGCCACCAATCCAAAACTGAAATATCAGATCTGGGTGAAATAACTCTTAGCCATGATGTCTGAAATTGAAGCCCATAAGGAACCAGGGGTGTCTTATTCTCAACTTCTGTCTACAAAAATAATAATTTCATTTACTTCTGAAGCAAGTTGCAAAAATGCCATTTACTTTTTGATATTTATAAGTTTGCATGTGAACCAAAATATAAATGTCTCCCTACACTGTGGTCTATAGAGCTAAAACAGAATACATCCATCAAGAGGAAAGGCAATTGTGCTGTTTGTTAGAAACCTTGTGTGAAAGCATATAATCAAGAGAAATACATTCCACATGTGACATTCATATAGCATATATAACAATCACTTTTGATACAAAGGCTTCTGAATTCCAACATAGTTTTATGTTCAATCACCTGAGATGTGCAGGTGGCACATCTTAATTTGCCTGTCAATCAGCAGCATTTAAAAGGCTCTGTGAAGTTCCTCGAATAATCTCCTCCTCTCACTTGGTGGTCACCTGTCCGATTTCAGTGTTGGCTCCTTTTATTTAGTAATAGAGTATTTCCCTTGAAGTTGTTGGGGTGGGCACCAAATTCTGACATGTAGCAACCATAGCATAAGCAGCGAGGTGAGGAGACCAGCAGAGGAACTTTGCCTGGGTGACTTTTCACACCTGGGCTGCAACATTTTATATGACTGTATAAAACAGCCTCTATCAGGGATATGCAATTAGCGGACCTCCAGCTGTTGCAAAACTACAAGTCCCATCATGCCTCTGACTCTGGGTGTCATGCTTGTGGCTGTCAGAGTCTTGCTATGCCTCATGGGAATCGTAGTTCTGCAACAGCTGGAGGTCCGCTAATTGCATATCCCCGCTCTATATCCTTCTCCAAAGGAAGAAGGATATAGATGCATCTGTGAACCGCCTGCAATTTCACACTGAGCAAGCAGAATCTGCTACACAGAGGCGCCCATGTGAAAGGGGCCTTAATTAAACAGGTGGAGAACCCAATTAAAGGAGTTCTCTAAGCTAAAACTTTTAACCCCCGCTGTGCCCGGGCTGTAAAACTATACAAAATAAACTTTCACTTACCTGCCTACGATCCCCCGATATCGCCGTCCCGTTCTCCGGTCTCTTCCACTTCCTGTGGGTCAGTGACTCACAGTGCGCTCAGCCTATCAGCGGCCGCAACGGGACATTGCTGCGGCCGCTGATAGGCTGAGCGCACTGTGAGTCACCGACCCGCAGGAAGTGGAACAGACCGGGACCGGAGAACGGGACGGCGATATCGGAACAACGGGGGATCGTAGGCAGGTAAGTGAAAGTTTATTTTGTATAGTTTTACAGCCCGGGCACAGCGGGGGTTAAAAGTGTTAGCTTGGAGAACTTTTTTTAAATATACATACTGTTTTATAAAGTGAAAAAAAGATTTAGTAGTAAAAGGAGGGCATATGTCAGAAAAAATATAGGAAAAAACATAATATCCCCCAAAGGTTGGGACTTTACAAGGGACCATAAATGAAGTAACAATTGTATAACAAGTAGCAAATTTTATTAATTACACATAGTATACCAATTGTATCAAAAATATGTACATCATGAATAGATCAAAGAATAAGATCAAAGATATCTAAGAGATAAATACACAATTTACATTAATACAGATCATTTCAAATATACACAACCTTTGACCCGGCCCGGTGACGGCGAGCCATACTCTTGTTGCTTCTCAATCACATCTTGAGCCACACACATTCTTGGACACATGGAATACTTCTATTTTTAAGTAAGGCCCCCCCCCCTCCTCTTTTTTTTTTTATTGTTGTGTATATTTGAAATGATCTGTATTAATGTAATTTGTGTATTTATCTTTTAGATATCTTTGATCTTATTGTCTATAAATCCCCTGAAGAAGGGAGAATTTCCGAAACAGCTGTTGGGTGTGACTCTAAGCAGCCTTGTGTTTCCTGTTCAATTACGTATTTGAATGATTTGTATTCATGATGTACATATTTTTGATACAATTGGTATACTATGTGTAATTAATAAAATTTGCTACTTTTTATACAATTGTTACTTCGTTTATGGTCACTTGTAAAGTCCCACCCTTTGGGGGATATTCTGTTTTTTCCTATATTTACAAGGGATGTGGTGACCTTTAAACGCACACAAATTCGTGAACGACGGAGCTTTTCTTCTATGTCAGAAAAATGGTAACACAGAAATAATACAATACAAAGTAAAATTGTATTATATAAAACATAAAAAAGTGACCATCTCCATAGGTTATATGAAAAGAGGGTTTACATATTCCATGTACATAGTCCTTGTTATGACATAACTGGTCCACATGAAATCTTGATGCGTTTCAAACACTCACTATCTTCGGAAGCACATGTGAACACAATATGTTACCCACAATTCTTTAAAAGCAATAAAATAAGGTCATCATCTCATATCCCAGATAGCAAGGACAACTTGCCACAAAGTTTGTGGCGGTGTTGAATCGTAAGTCTGTAAACTTGTTGCATATTTTCACTGGCAAGCTGTACACTTGCAGAGCACTCGAAGCACAAGTTCCAGTTGACACTTTTCCAATTTGTAGCAAATCTGCGTGGGAAGTCTCTAGCAAGAGCAAAGTTGCAGTGGTGAGTCTACAGCAAAAGCTCTGCAAGTCTACAGCTTGAAAATTCAGCCACAGTGACCCCTGTGGCGGGATGACTATTGTACAACATAACTGAACCAGAACTTGCAGCAGACTTGCAGAATGTTTGCAAAGAAATTTGATCTGGAGTCATGCCATGCGGACTTGCTGCAATTGTGCAACAAACTTGTGAAGCCTGGCAAAACTAGCAAGGTTTGCTGCCCATCAGAGGGATTGCAAGAAGAGGCAATTTGATGGGCTTGATACATTCTGATAGGATGATTTGTGGTCCATAAAATTCTCCCTTCTATCCTTTGGAAATTGTTCACTAGGATATTATCATGGAGATGATGGGCTTATTTTATTGCTTTTAAAGAATCGATCCATACTGTGGGTAACATATTGTGTTCACATGGGCTCCTGAGGAAGATAGTGAGTGTTTCGAAACGCATAAAGCTTTCATGTTGACTGGTTATGTAATAACAAGAATTATGTACATGGAATATGTAAACCCTCTTTTCGTGCAACATATGGAGATGGCCACTTTTGTGTCCTTTAAAATTTTTGGTATAATACACTGTTACTTTTTATTGTATCATTTTTCTGAGTTATGTCCTCAAAAGTCCTTTTGCTTCAAAATCTTTTTTTCACTTTATGAAAAATATAGGATGTGGGCATATCAGCATGGTGCCTTACTTTTTTATTGTTTATTGATTCTCTTCTTCTTTTTTTTTTCTAAGCGCGGCTTTAAGACAATCAAACATTGGTAGACATGACAAACATTCCAAAATAAAGCATCTATGGATACATAACTGGTTGTTGGTTGACCACAGATATACGGCGCCACAGGATATGGCCAACTGATATTACTTGTGAAATATTAATAAAATGGAAAAGTAATATCATACCCTGTAATACAATGATGTACACATGAAATAACAATAATGCATTTGTATTCATTCAATATTGTATACATTTTTTCCTTTAAATCGTAATTTTGAAAACATACAAAAAGGACTTGACAGAACCATGCCCATAAAACACCAAACTGGACTTTCACATTCTAAGTCAAGAACAAATATAAAGTGCTGAGCTGTAAGCCTGGACATGGTACAAAAATAACAATACAGTTCCAGCACGGGAAAACAGAACAAAAGCTTAATTTAAATACACTAACAATAGCCAATTTTGTAAACAATACATTTGCGAGGAAACAATGACATCATTGATAACCTCCGAGACTCACATGCTTGAAATCTTGGATTTCCTACGGGCATCCTGGGTAAAAGAGGTGGGGCTTGACTGAAATGGGAGGAGGGTATTTTCGGCTATCCCTGGATGTGGGCATCTTTTGGTGTGGTCCTTCTTTGGGATTTGACCAGGAACTATGGCCTTATCTAAAATACTATCTCAGCCCCATAAACTGCTAGTATCACAGTGTGTATTGCAGGACAGGAAAGGCAAACTGGTGTTTTTAGGGCTTTAAATGGCCCTCTTGTTCCTCCTATGTGGTCCTCAGTTTAAAGGCCATATTTTCATAAAAAAAAATGAACTTAAAAAAATGTAAAGGTGAACTAGCTCACAGCACCCTGTGGTACCATCATGGCAATCAGGAATAAAATAAGATATTCTGATTGGTTAGCACAGTCAAATAGAAAAATAACAGCTCCTATTGTGTGTGTTACATAGTTAATAAGGTTGAATAATGACACCAGTCCATCCAGTTCAACTTGTGTGGGTTTGTATGTGTATATGTATTATGTCTCTACCACCTCCCATATGATTGTATATTGTGTTCAATAAGATGCCCATCTAGGAGTTTTTTTTAAATGAGCGATTTCCTGCTGAAACCACCGATTGTGGAAGGAAGTTCCACATCCTTGTCGCTCTAACAGTAAAAATACCCGCACACAGTTTAAGGTTGAACCGCTTCTCATCTAACGTCATTAAGTGGCCAAGTGTTTTTATGAGTGACCTGAGAATTAATAGTTTTCTTCCAATGCTGGAATCATCTTTAGGATATTTGTATTTCACGATCAGGATCATAATAAATAAGTGCAATGGTGGATTGGGAAGAGTGCTGTGAGATACTTCACCTTCTCATTTTTTATGAAAAGGTGAACTTAGCCTTTAAGAATTTACATTTATAAAGGCCCCAACTGTCCTCTAGCTGATAAAAACTGTACTCCCTTACATAATTTTGCAGGTGAATATTTCATTAAGTGTTCATGGACCCTTTCCCTGGGATAAAGTGTTGAAAGCTTCAGTTATCACTAGAATGTTAAAGTTAAACTCCAGGCAGATATAAAATAAAAAAAAAAAAAATAACACAGATACATATGTATTAATAAATCATAAAATATATATTTTAAAGTAACATTGGAATGCATACATTTTTTTTATTAAATGCTTTCAGTTGTTTTAATTATTGCATTTTAGACAACTTTGTAAACACCTGTCTTATAATTCGGGGGATATGTCAGCACAGACACTTAGATTATTTACTATAGTAAAGGTCGCACAGTGCTGCTTTTCCAGACTTCCGGTGCATCATGCGTACCTCACAGGCACTACTGGTAGTTCTGAAAGGACAGCGCCAATACCTGATCCTGCCAGTCACTCACTTGGAAGAGGTGAGAACAGGGGAATGGCTTGCACCATAGGCTTCAGGGTTGTTCGCTTCTGTAAACACATGCAGCATAAGGAGACTGGTCTCTAGTGCCAGCCGAGTGACTCTGTAAAGGGGACAGAGCTGCCCAAAGACAGGAACCAACCACAAGCTATTTTTTTTTTATTAGGATTTAAGAACACTTTAAAGTCCGGGTGCCTGCTTCATTCATTGATGCCTGAAACCAAGCAGTCCTCGGATGGCTGGGTACAGAGTCGATCAGAGCACCTCTGTACCTTGGAATCACAGTGATTGGTCATAGAAACTAATTATAGTGATCACATAATGTAAACAGTGTAGTGTTTACATCTGTGAGCCCGTCCTTCCTCTTACAAGGAAGGGGAGGAAAAAGGAACTAATGAATGAATACATTTATTTGTTTCTATTTACAGCACAGATCACTACAAAATTGTTTTTAACCCTTTTATCCTCCCTCCTCTCCCTTACATCTGCTCTAAATCATGTCATAATATGATCTGTATATTAACCCTTGACCTCCCTTATTCTGTACATTACCCCTTCATCTCCATCCTCTTTTGTATGTGACCCGAACATCAACCTCTTCACCACCTTCTCACTCTGTGTATGACCTTTATACACATCTAGGTGCACCACAACCAAGCTTCATGTTTAAACCACCTAAATATCAGTATGTTTTTTTCAATTCTAACAAATGAGCTAAAAAGAGAGATCACGTTGGGGAGCATACTTTACTAAAAAGTGGTAATTTTGGGTGTGTACATACTTTCCTGGCATTTTCATTTTAACAGAAAGAGAAACTTTTTTTCAAAATTGTTGGCCTTTTTTACATTTTACCATAAAAAAATACCAACAAAAGAAAGCTCTGTCTCAAAAAATAAAATAAAATGATTTGGGCACAGTGTTTCATGAGTAAATGTAAACATATCACATGACTAAAAAAGAAAAAATTGGCGGGTAATGAAGGGGCAACATAGGCTGGTTCTCAAGTGGTTAAACACCCATGATGCTCCTGAAAACAGAGGAAGTTTGGGAGCCATATATGAGAACTGTTAGTTATCTGCATTCAGCCTTGCTATCCAGCCACCCCTCCACATCCCCTACAACTACTGCTCTACAATGATACTTGACAACCCCAGCTTACTGATTGGACAACTAAGGGGAAACAGCACACTGTTGAAGTCATGCCTGTGTTCACTTCTTCTGTCATGCACATGACCACTGTTGCAAAGCCTTATTGGTTCCTAGTGTTGAACCTCCCTGTTCAAGTCTTGGTGGTAATGTATGGGGGATCATAGGAGGCTTATATCAAGACAGATTAAAGTACTTAAACAAGTTGCATTTATAAATATATATATATTTTTTTTAATAAATACATAACTGCTTTATTTGTAATTTTATATTTGCCTGGAGATAAGCTTTAGTATTGATCTTAAAGTTGAACATATCTTATAATTCTGAATGTACTATGCCTGTGGTTTAGCTTAGAACATTTTTGTGCTTATTATGTAAAACCAACATAGTATTTAAAGCTGTACATTCACAACGCATTTATTCTTTTATATTGGTCCCTGCACCAAAGGAGCTTACAATCTAATGTCCCTACCTCAGGCTAAAGAATACCGACAGGACAATTTTGTCAGAAGCAAACTGTTGGAATTGTAGAAAAATCGGGACATTTAAATAAATTCAACATTCGTAATCAGTTACTTGCTCTGAAGATAGAGCCTGATCAGAATCGGTCAAAACATAATTTTTTGGTAAAACCAACCATGATTGACATTTGTGCCCTGATTGCATTTTTATGAGCTGAACAACCTATTAGACACTTCTGTCTCTCGAGGACACCTGCAGCAATATCTACCAGCTAGAGTTCCTAGCTGCCAAGCATGGGAGTCTTGCTATTCCAGCTGCAATCACTAAAATGCAGAATTAATCTATAAGTGGACACTAATTCCAGTGTTCTACAAGGAATACAACCATTTGGTTTGGTTCCAGCCCACGCTATGGGGCTGATTTGGAAGGAACATATAATCTAATTTTTTTGGACTAGGGTAGTAAACCCACACAAACACAGGGTGAATATGCACATTCTTTGCATATAGAGTCCCTAGCACAATTAGGATTCTGCAAGGCAAGAGTGCTAACCTTGTACCCCCGACATAAACCACAGTGATAAGAGTAAGTCCTCCTAATAATTGCAGCGGGTGGCAGCTGGAAACTCCGATGCAGTAATCTTTCCACAGTGGGTGGTTCAGCCTTCAAGCCTCCAATCAATCTAAAATATCCTAAGGCCATTACAGGTTAGGCTAGGGCTACATGAGTGATTGAAATCACTGGTTAGTAAGAGATTTAACCCTTGACAACTGCTTCTGTTAAAATCAATGCACTGCAAATGAAACAATTGCCCAGAAGGAGTTAAATCTCTTACTGGTGATTAAAAATCGCCCACGTAGCTCTAGGCTAGGCTAGTAAGTACTTGTGGTATGTAGCTTTTCTACCTTACTACTCCGTGCGAGAACAGAAATAGAAGAGAACGCTAACAAAGTTGCACATTGCTGTAAAAATAAGACTGAAAACCAAACTAAAGGCATCTGTGCCTTCAAAGGTTCTTTTTTTTACGTTACTCTTCCATTTTATAGAACCAGGACGGGTCATGTTAATCAGCGGGGACATTGTACAAAACAGTTTCATCAGACAAAATAAGAAAAGCACCTAAAGAAATGGTTGATATCATGTCTAGAGATCCGGTTTGCTGCAGCTCACGTCTTCTATCCATCTCCGCTCAGACGTCCGGGGAGAGCGCACTACTGTGCGTGAAACCTCATCTCTGATGTGTACTGAGCTTTCCGCGGCATGTAAAACCCATTACCTGCAAGGAGCAATCTTCTGCAGGTGGCTAAATTACATCCTGTCCTTTCAAAAGAGCAGATGAGCTCTCTTGAGTCACAAGAGACCTCTTGACGGCAATTAGGATTCAAGCAGCGTGTGCCATCTACATACTTGCTGTCCTTTTGACTCTTTCATTTCAGTCCAATGACTAAGCTCTTCATCGCCTGAGCTGTTCAAACCTAGGGATATCCAACCTATCATCTCTTTGCGCTTCATGCTGCGCTTGTTATAGACAGACAATATGAGAGTCACGTCCGACAGCTGAAACAGGGCTACTTGGAAAATAAAGGTTTCTTTGTACAGGGGGTTGGGCTGGCCTCTTCGCGTTGATGTCTTACATTTTGACATTTCCTGGCCCATGGAATTCAGCAGTGTTAACTTTACGTAGGTATCTATAAAAAGCAATGAGATCGTTTAGTATAGGAGCTATATCATCTTGGCTTGTTAGTAGGCAATGCATTGCTTGGGAAGGATATGGTGTATACCATTCATATGAACAAAAGTAAATAATTTATTCAGGTCTACTGCAATATTCAATGTGCACCTCTATGCTGTGAAGGAGGAGAGTAAATGGAGTAGACTGTGTCTTTGGTTCTAACATTCATGAAGATTTTAGTGTATTGTACTATTTAGTGTACTGTTGGCTCTAGGCTGGTAAAAAGTAGGAGCTGCATTTAATGTTGGAAAGCATGCTAATATTTCCAAGTTAATTGTCAATTTTGTCTCTTTCATTTTAAAATAGAAGTATGGGATTTTTTTTATTATTCATACTTACCTAGGTGGATGCAGCATCACTCCGATGCTGCATCTTTCACCTACTGGCTGCTCTAACACTGAGAACAGAGCGATTAAGCACTGCTGATTGCTCGGTTCTCACACCTCCGTGAGCAGAGAGCTGAAGCCTGTCAGTCACCAGCTCTCTGCTGCCCCCCCTCCCCCCGTGCTCACTGGAGCGCTGGGCTGTTGAGGGGGTGGGAGCGGCCAGCTCAGGCTCTTAGCAGCACACTGAAAGGCTGAGCTGGGTGCCAGTCTAGGCATGTAGGTGGATCCCGACCACATGGTTGCAATCTGTCCTGACCCTAGACCGGCTCTGTGACATCAGCTGAAAACGGGTCGCAAGAGTATAGAACGAACTGCACTTCTGTGATCCACAGGAGAAGTACAGCCAAAACTAACTTTGGTTGTACTTCTCCATTAAATGTCCAATGCATAAACATCTCCCAGCACCACTGCATGTCTGGTAGATGATTATTATAAAATGACACACATATAGAGTTTGCTGTTCTACTGGAACACTGATCCAAACTGGTTCAGACCTAGTAAAGGTAAGTTATTCTATTTAATCAGTAAACAGCTACATGTGGAATCACTCTTATCCTGGTGGTTTCAGAAAATAGCAGCTTTAGGAGCTACAAAGAATGTAGTGTATGTTTTGGGCAGAAAAACACCAAAATAAAAAGTTTGCTACATCCCTGCAATGCATCTATATTTCTTAATGTTTTGTCCCTTTAAGCTGAAGCACAAAAAGGGGGAAAATTAACAAAAAATAAGCAAGTTAAGAGCTTGTTAAGGCCTCGGATGCCAAGAAAAGTCTTTACTGACCTTACCCCTCACTCCCCCAGCAGCTGGTGCTCAACCCTTCTCCCTCACGCTCAGACTTCTAAGTGCTCCCCCTGCATCCTCACTTACAATGTGGGGTATTTGGCTATTGTCCATGCATTTTACTTTACTTGATGACATCAAGAGAGAGTACTGTAGATGTTCTGTGGCTCAACTGTAGTAGAACTAAACAGAGCTGACAACACTGCTCACTTGCTTTATGCACTGGTCCAGGGGCGGACTGACAACTGGTGGGGACCCCGGGCAATAGAAGATTATGGGGCCCCCAGGCAATAGGAGATTATGGGGCCCCCGGGCAATAGATTATGGAGCCACACAGTATACACACATACAGTATACATACACAGTATATAGACACACAATATACACACACACAGTATACATACACACATAATACACATACACACACTGAAAAGGTACTGGAGAGGTGGGACAGCTATAATCTTGGGATTTTTTTTAAAAAACACAGATTTTTACATACTGTCCCTGGTTTTACTGAGGCTGGCAACCCTGATTAGGCCCCCTAGTGGCATGGGGCCCTCGGGCAGTGCCTGAGTGGTCAGCCTGCCCCTGCACTGGTCCAAATCATTTGGTGGAGGGGGGGGGGTATATGGTGTGGGGTAGTTTTTCAGGGGTTGGGCTTGGCCCCTTAGTTCCAGTGAAGGGAACTCTTAAGGTGTCAGTATACCAAGACATTTTGGACAATTTCATGTTCCCAACTTTGTGGAAAGAGTTTGGGGATGGCTCCTTCCTGTTCCAGCATGACTTGCACCAGTGCACAAAGCAAGGTCCATAAACACATGGATGAGCGAGTTTGGGGTGGGGGAACTTGACTGGCCTGCAGAGTCCTTAACTCAACCCAATAGAACAACTTTGGGATGAACTAAAGCGGAGACTGCGAGACAGGCCTACTTGTCCAACATCAAGTGCCTGACCTCACAAATGCGCTTCTGGAAGATTGGTCAAATATTCCCATTGGAACATTCCTAAACCTTGTGGACAACCTTCCCAGAAAAACTGGAGCTGTTATAGCTGCAAAGGGTGGGCCAACTTAATATTGAACCCCACAGACTAAGACGCCATTAAAGTTCATGTGTGTGTAAAGGCAGGCGTCCCAATACTTTTGGTAATATAGTGTATATTGCATTTTTTTTTTGCCTGGACCTACAGCTCTGCCCTATTGTGTCTGCATGGAAGACTCTGAAGAGGATGAGGAATAGTTAGATGTGATAAGCACAGCTATTACCAAGGGAAAAATGAAGGTAACAGAAAAAAACTAGAGAAGGATTAAGTGGTATGAACACGGATACCTGCTTTTTAACATTAGTTTATTCCTCCACTTTTCTCTCTGTGATTATTTGGTCTTTCTTTAAATTTAACCTGTACTTGACCCATTAAGGGGAAAGAAACAGGTTGAGTTGATAGTCCAGCCCTGATATGTTCTTTGCCCACTAGAAGCAAGTGAATGGGTTGATACTTTCAGGTATGGGGTAATATCTGCTTTTCTTACCTTCCTCCCATGCACAACACTGGTTGCCTGAGTTGCTAGTTATCAGGCCTGATCATTGTTATGTGGCAACAGAAAGGTCTTTAGACCTGTGTAGGCTCTAACCAGGTGGACTATTTACATGGAACTTGCCTCAGATGGGTGAACGTTGTTAAAGTAAGCATCAATGGGGAAAGGGGAAAAAGTACAGGTTTACTTTAGGCTTTTCAGAGCATAAGTCACATGACGAACTGGGATTGAATTGAGAGCTGGGTGAGCCTTTGCAGGCCTGGCAGAGAAGATCTTGACAGGTGGCTGTGCAACCCCACTCGGTGCTGGATCAGGGACAGGCGAGTCTAGTTGCAATGGGTTAGTCATACAGTACAGTCACCCTTTAAAAGGTATAGGAGGTGAGCATAGGTGTGCACAGCCTATTGCATCAGGGTGTGCACCCCCAAAGCTCAAACACATATGTGTGTGCATGTGTATATATACTGAGGATGTAAGTAGAACAGCAGAAAGTGTCATTCGAGCAGAAACTGGTGTGAGTAGGCTAGTGGATGATGTCAGTATTTTTTTTTAATGTACAGCTTTTTTTTAGTAGCCCCCTAAGGCACCTTTCACATTAGCGGACCGTTCGTCCGTTTATTACAAGTCCGTTTACGGACTTGGGATCGCGTCCATTAGCGGATGGAGCATCCGCTAACGTCCGCAAAGATCCGCGTCCGTCAGGATCCGGTTTTTCGGATGGAAGAAAACCCTATTTTTCTTCCGTCCGGCGGATCGGATGAATACGGACAGACGGTCCGTATTCATCCGATTCCCCATAGGGGAGAGCGGAGGAAAGACAGGGTGGTCTCTGCACAGTGTGCGGGGACCGCCCTGTCCGCTGACAGCTCAGCGGGGATTACGGAGGATCCCCGCTGAGCCGACGGACACACACGGAGCGGACACAAAAACGGTCCGCTCCGTGTGAAAGGGCCCTTAGGGGACTTTGGTGAAATATCAGGAGTCTATATGGGGGAAGAATCTGCGCCACACAGGGTGATTGGGGTGTTGCCAGGCACACCCTGTGCGCACACCTATGGAGGAGAGCCATACCATTACATTTCCAGAAATACATAAAAATCTTCATTAATGCTAAAAATACATAAATAAAATACAAGAGGTGTATACACCTCCCTGCTTTCTTCCTTTCCAGCATATTGTTAATTGTTTTCAAAAGGACAGGTGTACTTTAAAACATGCCAATAGGAAAATGAAAGGTTTAAAAGTTTAAGACTGGGGGAAAAAAAAAAAGAAAGAAAACAATTACAGACATAGAATATTAGTCGTGGCTCAGTACAGTTCAGCCAGCTGCATTAGCATATGAGGTATACCTCATAATCCTCTTGCATTCTTAATCGTTGCGCTAAGCGAAATAATATAGCGTTACTAACACCGAGCAAGCTTTGTCTAGCCACAACACTTCAAGCATACCACTGAGTTTTTGGAGACTAAAACGACATAAACAGGGGGAATGAGAACAATTCATGAAAGGGAAGGGGATGGTGGTGGGGGGGGGGGGGGGTTCAAGGAACAGAAGTGCAATGATGACATCAGAACAGCTGAGGATGTAATGCCAAATATGGAGACTGACGAGGATCACTCTGCATGGATGCGGTTTAGCCTCACAGATCTTGGCTTTAACCCTTCCAGCGCAGCAAGAGGCTGACACACCAGTGTAGGATTTGCGTTCCTGGTTCCGTCGGGCTCTGCTAGGGTTAAATGCATCAGATCTGGAGCCAAGCTTTCCTTGAATGCTTTCAGACTGCAATTTTATCACATTTGTCTCCTATCTGGGTGTAGATGTTGTACAAAGATTCATGCTGTAGACAGAGAAGATTTGAGCCCAACAGTCTCATATAATGCCTTTGTAAAAAATAAAAAATAAATATGGTTATTTTCAGTGGCAACGACAGAAAGCTGTTGAAGAGAAGAAAGAACAATTATGTCCTGGGGTGGCTTCCAGTCATAGGAAATGTGTGCCAAATGTGTGCTAGATGGCTTGGTATTATGAAGCGTAGAAAAAAAAAAATAGGATGTGTGTCTAATACTGAATCATGAAAATGACAGTCATGCTGGGTTAAAATGGACAATGCAGGATAATTGCACGTTAAGACTAGATTTTTTCCTGGCTGTCAGGAAAAAAAAAAAACTTTACCCATTTGACACATCCGAGGGTACTTCATCTGCCTTTTACTATGTGTGATGATGACAGAAGTAGCGACAGTTTTAAAACAGAACTGCAACAAACAGCTAAACCGAAAATCAAAATACATATTTGGATACGATTTGCCAAAGAATTCGCAAGCCTCTGGTATTTCACACACGTGTGTGCTACACAACAAGATAATTGCAGTGGGCCGGATTTAGATACGAGATATGACGGCGTATCTCCGGATACGCCATCGTATCTCTGAGTGCGGGCCGTCGTATCTATGCGACTGATTCAGAGAATCAGTTACGCATAGATTTCCCTAAGATCCGACCGGTGTAAGTGTCTTACACCGTCGTATCTTAGGCTGCATATTTACGCTGGCCGCTAGGTGGCGCTTCCGTATATTTACGCAAGGAATATGCTAATTAGGTATATATGCCGATTCAGAAACGTACGTCCGGCCGGCGCATTTTTTTACGTCGTTTACGTTAGGCTTTTTTCGGGGTATAGTTACCCCTGCTATATGAGGCGTAGCTAATGTTAAGTATGGACGTCGTTCCCGCGCCGAGTTTTGAAAATTTTACGTCGTTTGCGTAAGTCGTTCGCGAATAGGGCTGGACGTCATTTACGTTCACGTCGAAACCAATACGTCCTTGCGGCGTACTTTGGAGCAATGCACACTGGGATATTCCACGGACGGCGCATGCGCCGTTCGTGAAATACGTGGGGTCACAGTAAATTTCAATAAAACACGCCCACATCAAACACATTTGAATTAGGCGGGCTTACTCCGGACGACATACGTTACGCCGCCGTAACATAGGGCGCAAGTCCTTTCTGAATACAGAACTTGCGCCCTAATTTACGGCGGCGTAACGTATGGCAGATACGTTAGGCCAGCAGATAGATAGACAAATCGATCTGAATCCGGCCCAGTATCTTTACTGCATCCTGTGACTTCTGCAAGATGGGTTGCATGGATAATTGGTTGCATTAACAGTAAAGCTGGCCATACACAGATCATATTTTGGCAGATTCCTGCTGAATTTAGCAGATTTTTTTTTCCGTGGGTGGCCCAGCTGGCACTACCAGGCTGAACAAAAGCAAACATTTTCAATCGACTTTTGTCAAAAGGGGGCTGGTTGAAATATTCTCAGCCAAACAGTCCCTGCATTTGATTTGCTGTTAGAATACAATGGCTGATGTGGGAAATTAATTTATCAGGGTTGCAGGAGGGAAGAAAGTGATTTCTCTTGTATAGCCTGCTTTAGTCCCCTCTCGCCATAACCTGCATGGGTATACTGGGGTTGATTTACTAAAACTGGAGATTGTGAAATCTGGTGCAGCTCTACATAGAAACCAATCAGCTGACAGGGTTTTTTTTTTGTCAAAGCTTAAAGGATAAGTACAGTAATACCTTGGTTTGAGAGTAACTTGTTTTGAGAGCGTTTTGCAAGACAAGCAAAATTTTTAAAGACATTTTGACTTGATATAAGCAATGTCTTGATAGAAGACTAGCGTCATGTCACAACTGAGTATAAAATAGAAGAGAGGAGCCTCACATGGTTGATGATTAAAACATGCACATCTAAGTATGCAGGCATCCGGGGTAAAGCTGTTCACATAGACCATTCTCCTCACAGCCATTGATGTCATCCCTTCCACAAGCGGATAAGGCTTTGCTTTCAGATCGCTCTATTGCAGGGTAGTCTTCTCGTCACAATTGTAAACTGACAGCGGTGAGAGTCGGCAGTGAGGAGGACGGTCTATGTGGATCGCTTTACCCCGGATGCCTGCATAGTTAGATGTGCCTCTTTTATTCATCAACCATGTGAGTTGCTAAATGTTGTACCTTCATTAAATGTAACCATATTGCTAAACTTAGAGGCGCCTCTCTTCTCTTTTATACTATGTAGCTCCTGCTGGATTTTGCTTCTAATCCCCTTGTGGAGGCTTCCATTTGTGGATAGACATTTTATGGTTACACAACGATCACATTGCTATAATCTTTTTATATGGACTATAAACTGAAGGACTTATGAATAAATGGTTGTGGAACGAATCATTTGAGTTTCCATTATTTCTTATGGAAAAATTTGCTTTGATATACAAGTGCTTTGGATTACAAGCATGCTTCCGGAACAAATTATGCTCGCAATCTAAGGTTTTACTGTACACTTTTGTTACATGTTTCACCTTATTTTAGGGTGGGACGTGTAACATGTTCCCAGTGTTGCAGCCACTGCCTGCTGCCCAACCTCCCTGTGGCAGCAGTATGGGGAGAAGTTCCCCGCACTAGCTTCCACGGTTTGAAAAACAGCTTGGCCGCGTGGAGCTCCGCCCACATGGTCGCATCATTCATACACACAGCTCCGTGTGTCTGATTGAACTGCAAGCCCCAACATCCTTAGCGTCACTGTGAAGTGACGTGGCAGTTCAATGAGTCTTCCTGTCAAGGAGTATCAGCTCACCTGTACGAGATGTACGGGTAAGCCGATACACTGACAGTGTGCAGGAGACTTGCATGGCATCAGCAATTTGCTGATCGCTGGTGCATTGCTTTCCAGTCTCTTGCAAAAAAAACAAAAAACAATACATGCACATTTTTTTTTTACCGGTAAAAAAAAAAATGGCCTTTTCTTTCTTTATTTTTTAAGTGAACTTATCTTTCAATTGAACAAGCTGAAGTTAGAAGCTGATTGGCTACCATGCACAGCTGCTCCTTTTATACCCCCCCAGTTTGAGTAAATTAACCCCACTGTCTTGTTTGCCCCACAGCTTTTCTCCACAGAAGTAATGGTTTTCCATGGTGGTCAAAACGCCTGAAATTGGCTGAATGTGATTTAAAATAAATGGCTCTATAATATTAGGATATATTTCAACTATACACCAGTGGTTCTGGATGTGTATCTGTCTGGTAGATCATAATGCATGGCCTTGCCCGCTGTCCAAAAAGGAGTATTAATCGTCTTATTTGTGGGATATGTGATGAAATGAGACATGTGAAGGCCTTCTATTCTAGGAAGGTCTTGCTGTGCTATTTACCAATTCAGTTGGAAGACTGCTTGATTGCTTTAGTCCCATCTCTGTCCGTTTCTAAGGAGAGTTGCAAATCCTTTGTTGGGTTATACAGTATATAAAACCATGCGGGAGATTTACTAAAACTGGAGAGTGCAGAATCTGGTGCAGCTCTGCATAGAAACCAATCAGCTTCCAGGTTTTATTGTCAACGCTTAATTGAACAAGCTGAAGTTAGAAGCCGATTGGCTACCAGGCACAGCAGCACCAGATTCTGAGTGCAACAGTTTTAGTAAATCTTCCCCCATATATTTAGCTGTTGGCCTAAGTTCTGCTTTAAGCATTCATTAACTTTTTAGTCATAATAGTATATTGATTTTGACTAAATCAGAGTTTTATACCCTGCCTTTATGTAATGTAAGATTACTACATTATTGTGATTGTATTTGGAGATATTTATATGCAGTCTGTAAACCTTCATCCATCAGCAGAGATTGGTACCATCAACAAATCCATTAGGTGTACTACAAGTAACAGACACATCTGAACAAAACAAAAAAAAAACAATATGGTGGACAGCTTTACTGCTGGCAGGTTTTCCCGGCATGATAAAGATAACATCCAAGCTAGCCTCTATGGGACTCACCTCGAATTATATAAACCTGTCCACCTATCAAGTGTTTAAGACAACAGAACAGTCCATCTGACAACAGAGGGTAGGAAGCAGAAAAAGAAATAAATTACAAGAGCTGGGTGAGAGAGGGTTAAAGGTTAGAGGTTGACCATTACAGTACCAGATACTGCAGCCCTGCATTGGGGCTTAGACTGTGAAGGGTTTGCTCAGAGAAACAATGGGCTGCATCTTGATTACCATGTTGTACTTCCTCTGCAGCTAGACAGGCTTTGGTGAATGAATGACAAACTACGCTACTCTTTAGGGATGAATGGAACTGTGGTTAGGAAACCGTGTAGATGAGGAGTGGACATTGCTGTGCACAGAGACGGCTTCCTGTGCATTTTCAGGAATGCCAATGTCAATCCATGTGCTTGCCCATGCAACGTTATAGAGCAAAATTACTGTCGTTTTTATAAATTGCTATGTAATGTAGCTGATCTTTAATGGACCCCAACATTAATTCTTTACCTTTTTCTGACTTATTTTGTTTAGAGTTGGCTGTTTTCAAGCTGCCAGGCTGCAAAATGCTAATACAGGCACCAGCTTGTTGGAAGGATTCAGGAATCATGCTCCACCCGCTAAGTGCCACCCTTTACATCACTGGTCTTCAAACTACGGCCCTCCAGTTGTTCAGGAACTACAATTCCCATCATGCCTAGCCATGTCTGTGAATGTCAGTGTGTTACAATGCATCATGGGATGTGTAGTTCTACAACAGCTGGAGGGCCGTAGTTTGAGGATCCCTGCTTTAAATGTTATGTAAATGCAGTCAGAGATTGGGGCATGTTGGTGACTGCCCTATTCTATCTCACAGGAGCTTCTATACACAATGGTTTTATAGGTCCCCTCTCCCTGTCACTTTGCATGGGAGGTCAACAAAGGTTGGGTTGTCAAGCTTTAAAAATGAAATATTTGAAATCTACAGCTAAAATGTTAATTCGCAACATAACCAGGCTTCGGATCTAAAGATAAGGGTTCACCCTTTGCATCTAGGGAAAATCCTCCCAAGACCTATGAGCACGCTAAGCAGACTGTACAAATGTATTTTCCAGATGAGCTTTGTCTGTTTTACTATTTATAATTAAATATACATTCATCTCATTTATTAATAAATGGTTATTGAGATAATGCACTGGGCTGGTGTGCCCTCTCTTCCTTGTGTTTTCTTCAGTTGGTTGTTGAGACTTCTCCAGTCTTGTGAGGGCAGTAAGGCATGGTGTGTGTATCTGGAACCAGGATATGGATCTGTAGGAAGATGTTGTGTACACCACCATTACCTTGCACAGGAGGTGTACTGTTTACTTGGCATAAGAAATATAAATATAACCTTACTGTGGACCAGCATTTAATGATGGCCCCTTTCACTCATAGATATAATACTAGCACACAAATTCTATTTAGCTGCTGTGGAAGGGCAGAACAGTGATCTGTATATGCAAGATGCAGCTTGCCATTTCGATGAACCAGCCCGAATGGTAGCGAATTAGTTCAAAAGGAAAATATTTGTTTAGATCCTGAAGTTACACAACATGAAACCAGAAGACAAATTAAGTGATATGTCTGCCCAAAAGGATTTTTTTGTATTTGTCTGCTGACAGGTTGAGTTACTGGAGTTGCAAAGAACCATTAAATCGTCCGTTCCAGAAACCGATCAGGAGTAACACCAGCGTGACACCAACATTAACCACAAATTAGAGATGAGAACTTCATCGAGGAGGAAGGGGGATCTTGCTGCCAAAGGCCTACTGATATTTTACAAGCGTTTGTGCATATATGTAGTACTGGAAAGAAAACGTGTACATCTGGGCCCTCTTTATAAAATGCTAGTTGCCAGGCTCTCTCTGCATTCAGAACTTATTCAATCTTAGACCCCAAAGTAGTATGTAGAAAGTACTTATCTGCAAACGTGTTCTGCCTCAGTGTCTCCAATGGTACAGCTCACATTTTCAGAAAAGAGTCCATCTCTAAACTTGTTTTATCTAGCCAATCACTTTTTGTAAGTGAGGTCTCCAGAACTGGACACAGTATTCTAAGTTGGAGTCTAGCACAAGATTTTTTTTATTTTTTTTAGAAGAATCAGGACTTCCTTCCTCCGACTGGGGAACCCCTCTAATCATACACTCTAGAATTATATTTGCTTTTCCCACTGCTCGGTCACACTGTTGCTCATTTTGCAATCATCTGAAATAAGTACTCCCAAATCTTTTTTCCTCTGTAGCACAGTGATTTTCCTCAACACTAGAAGTTAGAATATTCATACTATACTATACGTTGGGGTTCAGGGCTGAGGGCATATTCAAGCTGCCACTTTACTAACTTTACATGATGCAAGAAGAGCTTAAAGCTGAACTTGAGGGGAAAAAGATTTATCCCTGCTGTGAGTCCCTCTCCCCATTGCAAGGGTGATCTGCTCATTTTGCCTGGGGGATGATGATATGGTGATATACTTACCCTAACCTGCCTGGTGGTATTCCGAGTGTGGCTCGGAGGGGGGAAATTTTCATTACCAAAAGCGGTAACCCCAAGCCACACTCGGAATTGCATCACAGTATCCTGGGAAAGTTACTTACCTTGTCCCCAGGATCCTGCGATGTCCTCCCGCTGTGTCCTCCGCTCGATCTATCAATGTGCCGGGCTCCGTTCCCTGCGAGCGCCACAACGCACAAGGATGGAGCTCAGCTCCAAATTCAAAAAGTGAAAAAAAACATTAAACATACAGTACACTGTAATCTTAGAGATTACATTACTGTATCAAATTATTTCACCTCCCTTTTGTCCCTAATGCTTTGTCCAGTGCCCTGCATGCAGTTTTATATTAAATATATTGTTCTTTCTGCCTGGAAAATTGTGAATGTCCATGGGAACTAAAAAGTTGCCTTTTACGTCAAAAGCAGTTTTAGACCAGCTAGAAAACAGTGATAGTAAATTAGAATAATTTGCACAATTGAGCGATAGCTATTTGTGGGGAAATTCATTATCAAACACTGAAAGTCAGTGTTTTTTTAAATTTTTAATACATTTTATTTAATTATTATTTGTTATAATTATTTATAGTTATTTATTATATTATAATTTATGATTTTGTGTTTCGAACTTTATCATACCTGGGATGACTCTTGTTTGGACAGATTTAAATCCGTTATTCCTAAAAATTCCAGGCCTACAATATAAAACACCAAAATTTCTATGCAAAACAATGTACCACTTTAATGCCGCGTACAGACGGTAGTTTTTTGTGATAAAAAAAAACGATGTTTTAAATCATGAAATAAAACAACGTTTTTGAAACGTAATTTTCAAAAACGACGTTGCCTACACACCATCGTTTTTTCACAATGCTCTAGCAAAGCGAGGTTACGTTCACCACTTTTTTCCATTGAAGCTCGCTTCATAACTAGCTTCTGGGCATGCGCGGGTCTAAAAACGTCGTTTTAAACGTCGTTTTTTGCTACACACGGTCAATTTCTGTGAAACAAAAAACGACGTTTTGAAAAACGACACAAAAAATTCAAGCATGTTCGAATTTTTTTTTTGTCGTTTTTTTGAAGACATAAAACAAAGTTTTGCCCACACACGATCAGTTTAAATGACGGTTTTTAAAACGTCGTTTTTTTTCATCACAAAAAACGACCGTTCTGTATGCGGCATAAGACGCAAAAATCAGACATAATCATACCGCCAGGGAGGTTAAAATGTTTGCAAGCCTAAGAATATTTTTTTATCCTTTTTCCTTAAAGCAGTGTTTGTGCTGTGTAACTTGGTCCCCTGTATAACAAAAAAACCTGGCTGATCCTGCCCTCCCCCCTTTAAACTGACCACAGTATATTATGGCTGATGAGCCCTGACACTGTGGTCAGTTTACATGTCTCCGTCATCCGCTATCTCTCCCCTGTTCTCCTCTGTCCCCTCCCTGCCTGTCAGCTAGTGACAGTGCCGTTCTGCTCCCCTTCCTGCTGCTATAAGAACCATTTTATATTCATACAATCCAGTGTTAGATAATGATATGTGCCCCACTGTATGTGCTGTATAATAAATATACTGATTTCTATCTTATTTGAAAGCGCCTCCCAGTGCTCACGTGACCACCCGCTGATCTCCTCCTTTCCTACCCTCCTCCCGGCTGAAATCAGTGGGAGCTCTCGGTCCTGTAGCTGTCAGCCTGGGAGAGGAGAGCGGTGAGCAGTCACGTGAGCTCTGAAATAAGGTAGAAACCTGCATGTTTTTTATACTGCACATACAGTGGGGCACATACCATTATCTAACAGATGGGAATGTATGATCATAACATATGATCTCAGACTTCTCATGTCGTCCACATGGTAGTCCTGCATTGTACAGCAGAATGCCAAGAGTCTGCCCAAGTTTAAAACAATGGAGAAGAGTGAAATAAAATAAGGAATAAGGTAAGTATATAACCTTAGGCCTCGTACACACGACAGAGATTCTCGGCAGAATTCGCCGAGAAACTCGGTCAAAACCTGGATTCTGCCGAGAATCTCTGTCGTCTGTACAGTTTTGGCTCGATGGAGCCGCCGAGGAACTCGACGAGAAAATAGAGAACATGTTCTCTATTTTCTCGTTGTCCTCGCTCTTCTATGGGAGAAGCCGGCCCGCCGAGCTCCTCGGCGGCTTCATCCCAAAACTCGACGAGGAACTCGACGTGCCAAGCACGTCGAGTTCCTCTGTCGTGTGTACGAGGCCTTATTCTTCATCTTCTAGGCAAAATGAGCAGTTAACTGTTGCAGTGGGGGGGCATTGCAAAGCAAAAACATTTTTCCCAAGAGTTCAGCTTTAATTTACAGTGATGATATACATGGTTTTAGATTAACACAGTTTAGCAGTCTCTTCACTAGAGCAGCCATTGCCAACATCCTGGCCTTATTTATAGTTCTCACTGTAACACAGATTACAAGACAAAACCCTTAGGCAAAGCACAGATGTTGACCAGTTGACAGTTTGGGGTTTTCATCAATTATTTAATAACAGACTACAGATTCCTGGACTAGATTTTGACTAACAAGCTTATACCAGAGAATAAATTCCACAGGGTCAATATGAGCAATTCGATAAGGATTTCTGGTCACAGGGCCAGTACCATAAATCAAGTTGCATTTAGGCCGGGTACTCACGAGCAAACATGTACGGTGAAACCGGTCCGTCGGACCGTTTTCACCGTACATGCCTGCCAGAGGGCTTCTGTACGATGGTTGTACTAACCATCGTACAGAAGTCCGCGCGTAAACACTACGCGGGGCGTGTCCGCGTCGTCGCCGCGGCGACGTGGGCGGGCCTGCCATTTAAAGGCTTCCACGCATGCGTCGAAGTCATTCGACGCATGCGAGGGACGGCGGGCGCTCGGACATGTACGGTAGGTCTGTACTGACGGCGGGCAAATG
Organism: Rana temporaria; assembly: GCF_905171775.1. Lineage (NCBI taxonomy): Eukaryota > Metazoa > Chordata > Amphibia > Anura > Ranidae > Rana > Rana temporaria. The sequence goes on from NC_053492.1 coordinate 439,842,135, forward strand.
TTTGCTGGAATTCGGCCCGCTCGCGCCTACACACGACCAAACATGTATGCTGAAACTGGTCCGCGGACCAGTTTCAGCATACATGTTTGGTCGTGTGTACGGGGCCTTAGAGAAGCGTACCCATGATCATTGATTCTCTGTTTGCTCTCACTGGCCAGTGACTATCTGCCATGGCCACAACAAAGGAATGGAAGCCGGACACATCAATGTGCAGCTGCTGATGAACATCAGCGGTCAGTGATAATTTGGAAATTAGTATTTTTATTAATATATTCTTTTAGATTCCTATTTGTATGAAGAGTGCAAAATCTTCCCAACAATGGATTATTGCAACAATAACTAATGTGAACCTAACCGGCAACATAAAATCCTTTGTTCATCTGCCCCTTAAGCTCAGAAGGCACGGTAGCAGATGGCACGGTTTACACACCTTCTCTGGAGAAACTCATATTTCAAGATCAAATGGTTGCCAGTCATGGGACATATGACATATGTTGCAGAAGGGAAAATGATTTCTGAGAACGATCCTCTAACCAGCAGAGATGACATGACCAAATATCTGAACATTTAATCACATGATCATTGTGATGGGGTCACTGAGCATTTTCGTCCCAGATATTTAGTGGTGTCTGAAACTGTTTATGGGGATTGAGCAGCCCAATTTTAGTGAAAAGGTTCTTTTTAATTAATAAAGGTCAAAGTGGTTGTAAACCTCAGACATGAAATACAGGTGAAACTCCAAAAATGTGAATATCGGGCAAAACATTTTTTATTTCACTAATACAACTTAAAAGGTGAAACTAATATATGAGATAGACTCATTACATGCAAAGCAAGATAGTTCAAGCTGTGATTTGTCATAATTGTGATGATTATGGCTTACAGCTCATGAAAACCCCAAATCCACAATCTCAGAAAATCTGAATATTACATGCAATCAATAAAAGAAGGATTGTATATAGAAAAATATTGGACCCCTGAAAAGTATAAGCATGCATATGTACTCAGTACTTGGTTTGGGCCTCTTTTGAAGAAATTACTGCTTCAATGCGGCGTGGCATATAAGCGATCAGCCTGTGGCACTGCTGAGGTGTTATGGAAGACCAGGATGCTTCAATAGCGGCCTTCATCTCTTCTGCATTGTTCGGTCTCATGTCTCTCATCTTTCTCTTGGCAATGCCCCATAGCCCCTGAGCCTTTAAATGGTCTCTTAGTTTGGTTCAGTAGGAATCACAATCATGGGAAAGACTGCTTACCTGACAGTTGTGCAGAAAACCATCATTGACACCCTCCATAAGGAGGGAAACCTTCAAAACGTAATTGCAAATGAAGTTGGATGTTCCCAAAGTGCTGTATCAAAGCACATTAATAGAAAGTTATGTGGAAGGAAAAAGTGTGGAAGAAAAAGGTGCACAAGCAGCAGGGATGACCACAGCCTGGAGAGGATTGTTGGGAAAAGGCCATTCAAAAGTGTTGTGGACTTTCACAAGGAGTGGACTGAGGCTGGAGTCAGTGCATCAAGAGCCCCCACACACAGATGGATCCTGGACATGGGTTTCAAATGTTGTATTCCTCTTGTCAAGCCACTCCTGACCAACAAACAATGTCTGAAGCGTCTTACCTGGGCTAAAGAAAAACAGACCTGGTCTGCTGCTCAGTGGTCCAAAGTCCTCTATTCTGATGAGAGCAAATTTTGCATCTCATTTGGAAACCAATGACCCAGAGTATGGAGGAAGAATGGAGAGGCACACACTGCAAGATGCTTGAAGTCCAGTGTAAAGTTTCCACAGTCTGTGTTGATTTGGGGAGCCATGTCATCTCCTGGTGTTGGTCCACTGTGCTTCATTAAGTCCAGGATCAATGCAGCCGTCTACCAGGAGATTTTGGAGCACTTCATGTTTCCTTCCGCAGACGAGCTCTATGGGGATGCCGACTTCATTTTCCATCAGGATTTGGCACCTACCCACGCTGCCAAAAGCCCCAAAACCTGGTTCAATGACTGTGGGATTACTGTGCTTGATTGGCCAGCAAACTTGCCTGACCTGAACCCCATAGAGAATCTATGGGGCATTGCCAAGAGAAAGATGAGAGACATGAGACCCAACAATGCAGTAGAGATGAAGGCGGCTATTGAAGCATCCTGGTCTTCCATAACACCTCAGCAGTGCCACAGGCTGATAGCTTCCATGTCACGCCGCATTAAGGCAGTAATTGCTGCAAAAGGGGCCCAAACCAAGTACTGAGTACATATGCATGCTTATACTTTTCAGAGGTCCGATATTGTTCTATGTACAATCCTTGTTTTATTGATTGCATGTAATATTCAAATTTTCTGAGATTGTGGATTTGGGGTTTTCATGAGCTGTAAGCCATTATCATCACAATTATGACAAATCACGGCTTGAACTATCTGCATGTAATGAGTCTATCTCATATATTAGTTTCACCTTTTAAGTTGCATTCATGAAATAAATGAACTTTTGCACAATATTCAAATTTTTCGAGTTTCACCTGTATGAACAAAGCATATCCCTCTATATTGTGTACTTGTCGCATATAAAAGCACTAATGCCCTGTACACACGATCGGTTCGTCTGATGAAAACGGTCCGATGGACCGTTTCCATCAGACGAACCGATCGTGTGTGGGCCCCATAGTTTTTTTTCCCATCGGTGAAAAAACGTAGAACCTTAGAAAGTTTTAAAATGTTCTGATGGTTAAAAAAACGATAGAAATCCATTGGTCAAAAATCCACGCATGCTCAGAATCAAGTCGACGCATTCTCGGAAGCATTGAACTTTTTCTCTGCACGTCGTCGTGTTTTACGTCACCGCGTTCTGACATGAACGGATTTTTAACTGATGGTGTGTAGGCAAGACTGATGAAAGTCAGCTTCATCGGATATCTGATCAAAAAATCCATCGGTCCGTTTTCATCGGATGAACCGATCGTGTGTACAGGGCATTAGTGTCCTTTCTGTCTGCTGTCTCTTTCCTCGGCTATCAGCATGAATCACTTCTGACAAGTTTTCCTGACACCAAGAGAAAAAAGGTGACAGGGGAGGATCTCCAGCTGATTGACAGCCTCAGCTCTGTTCCTTTGTGAATGGGGTATGTCTTCTCCCTCCAATCAGCACTCAGAGCTCTCCTCACGGAGCTCTGCAAAGTGTAACTTTAGCTTCCCACCCCCTTTTCCTAAACTCTCAGACAAGTTGTATAAATTCAGTAATTTGAACAGATTTAGAGAAGAGAATACTGCAGAAAAGCAGGTAAAATTTATGTAGGAGGATTTGTTTAATCTCTGTATCAGCAGGGTATATGTAAGTGTTTACAACAACTTTAAATCCACCTAAAACTTAATTTATAGGTTTACAAGTTTTGGCCTACCACTAGGACCGTAATTATGTCCATCAGCCTCAGCAAAATAGTCTATCATTACACTAAATACTCTATATATGAATAAGTGGCAAATTTGACTGGTATTCTGATTACGTTGCTTGGATTAAAACTAAAGGAGACATAAATGACTGCTGAGGAAGGCAGAGCCTGCCACTGGAGAGCATAAAAACAGGCCAGAGCTTCACACTGTCAGCACCAACTCAAAACTGGCAAGTCATATTTAGGTGAAATGTACCATAAAGTCTAAAGGAATCGCATTAATTCATTACCTGCAAATCTGGGGAAAAATGAAAAAGACCTGCATACTAGTAAAGAAGAGGCACGTTGGAACGATTGGTGTATTGTCAATTATGGTGGAACGTGCATGGATATTAGTAGGCAGCTCTTTAGCCCCAGAGAGTTTTTAAAGCAGACCCTGTAGGGGATTGAAGAATACAAGTGTCATTGTTAAAACTCCAGAATACAGTTTCTTTGTGTTCAACAAGGTGAGCCACAAAATTAGAGTTTGGAGTTCTCCTTTAAACTCAGGACCCCGCCTTGGAGCATTATTATGAAATAAATAATTTGGTATTTTCCAGGGGTTAAAGACAAGATTAAAATCTTTGCTTACATAACTAGCCTGCAACCCAACCAATCGGATTACAGTTTACTAAAATTGTAAAATATGGACTATGATTGGTTGTTATGGTTCACTGCAGTTTATAAGATTTTTCTTATCCTACTGAATAAGCTCAATGCTGCACAGGGAGATGTATTAAGGAGCAATTCGTTTCAATTGATGTATAACACAGATGAATATAATGTACTTGGTTGGTTTACTGGTCCTTTAAGTGTAATTAGAAAAGGCAAAGATTCTCCTGGTGCTAGAACTCATTAAGAAGAAGAATAGAAAGGCTTTTCACTCACTGGGAGGTCTGTTGGTTGACAGGTTTTTGAAGTGGCTGCCTTTTATCACTTCTGCAGAAAGTCTGCCCGTGGTGGCGTTATAAAGCAGACCGATGAGGATTTCGGGAGCGGTGTTGTGGACCAGTGATTGACAGGAGGAAGCACTCTCCATACACGATACTTCCGACATACTCATCTGGGAATCGCAGCCCTGCAACCACAAACAGAGATTATCAGAGATCCGTGTGCAGAAGAACAAACCTAGCCTGCTTGGATAAACTGGATGAGGAATAGGATTAGTTGCATAGTTATGCGACTGGAAAAAAGACATATGTCCATCAAGTTCAACCATAAAAAAAATCCATACATCTTTTACACGCCAACTGATGTGGAGAGGTGCAAAATCCTTATAAAACCTGGTCCAATATGCCTTAACAGATAAGAAAAAAAAAATCCTTCCTTGGCAATTTTTTAAATCCCTGTATCAATGTTCTACTATGTATTTTAGATCAATTAAAGCAGGGGTTTCTATAGACGAAATGATTTTGTCTATAGACGGCTATGAGAGAACCTCGTGGCCCACTGCTCACTGCTTTGTCAATCCCTTTTCCGGTACATTTATTTCTTCTAAACCTCCTACCTTCTCTAGAGTAACATGGCTCACCCGATTACATTTTTCAACATATTGTAAAGCACTACACGACACTGGCCAGATTCATAGACCTTTGACTGACTTTGAACAACTATGCTTGTTACCGGACACTCCGCCACATATTCTTTCTCAGATCTACAAACTGATCCTAGACTCAACACACAGGTTTCTACCGAGGTATGCAACAGCTTGGTCGGAGGATCTTGGGAGGGATATTAGCGAGGCGGACTGGCGTAAATCTTTTTTTTTATACACATAAGTCCTCTATATCGAGTTATGCTCAGGAAAAAAATTACAAAATATTGTCAAGATGGTACCGTGTTCCAGTCACCATCAGGACCATGTTCTCAAATGCTTCTGACTCTTGCTGGAGATGTGATAAGGCCATAGGTACGTACTGTCATATATGGTGGGAGTGTGAATCGATTCGCCCTTTTTGGGATATGATCTTTCAGATTTATACAGACCTTTATGATAAACCACTGGCTCCTTCCCCTTTTATAGCTTTGCTTTCTATTCTCCCAGGTTCTTTCAAACACGAAAAAAATACCCTCCTTAAATTTTGCTTAAGTGCCGGTAGACAATTGATCTCGAGACATTGGAAATCTCCAATCTCTCCGACACTAATTGAATGGGTGTCTGAGATGAACAACATTATGCTTATGGAGGAACTGGAGGCTAAATCTCTCGATATTTATACTAAATTCTCCTCTGTTTGGAATATTTGGAAGTATTACTCTAATTCAGATAAAATGAAAATTAGACTAAATCACTCCTAAGGTTACACTCTACCACTGGGTGTAGGCCTATTCTACTCCATCTTATGAACGTGGAGAATTCTCGCCGAAAAGGAGCATGCCACTCTTTCTTTCTTTCGCTCTCTCTTTCTCTCTCTCTCTCCCCCCTTTAACCCCCTTTTTTTTTTTCTCCTCTCTCTTTTTTTTCTTTTTGTTACGTGGCCCCTCTTTAGGGCAAATTAAATGAACCATACTATGCTTTAACTTGTCGTCTGCGGACTCTGTGTTCTCATCGAACTCAGAAACCATGGCGCATTCCCTAAACTGGTTGGAGTTTTTTCATTCCCTAATTTTAACCCACATACTATAAACACCATAGATGCTATTGCTTTAGCGCCTGGTCCCGGCGGGCCCCTTGAGAGACCGCCGAGACAGGAGGTGGCTTATATCCGACGGCGGGCTATACAGTTTCTATATGGTTATAAGAGAAATGCGCCTATCTAATATTTAACATCTACAAATAGTTTTCATAAAGCATTTGATATGGTAATGTAAGTGTTTTCTATTTTCGTCAGTAACATTTTTCTGCTCTTGCACCTATCGACCGGGTCATCCTTTGCTGGGCCTATGACGCGGTTGATGATTATATATGTTGAAATGTCTATATATGTTGAAATGTATGTTTGTTAAAAAAATATCAACAATAAAAACTTATTGAACTCTAAAGCAGGGGTTTCCAAACTATTCAGTATGAGGGCCACATTGTACAAGACCCCTTTCACACTGGATCGGTTTGCAGGCGCTAAAACGCTAGAAATAGCACCTGTAAAGCGACCTGAAACAGCTGCTGCTGTTTATCCAGTGTGAAAGCCCCAAAGGCTTTCACACTGGAGTGGTGCGCTAGCAGGACGGTAAAAAAAGTCCTGCTAGCAGCATCTTTGGAGCGGTGTGTATACCGCTCCTCCACTGCTTCTGCCCATTGAAATCAATGGGGCACCGTGGGTATACCGCCGGCTAAGCGCCTCTGCAGAGGTGGTTTTTAACCCTTTCTCGGCCGCAAGCTGGGGTAAAACCGCCCGCTAGCGGCCGAATAGCACCGCAAAGCTGATGGTAAAGCACCGCTAAAAATAGCGGCACTTTCCTGCAGACGCCGCTCTGCCCCAGTGGGGCCTAATATACAAATTTTTGCAGGATGAAAAAAAGTGTTTTATAAATGAATAAACAAACACATTCCAAGAAATAACTTCAAATCACAGTTCCTCTTTTACATCAGATTCCCCCTTTCACTTTAGAGCCCCCTGTTCACATTAGAGTCATCCTTCCACTTTAGAGTCCCTCACACCTTCACATCAGGGTCCTCCCTTCACATCAGAGTACCCCTTTACATCAGCACCCTCTTTCTCATTTGAGCACCACTTTCACGTCAGAGTCAACTCACATCAGAGCATCCATCAAATAAGAGCCCTCTTTACATCAAAGCACCAATTTGGCATGGACAGTGACAGCTTTTGCCATTTTTGTTACCCATCTCAGGACTCGTCCTATCTTATCAATATCTTTTTGTAAGTGAGGTCTCCAGAACTGGACACAGCATTCTAAAGAAGGTCTCACTGAAGATCGATATAGTGGAATCAGGACCTCCTTTTGGGGACCCCTCCATTGATAACTAAAGATCTATATAGAGGAATCAGGACCTCCATTTTCCTGTTGGTTACCCTCTCTAGTTAGAAATAAAGATCTATATAGATGAATCAGGACCTCCTTTATCTGGCCAGTGACCCCTGTAATGATAACTAAATATCTATATAGAGGAATCAGGACCTCCTTTATCTGGCTAGTGACCCCTGTAATGATAACTAAAGATCTATATAGAGGAATCAGGACCTCCTTTATCTAGCTAGTGACCCCTGTAATGATAACTAAAGATCTATATAGAGGAATCAGGACCTCCTTCCTCCTGCTGGTGACCCTTGTAGTGATAACTAAATATATATATAGAGCAGGGGTATGCAATCTTAAAGAGGTGTAGATCTACCTGAACAAAATGGGAGAAGTCAAAGATCACTGTGCACAGTGTTGCCTCCTCACACCTGATTTAAACCCCTAATTGTTGTACTATCTTGTCACAATTGTGTGCATTGCACGATAACCATGGGTTTAAACCAGGTGGTGAGGAGGCAACATACTGTATATCCAGGGTGTATAACTCTTGCTGTGACATGTGTACACCACTGGCCACTAAAGCTAAAAGGTAGCACGGTTGGGGGGTGGTTTGTGATAAAAACATGCCTTGACTATGGGGTTTTACCACTCCTCAAACTGCAAATGTAAATGATCCCTTACTGTTCTGAGCCTCATATAAAGCAGCTTTCACACTGATGTGCGTAAAACCCACTGGATATAATAGAAGTCTATGGATAAGCAAACCCACAGGAAAGCTGCAGGTACACTGCGCTGCACCCACGGTGTGGGTAAACCACAGCGCATCAGTGTGAAAGCAACCTCATACTATTAAACCCAGCGTATTACTTCACACTGACCTGAAGATCTTTCCTGCTGCTGGCACCACTCTGGAGACCGCTAGCCAGGATAAAAGGTGGAGCGCAATTGGTTTCACTCTACATGGGACAGGAGAAAGCACTACAGAGGAGGAATCAGTTCATGCGGCTCTTGCTCCCTACTACAGATCCAACTTTACAAGTAGTCCCTTTGCATTGCACTCTCAGGCCTCGTACACACGGCTGAGTTTCTCGGCAAAGACCAGCAAGAAGCTTGCTGGGTTTTTTTTTTGCCGAGGAAACCGGTTGTGTGTACACTTTTCAACGAGGAAACCGCCGAGAATCTCGTCGGGCCAAAAAGAAAGCATGTCTTCTTTTTCCTCTACGGCAATTGGAAAATTTGGCTCGCCGAGATCCTCGGTGGCTTCACAAGGAACTCGACGAACAAAACGATGTGTTTCGCCCGTCGAGTTCCTCGGACGTGTGTACGAGGCTTTAGTGATGCTCCGGAATGGTTGGTCAGCAAGCCCAGACCGCAATCTACCAGTCACCTGTCCCCAATCTACTAGTTGCTGACCCCCCGATATAGAAGAATCAGGACGCCATTCCTCCTATCGGTGACCCCTCTTGCGATAACCAAAGATCTATAAAGGGGAATCAAGACCTTTCTCCTGTTGGTGACCCCTGTAGTGATAAGTAAAGATCTATATAGAAGAATCAGGACCTCTTTTCTCCTGTTGGTGACCCCTCTAGTGATAACTATAGATCCATATAGTGGATTCAGGACCTCTTTTCGCCTGTTGGTGACCCCCTCAAGTGATAACTAAAGACCTATATAGTGTATTCAGCACCTGATTTTGCCTTTTGGTGACCCCTGTAGTGATAACTAAAGATCTATATAGAGAATTCAGGACCTCCTTCCTCCTGCTGTTGATCCCTGTAGTGATGCATCCTAGAATTCTATTTTCTTTTCCCACTGCCTGGCCACACTGTTTGCTCATTTTGCAATCATCTGAAATAAGTATCCTCAAATAGTTTTCCAAAACTGTACCCCTTCACATCACAGCACCCTTTTTACATCAGAGCCCCCATTCATATCACAGCCAGGGGGAGTTGCTGCAGGTCAGATAGAATGTAGCCTGCGGCCCATTGTTTGGGAACTCCTGATTTAAAGTAACCCTTTATATTCTATTTGACTGAAAAAGCATCTTTTCACGTTCTGCATGCTTGTTCCAGATCATGGACTTGAAAAAATTCAAGCTACAGAAAGCCAGGTAGGAAGAACTTTCAGACAGAGGACAGTGGTGTTAGCCAACATACCGTACTTATTGAAATACATGATTTTTTAACATGCTGGTACACACAATTGTGTTTAATTTCTAGAAAGCAGAACCTTTCTCCAAACCAGATGGATATCACAAACTAATCCTGGATGCTATGTTCATGTTCCTAATGTAGTGGATTGCATGCATAAACAAATCAAAATCTCAACATTTCCATCTTTATGTACACCACCATCCTTGTATTCCATGGACAAGTGGGAACAACATGGAGTGTCACACAACAAGATATGTTCTCTAAACAATCCACTCTTGTCTATCACTTGACATTAATTTAAGCAGACAGAACAGAGAAGGTGTCAGTCACAGCAGGTATGCCTATATAACTTGATATATAATAAATCTTGGCACCCAAGCTCCTTGTGGCTTGCATTTCCCATGCTCATAAACATCATTAGTATGCTGAAATGTTGGTGAGCGCCTTACTTAGACACACTGGCAGGATTTTCCAGCTTTATACTAAGCCATATGATCATACAGCATTGACAGCAGTCATAGATGAAATGGTCCATCTATTTTACCATTATCCATACCTGTCAGGAGGAAGGCATAACAATCTTTTTCTTTATGAGGAAGCCTAACTGAAAGTTAAAGTAGACCTATTTTTAAATGTTTAAGGCAAAATGTACAACTCCATCTGCCACAATGCAGTCGTTTTTCTTTCCAACAGGCCTGCACTGTTGTGTGTCTCACCTCCTGGGATAAAAGACTGGTGATCCACCAATGCAGTCCCTCTATGCCAGTGTTTCTCAACTCCAGTCCTCGGGGCGCACCAACAGGTCATGTTTTCAGGCTTTCCATTATTGTGCACAGGTGATTTTATCAGTTTCACTGCCTTAGTAATTACCACAGCAGTTTGATCTGAGGGAAATCCTGAAAACATGACCTGTTGGTGCGCCCCGAGGACTGGAGTTGAGAAACACTGCTCTATGCCGCCAACTTGTTGCTGCTCCTCTTTGTGACATCACTTCCTTTTAGCAGAAAAAGCAATGTCTCAGTGGGAAGATATTTCTTCACTACCTATTCCTGGTGGCACTAGGCACTAAAGAAAAGTATCCCAAATAGAGACCCAGTAATAAAAACGGAACCGATGTTGTAATCCATGTCCACTCTGTCCAAAACAAGAATTTATTTTTAAAGTGGTACTCCAAGCAAACAGTTCAAAACACTAATATAACATATGATGGGAGCTGCTCTACCTGGAAAGGATGTGTATTTCTGTCACACAGCACAGCAACTCTGGTGGTCTGACTTTTCCTTACAGAAGTTAGGTTACCTCTCTGCCCCAGCCAGTGACCGGGCACCTAAATCTGAATTCCAGGTATGGCAATTTGTACATAGCCTTGTTATACAAGATAGAGAACAGTATTTGGAAGAAGCTTATAGATTGATTGAAGATAACACCACCTATGAGAGACTACTATGGGACCCAACAACATTATACAATAAGGATCTTAAGAAACTCCTAGAAAGAGCTATACTAGATAAGATCCTGACAAAAAGTGAATTCAAATTCCTGTATTCCAAACACCCAGTAGTCCCACACTTTTATCATATACCAAAGATTCACAAGAGTTTAGAGAGGCCACCGGGTCGACCGATTGTTGCAGGAATTGATAGCCTATCGAGCAACTTGGGATGTTATCTAGACTTCTTCTTGCAAAGTCTAGTGATTAATCTACCATCCTTCATCAAGGATTCAGGACACGCCCTGGAAATCCTCACTTCATACAAGTGGGAAAAAGGATACAGGTGGCTATCACTGGATGTGGTATCTCTGTACACATGTATACAACATGAGTTTGGACTAAGAGCCATAGAATATTATCTGGCAGAAGCACACCAATTCAATCCACGTCAAGCCCAATTCATCCGGGACTGTATTGAGTTCACCCTCACCCACAACTACTTCTCCTTCCTAGATTGCTTTTACAGACAGATAAGAGGTACTGCTATGGGGGCCAGGTTTGCTCCCAGTTACGCAAACCTATTTATGGGATACTGGGAGTCCAAATACATATGGGCCAACAACCCATTTGCAAAGAATCTGATATTATACTCCCGCTACATAGATGACATCCTAATTATATGGAATGGCAGCGACAAAGAGTTGGATGGTTTCCTGACACATTGTGACAACAACCCATTCGGAATCTCATTCACATATGTAGTGGACCAAGAGTCACTGATATTTTTAGATCTAGAGCTAAGGGCAGATGAGAACGGGAAGATACTTTCTAAGACCCATTTCAAACCAAGTGCAGGAAACTCATATTTACACGCCTCAAGTCAGCACCATCCAAGATGGATCAAAAATGTACCATTTGGACAGTTCTGTCGTCTTAAACGAACTTGCACTCAGAAGGAAGATTACGAAGCACAAAGCATCACTCTAAGAGAAAAATTCAGGGAAAAAGGGTACGGTGAATCACATATTGAGGAAGCATTTCAAAAATATTTCCAGCTCTATGAGAAAGATGGGACAACAGGTGAAAAAACCGTAAAATACACGGAGAATGAAACCCAGACGGTACGTTTTTGCACTAGATACAATAACAGAGCCCCAACCATTCAGAAAATCTTCAAAAGAAACTGGAAAATTCTGGCAGCTGATCCATTTCTAAAGACTTGTATCCCTTCCCATCCCAATCTGGTATTCAGAAGACCGAAGGATCTAAGAAGTATGGTTGCCCCAAGCAGGGTGAAGAAAAACATCAACAAAAACAAAGGATTGGAAAGTCCATGGACCACAATCTTTGATCAAAAAGGAAGCTACAAATGTGGTGTAAACACATGTGGCAATTGCTCACATATGCAACACAGGAAAAAAGATGTCATCGGGGTGGATGGAAGACGCCACACGATTAAACAGTTCATCAATTGCGGAATTGCCTTTGTGATATACGGCATTATATGCCCATGTGGCCTACTATATGTGGGACGTACATCACGCCAATTGAGAACTAGGATGAACGAGCACAGGAGTAGTATTCTAACTAAAAAAGACAAAGGCTCTATACCAAAACACTTTAAAGAAGCCCATGGTAGTGAAGTGGAGGGCCTAAAAGTGTTTGGCATAGAAGCCATTCAAAACGGTCTAGACAGTGGAAAGAAATACCAGATCCTCTGTAAAAGAGAGGCCTACTGGATCTTCACCCTGGGCAGTATGGTCCCGAATGGGTTAAATGAAGAGATCGAACTGCACACTGTAACATGAGGATCTGTACACCAGTGGGACAACAATGAAAGAGGTCGACCTGATTCAAGTTTACCCACTATCACAGTACATCCTTCATGCACTTCTTGTTCCCCACCACTAGGGCTTCTTCCCCCTTTTGTTTCTGATGCATATGTTTATGCATCACAAACCCTATTAAACACTAATATATTAGTATGAGTAGATAGATTTAGCAAGTTAATTAACACCATATTATGTAAACTAATTCTAATTATAGTAGCTATAGATACAAAACAGCAAACACCATGTTGGGCACTAATGTAACATCATTGAGGGATTTTTTGTCATTATTTATTTGTATGTTGCATCTTGTTATTATGTAGATTTCCTGATGGTCTGCAGTCCCCCCTATGCCAACCACCTTGTGAGATGTGTGTGTCTGTGCATAAGCATAGACATGCACATTACTATTGATACAGTGCTTCAACTGTATTTTCCTTATGTACGCAGCCCCATGTAAACTCCTGTGGAGTTTGGCTAAAAGCACCTATCTGGAAAACTAATGTGTTTTTAATATTGCCTTTCCACCCTCCAACCACTAGAGGGTGGCCATCTAGATAATGTCCCCTTAGGATCTCAGAGGTATGGAGTACAAGTGTTCTCTGCACCCTCCACCACTAGAGGGCAGACATCAAGGTCCTCCATCTATACTCCTTGCCACCATAGAGCCGCAGTGACGTCACAGCCCCTATGTTGCAGAGCCTGGAGCAGGTTGTCTCCCGTCTGCACATAGGGAGATGACTCACCGATAGGTTGCGCAGCGCGCACTACGTCGCGAATGCGGGGCGCGCGCGGCGCGCGTATTACGGCGCGTGCGCGCGCCGCGAACAGTACGGCGCGCGCACCAATCGCTGGAACGCACTGCTGCCCTAATTGGCTGGCGTGCGTTCCAACGGACTTGCATGGAGCTTCAACACCTATCCAGTGGGGATCAGCGCAAAGGGGCAGTCAGGTAAGCCCCCATTGTCTCTCCATATGGGGACATCACATAGGAGCACTCCTTCACATACCCGTCCTATAATCAATCTACTAACTATAAAAATAAAAATAATTAAGTAAATAAACAGTTTAGCCAAAGATGGGAGGCAGTGCACATTTGAAATGACAGTTCCAAAAAATACAACACACACTGCACTACTGTTTTGTGATCACCCTCATTTAAGGGACTGGTGCTCTGAGGATGTAGAGGTGTGGCCCTTGATAAAACGGCCCCCCCCCCCCTATCTGGGAGGAGTATAACCTGACAGGGACCTATCATCATAGGTCTACCTGCCCACTTGTGGGCGTGTGGCTATGGGCACTTGTTGGTGTGTATGTATATTTAGTCCCACAATCACCACGGCGAGGGAGCACTGCAGACCACGTCAGCTCTGAGGAAAGGGGTACGCCCCCGAAACGCGTCAGCTTTTATTTCTACTGATTGGTTCAAACGATTATTCGTGTTCCACTGACGATGCTGGATATCTGCTGTATTCATTTTTAAAGCCTGTTTTTAACTCCAAATTTGTGAGTATAACCATTGATTTTACTATTGGAATAAATACATTTTTTATCAGTATCACACGAGGTCGGTGCGCCTTCCGCTCTTTTTCTTCTCTTTTATAGTTTCATGAATACCCACGATTCTGAGGAGGGCTGCAAGACTCTAGATGATAACTTTTAATTGAACTGCACCACTGCATAGTATTCCCTTCAAAATATCAGAGCGCAGGAGACTTGTTCTTGTATATTTATTAATTTGTACATAGCTACAGCATGGACCAATGTAAGTATGTACAGTACAGTATGTTTTATTTATTATTTTCAAAAGGTGGGGTATTAAAAAAAAAAATAACACACTATAGGGGGCACCATCCCTAAATATATATCCAACAACTACATTACTATAATAAGACATTTAATCAATCAATAAATAAATAATAATGAAAGGTGATAGAAAAAGAAATGCATGTAAAAATAATTTTTAAATCTTAATTTCAAAAAGAAAAAATAATAGAAAATATATAAATAACACAACACATTCAAACAATCCATATATCAAAAAATCATATAAAGTGCACATGTCTAATAACAAGCGAATCCGCAAATGTTGTGGTGCCAATAAATGTCCAAAAAGTGCTGTCCAGACTCCTTAGGCCTTGTACACATGGCCGAACATGTCCGATGAAAACGGTCCGCGGACCGTTTTCATCGGATATGTCTGCTGGGAAGTTTTGGTCTGATGTGTGTACACACCATCAGACCAAAATCCCCGCGGACAGAGAACGCGGTGACGTATACGACACCGACATTCTCTGACACGGGAGTTCAATGCTTCCTCGCATGCGTCGAATCAATTCGACGCATGCGCGGGATTTCTGGCCAGCGGACATGTCCGATGAGTTGTACTAACCATCGGACATGTCCGACGGACAGGCTTCCAGCGGACAAGTTTCTTAGCATGCTAAGAAACGTTTGTCCGCTGGAAACCTGTCCGCTAGGCCGGAAAACTGTCCGGTAGGCTCTAAACACAGTCGGACATGTCCGCGGAAACTGGTCCGACGGACCAGTTTCAGCGGACATGTTCGGTCGTGTGTACAAGGCCTCAGTGATCACCACGTGACATCTCCCTGAGCACATGGTGTACTCACTGGGAAATTAATCAACAGATAAAGTCCAAAACAAAAACACTATCATCTTATCTGTTCAAAATTACAACTCTCTTGCCAAATGGAAAGTCGTCTCCAGCACAAAACTTCTCATCCAGACATCTGTGGTGTTGTTTGTTGTGTTTTTTTTCTCTTTTCTTTCTTTCTTTTACCTTTTTCATTTTTTTGTGGCAGTTCCTTGCCCACGGGGAATACTCAAAAGCACAGTATAGACATTATGGAAGAACAGGTAGAAATACACATTTATTTTGACTTAATTTCTATCTTGTAGGCATTGTTTTATAAGATTGATATAATCCCTGATATGAAACAAATAGTGCAGTGCTAAAACAATCAAAATCACAAAATGAATAAAGTGACAAATAATTAAGTTTTGGGTTTTATGCTTTACAGCACCCCATACTGCTTTTATTTCTTAATTTTCGTGATCACTTTTAACCATTTGCTGACGGCCGTACGACTTTGTACGGCCGCATTGCGGCTCCCAATCTCTGACAGGCCGTCTTTTTACGGCCGTCCCTTTGCACGTTCCCCGCGCGCGCTCCCGAGCACGCAGCGGGGAACTGCTGTGCTGGCCGTGTCCCTTGGACACAGCCAGTCACAGATCGCCGTGAACGGCCAATCGGAGCGGCCGTTTCCTAGGCGATCTGTGCGGCCAATGAGAGATGATCTCATATGTTTACATATGAGATCATCTCTCATTCCCGGCTCTCGTGGACAGCGGTGCTGTCAGGGGAGAGAGGAGACAGATCTGTGTCTCTTGTACATAGAGACACAGATCGGTCACCCCCCCCAGTCACCCCCCTTCCCCCACAGTTAGAACACTAATATTAGGGTACACATTTAACCCCTTCCTCACCCCCTAGTGTTAACCCCTTCCCTGCCAGTCACATTTATACAGTAATTAGTGCATATTTATAGCACTGATTGCAGTATAAATGTGAATGGCGCCAAAAATGTGTCAAAAGTGTCCGATGTGTCCGCCATAACGTCGCAGTCCCAATAAAAATCGCAGATCGCCGCCATTTCTAGCTAAAAAATAAATAAATAAATAATAATTCTGTCCCTTATTTTGTAGGCGCTATAACTTTTGCGCAAACCAGTCGCTTATTGCGATTTTTTTTTTTTACTAAAAATATGTAGAATACGTATCGGCCTAGACTGAGGATAAAAAAAAAAAACGTAAAAAAAAAATTGAGCTATTTATTATAGCAACAAGTTTTTTTTTTTCAAAATTGTCGCTCTATTTTTGTTTATAGCGCAAAAAATAAAAACCGCAGAGGTGATCAAATACCACCAAAAGAAAGCTCTATTTGTGGGGAAAAAAGGACGTTAATTTTGTTTGGGAGCCACGTCGCACGACCGCGCAATTGTCAGTTAAAGCGACGCAGTGCCGAATCGCAAAAAGTCCTCTGGTCAGGAAGGGGTTTAAGTGCCCAGTAAGGAAGTGGTTAATTGTTGTCATCTTTGTATGACTTCTGTTTTATTTTAATAAACCTTCAGTGTTTTTGTTGACCTGCACCATTTGGAGCACTCTTTTGTTCATTTTATTTTTTGGAGTTTACTTGAACTGGTCCACATCCAGTCTGCAGCAGTACGTCTATTGGTCTGTCGCTTCAGCCCTCGAGATCCATCCCATAGGAGCCATCGAGACTGCATCGCTTACCTGGGAGACTTTATTACATCGTCTCAGGTCCTTGAGGACCACAAGCTCATCAGACCCACTGTTTTATAAACAGATGAGTCCACAACACAGGGTAATGCCACGTACACACGATCAGTTCATCTGAAGAAAACGGACCGATGGATTTTTTCATCAGATATCCGATGAGGCTGACTTTCATCAGTCTTGCCTACACACCGTCAGATAAAAATCTGATCGTGTCCTACGCGGTGACGTAAAACACAACGACGTGCAGAGAAAAATGAAGTTCAATGCTTCTGAGCATGCGTCGACTTGATTCTGAGCATGCGTGGATTTTGACCGATGGATTTCCCCACAGACGATCGTTTTTTTAACCATCAGAAAATTTTAAAACAGGTTCTATTGTTTTTCACCGATGGGAAAAAAAAACGATGGGGCCCCCACACGATCAGACGAACCGATCGTGTGTACAGGGCATTAGAGTATTTTATCTTCTCTTTGTGTGAAGTAACCGTGATTCCCTTTGATATCGGTCATCCAATCTTCAGTATTCCAATTGAAAGGAGTTTTTCCACAATACGTGATCATACACATATATGGACTTTCTTTTCACTGGATTCCATTGTCACCATTTTACTTAATTATTTGTCACTTTATTAATTTTGTGATTTTGATTGTTTTAGCGCTGCACTATTTGTTTCCTATCTTTGATATACTTTGTTTGCTGGAGTGCTGGCAGCTTTTTCAGTTTATTTTTCATTTTTACATGTGTTTTTTCTCTTTCACATTTGATATAATCCCTGTTCTAATAATTAAAGGGTATATGGGAACATGTTGTCCTTGGCAATGTGCTTTGAGTGTATTAAAATCTAATATTTTAAAAACTTCTCATCCAATCGTATCACTTCCTCTCAGGCCTCGTACACACGACAGAGTTTCTCGGCAGAATTCACCGAGAAACTCGGTCAAACCCGGATTCTGCCGAGAAACTCTGTCGTCTGTACACTTTTGGCCCGATGGAGCCGCCGAGGAACTCGTCGAGAAAATAGAGAACATGTTCTCTATTTTCTCGTTGTTCTATGGGAGAAGGCGGCCCGCCGAGCTCCTCGGCGGCTTCATCCCTGAACTCACCGAGGAACTCGACGTGTTTGGCACGTCGAGTTCCGCGGCCGTGTGTACGGGGCCTCAGACAGACACAGAGGGGAGAAGAGAGGAGCCCATTGTGTAAAGCAGCTGTGGGTAGAGTACTGCCTTAAGAAAGGTATGGCCCTTTAAGAAATTCACGTTCCCACTGCGCAGGTAGAGTTAGTTTAGTAACAGAGATTGTACGGCACTGATACAGAGTTAAAGGGGTTGTAACCCCTCATGTTTTTTCACCTTAATGCATCCTATGCATTAACAACTTAAAGCGGTTCTCCACCCTAAAGTGGAGTCCCGCTGATCGGAACCCTCCCCCCCCTCCGGTGTCACATTTAACACCTTTCAGGGGGGAGGGGGGTGCAGATACCTGTCTAAAGACAGGTATTTGCACCCACTTCCGGCCCGGCATTCACGGGCAAAAGACAGGCATTCCGTCACATCCCGTCGCCCCCCCGTTGTGTGCTGGGAACACTCGGCTCCCAGCACATAGCGGGAGCCAATCGGCGGGCGCGGCGCGACTCGCGCATGCGCCGTAGGGAACCGGGCAGTGAAGCAGCAGCGCTTCACTTCCTGGTTCCCTCAGCGTGGATGGCGGAGGGAGCAGCAGAGAGACGAGCGATCGCTCGTCCTCTGCTGTGATCGGCGCTGGACTCCAGGACAGGTAAGTGTCCTAATATTAAAAGTCAGCAGCTGCAGTATTTGTAGCTGCTGGCTTTTAATATTTTTTTCCCATGGCACATCCGCTTTAAGCCCCGGACCATTATGCAGCTAAAGGACCAGGCCCTTTTTTGTGATTTGGCACTGTGTCACTTTAACTGAATTGACATCCGTAAAAAAACTTCTTGCAGTCACTGGCCCCCCAGCCCCCTCCCCGTTTTACTTCCCTGAGCCCGGTTTTCTTCTCCTCGGGGACAAGCACACCAGCTATGGCTGGTGTCTCATGTCCCGATTGGATAGATTGATAGCAGCACAGCCATTGGCTCCCGCTGCTGTCAATCAATTCCAATGATGTGGATACTGGGGGGCGGGGCTGAGTCTTACATTCGGTGGCTATAACCCCTTCGGGAGAGTGCTTCACCCAGGTGGTTATCTAATGCCGGGGGGAGCCGCCGCGGGACCCCAGAACAGGAGGATCGGGGCCACTCTGTGCAAAACAAGCTGCACAGTGGAGGTAAGTATGACATGTTTGTTATTTAAAAAAAAACTTGACCCTTTACAATCACTTTAAGGTTATTTTATTAACCTCTTCTAGCACTAGGGTAAAACAAATCTGAATGCCTAAGCACAATTTTGCAACTTTGACATGTGTTAGTAAAACTGTACATAGCATCACAATTACTTAGGCCCCATACACACGAGAGGATTTATCCGCGAATACGGTCCAGCGGACCGTTTCCGCGGATAAATCCTCTCGAGGATTTCAGCGGATTTCCATGCGATGGAGTGTACTCACCATCGCATTGAAATCCGCGCCGAAATCCTCTGGCGATGACGCGGCGACGTGCGCGACGCTGTCATATAAGGAATTCCACGCATGCGTCGAATCATTACGACGCATGCGGGGGATCCCTTCGGACGGATGGATCCGGTGAGTCTATACAGACCAGCGGATCCATCCGTTGGGATGGATTCCAGCAGATAGATTTGTTTAGCATGTCAGCAAATATTCGATCTGCTGGAATCCATCCCAGGGGAGAAATATCCGCGGAAACAGATCCGCTGGAGTGTACACACCATAGGATCTATCCGCTGAAACCCATTTGCTGGGATTTTTCAGCGGATGGATTCTATCGTGTGTATGGGGCCTTAGTGTATTACTTAGTGTATCCAGGTGGATTATACATTTTTTTCAGGACAAATTAGTCTTTCTTTTGGTAGTAAATGGTAATGCAGGGTTCGAAAAAATCCGGGCGACTAGAATGCCCGGAGGAAGGAAGCATAGGCCTGCAGAAGGCCGCAAAGCCGCAACCTCAATTACCGGCCGGCGCAATCGCACGGCGGGGGAGGTGGGGGCACACGGAGACACAGGATACCCCATCCTGTGCCTCCGTACGCCCCCACCTCCCCCGCCGCGCGATCGCATCGGGCTGCGCTGGCCGGTAATTGAGGCCGCGGCTTTGCGGCCTTCTGCAGGCCTATGCTTCCTTCTGTGATCTGGCGCCATCTTGTGGTGGCCATTGCCATCTCTTTCCCTCTAATTAGACCCCCCAAACATTATATATATTTTTATTCTAACACCCTAGAGAATAAAGTGGAGGTCGTCACACCGTATTTGCACACTTTTTTGGGAAAAAATACACTTTTTATTTAAAAAATAAGACAACAAACGCGCACCACCTTCGAGAGTAGGTGTATGCAGGACTCCGTTCTCCGGGGGGCATCTCTGTGCTCTATAAACAGTTGGCCGCACCTCTCACTAGGCTCCCATATCAAGTGGCATGGGAGAGGGACCTGAACATTAGCCCTGAGGCAGGGGATTGGTGCAGGTGGAGTACGAGAATCCACAAAGGCAGCCTCAATGTGGCCCTGATAGAGGCGGGTTACAAGGTGCAAGCCAGATGGTACCTGGTACCAGAACGCCTTTCCAAAATGTACCCTGGTGCCTCGGCCTTCTGCTTCAGGGGTTGTGGACAGGTGGGTATTTTACTTGTTATGATTTCAAGTTGCCCAGAAAGCTCCAATCAGAAACACAAACCAGAAGTTTTTTTTTTCCTGCCTCTAAACGTTGAGCTTAAAATATGCATGTAATCATCTAATCTGCATGGACACATCCAGTGGCTTGAAAAAGTATTCATACCTCTTGACATTTTCCACATTCTGTCATGTTGCAACCAAAAACAAATGTATTTTATTGAGATTTTATGTGATAGACCAACAAAAAGTGGCAGATAATTGTGAAGTGAAAGGAAAATGATAAATGTTTTTCAATTTTTTTTTTACAAATAAATGTGAAACGTGTGACGTGCATTTGTATTCAGCCCGCCTGAGTCAATACTTTGTAGAACCACCTTTTACTGCAATTACAGCTGCAAGTTTTTTTGGGGATGTCTCTACCAGCTTTGCACATCTAGAGAGTGACATTTGTGTTCTTTCATTGCAAAATAGCTCAAGCTCTGTCAGATTGGATGGCGAGTGTCTGTGAACAGCAATTTTCTTGCCACAGATTCTCTATTGGATTTAGGTCTGGACTTTGACTGGGCCATTTTAACACATGAATATGCTTTGATCTAAACCATTCCATTGTAGCTCTGGCTGTATGATTAGGGTCGTTGTCCTGCTGGAAGGTGAACCTCCACCCCAGTCTCAAGTCTTTTGCAGACTCTAACAGGTTTTCTTCTAAGATTGCCCTGTATTTGGCTCCATCCATCTTCCCATCAACTCTGACCAGCTTCCCTGTCCCTGCTGAAGAAAAGCATCCCCACAGCACAATGCTGCCCCCCGCCATGTTTTCACGTTGGGGATGGTGTGTTCAGGGTGATGTGCAGTGTTAGTCTTCCGCCACACATAGCGTTTTGCTTTTAGGCCAAAAAGTTCAATTTTGGTCTCATCTGACCAGAGCACATTCTTCCACATGTTTGCTGTGTTCCCCACAGGACTTCTCACAAACAGCAAACAAGACTTATTTTGGCTTTCTTTCAACAATGGCTTTCTTCTTGCCACTCTTCCATAAAGGGCAGATTTGTGGAGTGCACAACTAATAGTTGTCCTGTGGACAGATTCTCTCACCTGAGCTGTGGATCTCTGCAGCTCCTCCAGAGTTACCATGGGCCTCTTGGCTGCCTTTCTGATTAATACTCTCCTTGCCCGGCCTGTCAGTTTAGGTGGACGGCCATGTCTTGGTAGGTTTGCAGTTGTACCATACTCTTTCCATTTTCAGATGATGGATTGAACAGTGCTCTGTGTGCTTTAAAGTTCACAACTTTATCCCTGACCTGTCTGGTGTGTTCCTTGGCCTTTGTGATGCTGTTCACTAAAGGTTCTCTAACAAACCCCTCAGGGCTTCACATAACAGCTGTATTTATACTGAGATTAAATTACACACAGGTGGACTATTTTCACTAAATAGGTGACTTCTGAGGGCAATAGCTTCCTCTAGGTCAGTGGTTCTCAACCTGGGGGTCGGGACCCCCTCAGGGGTCAAATGACGATTTGCCAGGGGTCACCGAATCCTGGGCTGTTCCTGAAGCCCACACTGCTCTCCCAGCCTTTTCATGGCCACTCAGCAGGGCCGTCTCTGGAGCCCGCAGCCGCCCATTCACCCTCTTCGCAGCTGCCCATTCAGTTCACGGCATGGATGGGGGGCAGAGACTAGAAGTCAGCTGACTGGTGAGGAATGTGAAGTGGGAGGGGCTGGAGGAGACCCTATCTCCTGTTATCAACATAGGTGTCACTGCTGCGAGATACCACAAAGTCGGAGACACAGTGAAGCCGGAGACACTACCTATGACTATAGTTGCCATTATAAGTCCCCACTACAGTTCTAAGATCAGCAGATGACCTTGATCAAGAGCACCTAAGTTGGCTGATCAGAACTCCCACTGATCCCACCCCCCACCAGCACTGCCACTCATACCATCTCCCCACCAGCACTGCAACTCATCCTAAAATGCACCATTTAATAGAGTGGAAGAGACTCAGGAAGTGCTAAATGTCGGTGGGTTAGGATTACTTGTCTTGCCTGCGAAAATAATAATACCCATGATGTGAAAATAATTTTAGGCTTCATTTCCACTGGCGTTTTTACAGCCACTTTTCTGAGCGTTTTTTTGAGCTTAAAAACGCCTGTCCATGTTATTCTATGGCATCATGCCCACATAGGCGTTTTTGAGCTGCAAATGGCATAGGCGTTTTTGAGCTGTAAAAAAACTCGGGACCAGGGCGTTCTGTGGCTCCAGCAATAGAGCTGTAAAAACGCCAGACATTAAAAAATGCTCAAAAACGCTACCGCGGCGTTTTTAAGCTCCAGCTCACAAAAAAAAAAGTTTTTTTTCCAAAATAAACATGGACAGGCGTTTTTAAGCTGTAAAAAAGGCTAACAAAAGTGGCTGTAAAAACGCCAGTGGAAATGAAGCCTTACTGTTAGGGGTCCCCACAACTTGGGAAATTTTATCAAGGGGTCACGGCACTAGAAGGTTGAGAACCACTGCTCTAGGTTTTAGTTAGGGGTATCAGATTAAAGGGGGCTAAATACAAATACACAACACACTTTTTACATATTTATTTGTAAAAGAAAAATTTAAAACCATTTATCATTTTCCTTCCACTTCACAATTATGTGCCACTTTCTGTTGGTCTATTACATAAAATCCTAATAAAATACATTTACGTTTTTGGTTGTAACATGACAAAATGTGGAAAATATCAAGGGGTATAAATACTTTTTCAAGGCACTGTAGGATAACATTGAGCTGCTTCTACAGGAAAAAAGGCAAAACTCCTGTAGCCAGTGTGCATGGAGCTTATATGATTTTTTTAATATATGGATTGTTTGCATAGTTGTGTTATTTATATATTTTCTAATATTTTATTTAGAAATGTATTCACAATTTAAAAATACTTTTTAAATGTATTTCACTTATTGATTTTGTATCACCTATGATGAATTACTAGGGGGCACTTATTTCATTATTGATTGATTGAATGTGTTACAATTTATATTACATATACACACCTTTTTGATCACTAGTAACTGCAGCTCGCAATATCTTTATCCACAATTTCCCAGCTGGAACAGAGTTCTACACTTGTATAATATAGAACATTATAGTTATGTAGTTATTGGATATATGGACAGTATGTGGCATACCTGTGGGATCCACATGGAAGCTGAAAATCACTGTTGAAGGCACCACTACAACAGTGATTGCCACTAGCCTTGGTCCTGTTCCAAACAGCTGCCTTGCTACTTCATGAACGCGGGAGGTTGTCTGCTCAGTATAGGTGCCAGAGAACACTTTTAGTTTTCTCAATTAATACAAAGTGTTCTCTGATTGGATGAGGTGGAAACCGTGACGTCACAATCCTGCCTTTCCACCTCGTCCAAATAGAGAATACTTTGCATTCAATGAAAAAACGCAAAGTGCTCCCTGATTGGCGCCAATGCCAAGCAAGCAATCTCCTAACAATGCAGCAGGTCAGCCACTCAGCACAGGGTCGGAAAACTAGTGGATAACCCTGCAATTGTATTGACAACTACAGTGACTTCCAGCTTCCAAAGAGCCGGCCAAGCATGGCACATAGATACTTACATTGATCCAAACGGGACCTATGTAAAATATGGCATACCTAGAATACATCTTGAAGCACTTGTCGACCGCCTAACTGTAAATTACGTCATTACCTTACAGTTAAATACAGTGGCCCGGATTCAAAGAGCAATTGCGCCTGCGTAACCATAGTTACGCAGCGCAATTGCTTACGTGCGCCGGCGTAACGAATGCTCCTGATTCAGGAACCTCGTTACGCCGACTGCAGCCTAAGATATGCGTGGCATTAGGCTCTTATGCCCGCATATCTTAGGCTGCATTCTTGCGATGGCCGCTAGGTGGCGTTCCCGTTGTGCTCAGCGTATAGTATGCAAATTGCATACTAACGCCGATTAACAACGTTACGCAAACTCTGCGTACGCAGTTTACGTCGTTTGCGTACGGCGGTTTTCGCGTAAGGCTGCCCCTGCTATTAGCAGGGGCAGCCAATGTTACGTATACCCGTCGTTCCCGCGCTGCGAAATTTAAAGTTTACGTAGTTTGCGTAAGTGAATCGTGAATGGCGCTGGACGCCATTCACGTTCACTTTGAAGCAAATGATGTCCTTGTGACGTCATTTGCCGCAATGCACGTCGGGAAAGTTTCCGGACGGAGCATGCGCACTACGGTCGGCGCGGGAACGCGCCTAATTTAAATGATTCCCGCCCCCTACGGGATCATTTAAATTGCGCGCGCTTACACCGGGCATTTTGCCGGAGCGCCCACGAAATTTACGGAGCTACTGCTCCGTGAATCGCGGGTAGCGCAGAAAATTTGCCTCCGTAAAAAAAGCGCAAATGTACCTGAATCTAGCCCAGTGGTTATGACTGCAGCTAGCTGCCATAACCCTGGAATCTTTTTTTTTCTACAGGCGTTCAGCTTTAAGATAAAAGTGATCCCAGCAACGGGTTTGCCACATGATTGTTTTTATAGGTGGCGGGAGAGGGGCCCCCTCCCACCGCTTCCCGGTCGTTTCAAAGCTTACCGGAGCCGTTGGTAAACCCGGAAATCGATCCGTTGCGGCGGATGGGTGATCTGACATCACTTCCTGTTTTCGGGCAGACAGAAAGGATTTTATAATTCTTAAAGGCAAAATGTTAATTTTTTTTTTTGCTTTTAAAAGGTAAATGAGAAATCTGGGGTCTTTTCTACCCCAAATCTCTCAATAAAGAGGACCTGTCATCCTTATTTCTATTACAAGGAATGTTGACGTTCCTCCTTGTAATAGGAATAAAAGTGAAAAAAAGGGACAGTGTAAAAGAAAAAAAATATATATATATATTTTTTAAAATAAATAAGAAAAAAATAAATATAAGTTAAAACGCCCTATCGCTCCGAGCTTGCGCACAAAAGCGAGCGCATACATAAGTCACACCCGCATACATAAACAAAGTTCAAACCACACACGTGAAGTATCGCCGTGATCGTTCGAGCAAGAGCAATAATTCTCTGTAACTGTAAACAGGTAACCTTGTAAAAAATGGAGATATTCAAGTACCGTAGTTAGTCACCATTCCACGAGCATGCACAATTTTTAAAGTATGACATGTTAGGTGTCTATTAACGCGGCGTAACATCATCTTTCACAGTATACAAAAAAATTGGCCCAACTTTATTGTTTTGATTTTTATTATTCAAAATTAAAGTGTATTTTTTCCCCAATTTTTGGGGGGGAAAGACTGCTGTGCAAATACAGTGTGACATAAAATGTTGCAATGACCGCCATTTTATTCTCATGGAGCTCGTCTAAAAAAGATATATATATATATATATATATATATATATATTTATATATATATATATATATATATATATATATATATAATGTTTCTAACAAAAAATACAGTTTTTTACTTTTACAAATGTCAGAAAAAAGCTTGTTTTTAAAGTGGTGCAGCAACAGGCCGACAAGGTAATCTCTCTGCGCTGTCCTCCTACCAGCATGTTTCTTGTCAGCACATGCAGTACACCTGATTGACCACTAATGCTCTCCTTCCTTCTAGTATAAGGGCTGTACAAGTGTCTGGTACCAAGGCAAATTTAGGTACTTACACGCTGTTGCATTATAAAAATACATTTAATGATTAATACATAACTTCATTCAATTGTGTTTTTATTATATGTTCCCAGGGCTCATCCTAAAAACCAAGCTTCTTAACTAATTAATTATTTCCTTGCAAAATCTACAATATACAAACCCAGTATTTGGCACCCTCACAAACAAGGTATCAGGGTTCATACCCCACAGTTAATAATGGCACAGAGCTTTACAACGTTTTTGTCCGTTTTCAACCAATATCCATAGAGGACAGCGGGGCTTTGAAAGGTCCATCTCTGCACAGTGAGCAGAGACGGACCTGTCATCTGGCTGCTCAGCGGGGGTTTTAACGGAGCGATCCCTTCTGAGCAAAGCAGAGTCCGTACATGGGCAAGCCTGTGTAAAAGGGACCTTAAAGGGTCACTAAAGGAAAACATTTTTTTAGCTGAAATTACTGTTTACAGGGTATAGAGGCATAATAGTTAACTGATTCCTTTTAAAAATGATTAAAAATAGATAAAAAACAATCATATAATGTACCTACAGTTTAGTTTTGTTTTTGCTGTTGTTTCCTGGTTCTCTGATGTACAGAGCCAAAGAGCCAATAGAGAGCAGTGAAGGTTTTGCAAAATGAAACTGGATTGGTGCCGAGGGGTTTTAGACACACCTCCTTGATTAGTGACCACAGTGAGAAATCTCCCAGTACTGTGGTGATCAGGAAACAGACAACCAGGAAGTGTCCAGAACAGAGAGGAATTACAGCAACTTCAAAGCAAAAACGAACAATGAGGACATGAAACCAGGACTGCAGTAAGGTAAAGGAAGCTATTTAGCTAAAAAATTTTTTTACTTTAGTGACCCTTTAAGTTAAGGCTTTGCAGGGGCAGCGGTGCATGCACTTCTCTGAAGATTTTGTGCATCACATTTAGGGCAACCAATCAATTTCAATGGACTGCGCTACGCGCAAAGTGCATGACCCTTTTTTTAAATTGCGCTGCACCACAACACATGGTACTTAAATACCATGAATTTTGGCATGCTTTTGCAAGGTGCCTTAGGTTGCTATTAGGAAATGATGGCAGTGCCACACTCCTTCCAAAGGGAATGCATAGCTCCCAACTGTCCCTGATTTGGAGCAATGTCCCTCATTATCCTCATTTGTCCCCCATTTTGGTCTGATCTGTATAGT
Organism: Rana temporaria; assembly: GCF_905171775.1. Taxonomy (NCBI): domain Eukaryota; kingdom Metazoa; phylum Chordata; class Amphibia; order Anura; family Ranidae; genus Rana; species Rana temporaria. The sequence goes on from NC_053492.1 coordinate 439,869,788, forward strand.
TGTATATAAAATGCACTTTTTATCTATCAAAAAGTGTTTCCCAGTGCTAAATCGTTCATCTGATTTCTAAATTGCTGCATTTGTAAATTCTAAAAGCCAATATAAAGGAATAGTAGAGGTAAAAAAAGCACTTGTGGATTTAACCAATCTTGTTTTTTTTGTACAATTCTCCTTTAAGGGGGCGTGGCAAGGGGTGTGTCCTATACTTGCATACTTTTGCTGATAGGTGTCCCTCATTCCCATCTCAAAAAGTTGGGAGGTATGGGAATGTGCATTATTTTGTGTGTTGCTGGGAACACACGTGATTTTGTGCGTGTTCCCAATGTACAAATGTGAACCCAGCCTAACTAAGCCCTTCCAAGGTTAAAGAAATTCAACAGGGGGGTTGGAAAAGTAGAAGAATTCAACCTGACTGAGGAAGGGTTTGCAGGTATGTAAGGAGTTAACCACTTTCTGTGTCGGAGGTGATTTCATTTTTGTGTGTGTTTTGATTCCAGACAATCCACTATAAGCTCAGGGACGTGCAGGGTCCAAATGAAGGCTCCACCATGGGCTGCTCGGATAATCCAGCGTCAACATTCTCCATCAATTATTCAGAAAGTGCCTTTCATTTGATGTGGCTACTGTTGTTGAGCCTTTGGCATGTTTAGACGAGAAAGCGACCTGTCACTAAATCCCATTCAACTTAAAAAGGAAAGAAAAAACTCTTTGAGCTCAATGAAGGATAGAAATGTTTAGGGTTGCTTTGCATGATGCTGAAAACCGAATGTGACCCGGGAACAGAAAATAACTGTGATTATATCTATTGTACTATATAATTCATACTCTTATAGGCCATATCATTATAAGTGCCATTTAATTATTTGCAGTAAACCACAATGTCACCGTAGGCTACAAGCTGAAGCATAAAACTTTTTTGGGAATATAGTGGGGAAGGGATAGAGCCGCTATCATGTTTTTACTGTGGTGGGCCTGTTAGATGGGGGGCACTGGATCCAACCGTTGTATTCGGCTCCTCTAAAGTCTCGTACACACGACCGGATTTTCCGATCTGTGTGATGACAGGCTGTTGTCGGAAAATCCGACCGTTTGTATGCTCCATCGGACAATTGTTGTCAGAATTTCCACCAACAAATGTTGGATAGCATGCTTTTAAATTTTTCGACAACAAATGTGTGATTATCTGATCGTGTGTACAGAAGTCTGTCGGAAAAAAATTCAAAGTACAAACACACATGCTCAGAAGCAATGTTAACCATAACACATTAGCAGAAGTAGCCCAAAGGGTGGCGCTAAAGAGCTGAAAAAACACATTTGTATGCAAGACAAGTTTATGGCCAACGCCCTTCGGACAAAAGTCCTACGCTTTGTCCGCAGAAAATCTGCTTTCACACTGGAGCGGTGTGCTGGCAGGACGCTCAAAAAAGTCCTGCAAGCAGCATCTTTGAGGCGCTGTAGGAGCAGTGTATACACCACTCCTACAGCACCCTTGCCTATTGAAATCAATCGGCAGCGCCACCGAACCACTGGCAAAGTGGCGCTTTGCGGGTGCTTTTAACCCTTTTTCGGCCATTAGCGGGGGTGAAAAGCAACCCCGCTAGCGGCCGAAAAGCGCCACAAGAATGCCAGTAAAGCGCCGCTTTACCGCCGATGCCCAGACGCTGCCAGTGTGAGAGTGCCCTTAGAAATAGAGAATCTAGGATGGGAGATACATAATATCTTTGGCAAGGTGGCTCCAATATTTATTTTATTTGCTTAAATAAAACCTATGTCAGTTTTGATACTGGGCCATGGAGTATTTTGTCAATTTTTATCTGATAATTACTGGTCGGATGATTGTAGAGGTGGTACGCTGGAGCTCTTGGAGAAGGCTTAAAATCATTTGCTGTGATTGATCCCAGGCTGCTGATTGTTGTCTTTAACCACTTTAATACCAGGCTCTTTCCCCCCTTCCTGCCCAGGACAATTTTCAGCTTGCAGCACTGTCATACTTTGAATGACAATTGCGCGGTCATGCAACACTGTACCCAAACTACATTTTTATCATTCCCATTCCAAATAGAGCTTTCTTTTGGTGGTATTGGATCACCACTGACGGGCATTGATGAGGCTGCACTGAGGGGCACTGGTGAGGTGGCACTGATAAGGTGGCATTGATGGACACTGATGAGGAGGCACCAATATGTAGAATTGATGGGCACAGATATGCAGCACTGATATACGGCACTGATAGGTACTAATAAATGGCATTGTTAGGCAGCACTGATGATGAGGTACTGATTGGCATCTGACATGGGCACTGGTTGGCATCAGACTTGGGCACTGACAGGCGTTACTAATGGGCACTGATGGCCACTTTGGGCACTGACTGGCAGCTGATGGGCACTGAATATCAATGCGCTGATTATCAGCTCAGACTTCCCCCCTCTGACAGGAGAGCTTTGTACAGTATCATATTGAAAATTTAGGCCGTAGTTTCAGTCACAGTAAACCGGCTATGAAATTTTTAATAATTTTGTAAGAGTAAAATTAATGTTATTCTGAAACCATTATAATCATCGTAGGGCTGAAACAACTAATCGTTTAATCGACAACTAATCGATTATGAAATTAATCGATTACCATTTTCATATTTGATTAATCGGCCAGTAACATAATGGGGTTAAAAAAAGAAAACAAAATTAGCCCTTTATAGTACAAAAAGAGCAAATCGCTATTGTAAATATTACTTTCACTGTCCCACAGTAAAAAATGAACCCCTTGCAGTAGCGATTATTTGCTTTTTTTGTACTCATTTTAACTTTTTTTACCCACATTATCTTACTAAACATCTCAGGCCCTGGGTCACACCTCTGTGTATTTTGGTGCTTTTTGCCGAAACACGCTACAGTTTATTTACATGGTTTCCTATGGGACACGTTCACATCCTTTTTTTGTAACGCAAAATGGTGCTCTTTTGGTTCAATATACTTCAATGGAGAAGCTGCAGAAAAGCAATTTTTTTTTTTTTATCTGCTTAACAACAAATTGGCCAAAAAAAATATGTAAAAATGCTAATCTTTAAGGTTGTTACCGATTAAGCAAAACAATAATCGGCCAACTAATCGATTATAGAAATAATCGTTAGTTGCAGCCCTACATCATTGTAACAACAGAAAAATACATTAAAAAATTTAGTGTTGAGGTATTTTCAGTACATATAGGTAAGCCTTATTATCAGGGTTTACAACCACTTTAAACATGGAGATCCTCTCAGTTGGTATGATATAGGTCGACGCGTTTCATGGGCAAGGGCCCTGCCATGTAATCCAACGATCATTTATAATAATGTGCAAGTGTACAAGTTGATTATCTGTAAGCAAGTCACATATACTTCAAATGTTTACTTATGTATACTTTGCTAAACTTTTTTGTATCTTGTGATTGAAGTGAAAAATTCTGTCCACATGAGAGATTTAAGGTCCTGATGAAGCGTCCCTTGTCCGTGAAAAGCGCTGACCTATAATCATACCAACTGAGAGGATCTCCATGCTTTAAAGTCTCTGCCTCCCTAATGAGAGACAGGCGGTAGATTGTACCTACTTACAAAACGATATGTTCATAACTAACGGATGTGGTATTTAAATTATTGGAATAAAGATTTGTTTTATACTTTTTATAAATATTCGTTTTCTTCGTGTTCATTGGTGGGAAATTTAAAGTCCTATCTATCGCAGTTTCCTTTTTGTACATAGCCCTTAGGCCGCGTACACACGGTCGGTCAATCCGATGAGAACGGTTAACCGATGAAGCTGTCTGATGTGCCTACACACCATCAGTTAAAAAAACGATCGAGTCCAACGCGGTGACGTAAAACACAACGACGTGCAGAGAAAAATGAAGTTCAATGCTTCCAAGCATGCGTCGACTTGATTCTGAGCATGCGCAGGTTTTTAACCAATGCTTTTGCATACTAACCATCGGTTTTGACCTATCGGTTATCAGTCCATTGGTTCAATTTTAAAGCAAGTTCTAAAATTTTGGACCGAAGGATAACTGACCGATGGGGCCCACACACGATCGGTTTTGACCGATGAAAAGGTCCTTCAGTCCGTTTTCATCGGTTTGGACCGACCGTGTGTACAGGGCTTTAGAGTGGATCAGATTGTATACTAGATTGGTATTTGCCTGTGAGAGTCCAGCCAGCTAGATTTTGGCCATAGGTATTGTAGGCTATGATAACTACCGTATTTATCGGGGTATTGCGCGCTCCGGCGTATAGCGCGCACCCCTAAATTGGACCCGCATTCCTGTAAAAAAAAATGTTTTAGTACTTACAGTTTTGGTGTCTTGCGCGGCGTCCATCGGCGGCCTCGCCGGGTCTGGTGTCCGTCTGCGGCTTTGGTGGTGTCCTCCTCGTCGGGTCCGGCGTCGTTCTGCGGTGTCCTCCCCGCTCGATCCTCGCTTCCCACGCTGAGTTTGAACGCCTGCGCCGGCATATACCGAGAGCAGTACACTCGTGTATAGTCGGGGAGGCTCGGCTCCTCTCGCGGTCACGTCCTGTGTGTCCTTGTACGTCCAGGACGTGACTGCGAGAGATGCCGAGCCTGCCCGACTATACACAAGTGTACTGCGCTCAGTATATGCCGGCGCAGTAATTCAAACTCTGCGCGGGAAGCGGGTATCGGCGTATATCGCGCACCCACAATTTTGCCCTGAATTTCAGGGCAAAAAAGTGCGCGGTATACGCCGATAAATACGGTATGTTACACGTGAATTTCCCTTATCAAAGTAAACTCTTACCTCATTCTTCTTCCACCAAACAAGATGCTCACTCTGATTAGCAAGTTGGCATGGGTTTACATGGTTGATACCTGGTGGCAGCGGTGGGAGATTATAGTGTGCTTGTTGTTAGGGAAACTTTAGGTTCTTATGCCAATCAGCTAGCATGCGACAGATGGCTATACCTCATGTATCAATCAGCCTTCCTCACCCTTGTGCCTTCAGTATCGCCTCTGTGACAAACAACCCAAGAATAGTTGCAATGCCATTTCCACTATTCTTGAGCCACGGGAAACAGAACTGTCCCTGCATATTGGGGATGATTGGTAACCATGGTATCCCTTTATTTTAAACTCTGTCTTAAATCAAGAATGTGCAGAAAGCTTTAGTGCAAGATGTTGGGCACTGTCGTGAAAAGCAACTATGTGTTTCAAACAGATGCTTATAATAAAAATCAGTCTGCTAAAGCCTGTGTTTTATATGCGCCATAATCTGACACTGCATTATTCATATATAAATCAATTACAGAGAGACGGATCAGAATGTAGGGCAGGGATATTTGATTACAACAGTGCAAAAGGAAAAATGTTGTACGAAATATGAGCGCTTAAATAGTATAATCAGATGAGAAATAACGGCATCCAAACACTGGGCCGTAGGACTGGTGAAAGCTTCATACAATATTTATAAGTGATGAAGAGACAAGTATGAGAAATAAACAGGGTTAAAGAGAACATACTGATGTTTAGTTATTGAAATCCAGTAGCATTAGTAGGAGGTAAAAGCCCTGGAGCGGGAAAGATGGGAAAAGGAAGCAAGGAAAAAAACGAAGGTCTTTCCATCATCTTTAAATGGCAGTTTTGCTTGGACTGGAGTTGGTAATTAAGGTTCCAATCACACTTGCGAATGGGGCTGTGTGCGATTACAAGCTGAACCCCATCAGGAGTTCTCTGTGATTAACTGCTGGAGGAAGCCCTATTAAAAGCAATGGGAGGCTGATGGTTCCTGCAACTAATCGCAGCCGCTCATATGTAATCGCTGATGGAGCAAATACCTGCGAATGCTCGCCCCTGGACACAGACAGTCTATGTCCAAGGCTAATCATTCCTAGGTAATTGCTGCTTAAGTGATTACATGCAAGCGGCTGCGATTAGCTGCAAGATCTCTCAGCCTCCTATTGCTTTCAATAGGGATTCCTCCCACAGTTAGTCACCATGAACTCCCCACTGGGGTTCCCGCATGTAATTGTACATGACCCCATTCACAAGTGTGAATGTGGTCTTTGGGCAGAATGATAGTGCCTCCCGACAGCCCACTCCTACCAAATATACCCACTCATCCACGCTCTCTTGCACCCTTTGCACTTCAGGAGTCCACCCTGAGTATGCTTTGGTGTCAGATGGTGTCACTGCCTTCCCATGTGCTAATCTAGGGGAGACGGTATGCATTTGGGGCCACTCACCGGCACCCACCTGGCTGTCAAATTGGGATGAGCGGCTGTGTCCTTGCAGCCACTGCATTCCCCCAGACATGAAAAGGATGCCTGCACCCAGCACCTGGTGGCTTAGGCCGCATAAACGTACAGCCCCATTCACAGACTACAGGTGTCAGCTCCTGTGTGAATGAGGCCTAAAATTCATGAATTGAAATTGCTTGGATTTCTGAATTGCATGATTTTTTTTGTAAATCAGCCAAATCAACTTGCATATTTTCAGGAGATGCAATGAGTAGCTAAATTGCCAACTAATCTCTTGATTGCATTTATATGCATGCTTATATGAGCGGGAAAAAAAATCTGCATTTGCGAAGCAATTCGTTCCTTACTATGTAATGTTTTTTTAAGGTAGACTTCTCATCACTTGCAGTGTGGTCATGTTAACAGGAAGTGGGGATAAATCAGAAAGGAAACAGACAACAGCAAAGCACCTGCATGATTGAAGCCTCGTACACACGCTTGGATTACTCGGCAAGAACCAGCAAGAAAACTGCTGGCATAGCTTTCTTGCCGAGTAAACCGAGCATGTGTACGAGGCTTTCAGGATTCTCGACAAGAAAACTGCCCAGAATCCCGACAAGAAAAATAGAGAACATGTCGAGAAACCTGAGAGTGTGTATACTTACCTGGTCGCCGTGGAAACCCGCGCATGCTTGAAATGACTTTGACGCATGCGCGGTAGCTTCCTAGGCATAGGTAGGGTGCAGCAAGATGGCGGCGACGGCATCGAATGTGATGAGCGCATGATCATCGTACGCAATGATGTCACCGCGTTCTTGCGTTTCAAGAGAACCGCTGTTCTTTTGAAAGGTCTGTGTGTACACTCAGGCGGCAAGAGATTCTTGCTAAAAATCTCGTCGGGAAAACTAACGTTTTTTTTCCTGACGAGATTTCTTGCCCGTGTGTACGAGGCCGAAGGATTGGAACATTTATCAGGAGGAAATCCCTCTACTGGAAAGACAGACTGCAATAAAAAAAATGAAAACAACTGAACAAACAAAAACACATATTACCCTCCTTGCTCAATCTGATAAAAAAATGTATTGGGTGGAGTGTCAACCAAGCAGGACACAACTCAATACCTGCATCGAATGCCCTGAGCAGCTTCTTCTATTTAAGAAAACGGAGCAAGAATTAAAAGTAATTTAAAACCAATTTTGCCAATACTTATTCTGGATAAAGAATGATTAAACTGCTTTCAGTTTTTTTTACCATGTATATTCTATTCAATGGATTTCACTTCACACAGTTGTCACCCAAACAAACTTATTTTTTGGAAAAAAATGTCCCTTCTAATCCTGTTCTGTAAAAGAGAAGTCATTTTGGACTTTTTTTTTCTTAGGGCTCATTTACAATCTTGAAGTGAGCTATGTTAATGCACCCCATTGAAAAGAAAGGGCTGTCAACTCACCCGGATGTGGCGAAAACCTGATGCGACTCTTTTTTTGCAATGCAATGCACTAACATGCGTTACCATGTGCTGCAACCCAGTTGCATTGCCTTAGTGCGTTGGGGTACCAAGATGCATGGCTCTGCAGCACAGTAAAACATGTAGCATACATTGCAGTAATAAGTGTGTTAATACATGTATTACTGCAACGTCAGTGTAAGCGGGCCCTGATTTTCAAACAGACACAGTAAATCTTTGAAACAGTGACCCAGACACAATAAAAGTCTGACAGAGGTTCTAACCCTTTCTTTACTCAATTCAAAAATGTTTTGTCTTTAGATAACACTTTAAGGGCCCAGTCACACCAGTTGTGATAGGACTGTGTGGGGAGGCTTGTTCAGAGCAGTCCCAGCGAATGACAAGGCAAAATGCATCATCTCCTATGTGGCCAGTTCACAATACCATGTTGTGGTTCCACTTTGATAAATTAATAAACTGAAATGAATGAAGTGCGACAGGCCAAGTGCAACACAGTGCGAGGTGATCCACAAAATTACACTGGCCAATAGAACTTAATAAAATGTCACTGTGCCGCATTTCAATAAAGTTTGTTTAAAAATAAAGTGAACAGTGCGATGCACCACAACTGGTGCATCGGCACTGCAGCTATCCCACTGTACACCAGCTGCTGCATTGTAACACAGGGGTTGGTATGAATAGGCCCTAAGCAGTGGCGTTGTTTTTTTTTTTTTTTAGGCGGGTGGGGGGCAAACAACCATCCCCCCCCCTCGGTCGGTGACAAACCCACACATTCCTCCAATCCCCCCACTGTCAGTCAGTGATTGGTTGGCCATCCAGCCCCGCACTTACAATCTAGGTTGCGGGCGGGCAGCGCTCCTATGGGTGATGGGCAGCTGGCAGTGGCTTCTATCGCATCTCCTCTCCTCTACATCACGGCAGCTTCCGCCAGGCATCTCCTCCCAGGCATTCAATAGGATCGCCTGTCCTTTCATCCAATGGGGTGACAGGGTGACAGGTTTCAGGACCCACTTAGTGATTGGCCGGGGAGAAGGATCAGTGTGGCAATAACGAATATTCATTCACTATTGTCACACAACTGGGTGGGCTCAGCGTGCAGTCCTCTGCGCCCCGAGCCCACCCTTGTCAAAGCCTATTAGAGCCTCTGGCTCTAATCACGTGCTTCAAAAAAAAAAACACCCCCAATGCAATCTATGGTTCATCGCCCTGCATGTAGATCAGGGGGCCGGATGCATGGATAGGGGCCCACTCACCCCTAATAGACAGGCCGCCACCAAGTACTGTATAGGTATGAATTGTGTATAAACGTTAGTATGTGGAGGGCTCGTTCAGACCACTACACCGTGCCCTACAATGCGTTTTTGTGCATTGAGGTGTGTTGTGATATTGTTTGGCTGTGTCCATGTCCTGGGTAAAAACTGTATGGGAGTGATTTTATAATTATCAATCAGCTGCTGCACCTGCAGGGCTCTAATAAGGAAATTGGCAGGGTCTGCATTCCTTTAGATGTGATTTCCCTTTGAGTGTATTTCACCAAAAATAAGATTTTTGTTACAGGGGATGCTCAAAATCTGATTTGTATCTTGTAGTGCAGACTTCAGGGAAAAACAGTAAGCCAAAGACACCAGCAGGAAATTACATTTCTGGGGGGCGTTCTGTACAGTATCTGTGTACAGAATGCCTCCGGGTAGCCATATTGCATTTATAACAGCGCTGCGGATTGAAAAGGAATGGGAATTTTTAAAAACATTCAATTACATTACACATATAGTCATGGCCAAAAATATTGGCACCCCTGCATTTCTGTGAGATAATGCACCACTTCGCCCAGAAAATTGTTGCAATTACAAATGTTAGGTGACAGAAATGCAGGGGTGCCAACATTTTTGTCCATGACTGTATGTATACGATATATTATTTTCTTTTGGTTTGCTTTTTTTTTTTTTCACAAAAGAGGAGTTACCCGTTAAAACTGAACTCCAGGCATTAACACTTTTATATAAATATATCCCTCAGTAGCTACACAAGAAAAAAAAACAATTTTGTGTGCCTTTGCAAACCCATATATCACCTTGCAAAAGTAGCAAGTACTATGCACTGAGAAGAGCTGTGGAAAAAACCCAGGAGGCTCCATCCACTACAGGATGTTTGCAGAAAACTACAGGAGGGGGTGGAGACAAGACCAGTCACTTTACACAAGGAAATAGAGCAGCAGTGAGCAGTCTGTATTGTAGGAAGCTCCTGCACAGAGGGAAAGTCTCACACTAGATTATTGCATAGATCTGAAAGAAATACAAAAAAGCAAAGCACACCAAGATTCAGGTAAGAGCAAACACAAAACTTGTATTTAGATAATATGGGCCAGATTCACCAAAGAGATACGACGGCGTTTCTCCTGATACGCCGTCGTATCTCTGTTTCTATCTATGCGACTCATTCATAAAATCAGTTACGCATAGATATCCATAAGATGGGGGCATTTCTCTTATGGATCTTAGGATGCAATACCGCGGCCGCCGCTGGGTGGAGTTTGCGTCGTAAACCAGCGTCGGGTATGCAAATTAGCAGTTACGGCGGATCCCCGCCGGATTTTCGCGTTTGCTACGTTGTCCGTAGTTAAGTTTCCCGTCGCAATTTTTAGTCGTTATTTGACCTGCCCTAACTTTAGTCCGCAATCGTATTGCTGTCTAAAGTATGGCCGTCGTTCCCGCGTCGAAATTTAAAATTTAACGTTGTTTGCGTAACACGTCCGGGAATACGGAAGTACGCTACGCGCGTCGCCGTTCGAAAAAATGACGTCACGGCGCGCAAAGCACGGCGGGAGTTAGGAAACGGAGCATGCGCAGTAGGTCCGGAGCGGGAGCGCACCTAATTTAAATGGCACACGCCCATTTGAATTGGCCCGCCTTGCGCCCGGGCAGTTTTCATCGCAAGTGCTTTGTGAATCAGGCACTTGCGATGAAAACTTGCGGCGGTGTAACGTATCTACGATACGTTACCCGCCGCAGTTCTATGTGAATCTGGCCCTATATGCTTATCCCAGAGTTAACGGTTTCACTTTTGAGAGTCATGTTTTTTTACTTCTTCCTGCGCTTTTGATACTATCAGGCCGGATCTTTTGGGTGAGAAGCTAGCAGCAATACAGGTTGATGTTTCCCTTGCATCATGAATTGTAGACTACCAGTAAGACTAACCAAGTGGGGAGGCCTATTATTGAGGCCCACACAGACAATGCCAGGTAAGCAAAGGAGAATATATGCCCCCTAAGCTGCATACGGAGAGGCAAGCTGTTAACACAGAGCCAGTGTGTAAGGGGTCATATATTCTCTTTTGCTTACGCCCCATTATCTGTGTGGGCCTCAATAATATGCCTCCCCCACTTGGGTTATGCATGTTATGTATACACTCAGATGTGCCATCAGTCCTCATAACTGAGGGAACTCTGTATTTATCCATTTAATATACTGGCACTGCATTTATGGATTATATTTGGTACTGCTGACATTTTGTTGGAAAAGTTTGCAATAAGAACCTTTGACAACTTACCTCTGTGTATCGCTTACACTCTAATATTTTTACGTCTTTCATTTACACTCTTGCTATACATCAGTGGTATCTACTTTAGGCCACATGATATGTGTGTGCATTGTTTTTGCATACATATACATGAAACTTCGTTTTTTTTTTTTTTTAAAGTTTGTCTAGTCTTGTGAGGTGTCCCTATACCCCGAGCTACAGATTTACCAGCACCTACCCAGTATTTGTCCTGAGGAAGCTAACAAATTAGTAAAATGCGTAGACAAGCACGTTTTTGGAGGCATTACTGGATCAATTATTTTCACTATCATTACATTGCCAAGTCTATCCCTGTACCCTTGATCCAGCCCTCTGTAACTGCACTATTGGGTAACTGGTAACTGTGTCCACACAGGGTGTTGTTTGTATGCTGTTTATATGTTTTTTTTAATCATGTTGTAAAAAAAAGGTATACTTTTTAAATGATTTTTCCTCTCATTATGTGCCCACAAAGACCAACAATATTTTGAGTTTCTTAATCCTTATATATAATTTTTTTATTTGGTGTTAATGGCTGCTATTGGTAATTTTGTTGTGTTTTTGCATACTGTTCAGTCTATTGTTGTGATCTTGTGTTGTCTTTTGTTAAGTGTGTCTGTGTGGTAACAATTTCCCATGTTCCCTTTGGGATCAATAAAGTATTCTACACAAGCAGGCCACTATGCAAAAGCTGCACAGGTAAACAAAACAAAAAAAAAAGCAAAGAGATAAACAATTACTGTACACTTTACATATTTATTACTAAGTCTGCCTGGGGTAGTCCTACATTGCTGTCATATCAAAACTGTATTTTTAGATATTGTTCTGAGCTGGAGAACATCATGTTGTGTTACAACTATATCTTATATCATCATCCGCTTTGTTTTGAGATGATTCAGTCTTGTAGATACTCAGTTAATCACCTTATCGCCTCTCAGCAATGCAGGTTGTGTTCTAATTGCATCAGTGGTGCTTTCTGGAGAGACGCACAATATCTGCCTGTAATAGAGCGCTGCAGAGACTCCGAAGGCTTCTGAGAGCTTGTGTTGTTTGCTTTTGCCTAATCAGTTACACACTAGTTTTGCTCCAGACATAATTTTGAAATGCAAATTTGATTTCCATTTATTGACACAGGATTGTGACTTCTGAAATACAGAATGTATTTACTGAAGGACAATAATGAGATTTTTTATTTTTACTTATTGCTTCTAGATAATCCTTGTGCAGTGGCTGTTACTGAATCCAGATGCTGTTATATTTCATGCTGGGAATACCTAACAATTAGGTGTGATAAAAATAAATAATGAGGCTTTTTAGAATGTTTAAGGGGTAGTCTACCCTCTGCAGTTATTGGGGTAGATCCACAACGAAATTACGCCGGCGTATCTACTGATACGCCGGCTTAATTTCAAAATTCCCGCGTCGTATCTTTGTTTTGAATCCTCAAAACAAGATACGACGGCATCTGGGTTGGATGCAATTTTTCAGCGTCCGCTAGGTGGCGTTCCCGTCGTAATCCGCGTTGAGTATGAAAATTAGCTATTTCCGACGATCCACGAACGTACGACCATTTTTTACGTTGTTTCCGTTCGGCTTTTTCCGGCGTATAGTTAAAGCTGCTATATGGTGGCGTACTCAATGTTAAGTATGGCTGTCGTTCCCGCGTATAATTTTGAACATTTTACGTCGCTTGCGTAAGTTGTCCGTGAATGGGGCTGGACTCCCCATTTACGTTCACGTCGAAACCAATGACGTCCTTGCGACGTCATTTGGAGCAATGCATCCTGGGAGTTTTTACGGACGGCGCATGCACAGTTCGTTCGGCACGGGGACGCACTTCATTTAAATTCTATGCATTAAGATAAAAAGCCTTCCGTGTGCAGCAACCCCTCTCACACTTACCTGAGGTCCCTCTCTGTCTAGTGATATACACAAGTGTCTCAGCCATCCAAGATTCTCCCTACTGATTGGCTGAGACACAGCAGCAGTGCCATTGGCTCCTGCTGTGGTCAAGGTCAGCTAGCCAATCAGGAGAGAGAGGGGCCGAGTCCGGGGCCCGGGCTCCGTGTCTGAATGGACACAGGGAGCTGTGACTTGTCTTGGGTGGCCCCAGAGCAAGCTGCTTGCTGTGGGGGTACTCAACAGGAGAGAGGGGCCAGGAGCACAAAAGAGGGACCCGAGAAGAGGAGGATCTGGGCTGTTCTGTGAAAAACCAACTGCATAGAGTAAGTAAGTATAACATGTTTGTTATTTTCAAAAGGGAGTGGGGGGCGGGGCCGAGTTCCGATGTCTGTCAATGGAGGGGCTCAGGTGCATGCATTACACAGAACAGGCAAGTATAGACATGTTTGTTATTTTTTTATTTTACCTTTACAATCACTATAAAGCAGAACTAAAGGGGTTAATACTCACCTAGTGCTTGCATCTTCTCCTGTGTACCGGTCTTCAGTTGTCTTTATTGGCTGGTAATGAGGTCACACATGTGCAGAAGACTGTTATTCTGACACTGTAAGCGCATAGCTCAGTTTACAGTGTGGGAGAGGATAGCGAGAAGGCAGGTAGGGGCATTTTATTGCAGAAGAGATACTGCATGTCACTGGACTTCAGTTTCACTTTAATCTTTTTTTAAACAAAGGAACAACAGCATGACTAAGCCACTCCCAGGTCTGAGATCAGATGGGACTCTTCTACATTGACCAGGGCACAAACTGCCAATAAAAACCTATAAAAAATAAGGATATGTCCACTTGCAATGTATTTCTTTACAGAATACCTATGTTAATGTGGAACTAAAGTTACTTAATTAACAATAACTATTTTGTAATCCTTATGCTGCTAACCTTAGTAAATGGATAGAAAGGTATATTCAATTTGTTTTAATTTCTTTTCCTTTTTATTTCTTCAGTTGCTTTCGGGTTTCTGGTCTAGGCCAAAATTATGCCATACATCTCAGGAGTCTTCATCTTCAAAAGGGGAAGAGGGGGATCATCTGCCCGTACTCAAGATGGCCACGGCCAGTAATGCTAGGGGGGGCGTTTTTCAAAGTGATTTCTCAACAAAATAAACCATGGAGACATGGATTAATGGGTGAGTTTGCTTTGCATATCAACCACCTGCCGACCGCATAACATAGTTATATGGCAGCACAGTGGCTCTCCTGCGCTGAATCACATACCTAGTACATGATCTGGCAATTCCAGGTAGGGGGCATACCGGCTGTGCTGTGATTAGACACAGCACAAGCCGATCAGTGGGTGCAGGCCAATGGATGAACGCCAGCATTACTAGTATAAAAACTAAACATTCCAGTATATACTGTATACACCATAGTTTGTAGACGCTATAACGTCTGCATAAACAAATCAATACCCACTTATTGGGATTAAAAAAAAATGTAAAATAAATATGTAGCAGAATACATATTGGCCTAAATCTATGAAGAACTTTATTTTTTTAATTGGATATGTTTAACCAGTTCCCGACCCCCGCATGTACATATACGTCCACAATATGGCACGTACAGGCACATGGGCGTACACGTACGTCCTCGCCTATTAGCGGGTGGGGGGTCCGATCGGGACCCCCCCCGCTACATGCGGAGGTCGGGTCCGCTCGGGGAGCGATCCGGGACGACGGCGCGGCTATTTGTTTATAGCCGCTCCGTCGCGATCGCTCCCCGGAGCTGAAGAACGGGGAGAGCCGTGTGTAAACACGGCTTCCCCGTCCTTCACTATGGCGGCGCATCGATCGCGTCATTCCCTTTATAGGGAAGACACGATCGATGACGTCATTCCTACAGCCACACCCCCAAACAGTTGTAAACACATACTAGGTGCTCCCTAACTCCTACAGCGCCACCTGTGGTTAACTCCCAAACTGCAACTGTCATTTTCACAATAAAGAATGCAATTTAAATGCATTTTTTGCTGTGAAAATGACAATGGTCCCAAAAATGTGTCAAAATTGTCCGAAGTGTCCGCCATAATGTCGCAGTCACGAAAAAAATTGCCGATCGCCGCCATTAGTAGTAAAAAAAAAATAAAAAATAAAAATGCAATAAAACTATCCCCTATTTTGTAAACACTATAAATTTTGCGCAAACCAATCGATAAACGCTTATTGCGATTTTTTTTACTAAAAATAGGTAGAAGAATACGTATCGGCCTAAACTGAGGAAAAAAAATGTTTTTATATATGTTTTTGGGGGATATTTATTACAGCAAAAAGTAAAAAATATTGCTTTTTTTTTTAAAATTGTCGCTCTATTTTTGTTTATAGCGCAAAAACTAAAAACCGCAGATGTGATCAAATACCACCAAAAGAAAGCTCTATTTGTGGGGAAAAAAGGACGCCAATTTTGTTTGGGAGCCACGTCGCACGACCGCGCAATTGTCTGTTAAAGCGACGCAGTCCCGAACTGTAAAAACACCTTGGGTCTTTAGGCTGCATATTGGTCCGGGGCTTAAGTGGTTAATAGCAAAAAAAAAAAAAAAAAAAGTTTTTTTTTGTCTTTTTTATAGTGCAAAAATAAAAACTGTGGTGACCAAATACCACCAAAAGAAAGCTCTATTTGTGGGGGAAAAATGTATATAAATGATATAAATTCCATTTGTGCACAGTGGTGCATAACTACGCAATTGTCAGTTAGGCTGCTTTTACACTGGGGCGGGCGTTGATGGTAAAACGCTGCTAGTTTTAGCAGGTCTTTACCGTTGTTTTAGCGGTGCTATTCGGCCTATAAGCTTTTTGTTCAACTTTCAACCGCTGTTAAACAAACAATGGTGAAAGCATGGAAATCGCCATCACTGGTGTTGGCTGAAACAAAAAACAGAATGAATTCCGCAATGTCTCATGCAAAAATGTCTGCTATCGATTGGAACCATATCCCGAAATTCAAGAAAATATGGAACCCATGGATAAAGAACCATTTACCCCCAAATTTTATGACTCAGTTCTTCAGCCATGGTAACTGATTAATTAATTCATGAAACCACACATCTATTCATACGTTGAATAACTTGCTCTGGTGCCTGGACCGATCTTGTGAACCTACTCTTTGTCTTTTCTTTCCTTTCTCCATTTTTCCTTACTTCTTTTTCTCTTTTTCATTTATTTTATAATTTTTGTTTACTCATACTAGCTCTATACCAATACATACTAGACCAGGGGTGTCACACTGGCGGCCCTCCAGCTGTTGCAAAACTACAAATCCCATGAGGCATTGCAAGGCTAACAGTTACAAGCATGACTTCCACAGGCAGAGGCATGTTGGGACTTGTAGTTTCGGAACAGCTGGAGGGCCGCCAGTTTGACACCCCTGTACTAGACTTATACACTTAGGGGCAGATCCACAAAGATCTGCCCCGGCGCAGCGTATCTGAGATATGCTACGCCGCCGTAACTTACTTTTGTTTGCTTCGAATCCAAAAAGAATTTGCCCCGTAAGTTACGGCGGCGTAGTCTATCTCTGGCGGCGCAATGTTGCGTAATTCAAATCGGTGAGTAGGGGGCGTGTTTCATTTAAATGAAGCGCGTCCCCGCGCCGAACGAACTGCGCATGCGCGTCCCTAAATTTCCCACCGTGCATTGCGCTAAATGACGTCGCAAGGACGTCATTGTTTTGACGTGGACGGAAATTACGTCCATCCCGATTCACGGACGACTCACGCAAACAAATTATACGCGGAAACGACGGCCATACTTAACATTGCGTACGCCACCAACTATACGCCGAAAAAAGCCGACTAGAGACGACGTAAAAGAATGCGACGGCCGCTCGTACGTTTGTGGATCGTCGGAAATAGCTAATTTGCATACTCGACGCGGATTACGATGGGAACGCCACCCAGCGGACGCCGAAGAATTGCATCATAGATCCCGAAGGCTTACGAAGACGTACGCCTGTCGGATCTAACCCAGATGCCGTCGTATCTTGTTTTGAGGATTCAAAACAAAGATACGACGCGGGAAATTTGAAAGTACGCCGGCGTATCACTAGATACGCCGGCGTACTCTCTCTGTGGATCTGCCCCTTATAATTTATTATACGATAACCTTTGATAGGTATACATTGTTACAATAACTATACTAGCATGGCAAAGTAACATAAAACAGTTCATTTAGATTGTGCGATGTAGTTCAACAGGGATAAAACATTTTATGTTACTTATATAATTTTTATTGTTTAACATAGAGCTTATTTATCTATATCCTTGTACATGTAAGTACTGTACTTTCATTTTATTGTGTAATCAATAAACCTTTTTGACAAGGAAAAACAGAGGGTTTTGTTTGCACACATTTACAAATAGAAGCCACAGTGCCCATTGCCAAGGTACCTCTGGATATACTCTAAATTTCCAGGGCCTCCAAAACCCTCAGTTTTTAACGTAAACCCTATTAGAAAGGGCCAATTTGATTGTTTTGCAGTCTGGTTGGTAAGTGTGGTGGGAAATCTTTTGTTTGCGATGTGCATT
Source organism: Rana temporaria (assembly GCF_905171775.1). Lineage (NCBI taxonomy): Eukaryota > Metazoa > Chordata > Amphibia > Anura > Ranidae > Rana > Rana temporaria. Next base: position 439,887,504 of record NC_053492.1, read on the forward strand.
GCCCTTCCATGCGCACCTTGCTGCAGAGGCCGGTTATAGATTGGGGTGGTTGGTTTTTTGTACAGTTGGATGAATTGGGTGCAGTGATGCATGGGATGCCTTCGCTGCCATTGTGCTCTTGCTGGGTGTCATGTGCATCCCTATGCCTTTAAGAAGGGGGGGGCTCCCTCCAGGTATATCTGCCCTTAATTTATCCCATTGTATATGTGCTCCTACTATGGAGACTCTGGAAATTTACAGTTAGGACCGCAGTATACAGAGGTCCTTTGGTGTAGGTACTGTAGCTTACGCATATATTTGCAAATGTGTGAAAATAAAACCCTCAGTTTTTAATGTAAACTGTTAGACAGGACCAATTTGGTCGTTTTTCAGGCTGGTCACTAAGTGTGCTGGGAAATCTTTTTGTTTGTGATAGCGGTTTGTAGGTCTCTTTTTTATACTGAATTAGCCATAAAAGTGTCTTAAACTGAACCTGTAGCGAAAATTCAAGTCTTATTATGTATCATAATCAAAACAAAAATCTTAGATCATGCTAAACCTAAGACCTTAGTGCATTTAAGAGGCAGCCAATCATCAGCAGTGATCTCCTCCATTTGCAGAGACTCCCTGAACCAATTCCTTGCCTCTGATTAACAAGGCACTCTAAGGAGTCGGGATACTGTTGCAGCTACAGGTAGATTTTTAGCACTCCTTCACCAATTTTCATAGACTATGTTTGCTGCATTTTAAATGAGAAGTCCAGCCTGAGCTCATTCGGCTGGGCTTCACCAATGGGTCACAGGAGTGCAATTTGTTTCGCCCTCCTGTGACCCATTTTCAGCAGAGAGCGGTCTGAAGTCCACTGTCTGCTGCTGTCACCAAGATCAGTCCAGGCACCGCGTCACCCCGACTGTGACACCCTGGATCCACCAGGTGCCTGGACTGATAGGCATCTCAGCCTTTCAGCGAACACCGGCTCCCCGCCCCTCCACAGCTCAGCACTCCAATGGACATGGTGGAGCAGAGCAGGAGAGCTGCTGACTGACAGGCAGCAGCTCTTTCGCTTGGGGAGGTCAGAGAACCAAGCTATCTGCGGGTGTTCGGTTCTCAGTGAAGAGGCGGCGGAGGATAGATGTTGCATCCACCTAGGTAAGTATGATTATGGGATAAAAAAAATCCTGCACTTCTCTTTTAATGTTGTGTCCTTTTGCTCCTATTTTGTAGGAGAGTAGGGCTTCTTGGTATGGGGGGAGGGGGGGGCCAAATGGGTTTTTACTGCAGGTAGAAATTCTAGTTGGGCTTTAACCAACAAACATTGTTTATAACAGTACCTCCACCAAGGCAGGCCAGTGATATAACCCCTCATTCTCTTTTCAGTTATAGGGGAACATTCAACAACACACTGTATCCATGCACTAAAATACATTATATATATTTTAATTGCACCTCAAGATAAAAATGCAGTGAACTACAGCCAGAACAACACAGAGATGCAAAATGTACTGTGCGTTGCATTGTTAAAGATTGTCTTGTGTTCAGACCACATTTAAAATGAATGGGCTCTTTAATGCAACCCCTATCCCACATTAATGCAAAGGATATTACACACATGCCATGGTGTGAACGAGAGCTAATGACTGGGAGGTCTGCTCATGTATGGTCAATCGTCAAGTACTTACCGACAGACTGTATGCAGGTTCGAGCAGCACTGGAACAGAAAGTTTTCCTTGAAGGTTTAGCTTTGTTAAATAGAAAACCTTTTCCCCCACAATTCTCTCCTTTTTAATTCGACGAACCAGGTACAGTCTAAATCGGACTGCATAATTTGCAATCATTTCCGATTCTATGTGATTGAACTTGAAGGCCTCTGAGAAGACTGGGCAAGGCCCCCTCTGAATCCCTGTTTTGGCTCTCTGCTTTTTCATGGGAAGCAAAACAAGATGGACCTGCCAGGAGTTACTGTTCCCAGTCCTGTTGTATGTGGGCAGGTCGGTGACAGCTGTCACTGTGATAAGAAGTTTCTGCTCTTGTGAATCATAGTCAAAAGTTACATCCAATGTGCCATATTTAGCTACTGGCTCTGGATCAAAAGACTTAGGAAGCTGTGAAGATGATCCTCTGGCTGACAAATCCTAGGGAAAAAAAATATGCATACATTTATTTATTCCTCTTACTTTTAGATCTCTTAGAAAAAAATAAAAAAAATAAACCATTTCTAGGCATGGAAATTCCTTGTACATTGTTAAGGACGCACCTCAAAAAAAGCAATAAGCTACAAAAACTTGTCAACAGGGTAACACAGACAATGCAGCTAAAACTGAAAATAAACCTCTTAGAAATTCATAGAATATATTACAGTTTTATTTCCCCTTTAGCTAAGAACATGTCAAACTTGACTGTTAAGTAGGCCCCAAATTATTGTTAGCGCCTTGGGGCATTCACCGTCACTTGGGGAATTTGCAGCTGGGAGAGTGATTGGCACTAAGTCTGAATCAATGAAAAATTATTAAGTAAATGTCAGGGTGTGAAAGAAGGAGGTCTGTTTTTACAGTTCGTAAAGTTGCAGGCAGAAATCTTGGTGTGCAATAAGATTGCAAGTTTTTCACCTTGAACAGAGATGTAACCCTGCTGTTACTAGGGGAGCCTGTATACAACAATTCATATATGTATCATAACCGTCTATAACCATGCAGGAAAATGAACAGGTGCACTTTAAAACACCATCTCTCAGCAAATACTCACCTTTCCATTCCATTCGACATTTAGAAGTGATCGAAGGCCTTTTTCTGGGTAATGGGGAGCATGTGACTCATCCAAATGACAATGCTTTTTCTTGGCCTGCTGCTGTCATATGGGGATGGAGAGACAGTCAGCCCTGTGTAAGCTCATGTCCAGCTGGTGTACCACCATAGGGGAGGGAAAGGAAAGCAAGCATTTGCTGTTTGGGGGTGGGACTAGCACCTACTGCACTTGTTGCTTTGCCCTAAATGGGCAAAACCCAAGTTAATTTAAAAAGGAAAAAAAAAATCTCTTTATTAGTTGTGTATATTTTTAGAGGATGCCTGTACTGAGAGAAACATGGGGTCTTACCACTGATGATCGCTGAAGAAGTTAGATGCCTTACAGTCTATGTAATGGGTTCAAGGCTTCTGAGACACTAACCATGACCAAGTAATTCTAACTTGTTTTGTATAATTGCTCCAGTTCAATATTATAGAAAGCACTAACAACTCACAAACATCCAGTCCACTCGCAGTTTAAGTAGATCTGCATTGGCAATCTACATTTTTTTTTACTCTATGCAACACATTAATCATTTTTATACTAAACATATTAATGGAAATCCTTGTCAAATAAATTAGCTTTAAAGTGTTTCTGATTAGTTGTATCACTTCATAGCTTGTTATATTCTTTAGAATGAACAAATGGGCATATTAATAGCTAAGTGCTTAGCACATGAGTAGTAGTTCTGGGTTAAATCAGGGGTTATATACAGGTATATATATATTTTTTTTTTCTAACGAAATGCACTACTGAGTGTGGTGGTGTGCTACAATACAGGTGTGTGTTGCCTTTTAGCATTGTGATGCTATTTAGAATGAATTGCACCGCAACGCAGCAAAATAAATGTGAATCCATCCTCAGTGTCAATAAACTGCTTTAGGTTATAAAAATACAATAATAAAGAATTGCACTGTGAGTAAAACTTACATTTTAGATTTTGTTGTCCACAGTAAGCAATTAGAATTCCTGTTTACAATTTTTGCTAAATTATTGTGGAACCTGAATGGTTGTCCGCGGCAAAAACTCCACTTGTGTGCTCCCTTTATTGTAATATAAATATATATATATATATATATATATAGATAGATAGATAGATAGATAGATAGATAGATAGATAGATAGATAGATATAGTAAAATATGTATTGAACATGTCATCGTTTTTTTAGGTAAATATACTTCTAAAGGTGCTACTGACATGAAATTTTCACCACATGTTTTGAACATGCTAACTGTAATTTATTTAATACAGTACTTTATACAAAATCCTTTGTTGATAATGACAGCTTCAAGATGCCTCCTGTATGGAGACACTAGTCACATTCATTGCTCAGGTGTAATGTTGGTCCATTCTTCCACACAGTCTTCAAATTGTGAAGGTTCCGAGGGCTTCTTCTATGATCTTTAGTTCTTTCCATAGACTTTCAATTGGATTCAAGTCAGGTGATTGGCTGGGCCATTCTAGCAGCTTTATTTTCTTTGAAACCAATTGAGAGTTTCCTTGTCTTTATGTTTGAGATTATTGTCTTGCTGAAATGTCCTCCCTCATTTCATCTTCATCATACTGGTAGATGGCAGCAGATTTTTATTAAGAATGTCTTGGTACATTTTTCCATTCATCCTTCCTTAAATGCCATGAAGTTTGCCAGTACCGTATGCTGAAAAACAGCCCCACACCATGATGGCTTTCCATGCCTTTTTTTCACCTCCCTTTCTTCATGTGTTCAATACTTTTTCCCTGTGTCATTCCATTTTATTACACATAACTTAATTTCTAAACTCATTTGTTTTGGTTTCTTTGTATGTATTGTTTGCTACGAGCGAACCATTACTCTAACATTTAAAATTGATTCTGGATTCAATAGATATGATGAGGCTATTCTGTACCTAAATGGAACCTTCCCAAGCATAAGAAATGCTGGTGTTATTGGGTTTAAAAAAAAACCTGCTTGTGTGAAATATGTACGTCGCCACTGCTGACTTTTTTTTTTTAATCTGTTTAAACCAACATTTCAGAATTCCACACAGTTTAGCAAAAATTGTGTTATAGGAAACCCACAGACATTGCAACAATTTTATAATTATAACATAGTTAAGTTGAAAACAAGTCTCAACTAACAGAAAAATAAACAAATAGAAAACCTCCATTTACACAATCCTATACCCATAGTTGATCCAGAGGAAGGCAAAAAACCCAATGGGATTTTCTCCAGTGGGGAGAATTTTTTTCCCTTATTGTCCCAGAAGGCAACTGGATATTCCCTGAATCAACTATCCAGTTATATTTTGTGCATTTAGGAATGCGCCCAGCTGAGCTGGCCAGAACTAGTTCTTGAGGGAGTCTATTCTACACTTTCACAGATCTTACTGGGAAAAAGCCTTTCTGTATGTGGAGGTTAAACCTCTTTCCTGCAGATGTAAAGAGTGCCTCTTTGTCCTTCGTAATGACCTGAAAGTGAATAACTCTACACCTTGTTCACAATATGGACGATTTTTATGCAGTATTTATACATGATGATCATATCCCCCTTAATCTCCTCTTTCCGAGAGAGAATACATTCAGTATAGCAAATCTTTCCTCATAGTCAAGCTCCTCCATGCCTCTTATCAGTTTGGTTGCCCTTCTCTCTGCACTGAATTGCATATTCCAGATGAGGTCTTACTAATGATTTGTACAAGGGCAACGCTATATCTCTCTCTGGAGTCTATAACTCTTTAGAATGTAGTTTGCTAACTTTAGAAATAGCAGCTTGGCATTGCATGCCATTATTAAGTCTACTCCAGTTCTCCTCCTAGAATGTATGATGCATGTATGTTTTTAGCCCCATGTGCATAACTTTACATTTATCAACATTAAATTACTTTTGCCACATAGTTGCCCAATTAAATAGTCCATTGAGGTTGGCTTGTAAGTTGGAGACATTCTGCAAGGTAGTCTTTCAACTACATAGCTACATAGCAAAATATAACATCATGGTGAAATGATCAATAACAATGATAGCACCTATACATCACTGTATGAGGAAATCCAAATAGAAAGAATTAATAACAAGAAGGGTGGTTTTGGGATGGAAAAACACATAAAATAGAAGAAAAGAGAAAAACAACACTTTAACCCAACTTGTCTTACATCCTTACTATGCCATCCTTGAGATGTTTAACAATAAATATTGAAATTATGAAAAAGAAACCTGAGCTTCAAATGTGTGACATTATTTGATTTAATGGTACCAAGGCAACACAGTTGATTCAAATGCTCATACTTATCTTTCAAGGTTTATACCCATTTGTCTTCTTTCATAATGTTATGTACCCTAGTCAACCATTCTCTTCACGTGGGAGCCCTAGGTGATTTACACAGCAATGGTATTAAGCATTAAACAAATGTGGTAGGAGGGTGCTCTTGTATGAGCCAACAGACAAGAGGGTAGCATTGGAATAGGACAAACAAAAGATCATCTGGGACGTGTTGTGTGGCTTTCTCAACAAGGTCTCTGATCTCCTTCCAGAAGGATTCTTTATTTTTATTTATTTTTTTCAAAAAAAGATGTCGGCAGAATCCTCCTGGAAGGAGATCAGAGGCCTCATTGAGAAAGACACAAAATACCATATCCATTTCGTGTTTTGTTTTCTTTAATGAGTTGACTGGTCAAGCTGATCCTCTAGCTTTAGTACTTCTGATCATTTAAACCGAGAGGTATATCTGCAGTTTTGACTTTATAGACTGTACACTCAGTGATTAGAAAGTATTGAAGCTTAGAGAGCGGAATGGCAGCCAGGCAACTTGAATTTTTGGAAAGAAGTCAGCAATAACAGCCCCCATATTTCTGCTCTTATTATGAAGGTAATTTGAAAGTTGGAGCCAGATAGTAACATATAGGCATTTATCCATATATAAATAGGAATAGGCTGTATAGGTACAGGAGACCGAAAAGATAACGAAAACTCCACACCTGAGACTTTTTTGCACATAATGAAACAACGCACCCTGCCAGGTTTTTATTACCGTTTGTTTGCCCGATGGAGAAATTCATACTTTCTACGTGTTTGTCCTGATGACCATTCACTGTCCTCCAGAACAGGAGGTGAGGGAAGATTGTCCAATGGGGGAACCTGTTCTGACAACAGCTGTTTAAAAGAGGGGTATTCCCTCACTTTGGGGAATTCTTCTCTTACTTTCTGCTAGGTCTATAGAACAGGAAGTAAAAGAGCACCTATGTATTTCCCAGAGTAGTACAATGTTATTATGGTAACATTATATTGCTCTGGTCAAAAAAAAATCAAAGAATTTTGAACCCAGAGTGCTTTGCCCCTGTCAGGAGCCTTGTGCCCCTGGGGGATTGAGGTAATGGTCTTTCCTTTTCAGTAGGGGACCAGTGACACACCCTGTGAACTTTTGTGTGTACTTCATATTTGGTTCACACAGTGTTTAGGCTTGGAAAAAAACACATGCTGTAAGCACTACCAAAACTGGACTTCTCATTTATTTTCATCACCCGTTCCTCAAAAATGAAAAACTTGAATCAGTGGGATGTTACATACACTATATTTTTAAAAGTATTGGGACGCCTGCCTTTACACACACAGTCTTAGTACGTAGGGTTCCATATTGAGTTGGCCCACCCTTTGCAGCTATAACAGCTTCAACTCCTTTGGGAAGGCTGTCCACAAGGTTTAAGAGTGTGCAGGACCGTCAAGTTACCCTAAACTCACTTATCCATGTCTTTATTGACCTTGCTTTGTGAACTGGTGCGCAATCATGTTGAAACAGGAAGGGGCCATCCTTAAACTGTTCCCACAAAGCTAGGAGCATTAAATTGTCCAGAATGTCTTGGTATGAAGATGCCTTAAAAGTTCCCTTCACAGGAACAAAGGGGCCAAGCCCAATCCCTGAAAAACAACCCCACACCATAATCCCCCCTCCACCAAATGATTTGGACCAGTGCACAAAGCAAGGCTTTAAAGACACGGATGAGCGAATTTTGGGTGGATGAACTTGCCTGGCCTGCAGTCCTGACCTCAACCCAACAGAACACCTTTGGGATGAATGATGCCGCGTACACATGGTCGTTTTATGTGATGAAAAAAAATGACGTTTTTAAAAACGTCACTTTAATTGACCGTGTGTGGGGGAAAACGTTGTTTTATGTCTTCTAAAAAACAACCAAAAAAATTGAAGCATGCTTCAATTTTATGTGTCGTTTTTCAAAACGTCAACTTTTACTTCACAGAAATTGACCGTGTGTAGCAAAAACGTCGTTTAAAACGACGTTTTTTCATCCGCGCATGCCCAGAAGCTACTTATGAAGCGAGCTTCAATGGAAAAACGTGGTGGAACGTAACCTCGCTTTGCTAGAACATTGTGAGAAAAACAATGGTGTGTAGGCAACTTCGTCTTTGAAAATTGAAGTTTCAAAAACGTTGTTTTTTACTTCACAGAAAATGTCGTTTTTTTTCATCACATAAAGTGATGGTGTGTATGCGGCATAAGAACTGAGCCTTCTTGTCCAACATAAGTGCCTGACCTCACAAATGCACTTCTGGAAGAATGGTCAAACATTCCCATAGACACACTCCTAAACCTTGTGGACAGCCTTCCCAGAAGAGTTGAAGCTGTTATAGCTGCAAAGGATGGGCCAACTCAATATTGAACCCTATGGACTAATACTGGGGTGCCATTAAAGTTCATGTGCATGTAAAGGCAGACGTCCCAATACTTTTGGCCATATAGTGTACATTCTTCATGTCTTATACATAAAACTAGTAGGGCAAATTAAAACATCTCCACAAAGGTGATTAAATGCTTGTATTCAAATTGTATTTCTTAGGACCACACTGTGTAATCCATATTTAAAATGAATATAATATTTATAGCTTAAAAAAAGAAAAAAAGAGGAGCTTTTATTTCAAAACAATGCAACGCCTGGAAAACCTGTTTGACATTTACATAGAAGAACCAGTCAGAAAACACTCATCAATCCCTGATTAGAAGGATATTTAAACCTTCCTAGTGACTTAGCACCATCCAAATAAGACAGCGTTAATTATTTCTCTCGCATTTGACATTTTTATTATTAATCTGATCTGTTCTGAACCTTTTCTCTATAATACTGTTGAGCTAAGACTGCTGTATCTGCTAGACTTGTGGTGTTAAGGGCTTATGTGAGTGAATGTGTTCCTGTGTAGAATATGAGATGACAAAAATGTTCTGGATAATAAGAAGAATCACGAAAACTTTGCACAGGAGAATAAAGCTTCACAGATATACACACTTAGCTTGCCAACTCATAAAAATTCTTTATGTAGTTGTGAGTTTAGAAAGCTGGTAATGGAGATGCAGAATGCTTCCTGATTTCTGTGCTACAATGGTCATGTCTAAAATAATCATTGTGGTGGATTTATTTATTAAATGGTCATTTGAATTAAAGGGGTTGTAAAGGTACAATTTTTTTTCCTAAATAGCTTCCTTTACCTTAGTGCAGTCCTCCTTCATTTACCTCATCCTTCCATTTTGCTTTTAAATGTCCTTATTTCTTCTGAGAAATCCTCACTTCCTGTTCTTCTGTCTGTAACTCCACACAGTAATACAAGGCTTTCTCCCTGGTGTGGAGTGTCATGCTCGCCCCCTCCCTTGCAGATAGAGAAAGGAGCTGTGTGTTAGTGGGCATCCTGACTCTCCTGTAGTCCAAGGGAGGGGGCGTGCACGACACTCAACACCAGGGAGAAAGCCTTGCATTACTGTGTGGAGTTACAGACAGAAGAACAGGAAGTGAGGATTTCTCAGAAGAAATAAGGACATTTAAAAGCAAATCAGAAGGATGAGGTAAGTGAAGGAGGACTGCACTAAGGTAAAGGAAGCTATTTAGGAAAAGAAAATTGTACCTTTACAACCCCTTTAAACCTAGGGCACACTTTATTGCAGCGCTGTATTCCTTTATACCAGGGGTCAAACCTTTCTAAACAAAGCGCCAGTTTAGAGTCCTTCAGACTTTAGGGGGCCTGACTAGGGCCATTGGGAGTAAAAAATGTCCAGGTGTCCAGTGGGAGTAAATAATACCATATCTTTGGTAACAGTGGGAGGACTAGTGCACCATCGTTGGTATTAATGGAAAGAATTGATGGTGTCAGTTGGAGGAATAGTGCCCCATTGGTGTCAGCAACAAGAATTATGCCCCATTTAAATTGAATGGAATAATGCCCCAAGGGCTGCATTAAGACAAGCAAAGAGCCACATCCGGCCCCAGGGCCGCTGTTTGGAGACACCTGCTTTATACATTATTAAACTGATTTAACATATTTTTAAATGCATGCAGTGTAACTAAAAATGACTTAGTATCAGCCTCTTGCAAACTCTTGAACAGAAGAGTTCAGAGTGGGAGAGGAAGAAGCAGCACAAAATGACAATTAGTGTGCTGCAATGCTTGTACTAAAAAGGAACATGCTGAGAGAAGGAGAGAGCAGAGTAACAGATATGAGCTCATCAGCTTGTTGCTTTTATATTTTCATTGGCTGGAGAATGGAGAGACAGTTCGCCCTGACTCCATGTAATCCGCAGAACAAGGAGAGAAAAATTCCATGAAGGACCTTCATGACTACGCCTCGTGGGTAGGGCGAAACATGTCAGGGGCATGGCCTGTATGGAGTTAGGCTGGGGCTGTTATCACCTATTACACGCTGGGCTTGTATTGTGTGCTGTCTGCCTTGGCGGGGATGCACTGTGCCTCTCTCCACGGGGTCCCGGCTCTTGATTGGATAGATTTATAGCAGCACAGCCATTGGCTCCCGCTGCTGTCAATCAAATCCAATGATGTGGCCGCCGGGGTCGAGTCAAACATTCGGCGGCTATGGACGCCGAATGAATGACTTGGGAGCTTGCCCGCAAGGTAACCCCCAGGAGGTTTCTTCTCTTAGGGGGTGATCTACTGCTTCCTAATTGGCCTACCTCTATGCAAACTATTGCCATCTCTAGTGTATCATGAATGCTGCTGCCAGACTGCTCCCCCTTTATCAACTATCTAGTGTCAGTCCCTTCACTGGCTTCTATTTGCCTAACAAATACAATTCTAAATCCCAACAACATCATCCAAAACCATCCATAACTCTGCCCTGAGTTACATCACCAAATAGCACCCAAACTATCCTCCTTGTTCTTTTTAACACCTTTCTAATCTCTCCAGCTGATCCTATCTGTTCCACCTTTAGATAAAAACATATCTCTGCCAGGAAGCCTATTCAGCCTTCACCTAGAAAATTTACTTTTGTCACCTACAACTTCTGTTGTCATCAACTCATTCCCTCACAGCTTTTATCTTTTGTATTGCTTGACCCCCCCCCCCCCCCCCAATCCACCCACTCCATTTTAGATTGTAAGGTCTAACAATCAGGGCCCTCCTAACCATCTTCTCTTAAAATGTTTTGAAACTGTACTGTCTCCCTTTATTTTGTAAAGCTCTGCATCAAGCTGTTGATGCTATATAAATTATGTATAATACCAAAAGCCTGCCCATACACTGCATGTAAGTAAAAGGCTTCTTGGGATTCGTGGTTCAGGAGGGGCATGATGAGGTCATAGGGAGTACTAAAAGCCAAAAAACAGGAAAAGGATAAACATAATAAATTAATGCTAGTACGTGATCTAGAGGGTGAGAGAGTGGGGTTTAGCAGCCAATTTGGATCATACCTGAAAATTAGATTTAAAGTTATGTTGCCATCTCATACAGCTATACAATTTTTCATGGAGTGTTGTTTACTGTTACTTACCTCTGGGCTTAGAACTGCTGTGCTGTCACTTGGGACATCTTCCTCATATCCCTTGTTCTGGAAGCTTTCTATTTCATGTCCCATACTGCCCTCACTGGGGCACTTGTTATATGAGTATCTGGGACTATTGCTACCATGTGACAGTTCACATTTACTGTCCCCGAGTTCAGAAGGTGTACAGGAGAGGCGAGGAGATCCACTGTCATCTTGGTAAGGCGGAGGCTGTAGTTCATCTAGTGGAGGTGTCCTCCTCATTCTTTGGATACTGTTAGCTGTAAACAACCAAATCCATTAGTGTTCTATAGTCATCAAAGATCTAAGTCTTTTTACTGAGTTAAATGACTCAAAACTAAAACCGCATATTTACTGGAAGCTTCTGCTGACATGTTGAATAAGGAGACATTGTCTTGTAATATACATCAAAAAAGTCACAGGAACATAAGACATCAGAGGGATTTTGTATATCCATAGAAACCAAGAAGGCTGTCACTCAAATCGTACAGATCTACAGGGAAGACCTTCACAACAAGAAGGAGAATTGGACAGGCTGTTAATAGAGAACGTCACTTAGAAAGCAATTAACAGTGACAGTCATTACTGGATACTTCAATCTACCAGATGTGGACTGACATGTCTCAGGGGCAGGTTTATCTGGAGTGGAGACATCAATTCATAGAGCAGAGAATTAAAAATGTAGAGAAGATCATTTGCAAAAAAGGAATGTTTTACTCGTGGGGACAAAGCATGAGGGACAATTGTGGGTGAAAATCTGGGTTGCTGTGAAAAAAATTACCATAGCATTGTGCACAAGAGCTAGTACAATATTAGGCACAGGGTCTGCATTAAAGTGTCATTAAACCCACATTACAAACTACACATGGATCTTAACTACATATACAACCATCTAATAAAACATACACAGCACACATGAACCCACTGATGAAGCCACATATTTCACTCCTGCAAGTGTAAAGTGTCTTCTTGTGCCTGAGATGATTGGCTAGCAGGAAGAAAGAAGCCCCATCAATCATCTTCTCTAGAGCCGCCTGTGAGCAGACACAAAGATCACATGGGGGAGTGGAGGGGGAGAAGGAGGATAGGTCATTTGATGTGCCACAGCTACCCCTCAGGCAATGAAAGAGTTACATGAGGACACCTTCAGAGTAAAATAAGAAGCATATGGCTGCCTCTTAGTAAAATTGCAGAGCAAACGCACTGAGTGGCAAGACAGCACACACAGGAACAGGGTTGCCACTAACAGTAAGGAAGCTAATGGGCTTTACTAATCTGGACACCTTAGATGTCAAAAAGCTTCTATAATCAGATACAGAATTTACTTTAAAAGAGATATACACATAGGCCCGGATTCAGAAAGGACTTCCGCCAACGTATCTTCTGATACGCCGCGTAAGTCCACGGATGCGTCGTCGTATCTATGCGCCTTATTCAGGAAACAAGACACGCCTGAATTGTGGCAAGATACGACCGACGTAAGTCTCCTACGCCGTCGTATCTTGGGTGCATATTTACGCTGGCTGCAAGGGGCGCTTCCATTGATTTACGCGTCGATTATGTAAATGACCTAGATACGCCGATTCACGAACGTACTTACGCCCGTCGCTGTAATCTACGCCGTTTATGTAAGGCGTACGTCCGGCGTAAAGTTAAGCCTCATAAAGCAGGGGTAAGTCATGTTAGGGTATGGACGCCGGAACAGCCGTCGGATTTTACGTTGTTTGCGTAAGTCGTACGTGAATGGGGCTGGGCGTAGGTTATGTTCACGTCTAAGGCATTGAGCCGTCATATCTTAGGGAGTATATGCGACGTGATTCTGAGCATGCGCGCGCATGCGCCGTTCGGCCCTTCATTTACATGGGGTCACGGTTAATTTAAATGTATCACGCCCACTACCTTCCTATTTTGAATTAGGCGGGCTTACGCTGGCCAATTTACGTTACGCCAGCGCAAGTTTGGGAGCGAGTGCTTTTTGAATACTGCACTTGCTTCTCACAGTTACGTCGGAGTAGCGCATATGAGATGCGCTACGCCGGCATAAAGATACGCCGATCTACGTGAATCTGGGCCACAGAATTTGTTTTCACTTCAATGACTTTTAGGTAGATTCACAAAGAGTTAGGCCGGCTTATCAGTAGATAAGCCGACCTAACTCTGAATCTACACCGGCGTTTGTTTAAGCGTATGCTCAAACAGAGATACGCTTAAACAAAGCTAAGATAGGACGGCTTGCACCGTTCTATCTTAGCTTGCAATTTTTCGGATGGCCGCTAGATGGCGCTTCCATTGCGGCCGGCGTAATTATGTAAATTAGCTTTTACGCCGATTCCCAAACGTACGGGAGCCTGCCGCAGTCGAATTACGTCGTTTCCGTAAGGCCTTAGGCGGCCTAAAGTTATTCCACCTATGAGGTGGAATAACAATGTTAAAGTATGGCCGCCGTTCCCGCCGCGAGGTTCGAAATTTTTACGTCGTTTGCGTAAGTCGTCCGCGAATCGGGAGTTACGTCGTTTACGTCCGCGTCGAAATCAATAGGCCCGTACGGCGTACTTAGCCGCAATGCGCCTTGGGAACTGTAGGCGCCCGGCGCATGCGCAGTAAGCAAAAACGTCAAAAAACGTGGGGTCAAGCCTCATTAGCATTTACACTACGCCGCCCTAAGTAAGGAGGTAAGTGCTTTCTGAATCATGTACTTTCCTCTCTTAAGGTGGCGTAGTGTAAACACGCTAGGCTACGCCGACCTATTTTTAGGCGCCCCTACCTGAATCTACCCATTTACGTTTAAGGTCTGGGTTGTGTTGTGGTTAGTGCAACACATGGTATTGCGTAATGCATGTGAATTAATTCTGAATGGCACCCTAAGGCAGTAAAGCAATGCGCCATGAATTTCCACACACCACAACGCTATTAAAAACAGTGTTGATAAATTACATTGCACAGATCCCTTAAAAAATAATAGATTAGACTGATGGAATATTCAATTTCCTGTAAAACTCATTATCACAAAAAATCACAATGGAAATATTTTAGTTCAAAGGGCCCTATAAGAACTCTGTTACCCTAAAGTTTGGCAAAACTTAGGAAGCTACTTGGATGAGCAAAACTTCTTTAACCACTTCCAGCCCAAGGCCGTCATATGATGTCCTTGACTTTCAGTGGGAATATCTGAATGATGCCTGCAGCTACAAGCATCATTCAGATATATCCTCATTTTCAGCCGGCGATTCTGTGCACCATAAAGCCTCGTACACACGGCCGAGGAACTCGACGTGCCAAACACATCGAGTTCCTCGGCCAGTTCAGCACTGAAGCCGCCGAGGACCTCGGCGGGACGAGAGCTCCCATAGAACAACGAGGAAATAGAGAACATGTTCTCTATTTCCTCGCCGAGCTCCTCGTCGGCTTCCTCGGCCGAAAGTGTACACACGGCCAGTTTCCTCGGCAGAATTCAGCCAGAAACTCGGTCGGAAGCTGAATTCTGCCGAGGAAACTGGTCGTGTGTACGAGGCCTAAGAATGATCATAGCGGCAGTTACACTGCTTGATCGTTCTTACAGGCGATGGGAGGCGACATCCCTCCCTCCCACTGCCATCCCCTGTTTCTCCAGGCTCTCCCATGCCATCGGGGACCCGGAGAAAGAATCAGCCGACGCCGGATGAAGACCATAGAGATGTCCGATGACCAGATAGTCACCAGTCATCTCTATTACAGTCAGAGGCCCGGGCATGACGTCACGTCTGGGCCGCAGATGTAAACAAAGCCGAGATCTGTGATATTTTTTTTAGATCTAATGCTTTCCAGCTTGAAATAGAGGTGTGGGGTCTTACTGACCATGTATCACTCTATAGAGAGGACCTGTTACAAACCATTCCTATTACAAGGGATTCCTTGCAATAGGAATAAAAGTGATAAACATTTTTTTTTAGTCCCGCCCACATATGTAAATGCCGTTCAAACCACACATGTCCTGTGCATTAGAGCGCAAGTAACAATTCTAGCACTAGATCCCCTCTGTTACTCTAAACTGGTGACCTGTAAAAAATAATAAAGCGTATCCAATGGAGATTTGTAAGTACTGAAGTTTGGTGCCATTCCATGAGTGTGTGCAATTTTAAAGCATGACATGTTGGGTATCTATTTACTCGGTGTAATATCATCTTTCACATTATACAAAAAAATTGGGCAAACTTTACTGTTTTGTTATTTTTTTATTCATTAATTTTTCACAAAAAAAAAAACACGTTTGAAAAATTGTTGTGCAAATACCATGCAAGATAAAAATTTGCAACGACTGTCATTTTATTTTGTGTGCTAAAAAAACATGTATAAAAAGTTTGGGGGTTCTGAGTAATTTTCTAGCAAAAAAATTATGATTTTTACATGAAGGAGAGAAGTGCCAGAATAGGCCCAGTATGGAAGTGGTTAAAGAGGATCTTCAGCCTGTTTGCTGAATACTTCTGGTGGAATGAACCTGGGTGATTAGACCGGAAGCGGGTACCTACCAAAACTAGGTACCCACTCCCCCCCAAAAAAATTCCCAAAATGTTGGAGGAGGATATAAAGCAGAACTTTCCTTTAGGCTGGGTTCACACCTGCATATCAGGAGGATGTGACTAGCTCTCTATGGAGCCGATTCACATATCTTCGGGGCGGCTGCAGAGTGCTATGCATCTTTGGCATTGTTTCAGGGCCAAATTCAGGCAAAGATTTGGCCCTGATTCATCCCTGAAACGAAGAATGGGGATGCCCACCGTTCCTGTGCGATCCGCAGCCGGTTCCAGTGTGAACCGAGCCTTATGTCTTGTAGACACGACCAGGTTTTCCAATGGGAAAACTGCGAGGAGAGCTTTTGGCCGGGAACCTGCCGGCAAAAAAAAAAAAAATAACCAGCTCTTTTTTTTCCCGTCGGGATTCCCGAGCGTGTGTACGAAGAATCAGGGTGATGTTCTGCTTTAAAACAAGTTCAGATGATTGTGACCAATTACTAGCAGCTATACCATGACCTGAGTTAGAGCTTGGGTACATGAGTACTGCAGTCAAATGTTGGCTTTTCACAGAATTCAGTGGTGCTTAAACACATGTGAATGCAATTCACAGCAAAATACTGCATTTGGTCTTCGTTGCCTTCATTGTAAATGCATCCCAATGGTTCATACCTACACAGTTTGATTTTGTTTCTTCAGTGCTTTCTGTGGTGCATTTTGCACACGTGTTTTTGATGCATTTTGCATGTTTTTCATTTTTTATGCTTATTTGGGGGGCCAATTTGTTGTTGGGTGGATTAAAAAATGCAAGACGTAAATCGTGGCAAAAACACACTACATGCTTTCTGCAGCTTCTCCATTGAATCTGGATGTGGGGTGCCCCCAAATTTTACATGATCTCTTCCCTCCTCCATAGGAAGAATCACAATGTATATTGTTATTATGATGGGGTCCTAGGAGATACACCATTTTATAAATGTTTGTCAGTGTATTTATGTTGTGTTGAGCTTGACATGTTAGTCTATTGGTCGAATATTGTATTAGATTTTTTATGATGTTGTTTTATGTTCTGTAAGTCTTTCTTAAATTGATTAAAAATAATTTAAACATCTCCATTGAACTCTATTGAACCAAAAACAACATTTTGCTTAAAAAAAAAAAAAAAGTCCCTGACCCTTTACAAAAACGCAGCAGCTGAAAAAAACATAGATGTGAACATGTCATATAGGAAACCATGTTAGATGGACTGTAGTGCGTTTCTGCAAAAAAGCATTAAAAAATTCATAGGTGTGAACGGAGCCTAAAGCATGCTGCATTCAGAGGCCGTCCACACTGCACCCTTGAGGTAAACGAGAATGTTCTGACCTGGGTTTGATTTCAAATGCAGGAAAATATATTATATGGCGGTGCCAAAGACAAGATTCAACCATGTAGTAAAATTTAACAATATTTAATTAGTATATGATAAAAAAAATAATAATAGTAAAATGCACATATACATCACACGGTCAACTTATGTATATTAAATAAAGTGGTTGTAAACCCACTCTGACAACTTGCACCTACAGGTAAGCCTAGATTAAGGCTCACCTGTAGGTGCAAGAAATATCTCCTTAACCTACACGTTTGACGAGATATTTGCAGAAAACACTGCACTGATGTCTACGGCACATGCGCGCCATAGACAACGGTGCAGGCGCACTGAGCAGGCTGGGTCTTGAATGGGATAGTGCCGGGATTATGCCAGTCCCATGCGCATGCGCGGTAGTGAAGTCATCGCCACTCCGGCCAGTCACAGCGCCCGAGTGGCGATACACAGAAGAGACTATGCAACATGGCAGTGGCGGTGGAGGGGAATGAGGAGCGCTTCGGGGGCTTCGATCTCAGGTAAGTGCCACATGCAGCTACGCATACTAGCTCATTATGCCTTTCTCTTGCAGGGTTTTTTTTTTTGCAGAAAAAACAAAAACCGGTTTACTTCCTCTTTAAGCGTTGGTTAATAATGTAGTGTCTACTCCTGACATGTTTCTCTTGTGATGGCTTCTTCAGGGACCTTGTAGGACACTAATAATTAATGAACTATAACACAGAAGAAAATAAAATATACATTGTAATCACATAAAATTGGCATTGTACACTTTGATACAATAATTTATCATTTTTTTATATAGATTATTAAAAATAAAAAATTAACCATATGATGAATATGTGCATTTTACTATTATGTTTTTATCATGTACTAAATAAAGATTGTTACATTTTATGGTTGAATCTTGTTGAATCTTGTCTTTGGCATCGCTAAATACCCAATATCTACCCCTTCCATATTTGTCAATCAAGGAATGTGGTGCATTTCTATATTCTAGAAATTCTATATTCTAGCCTTCCCGTGGCCTAAAGAAATTCCAAAATTAAACCATTCAGAGACAAAACTAAGAGTTGGTGTTTAAAACAAAAAGGTTGTGGACACCTTTACTGACTGGGCACCCAAACAGGAATAAAGGCCCTTAAAGGTAATGGCCTTTGCCTCACACAATCCAGAATTTAAATATATTTGATTGGAATTGTTTACATGGCTAATATAGGATCAAATTCTGAGAGAAAAGAATACGATCCTCTAAGTGCACTATTGGGTTCAACGGGTTTGAAAGGCAAAGGAAAACCAACAGAAGATAATGAGCTTTTTAAAAAACACTACTGAAGAGCCCAATCACAATTTACAGTAAATTGCCAAAGGAGGGGAATGACAAGATGAAAGCAGGTGGTGTCATGTTAAGTGCAATGCCAGTAATGAGATTTGCAAAACCCAGAAAAGAAGAGATAACACTAGCTTTCTATGTAATTGAAAGGAATATTCCACAGTGAACACAGAATATAAGGACTAGATACCTACTTCAAAGTATGGGACACAAAATAACAACAGCAGAATTAAAGGGCAGCAAGTTTAAAATATACATATCTGTAAACCAAACACCAATACAATATGGTTTTCTATGTTCACCCAGCTACATCTATACCTATACAAAAACAGGGTGGAGTCTCGATATAAACGCATGCTTCAGTCAGGACTATTTTGCATTTTGGATAAACCTGTATAAAACCCAGGACAGTCCCAAATGAGGAGTATAGTGAAAAAAATGTGTTAGCCGAGATTACGGTGTAAACTGAAAGCCCAACATGCAGTGCATTCAGAAATAGAAAAGTAAAAGCTAACTCCACCCTAACCTTCAGGCTTGTGCAGTTGTACAGGCTCCTCTGCTGTACTGAAATAGCTTTTTTAAATTTCACTGGGCACTGTGAGCTTTTCAGAGTGTGCATTAGAAGTGGCAGCAAGTCTGATAGAGCCTGCCCCATTTTCTTACTGGAGGATGTCCAGCCTCACCCAGCCCTTTCTTTCCCAATCTATTGGTTCCCTATGTGAAAGCAATAAAGTTGATTGTAAAAAAAAAAAGTTAAAAACGAAAGATCTATAAGGCCTCGTACAGACGAGGGGTTATCCGCTGGAAACGGTCCGCCGGAAACAGGAAATGTAATTGAAAGGTTTTCCGCTGGAAACAGGTCCGCCGGAACTGTCTGTTCCTGGCCTTCCCTTTCATATATAGGTGCACCCACCACATGTGTTTATGTTCTTATGTGCATTTATGTGGGAACGGGAGACTTCAATGTTTTCTGTGTTTGTTTTTTTATGCTTATTAGGCCCCGTACACACGACCGGATCTATCCGCTGGGATTTATCCGCGGATCAGTTCCAGCGGATAGATCCGGTCATGTGTAGGCCCGAGCGGACAATTTTCGGCGGATAAAAATCCAGCCGACGGATTCCCGGCGGATAAAAATTTTGTAGCTTGCTACAAAATCTATCCGCTGGAATCCAGTCCAGCGGACTGATCCGGTCATCTGTACAGACTCACCGGATCAGTCCGTCCGCTCCCATCCCTCGCATGCGTCGTAATGATTCGACGCATGCGTGGAACTATTTACCTTCCAGCGTCGCGCACGTCGCCGCGGCGACGGCGCGACACGTGACCGCGGATGTTTTCCGTACGGATTTTGATCCGATGGTGTGTACAAGCCATCGGATCAAAATCCGGAGGAGGAATGTCCGCTGGAAACGGTCCGTCTGTACGAGGCCTTATAGATCTTTCGTTTTTAACTTTTTTTTTTTTTACAATCAACTTTATTGCTTTCACATAGGGAACCAATAGCCCATTATGAGATAGCAAAAAGAACACATTGCTATATGCCAAGTCATCAGAGGTCTATTAGACCCCTGATTTCGACCTTCCCTCCACCAAAGCTAATGGAGCATAGATTGAGGATTAGCTTCTTTCCTGACCACAGCAGCCAGGGAAAGTGACAGCCAAAATCAGAAGTGACGTGATACAGGTCAATTCTGCATTCATTCGCCATATGAAAGCTCAGCAAATGGATTTTTGCTGGCTTAACTGTGAGAAAGGCTGTTTATGAGTATAATAGCATGCACCTTCTCCAGAAGATTCAGCTACTGTGGGGAACCCCTCCCCGATTGCTACTAGTGTACTGCAGTTCCAATGGGGATGCCATTTTTCCCTGAACCTTGGTTCCCTCCAGCTGTTCATCTGTGTTACCAGAGCTACTCTGGACTCCATTGTGAAGGCTTGTCAATAAGTATAATCATAAGTAGCTGGGTTCTGAATTATTTTACTGAATTTTCAGCTTGACTTTCTGTTGTTAGAATCGTATGCAATGCATCCACATAAGACCCCAATTGCACCAGACACACTGCCATGAAGAGTTCATGTTTGCGCGGCTTTCAACTGGTTTTCATTACAGGAAGCTCCTGCATAGAAGAAACGTTTTTCACTGGATTACTGCATAGATCTGGCAGAAATACACAAAGCACACCAAGATTCAAGAAATAATACAGATGCTCCTTGTATTTAGACAATATTTGCTTATCCTGGAGTCAAGCTTCAAGCATCGGAGTCAAGATAAACGTGTAATATGTTATGATCACTACAGATGCTCTCAACAAGCTAACGAGACAGTTCTTCACACGTGGAGCAATGTATGCACTTAATGAGGGAACCTGCGATGTTTTCAGAGTTCTCCAGATTATAATTTCAGTTGTGAAGTACTCTGATTAATGCTGCACCTGGCAAGCATTTCCAGCTAAAATCAGGAAAATGGTTCTAGCTCTAACAATTTACAGCAATATCTACGGTTTTCCTTTTAGCACAGAACCAATGAAGTGGAAAGTGCCAACACTTGCCAATCACTCACAAACTTCCTTATTTTCTACATCTTATTACAGCCCTTGTGATGCTAGCCTCAGACATGGATGACGTATAATACTCCCACATCTCAAAACTATTCACTGTACCAAAAATACAAATTTTTATCATTTACCTGAATAAAAAATTGTGAGGATTTAATGGGAATTAACAGATGGAAGCACTAAAACGTGACAAGTACTAGCGTGTGTAGGTTTACCTCTTATACCTCAATTGCCGGTGGGTCATTACAGTAAATGGTTGTTTTACTACGCTCTACAGCCATGTGAAGGCCGTATTTACCCACACAGGAACGTATCATTGTGTTCCATTCATCCCAATGCAAGTAGTTTCATTCATGTCCATTGGGACGCAGCAGCTGCACAGCCACAGCCACTACTCCCAATTTGACATCCCTGTGGGTGCACGGCCCTGAACCCACACTGTCTGCATTTGGGACCATGTACCAGCACCTACACAGGTGACAAATTGGAAGCAGTGGCTGTTTCTCTGCAGACGCAGCATCCCAATTGATATGAATATAACACCTGTGTACCCCTGTGCATGTAAATACAGGTATCGCAAGGATGTATGCTGTAGTACACTTGTGTGAACGAGGCCAATAAGATGTGTGTTGATCATGTAGCTTACAGCGGAGTTCCAACCACAATTAGCATTTTTTAAATGTATGTCCTTTCATCCTGCGTTTTTATAATATAAATCTGGTCACTTACTATTTTACAATCCGCCGCCGATCCGCATAGATATTCAAAAAAGATAGTTTATAAAACTATATCTACACCGTTGTCATTTTGCTTGTGGGCATTGTGAAGCCTACAGGCACTTACTTCCTGGAAGTCTTGGATGCGGAGTGATAATTGGACAGCGCACTGCATCCTGGGAAATGATGACACAAATTTCCCAGGAGCATTAGAGGGAGATGATGTCAGAATCCTAGGTGGATTCAAAGGCAGATTTCGTGGGACCGCATAGCAACAGGCATTTCGAGATAAGTAAAAAAAAAAAAATTCTTTTTTTTTTCCTTTTTTAGTCGTAAGCTACAGTTTAAAGCAAAATTGTTTTTTTGATGGAACCTCCACTTTAATGGTGTGATTTGTTGCCCTGTATGCACAGTCTATAGCAGAGTAATTCTTCACATTCCCGCATCCGCATTTTCTGTCTGCAATTAAATGTGAGGTTTAACCCTTTCTTGGCCGCTAGTGGGGGTTAAATGTGCCCCGCTAGCGGCTGAAATGCGCCGCAAATCCGCCCATAGCGTCGACGGTAAAAATAGCAGCGTTTTATCGCCGACGCTATGTGTGAAAGGGGTCTAAGAGCGAGCCTAACATGGATCGCCCCTCAGAGACCAAAGCAAGTCTGAATGAGCCCTAATAAATATACCGTAAAAAAAAAACGCATTTATTAGCAAAGTTTTATTATCTGCCTTCAGTTTAGCTTTACATTATATATTATAGGCTTCTTCTGATACACAAATTTGTTTGACAGATTCTGTGTCATTTGTGCTGTAAAATATGTAGCGCTATACAACCATAAAAAGAACAAAGAAGAAAAGCATTATACCCCGGAGTTCATCTATGAAATACACAAAGTCTAATGCACTTGATGAGAGGGCCTCATGCATGAAGCAGGTCTATGACTATGGAGTATAGAACCTGAGCAATATCACTGAGAATAAAGCTGTGGTAATTAACACCGTGGTTTATATGACCTATAAAACTACTGCCATCAGCAATTGTTAACGGCTACTGAACTGTATAAAAGTTAATTATCTAACAACGACCATTAACAGCCAATTAAACAAAAAATACATAAAACAAAACATTCTTCTACTGGGGATCCTTCTGAGAAACGAGGGCTAATAATCAAAGAACAACAACATTAAATTAATTTACATAATTTATAGCAAATTAATATAAAAGGCTTCCCACTGGGGAAACAGCTTTGTGCCAATGTTCTCTTTTACATACATTGAAACTAGGAATCTTAAAAGGAATCATGTGTGTGTTTTTTAAATGTATATTTTCTTATTATGTTACAGACTAAATATTTTTTTTTTTGTTTTTCTTTTTTAACCACTTCAGCTCTGGAAGTTTTTACCCCCTTCCTAACCAGGTCATTTTTTTTTTTACGATACAGCACTGGGTTAATTTAACTGACAATTGCACGGTCGTGCGACACTGTACCCAAATAAAATGGACGTCCTTCTTTTCCCACAAACAGAGCTTTCTTTTGGTGGTATTTGATCACCTCTGCGGTTTTTATTTTTTGCGCTATAAACCAAAAAAGAGCGACAATTTTGTAAAAAAAAAAAAAACAACAAACATATTTTTCACTTTCTGCTCTAAAACATTTTGAATAAAAAAATTATAAAAAAATCAAATCAAGGCCAATATGTATTATGCTACATGTTTTTGATAAAAAATCCAAATAAGCGTATATTGATTGGTTTGCGCAAAAGTTATAGCGTATTTACTTGTAATGTTGGCATTCAGACATTTTTAGCAGGACTGCGACATTGCAGCGGAAATGGAGGCTTTCCTTCTTATTGGTGTAATACCAAAATGTCAGGGTTCACAATACACTACATTCATAGTGTACTCATTCTACTTACATATGTAGCTTAAAACCTACAGGAAAAGGAGGGAGGTCACAGAAATCGGATTCCCCCTGGAAGTGTCAAATGCTGAAAAAACTTGGTGAGGCAGTAGCACGCCAGAAGAGAGGTGGGTATAATACCATTTCTATTGGAGGACACTTTCAATTGTTTTGTTTTTTTACCTGAGATGGGTGCTTTAATTTCCCATTATTCAATAGAAAATCCAGTAATAAGAACATTTATCCTACAGTGGAACCTCGGATTACTAGCATAATTCCGTTCCAGGAGAATGCTCGTAATCCAAAGTACTCGCATATCAAAGCGGGTTTCCCCATTGAAGTCAATGGAAACGAAAATAATTGACTTCAATGGCATGCAATCCTGCATGCGGCCAGAGGTGGTGGGGGCACCGGAGAGCCTCGGAAACACACAAAAAGGCCCAAAGACACCTCGGCTGACCTCAGCAAACCTCGGAAAGGCTCGGGAACGGCGTATTTCCGAGTCTTTCTGATAATCTTCGAGCGCCGCTAATCGGCTCTGCTCGACTCCCGCACCCCCCCCCCCCGGCCAAATGCGATACTGCACACCGCTTTGGCTTGAATCCTGCACGTTTTGTGAGACAACACTCGCAACCCGAGTTAGGATTTAAAAAAATACAGTGCTCGTATTGTGAAACGCTCGTTAACCACGTTACTTACAATCCGAGGTTCCACTGTATTTATAATACAACAAATTCTATAAGCCACCTGGCCTGCTCTTTTTTGCATGTCTGTAGGTGGAAAACATTAATTTAAGAAATTACTTCAATTGTTTTCTATTGGGGACCAGCTGTGCTTGATCACTCACTGCTTCATATAATCAGAGCAGATTCAATGTCCTAAAAATTAAGATAAGAATGCCAGTGAATGTAACTGGATTCACATGCTTTTTAAACCTCTTGCCACCCATGTAACACATATATATGTGCGGCAGTAAAGAGGGTAGGATTTAAAGTGATATCAATTTTTTTTTATTTAACCACTTCAGCCCTGGAAGGCTTTGCCCCTTTTATGACCAGGCCATTTTTTGCGATATTTCACTGCGCCGCTTTAACCGACAATTGCACGTGACGCTGTACCCAAATAAAATTGATGTTCTTTTTCCCCACAAATAGAGTTTTCTTTTGGTGGTATTTGATCATCTCTGCGGTTAAAATTGTTTGCACTACAAACAAAAAAAGCAACATTTTGGAATTTTTTTTTTTTTTTTAACTTTTTGCTACAATAAATATGCACATTTTCAGTTTAGGCCAATATATAATCTTCTACGCAATTAGTGTATATTGATTGGTTTGTGCAAAAGTTATATAGCCGGATTCAGAAAGACTTACGACGATAGTAGATACGCCGTCGTAAGTCCGAATGTGCGCCGTCGTATCTTTGCGCGCATTCTTAAAATGAAATACGCCTCACTGTTGCTAAGATACGACCGACGTAAGTCTCCTACGCCGTCGTATCTTATGTGCATATTTACGCTGGCCGCTAGGGGCGTGTACGTGGATTTACGTGTCAAATATGTAAATGAGCAAGATACGCCGATTCACGAACGTACGTACGCCCGTCGCAGTAAGCTACACCGTTTACGCAAGACATACGCCGGCGTAAAGATAAACCACCAAAAAGAAGGCGCAGCCCATGCAAGGTATGGACTACGGAATAGCCGTCGTATTTTACGTTGTTTGCGTAAGCGTACGTGAATGGGGCTGGGCGTAGGTTACGTTCACGTCGAAAGCATTGAGCCGACGTCGTTTCGTAGGGAGTATTTGCGACATGATTTTGAGCATGCGCCGTACGAATGGCCTTCATTTACATGGGGTCACGGTTAATTTAAATGTAGCCCGCCCACTACATGCCTACTTTGAATTAGGCGGGGTTACGCCGGCCCATTTGCGCTACGCCGACGTAACTTATGGAGCAAGTGTTTTGTGAATACTGTACTTGCCTCACTATGTAACGACGGCGTAGTGCAAATGGGATGCGCTACGCCGGCCAAAGGATACGCCATTGTATCTGAATCTGGCCAATGGTGTCTACAAAATAGCGGGTAGATTTATGTAATTTTTATTATTTTTTCTTTTACTAGTAATGGCAGCGTTTTGTTAACAATGAACTGACAGACCCATCATGTCAGTAAAGTTACCAAAACTGGAGTTCTGAATTTAGCGCAGGACACTTTTGCTGCCAGGCCCTGTGCTCCATCTTTACACCTCAGGTGGCCAGGTGATTTTTACAATTTTTTCCATTGCTTTTTTATTTTTCCCTTACAGTTTTCTGAGTTTATTAAAGACCCCCCCAAATCATGTATTTTCTAAAAGCACATGACCAGCAGAATACAAATAAGGTGCTACCGATTTTTAGGGCACAATTATATTTGCTCAAAGAATACACTTAAATCATTATTTGAAGATAAAAACACAGCAAATTTTACAAAATTCCCACTAAATATAAAAGCTTAACCTGTATTGAGTTATTAAATAATAAATATTTGTAACTTTTAAATTGCGCCCTTTTGCAAAATGGTGAAAATCGAACAGATGCAAAAGTGTAAACATCCAAATTTTAAAAAAAACGGAAGGTTTTCATTGTTCCCTTACAGCGTTAGGAATTTGTAAAAGACCCCACAAGCCACATATTTTCTAAAAGCACATAACCTGTAGAATAAAAAGAAGGTGCTACTGATTTTTTTTAGGCCCCGTGGTATTTGCGCGAATGTTTATCACAACAATATTTTCGCAAAAAATACACTAAAACCATTATTAGCAGATAAAAACACAGCAAATTTTACAAAATTCCTGCTAAATTCAAACTTAATATAAAATCCTAACCTATATGGAGTTAATAACAAATATTTGTAATTTTTATATTGTGCCTTTTTGCAAAATGGTTAAAAATTGAACGTACGCAAAAATGTAAATTACAAGGTGTTCATTTTTCCCTTACATCATTCAGAATTTGTGAAAGCACATGACCAGTAGAATAAAAA
Organism: Rana temporaria; assembly: GCF_905171775.1. Lineage (NCBI taxonomy): Eukaryota > Metazoa > Chordata > Amphibia > Anura > Ranidae > Rana > Rana temporaria. The sequence continues at coordinate 439,914,414 of NC_053492.1, forward strand.
GATTATTATACAATTTTAGCGCAAAAATGTTTATTAAATCACCATTTTTAACAAAAAATAGCAAAAATCCTTATTTGCACACATAAACACAATATAACTTACGTAATTCCTGCTAAATTCCTACTAAAGCATCGTTCAAAAGGGTGTGCTAAAGGGTACACCCATGGAGGGCCATGTTTACCTGCACGGGAATACACAGGTATTCTGTCAAATGGGACACAGCAGCTGCAAGGATAGATCTGACATCCATGTGGGTGTAGGTGCATGGATCCAAACGCAGTGTAAGTTCAGGGACACGGATGTCAAGTTGGGATCAGTGGCTGTGTCCTTGTAGCTGCTGCATCCCAACAGACATGAATGGGATTGCCTGCACAGGAATGCACGGAACACCTGTCCAAATTGACATCAATGGGACTGCCTGCATGGGGATGTATGGAACAGAAAACAGCCGGAAGTGGCCCCTATTATCTCCTCCGTGACCTTCTGGAGTTCATCTGTCTAAGACCGCGTACAGACGAGCATACATGTACGATGAAACCGGTCCGCCGGACCGTTTTCACCGTACATGTCTGCCCGGGGATTTCTGTTTGGTGGCTGTACTCACCATCATACAGAAATCCGCTCGTAAACAATACGCGGGGCGTGTCTGCGCCATCGCCGCGACGATGACGCGGCGACGTGGGCGGCACTGCCAGTTCAATGCTTCCACGCATGCGTCTAAGTCATTCGACGCATGCGAGGGATGGCGGGCGCTCAGACATGTACGGTAGGTCTGTACAGACGACCGAACATGTCCGAGCGGGCAGGATTTCAGCGGGCTGTTTTAAAACAAGTCCAGAAATATTTGCCCGCTGGAAAAAGGCGCGGCGGGCAAATGTATGCTGGAATCCTGTCCACTCGGGCCTACACACAACCGAACATGTCTGCTGAAACTGGTCCGCGGACCAGTTTCAGCAGACATGTTCGGTCGTGTGTACGGCCCATTAGACGAATTGCTGCTATTTGGAGACTATTTACATTGCAAGATATCCACTGCTGGTTGTGAGTAGTTTTCCTTTTATCCACTTTTAATAAAAAAGGATAATGCACAAGGCTGGTTCGCCCTTTTTTTCTTTTTCTCTTGGGATGCATGGAACGCCTGTACATCCCTCTGTAGCTAAGCACAGCCCAGTAGTGGTATACCCTGCGTGAACAAGGCCTTTCAGGATGTAAAAAATGTTTTTTTTTTTTTAATGTCATTAAAAACCACCGTGTGTGGGCTCCAGAGCATTTTTCCCCGACGTAAAAAATGGTCATTAAAAATGTCGAACATGCTCTAAATTTTCACGTTGTTTTTAACGTTGTCGTTTTCAACGTCGTAAAAAATGGTAGTGTGTGGGCTTTAACGACGTGAAAAAAAACGCGCACGCTCAGAAGCAAGTTATGAGACGGGAGCGCTCGTTCTGGTAAAACTAGCGTTCGTAACGGAGATAGCACATTCATCACGCTGTAACAGACTGAAAAGCGTGAATCGTCTTTTACTAACATGAAAATAAGCAAAAGCAACCCCAAGGGTGGCATCATCCGAATGGAACTTCCCCTTTATAGTGCCGTGTTGTACGTCACCACGCTTTGCTAGAGCATTTTTTTTTCACGTGTGTAGGCAAGGCCGGTTTAACAATAAATCGGGTTGAAATAAACTTCGTTTTTTTCTAGACCATTAAAAATGGTCGTGTGTATGCGGCATTAGGCTTTGTTTAGACTTACGGTTGGGGGGGGGGGGGAGAGGCATGCAGTTCCAGCGCATTTGTTGGCAAAAACTGGTGGTTAGGATGCACCATAAAGCTTCCTGTGGATGTAGAGATGTGTCTGCTCCATGAAAATATGTCCACCAGCGAGGGCCCCTGCATTATGCACAGACGTTTGTTTGGAGGGGATATGTTCACTCTGCGAAGACATTATCAGTTTGATACCCATCTGCCTTCATATCTTTCTGTGTGTCTGATTAGCACATGGAGGGACCATGAGCGTGTCCCTGCAGATAGCCTTACGTCCATAGGAATGGTAGTATAATCCAGCTATGCATTCTCTGAACAATGCAGAATAAGGATTCACACGAAAGGTGATGTGCCAATCTCACTACATGTGGGTCCCTTTGTTAAACTGTAGAGCACAGTTTAAGGCCTCATTCACACTACGGGCCGTTCGGGTCCATCTGTCACGGACCTGAACAGCCGCTCCATGCCATGAATGCTAACATATACTGTGACATACTGAAGCAGAGCATGATCCTCTCCCTTCAGAGACAGTATTTCAACATGATAATGACCCCAAACTCACCTCCAACACAACCAATGCCTTGATGAAGAAGCTGAGGGTAAAGGTGATGGACTTGTCTCCAGATGTAAACCATATTGAGCATCTGTGGGGCATCCTCAAATGGAAGGTGGAGAAGCGCAAGGTCTCTAACATCCACCAGCTCAGTGATGTCGTCATGGAGGAGTGGAAGAGGACTCCAGTGGCAACCTGTGAAGCTCTGGTGAACTCCATGCCCAAGAGGGTTAAAGTGGGTGTAAACCCACTCTCATCCTTTCTAAACTACTGCCATAGTGCTGATCTATAAGAATATAGATGCCTCCTGCATGTATCTTTACCTGTCAAATGTTTGTCCTCTGTCTGTTATAACAACTGAAAAACTGCAGATTCTGTGGGTGGATCTGTTGTCTGGAGCTCTGTGGGTGGAGTTGTGATGTCAGTAGCCCTCCTCTACACTCCCCTTGTCAACATGCATTTTTTCCTGTGTATTCCTTACATTAGATTCTGCTATGATCACTAACATCCAGTCAAAATCCAGAAAAAGTAACCACATGACTTCAGAAAAGGAGTGGGGTGGGAATTAAAAAATAATGCCTGTCTCCACTAGTGCATGATATATGTAAATAACCTGTCACTCACAGCAAGGGGGAGGAAAGGACTAAGGTTTTTCTCAGCAAGTCCGTTTTATTTCACTGAACAATAAAAGAGGATTGCTCAGAGCTGGATTAACTCTGTGTAGCAAGACTGGGCACAGATGATAGGAAATTGTATACTCTACATTGTGACATCAAAAAAAAAAATAAACATTTTCGGGTTTACATCCACTTTAAGGCAGTGCTGGAAAATAATGTATGTATGTATGTATGTGTATATATATATATATATATATATATATATATATATATATATATATATATATATATATATATGTGTGTATATATATATATATATATATGTGTATATGTGTATATATATATATATGTGTATATGTGTATATATATATATATATATATATATATATATATATATATACACACATACATACATACACAGCAATATGTGAATATGCATGGTGGTAAGATCAACAAGCTGGACACATTTGGTGAATTCACTCCACTCCCTCAGGAGAAGATGCATACGTATCTACAAAAATGCATAAACATCAATATAATCTAACATGTAATGTTACATTATAAACAGCAGGGGCAGGGAAAAATAAAAACCACCAAATTGATGGAATATCCTACCCTGAATATACTCAAAGTTGACTCAAGAATCAACACTGGGTGCTGTGTAATGGGGGGTCATCTGAGATTGTCTGCACTGGGAGCTGTGGTTGTAAGGCCTCACTTGGGAGGACCTCAAAGGAAATCCAAATTTCCAAGGTGTATTACAAGGTAAAGCATTTAATGACCCACAATGGAATCTGTAAAAAAAATGATTGTGTTGCTAAAATTTGCATAATTGATGAAGTGACTAAGTGAGTACTTATAAGGTGTAACTACTAACTGAATCCCAAAAAAAGGGAAAAAGTTTCCCAGTGCAAGAAATAAATGCAGATGTGCTTTTTTACAAAAAAAAACAAAAACTGGAAGACTAAAGATGGAATAGAAAGTATATGAGTAGACATGTTACCTAAAACCACAAAAAAGAGATAGAATAGTGTGAAAGACATAAACCCATGGTGAAATAGGTTCTCAGGGGATAAAGAACCATTAAAAAAAAAACTCTCTAGTACCCACAGCAAAATTACATTTAACCTCCCACAGAGTTTAAATATAACAGTCAATGACTGATGTTAAAAGGCTGTTTCACATAAAATGATGTTAACATTTCCTTTGCAGTTAGTACATTAGCTACTTGTACTCTCCTGGGACCCCTGGTGGTTCTTCAACTTAAAAGGATTCTCTACCTGCAATTAGAGAGGAGCCTTGCTGGCCAGCATATATAATCAACCCCGAGTGGTGGAAGACCTGACATATAATATCAGATAATAGATAAAAAAAAAAAAAAATCTGTTTCAGTCATTCTCTATACTTCGACAAGTAAATATATACAACACGCATAAAACAAGCCTGCTGCATAGACTGCTGCATTCCCTAATTTGCCTGGGTTGGGTGGGCGCCGTAAATTGAGATAAATGTAAAATGTAGTATAGTCATATTGTTATGAAACAACAAAGGGGAATAACATTGATTTGTTGCGCTAATGCTGTGTTATAGTACTCGCCTTAAATGATTAACAAGCAACAATAAAATATATTAGCAATTTTCAGATATGCTAAACTAATTTAAGCTTGTACTACAAGCAAATGTCACGGTAATTATTGTGTACAGTATTTCATCTCATAAGTAATACGGCTTGCTGACAATGTGCTGAAAATTAACTAGACTATGCTGGCCTTTCAGAAAGTACATTGCTTACCTATTCTATGATAAACATTTTTCATCCCAAATTGAATCCCGCCGTCTCAGGTTGAAACAATATCAGAGCAGTCTCATCGGCAAAGGATCCTCAAGCAGGATTCCCACACAGGGGGTACAGCACCATACAGCGTTCCAAGTAAAAATACAGCCCCCTTATATCCGCCCTTTCAGAGGAGGAATGGGAGGATGTGAGAGCTCATGATCTCCATTAAGGACAACATTTTTACATAGTAAATATTACACCCCTCAGAGCCCACATCGCATCAGTCTATTCCTTTACTATGCAATAAATGTCAAGGTGTCACTGGCACCTTCTATCACATGGTTCTTGATCTAAGGCACTTCAGCTACCCTAACACCAGATCCTGTTGTACTATTGTTGGATATTAATGACAATCTCCCCATTCAAAAACATGCTAAAAGACTGCTTTTTTTATGCATCTTAGTACTCTAGAAGAGAAATTCTTAAATGGAAACTCTCCTCACCGCCATCCTATAATGACTGGTGCCAGGCTGTCAGATTCACACTTCCTACATTCCAGTTGACATAGATGAGCAGAGGCTGCCCAGCTAAATATGTCAAAATCTGGTCCCCATAGACAGATTCCACTTGGACACCTTTTCACCTCTAGCCCTCCCCCTCAGCTCCCTTCTTCTTATTCCCCCTCCCCCTTCTATTTTTCTATGGTTTAAAAATGTCTAGATTGTTGATGAAGCTTGTTCCATTAATATGGGCATACAAGATGTCTTAAACTATGGTTTTGTAAGGTCTATATGGATGTCGAACTTCTCTCCATTTAAGGCTCAGTTCACACTGCCGGGAGTTGCGGTCAAACTTGTTAGACCCCAGGTCACATGACATGTGAAATCCCATGTTGGTCAATGAGAACTGTCTTAATTAGCACTAATGAAGTTGCTCTAACTTTAGAAAAGGTTCCTGTACTTCAAGACAACTTATATCCAACGATAGGATATGGGTCATGAATGCATTCGCTTATACATGGATATTTTGTTTTACCAGATCACTATTCTGTTAACTTAATCTTGTAATGGGTATAGTGACATCACCTATATCTCCCTGTCAGAAATAGAATGACTCCCTGTCACTGTCCCTTGCCCTCTGGTAGCCATTGGCCAACCATCTCTTCCTGTATCCACGTCGGATGAAAAACTTCTATCCTCCAGCTCAAAAATCAACATAGTCCATACAATTGCGAAGTGTGCGTAAAAATTGTTCAATGGGTATATTGCAGGCTAGTGACTTTGGATAGAAACTATTCGCATTTAAGAGGCTATAAGTGGTGATTGTTTTTTTTATACAGCTTAGTTCTAATCCTACCATCAATCCCCTAAATATGGTGAAAAGTCGAAAAAGGTAATCAATTGTTTATCACATTCCCTTGTGAATTGCAAATTATAGCTGTTACTACTTATACTCTCCACAAATTCTAAAGCCTCCTGCCTAGCACCTGCCCACAGGAAAAGGATGTTGTCAATATACCTGTACCAGGAAAAAATCCTGTCTAGGTACACAAATGATGTCCCCTTTCCACTGAAGAGCCAAGTCTCCCAGTCTCCTAGGTAGATGTTGGCATATGCCAGGGCACACTTGGTGCCCATGGCAGTACCCTGTGCCTGGTAATTTATTTATTTATTAATTGAATAGAAACTTATTATGTATTATTAAAAACTCCAAGACCTCCAACACAAAAAAAGTTATGTCTATTCTTGTTTACAGCTTGTGTACTCAGGTGCATTCATGTAAGTATGTATGTGTCATTTCTGCGGAAGCTGGAAATGACTGCAGTAGACACCGCTACTATAATGAGCTGCACTAGACTTGGGGTCCTGTGCCGAGTGGTTGCCCTGCTGCATACTGAACACAGGAGGGAGCTCTCCCACAGGGGTGTCATTCGGAGAATGCTTTGCATTTTCTCAATGTATTCTAAACAGTCTCTGGGCCTGATCCACAAAAGGGATACGCCAGCGTATATACTGATACGCCGTCGTATCCCTGTTTCTATCTATGGAACTGATCCACAGAATCAGTTTCACATAGATAGGCAGAAGATCCAACATGTGTAAGGGACTTACACTGTCGGATCTTAGGATGCAGTACCGCAGCCGCCGCTGGGGGCATTTCTCATCGAAATCCAGCGTCGGGTATGCAAATTTGCAAATTAGCACTTACGGATATCCACAAAGCTTTTACGCTTCGTTTTTTCTCCGTAAGTATTAGTTTGCCGTCGCAAAATTAGGGCTGCTTTTACAAAGTGTAAAGTTAGTACACCATGTAAAAGTAGACCCTTCTTTCTCGCGACGCTGTCAAATTTTTTTTTTTAATTTTTTTTTCCCGCCGCATCTCTTTTTTTCCCCGACGCAACTTTTTTTACCCGGCACGATTCACAAAACTCGGCGTAACGTAATTTCGCGCAATGCACGTCGGGAAAATCGCGTCGGGAGCATGCGCAGTAAGTCCGGCGCAGGAGCGCGCCTAATTTAAATGGGACCCGCCCCATTAGATTAGGAACGCCTTGCGCCGGACGGATTTAAGTTACACCGCTCAAAATTTCTAGGTAAGTGCTTTGTGGATCGGGCACTTAGGTAGAGATTTTGCGGCGGTGTAACTTAAATGCCAAAAGTTAAGTTACGGCCGGTTTTTGTGGATCAGGCCCTCTGATTGTACGAGGTAAAGATTGTGGGATTCTGAGATACGCTACGCCGCTGTAACTTACTTTTGTTTGCTTCGAATCCAGAAAGAATTCACGCCGTAAGTTACGGCGGCGTAGTCCATCTCTCGCGGCGTAATGGCGCGTAATTCAAATCGGCGAGTAGGGGACGTGTTTGATTTAAATGAAGCGCGTCCCCGCGCCTAATGAACTGCGCATGCGCCATCCCTAAATTTCCCGCCGTGCATTGCGCTAAATGACGTCGCAAGGACGTCATTGTTTTGACGTGGACGTAAATTACGTCCATCCCGATTCACGGACGACTTATGCAAACGGAAAAAAAAATTAAAATTATACGCGGGAACGACGGCCATACTTAACATTGCGTACGCCGCCACATAGCAGCTTTAACTATACGCCGGAAAAAGCCGACTAGAGACGACGTAAAAGAATGCGACGGCCGCTCGTACATTTGTGGATCGTCGGGAATAGCTAATTTGCATACTCGACGCAGATTACGAAGGGAACGCCACCCAGCGGACGCCGAAGAATTGCATTTTAGATCCGAAGGCGTACGAAGACGTACGCCTGTCGGATCTAACCCAGATGCCGTCGTATCTTGTTTTGAGGATTCAAAACAAAGATACGACGCGGGAAATTTGAAAGTACGCCGGCGTATCAGTAGATACGCCGGCGTACTCTCTTTGTGGATCTGCCCCTCTGACTTAACCTCCTCTGCACCTCGCCCAAAGAACAATTTGCATTAATTGAGAAAATGCAAAGTATTACTCAAATGACACCCATCTTCATGGGCATCACACAGGTATGGCACATACATACTTACATTGGTTCAAGCTGGACCAATGTTACCATGTAAAAATTCTATACCTAAAAACTTTAGCTCTAATTGAGCAAGCTGAAGATAGAAACTGATTGGTTGCCATGTATAACTGCTGCAGATTGCATCTGCTTCAGTTTTTGATACATTCCCCCAATCTGTTTGTATTTTTTTCATACCAAATGTAGGTCGGCAACAACATTTCCAAAATGTGCCATATAATTAGCAGTTTGGGGGGAGGGGGCAATCTTTAGTCTTAAAACAAACCTCAAGTATTATTTTAACTCTAACAATGGCTGCACAGAAACCTCGAGCTCTTGCATTACTTGCCTGTCGTTTCCTGCCCCCAAAATCCTTCATTTGCTATGTGCCTCATTATAGAGCCGTCAAAGCTGCTCTCGTAAAAATTACCGGTATATGGATATGCTGACAACTCGGTATTATGGCTGCTCCATTATCTGAGTCAACCGACTAATTATGGTGGAAAATGAATCAACAAGCACAAATCCCTATGCGTATTACTTAATACATATCTTAAAAGGACACATGAAACAACATATAACCGTACCTGGAAAACCCTGACAGAATTAATATGAGATAAATCTGACAATGTACGATGATATACAGAAGACAATTTCTTGTAGAGAACATTGCCAGGAAAAGTAGCTGTCCCACGTGTATCAGTAGCAAGGATATGCATGCCAAGTGTGAAAACACTGATAGTCAGTACATTGCAAGAGAAAGTGTTACTCCTGCTTTAATAACATGTTGTGTCAAATGTAATGTCAGATTTCACAACAAGTGAATAAAATGTGCAGTTGATGTTGTATATTTAGATTCAATATGACTGCTGAAGTATGCTTAGACCTGGAAATAAGGAACTGCTGTAGAGGCCACTATGCTAAAAAAAAAAAATGAAGGTGGAGATTGTTTAATTGTTTATATATATATATATATATATATATATATATATATATATATATATATATATATATATATATATATATATATATATATATATATATATGTCCTGATCAAAAGTTTAAGACCACTTGAAAAATGGCAAAAAACATATTTTACATTATTGGATCTTAAAGGGTCACTAAAGGAAAACATTTTTTTTATCTAAATAGCTTCCTTTACCTTACTGCAGTACTGGTTTCATGTCCTCATTGTTTGTTTTTGCTTTGAAGTAGCTGTAATTCTGCTGTGATCTCCACACTTCCTGCTCGTCTGTTTCCTTATAACCATCATACTGGGAGCTTTCTCACGGTGGTCTAAGCTGTCATTACTGTGTGTCTAAAACTTCCCAGAACCAATCAGATTCATTAAAAACAAAACACTGCCCTGGATTTCTTTGTTTTTGTTCTGTGTGTCTCTTTACTTCACAGAAACATGAAGCCAGTTTAAAAGTGAAAGTGAAACTAGAGGCACATAATATGATTGATTTTTATCTACTTTTAATCATTTTTAAAAGGAATCAATTAACTTTTATGTCTCTATACCCTGTAAACAGTCATTTCAGCAAAAAAAAAATATTTCCTTTTGTGACCCTTTAACAAGGTTCCAAGTAGAGCTTCAACATGCAACAAGAAGAAATGAGAGTGAGACAAAACATTTTTTGAGCATTCAATTTATTGAAAATAACGATTAAACTTAAACTGGTTGTTTTTCAGCTGATCAAAAGTTTAGGACCACATGCCTTTAAAAGGCCAAATCTGTGCAAAGATGTGGATTCATTGTCATCATCTGTCAGGTAATCACACATTGTGATGGCAAAGGCAAAAAAAATCTCCCTTTTTGAACGTGGTCGGGTTGCTGAACTGCATAAGCAGGGTCTCTCATCAAGACACTGGATGATCCTCGACCCAAATTAAGGCCCTTACGGGTGCTGACTGCAGCCCCATAACCATCAGACGGCATCTGAGACTAAAGGGCTTCAAAAACAAAAAACGTCTTCAAAAACCTTGTCTCCTTGAACGCCACAGAACTGCTCGTTTGGACTTTGCAAGAGAGCACCAAACATGGGACATTCAAAGGTGGAAGAAAGTTTTATTCTCTGATGAGAATTTTTTTTAACCTTGCTGGTTTCCAACGTTACTGGCATGACAAGCAGATCCCACCTGAGATGTTTTCTACGTGCCACAGTGGAGGGGGCGCCATAATGGTCTGGGGTGCTTTTTCCTTCAGTGGAACAATGGAGCTTCAGGAAGTGCAGGGGCGTCAAACGGCCGCTGGCTATGTCCAGATGTTGCAGAGAGCATTCCTCATGACTGAGGGCCCTCGTCTGTGTGGAAACGACTGGGTTTTTCAACAGGACAACGCTACAGTACACAATGCCCGCAGGACAAGGGACTTTTTCTAGGAGAATAACATCACTCTTTTGGCCCATCCTGCGTGTTCCCCTGATCTAAATCCAATTGAGAACCTTGGGGGATGGCAAGGGAAGTTTACAAAAATGGACAACAGTTCCAGACAGTAGATGGCCTTCGTGCGGCTGTCTTCACCACTTGGAGAAATGTTCCCACTCACCTCATGGAAACGCTTGGTTCAAGCATGCCGAAACAAATTTTTGAAGTGATCAACAATAACGGTGGAGCTACTCATTACTGAGTTCATGTTTGGAAGTTGGATTTCTGTTTTGGGGGGGGGGGGGGGGGGTTCGTTTTTTTTTGGAGGTGTGGTCCTAAACTTTTGATCAGCTGAAAAACAGCCTGTTTCAGTTTATTCGTTGTTTTCATTAAATAGAATGCTCAAAAAATGTTTTGTCTCACTCTCATTTCTTCTTGTTGCATGTTGAAGCTCTACTTGGAACCTTGTTAAGATTCAACAATGTAAAATATGATTTTTTGCCATTTTTCAAGTGGTCTTAAACTTTTGATCAAGCCTGTGTGTGTGTGTATATATATATATATATATATATATATATATATATATATATATATATATATATATATATATATATATATATATATATATGTCTTTATGGACAAATGGTATGATCTTAAAGTTGAAGTCTGGGCAGGTAGATGTAATACATCATTACATTTATTTTTCAATTGCCAGCAGTGTAAGTACCTGAATTTGATCTGGTATCAGCCTCTTCCCTTGACTGTTCAACAGGGCTAAAGCAACACAAGAAACCAATCAGTTAAGGTGTTAACAAAGTATGTCGATAGAAGGAGAACGCAGAGTGACAGACAGATTAGATCCTCATTGTGCCGTTTCTGCTTTTAAAAAGTTAAGCTTCGGCTGCAAACTCTCCTTCTATGGGGTTGTTTCCTGCAGACACTGTTTCCTAGCTCATGCTTCTTTTACGCTGAATAGCTGGAGTTCAGCTTCAAACTTTTGCAGCTGGACTTAGGGATCAATGGAAGCAGTTCAAGCAGTATCAGTAACCGGGTCTCATAAGTTTTAACTGCAAAAACGCCTACCAATACCATTTTAAAAAGGACATTGAAATATTCTCTCTTCCTCATACTTTGCTATCCCCAGAACCTCTACATTCCCTCCTGCACCTTTCCCTCTGCCAGGAGGAGCTAAATGAGACCAATTTGTTCTGTAGATCATTTATAGTACAGTACTATAACAATTCAACAGCACCCCAACACGTATTATGGAGTGCACATACTGCTACCTACTCTCCCTAGGACACCATAAGGCTTACTTCATATACTATAACTCCATTTTACAAGTTACAAAATGCAGACAGTGGCGTGGAGCTAAGCCTTTGGTGTCCAAGGAATGTCCATAACCCTGTCATAACACTGTAGTGACCACTCCATGATAGTGGAAAAGCTTGGACACATGACAGGTCTGGTGACTAGCAACTCTTCATTCTGTTCTGACACTTCTTTCTCCCCAGAAGTCATTGAAATAAATTGAGCTTTTCTTGCTTTGGGACTTCACAGAGGGTTCATTTGTAAAGTACACAGGTATGCTTTATAAATATTCTAGATTTTTTTTTTTTAAGCACAAGTATGGCTAAATTACTGGAGAGGTAATTATGAGCCATTAGCCTTTAAAAACAAAGGATTTTTGTACTAACCATAAGTTAAGTCAGTTAAAGGACACACCCAGTATAACTTGGGTTATACTGCTACCTACAAGAGGAATGGACACTGGCAATCAAAAAGCCCAATGCCACCCCAGTACAACTCTCCTGCTACCAGCATGCCTCAGTTTTGTAGTAAGCAATACTAAGAGCATGATCATAAACTGAGGGTGGGACCCTAAGGAAGTCTTTACCAAAGGTATTTAAAAGCAAAAAGAAGTGGGCAACACAGCAAAATAAATAAAACAAACTCGCAGACCCCCACAAAAATACAACAAAAACAAAACAAAAAATGAAGATTTGGTCTGCCCACAGCTCAAAGAGCCACCTGAAGGACCTTATGCCCGAAGCTGGAATCAAATGAGGCCGCAATGTCCACCTATTAGAACTTAGGAGAAGGTGTGAACAGAAGACCTGGGGGCAACTTTACAAATCTGGGAAACAGATACTTGATGCTGAGAAGTCCAGATTCAGATTGCCCAGAGTCACAAAAGAACGAACAGAGAACTACATGAGACTCTCTGTACAAAAATCTAAATCAAGGAGTAAGAGGCGAATGGTTTCCGAAACAAGAGAGAAAGAGCAGAAACCTGAGAGCTAGTGCTAAGAGTCAAACGCTGGTCCAGACTCAGCTGCAGGAAGGAGAACATTCGTCCCACAGAGAAACTCCTAGAGAGAAAGCCCCAAGATTCATACCATGTGAAGTGTGCTTTCCATGTTCAATAAAAGATCTTGTGGGAGATAGCCTTTCTAGATTTCAGCATCACAGGTCTCTCAAAACCTGGCTTCAACAGCCATGCCATTAAAGCTATCAATTCTGAAGCAGGGTGGCACATCTGTCCTTGAGACAGAAGATCTCGACAACCTGGCGGAGCCCAGAAAGCATCTTACCAGGTCAGCGTCCCACATCTGCCTGGGCCAGTCTGGAATTATGAGTAGACATGTGCAATTTGTTTTGTTCCAAATTTGTTTTTTGACTCAATTCATTCATTCGGCAACCCGTTTAACAAATTTTTCTGATAATGCGTAAATTTGAAAATAAGAATGAAAATCCAAAAGAACGAAAATCGGAAAATAAGAACAAAAATACAAAAATGTGAAAATCCGAAATAACTAATTAATAATTATTACCAACTTTACCAACTATTAAATTATAGGTATTGGAATTTCCTTTCAAATTTGGCTGTTGGTGAACGTAACGAATAAGAAATTATCCGAAATTACGAATTTTCCGAAATAATAAATGCCACATTTAAAACGAATGGAATGCAAAGAATTTCTAATAAATAATAATAATAAACAATAATAGAAAATATGTTTATTATTTGTTATTGTTATTAATTTGTTACGCTCAATTCATTTAGATACGTCATTTTTTATTTCGGATAATTCATAACTTCGGATGGATTCGTATTCGTTACGTTCATAAACAGCCAAATCTGAAAGAAAATTCTAATACCTATAATTTAATAGTTAGTAATTATCAGTTAGTTATTATTACTGATTTTTGAATTTTCTAATTTACAAATACCGGATCTAAACGAATGGAACATAACCAATAAAAAAAATTCAGACGTTATTAATTTATTCAAAATAACAAATTTCGATCATAACGAATGACCCGGAAAACTAAGAAAAAAAAAAGAAAAACCGAATAAACCGAAAAAGAACACATTTTTCGGCAGTGCATATGTCTAATTATGAGGATCACCGAAATACAATCATTATGATATGGTGAAGAAGGCTTTGAGGATGAAGCTTTATGGAAGAAAAACGTAAGTTCAAGATGTACTGATCCCATGAAGCCACCAGAGCATCCGCTGCTTTCGCCAGAAGATTTCTATACCTGGAAACAGTGGGCCAGATTCAGATAGGAGATACGACGGCGTATCTCCTGATACGCCGTCGTATCTCTAAGGCCGGCCGGTCGTATCTATGCGACTGATTCATAGAATCAGTTACGCATATGCCTAAGATCCGACAGGTGTAAGTGACTTACACCGTCAGATCTTAGGCTCCAATTCCAGGCCGGCCGCTAGGTGGCGCTTCCATCTTTTACGCGTCGAATATGCCAAAGAGCATTTACGCCGATTCAGAAACGAACGACTGCCCGGCGCTTTTTTTTACGCCGTTTGTGTTCGGCTTTTTCCGGCGGAAAGTTACCCCGTGCGGCGTATCCTATGTTAAGTATGGCCGTCGTTCCCGCGCCGAGTTTTGGATTTTTTACGTTGTTTGCGTAAGTCGTTCGCGAATACGGCCGGACGTAATTTACGTTAACGTCGAAACCAATGACGTCCTTGCGATGTCATTTGGAGCAATGCACGCTGGGAAAATTTGCTGACGGCGCATGCGCTGTTCGATCGGCGCGGGGACATGCCTGATTTAAATAGTACACTCCCCCTAGCCGCGGAATTTGAATTCTGCCGGGGGATTTACGTTACGCCGCCGCAAATTTATGGGCAAGTGCTTTCTGAATAAAGCACTTGCCTCAAAAAATAACGGTGGCGTAACGTAAATCAGATAGGTTACGTGGATCTAAAGATCCGCTAACCTATCTGAATCTAGCCCAGTTTGTCCAGTTTGGAAACCTGTCCAGTTTGTTTTTGAAACTGGAAGCTAGAAGGTCAACATCTGGTATCCCCCAGCTGTCACACCAGTCTTGGAAATACGAGGTCTGAATGCTGCCAACTTTCTGACAATTGTCTGCACCTGGGATGTAAATGGGGTACAAAACAGGAATGTGAAGTTCTGTTTAGGACAGGATCTAATCTATCCCCTTTCTGTGTGAGACA
The DNA here is from genome assembly GCF_905171775.1 of Rana temporaria. NCBI lineage: Eukaryota > Metazoa > Chordata > Amphibia > Anura > Ranidae > Rana > Rana temporaria. Next base: position 439,929,488 of record NC_053492.1, read on the forward strand.
TCTGTTTTCCCCATGATCGATAATATACAGTATATGATGGCCATGGCATTGTCCAACTGGACATCCGGATCGGATGATCTTCCAGCAGGATGGTCCAGTGCTGCAAAGACTAATCATCTGAAGTCTTACAATGTTGATTGGGAGACAAGAAACTGCCAACTAAGTTCCATGCGCCAACAGTGTGCCCAGGACTTCTCTCCAGGCGATCTTCCCTAATTCCAGAGTTGGATTTCTGAGCCACCAAACCAGGGACAACTGGTGATTGATGTCAAACAAACTGGTTTGTCCAGAGACTTCTCCAGGGTTGAGCTGGGGCTCCACAGCAGATGCACTGTAAAAATGGGAACATGTAGGTATATATACTTGATTTAAACAGAAGTCAAAAAGTCTCCCTGGTAAAAGGAGGCGATGACAGACCTGATAAGACATTTAGACTTCTGGAATCCAAGAGGGGGCAGGTGCCCCTTTCAGTTTGCGATCTGTGTATAGGTTGGAATAAAATCCTTGAAACCTTTCTGCCACAGGAAATTGGGCAATGATACCTTGGTCATGTAGACCCAAGAGGGCTTGATGAATATCTGATAAATTGTGCAGTGACACTGAGGAGGGGCAGAAGATGAAACTCCAGTTTGTGGCCCTAAGATACCACCACCTGCAACCAAATTCATCCCCATCAAACGAGTCCGATATGGGATGAAACGTTACAAGATATGTGACAGAGCCACAGGAAGGGAAACCCATCTGCATCCCCCTGAAGGCACAGACTACATCGGATCAAGTGGAAATTCCAACTCCTTGAAAAAAGGTTATCATCTCTATGTTGATAACTACTATACCAGTTTGCCCCGTTTCTGCAATTTTCATCGGAAAATGTAGTATATGGCACCATGAGAGCTAGAAGGAAGGGCTATCCCTCAGCTATGATTAAGCACTAATTTATAGTGCGAAACACGTCAGCTGTTTTACTCCCGTGTTGTGTACTGTGACTTGTAGTGCAGTTTTCCTTTTTTTTTTTAATAAAGACAACCATCAAGGTTTTTTGGAGTGCGGCTGTCTATATTTTCTTTTTCCATTTGCTATCCCTCAAAAGCTGGTTAATACGAAACTAAGGCCCCTTTCACAAGGTCGGACCGTTCAGGTCCGCCTGTCAGTTTTGTTAGCAGACCTGAACGGCCGCTCCAAGCAATCATATGGAGCGCGGATGTCAGCGGAGACATGTCTGCTGACATCCGACCCGATCCACCAAAAATCAGACGATACGTCCCCATCCGTCCATGGCGGATAGGATCGGGTAAGATCTGATGAAAATGGACAAGCTGTCCGTTTTTATCGGATCTCTCCATAGGAGACAGCGGCGCTGCACAGGGACTTGTCGTCTGCCGGCTCAGCGGAGATCAGCGTAGCGACTGAGTCTGCCTCATGTGAAAGTAAGCTAAGAGGGGAGTCGGCGAGATTTCAGAACAAGGAAATAGGACGTGGAGGAACAAAAAAGACATCTATATGCTTTTCTCAATCCACAACACTTACGTGGAAATCCCCGCAAGGAATGGCCCAATCCAGAAACCAGAATGTGTGCATGATTACAATTTGTTCATCGGCGAAGTCAACTTCAACGATCAAATGATCTAACCCTACCTTGCTACAAGAAGAACTTACCATTGGTATAAGAAAGTATCTATTTATCTTTTTAATACAATTCATATGTGATATATTTAGGGCCGAAACAACTAATCGATTAATCGACAACTAATCGATTAATCGACAACTAATCGATTATGAAATTAATCGATTACCATTTTCATAATCGATTAATCGGCCAGTAACATAATGGGGTTAAAAATAAAATAAAAAAATTGGCCCTTTGGAGTACAAAAAGAGCAAATCTCTATGGTAAATATTACTTTCACTGTCCCACAGTAAAAAACGAACCCCTTACAGTGGCGATATTTTGCTCCTTTTTGTACTAATTTTCGTTTTTTTAACCTCATTATGTTACTAAACATCTCAGGTCTGGGTTCACACCTCTGTGCTTTTTGCAGACACACACTACGTTCATTTACATGGTTTCACATCCATGATTTTTTCAGCTGCTGTGTATTTAGAAAGGGCAAGGACTTTTTTTTCTTTTTTTTAACGCAAAACAGTGCCATTTTGTTTTTTTGGTTCAATATACTTCAATGGAGAAGCTGCAGAAAAACATTTTTGTGGCAATTTGTGTTTTATAATCTGCCCAACAACAAATTGGCCAAAAAAAAAAATGCAAATCGCACCAAATTTTTATTTTTTAAGGATATTAACCGATTATTCGATTAATCAAAACAATTATCGGCCAACTAATCGATTATGAAAATAATCGTTAGTTGCAGCCCTAGATATATTGCAAATCCACTGAGAGACCCGTATTCTTCCTTAGCCATCAGAAGGAAATCATCACTGCCCTGATATACCCAAACAGCCCACCAGAAAGCATTTCGATCAGATGAAATAAGCAGACTCCACAAACACCATTTTTCCAAAAAAAAAACAGGCCAAAGACAAAAACAGGCCAAAGACAAAAAAAAAATGCAGGGCGTGCTCCAGAGGAGGCCTTGGGCGAGACACCGCTTACTATTGTCGCCAGTGTCCTTCCCAACCAGGCCTCTGCAATAGGTGACTATTTCCGCCATTACCATATTTTTCTACCATATTAGTGAAGAATGGTAAACGTAATTCTCAAATATGCCATTTGCTTTCACACTCCTTATGCCTCTGCCTGCTCCTGAACTGACCCCAGCCTGTTATTAGACCATGCTTCTGCCTGATGCCTCAACTGATCATACAACTGACCCTGGACTGTTTATTGACCACGTTTTTTTGCCTGCCACTTGGACTGATACTGTAGTAGTGGGATTCGTGATAACACAGGGGTCTCACTAATGTGAGGGGCTTCAGAATAGTTTTTCTGGATGGAGAAAAAACATTTTTTGATGTTCTCTGGGTTTTGCAATTCCCGCATTAGGGTCTGTAGACCGGAGACTTCAAAGTGATTTGTGTGGGAGAATCCTCTAGCCCTGTCCCCATTCTTTCCTGACTGAGGCCCTAAGCCCCATATTTCTGTCTGCTGCCGACTTACTGCCATCATGCCTCTGCCTGTCGTACAAACCGACCAGGCCTCTGCCTGCTACCTGTACTATGGAACATGCTCCTGCCTACTACAGGACCAATATTTTGGCTGTGCTGACAATATCTCTGCCTGCTGCCTGTACTGACTATGGACAATATTCCTCCCTGGAAAATTCCTTTCGCTGTTGCTGACCACGTTCCTGCCTGCTACCTGGATCAATGCTCTCCTCTGTGCACTACTAAAACCACAGGTAATCTTTTGTTTACCCTTTACTCAACAGAATGTATTTTGGGGTGTAATTCTTGGTATATGCATGCTATGTGTTAGAAATATGAAGGGCCTTCAAAAATGATAGGTTTTCAGAAAAGTAGATGTGTAATTTATGTCTCTAGAACACCTCACAGTGTTCCTTATATCAGGGTTTGACAAATTTGTTTGGAATCTAGGAGCCAGCTAAAAAAAGTTAGGAGCCAGTAAATGTGCCCCATCCAGACGAGCTCGGGCACAGAAGCGAACACATACGTGAGTAGCGCCCGCATATGTAAACGGTATTCAAACCACACCGCACGGAGACACAGGATCATGTGCCTCCGTGCGCCCCCACCTCCTCCGCGCGACCGCTGCGGCCAGTAATTGAGGCCGCAAAGCCGCGGCCTCAATTACCGGCGGGAGCGGGCGCCAGGTCACAATTTCTTGTTGCAATTGTGACCTGGCGCCCGGACATTGACGACCCCTGCCTTATATGTTGGGCCTCTCCACATGGTCAGGCTGTGGAAGAGTTTCACACATGTGGTATCATCATACTCAGGAGGAGTAGCAGAATGTTTTGGGGTGTAATTTTTGCTATGTACATGCTGAGTATTAGAAATATCTTATAAATGGACAACTTTGTGTAAAAAATAAAAATAAATGTTATTTTATTTCCAGTCTCCCAAAATTTGTGGGGAAAAAATTACATGTTCAAAAGACTCATTATGTGTCATAAAATATACGTTGGGGTGTTTGCTTCTCAAAATAGGGTTATGTTGTGGGTAATTTCGTTGTCCTGGTGCTTCAGGGCCTTCAAAACTGTAATAGGTATTCATAAATTAGATATGTAATGTATGTCTCTTGAATACCTGATGGTTCTCCTTGCATGTTGAGCTTCTCTATGTAGCTAGGCTGTGAAAGTGTCTCACACATGTGGTATCGCCAACCTCAGGAGTAGCAGAATGTGTTTTGGGGTGTAGTTGCAAGTATATATATGTTGTGTGAGAGAAATAACCTGTATATATGACAAATATGTGGGGAATTTTTTTTCCAAAGAATTGTGGGAGAAAAGTACAACTTTAAAAAAACTCACCATGCCTTTTACTAAATATCTTGGAATGTCTATTTTCCAAAAAGTGGTAAGTTGGGGTGTATTTGTACTGTCCTGGCAAGTTAAGGCCTCAAGAAAGAAAGAGAGGCCTTTAGTACATCAGGTGTGATTAATTTTCAATGATTGGCACCATAGCTTTCACACAGGACAAATAATATACAATGATTTGGGTTCTTTTTACTAAAGTAATGTAGCAGTATAAATGTTGGCCAATGTATCATTTATTTGCAAAAAAATTAGATGAAACAAAGAAAAATTAAATTTTCTTCAAAAATTTCTGCCATTTTTCATATATAGCACAAAAAAAAAAAAAAACTGTGGTGAGTAAATCAAAATCAAAAGAAAGCTCTGTTTGTGTGAAAAAAAGGACAAAATGTAGGTAGTGTTGCATGACTGAGTAATTGTCATTCAAAGTGTGAGAGCATTGAAAGCTGAAAATTGTTCTGGGAAGGAAAGGGGTATACGTGCCCAGTAGGTAAGTGGTTAATGAACAAAATATGGAAGACGTAAACCCTGAAAAAGGCTTAGCACTAGGAAAGATACAAACTCTATTTCTGTACCTGACACTTCTATAGAATACTTAAAATTCAAGGCATGTTTACATTACTATCTAGCAGGCTAATGGAAGTACGCACCAGACACTCATGCATAATTCAAATTACTATCCTCGGGCTTCTAAAGCCGAGTTAAATCTGCCTTCAAATTAGCTGAGGTGTGACTTCTTGTTGTAGAAAATGTAGCAGTCACTTGTGTACACTGCTTGGATAAAAGAATATTCCTTACAAAACCCATACTTATATTTTTTTTATCGCCATTTCATGAAAATGACAATCAAACAAAATACTAGTTCATAGTCCGTAAACTATATACGAACGTATTAAACAAAATAATGATGCAATATTGTACTGGGTATTAATGGGGTTTTTCTTACAGATTTATTGATCCACATTTGAACATTTTAAAAGGTAATATGCAATATAAAAAATGACAAGCTTTCAACCTTTTTTTTCTGTAACGGAGTTGGACGACAACAATTTAGTTAAAAATTATATACTCTACATAATTGCTATAAAGCAATTTACAAAAGAAAGGAAACTGAAAATGGCATCTTTTATTATCTAAAACCTTGTATAACCCATTCCCGTCTGCAGTCTTCATATAATCATTTCTTAGTACGATGGTCCGTGCTGAGGATAGGTTAATAAATGTCATGAATGTGAATGCTACCAACTCACCTTTTGCGTGGCCGCTAGCAGCTCATCTGTCACGGACACCTCTGTTTACCACTAATAAACCGGAAAACAATCGGAGTGGTTCCCAATCACATGATCACTATTTCAGCATTGATCACATACAAACTAAAAGTTTATTTCAGAATTACTTTTTTGACTTGCAGGGTTCACTGTAATATGTTGATGGAAGTATGCTTATTTTTAAAACTATAGTTGTGTGATACAATTAGAGCATTAAAATATATATATATTTTACATTTGTGAAAATATATCAATATACCATGTGTTATATCAATCTCCCTAAAAAGGAGGTAAAGCTCAGCATTAATGTTTGTGAAAAGGTTTTTAACATTTGTAGATGACATTAAGAATACTGATTTTCTTTCCTTTTTTTTTTAACTTCAGAATGCATATGTATGATGTGTCCATTGTGCTTCTCTTTTAGTTTAGTAGTAATCCCACTCCTCTGATGCACACCCATCCCATCCCCCATAATTTTCTGGTGTGGCGGGTGTGAATTAAACTCAGAAGCTGTCATAGGCACTCATTAAGAGTGCTCGATTATGCCAGCCCTTTCTACCCAGCGCCTTCAATAAAACATTGTAGAAGCCATACTGCAGCTTCTATGAATGAAACAGGTTATATGAATGGAGAAGGTCGACCAATCATCAACCCGTCATCCATTTATAGATCATGATTCATTAATAGAAGCTGAAGTACCGCTTCTGTGAATTGAGAAGCTGGGCAGAAAGAATGGGCCCCTCAGTTCTATTAACCTCTGACACCCCTGAAAACTACAGCAGCATGGATTGGGGGGCATCGGTGGTGGAAGATTACTACTGAACTAGAAGACAGAAGCACAAGGAACACGCCTCAACGAGGTTAAGCAATGTCCCTTGTGCTTATGTACTGTATTGTTTTTGTTTGTAAACTAAGGCTTTAAAGTTTTAAGAAATTATCAAAAATATTAGATAGTAAACTGGTGGTGGTATAGCAAGGAGTGACCATATATTACCTACAAAGACAGTGGGCCAGATCCACGTAGCCCGGCGTAATTTTAGGCAGGCGTATCGTATCGTAGTTACGCTACGCCGCCGCTACTTTGAGAGGCAAGTGCTGTATTCACAAAAGCACTTGCCTCTAAAGTTACGGCGGCGTAGCGCAAATCTCCCGGCGTAAGGGCGCGGAATTCAAATGATGAACAGGGGGGCGTGTTTTATGTAAAATAAGCTTGACCCCACGTAAATGACGCTATTTTTCGTACGGTGCATGCGCACGCATGCTCAGTATCACGTCGAATTTTCAAATTAAATTACGCCCGCTCAATGCCTAGACGACGTGAACGTAATTTACGCAAAGCCCTATTCGCGAACGTTTTGTGCAAACGACGTACACGACGGAGAATTCGACGCTGGCCCGACGTCCATACTTAACATTGCGTACGCCGGGGTAACGTTACGCTGAAAAAAGCCTTACGTAAATGACGTAAAAAAATGCGCTGGACGGACGTACGTTTGTGGCTTGGTATATCTAGCTAATTTGCATACTCGACGCGGAAATCAACGGAAGCGCCACCTAGCGGCCAGCATAAATATGCACCTTAGATCCGACGGCGTACTAAGACGTATGTCAGTCGGATCTAGCCCAGCTTCAGGCGTATCTTGTTTTGTGGATACAAAACAAAGATACGCCGGAGCATCCTAGAAGTTACGCGGCGTATCAATAGATACGCCGACATAACTTCTTCGTGGATCTGGGCCATTTACTATAGATCAACACAATTATGTGCCACTTTGTGTTGGTCTATCACATAAAATCCCAATAAAATACATTTAAGTTTTTTGGTTGTAACATGACAAAATTTGAAAAATGTCAAGGGGTATGAATACTTTTTCAAGGCACTGTAAACTCCCTCAATCAACTTATGATGCTAGCATTAGTAAATACTGTATATAGGAAGGTACAGTATATTAGATTTAAACTTTCAATTTAAACTTGCAATTCTTCTGTTGCTTCTTGGTTTTTGGCCTAGGCCAAAATTATGTCCCAGAAGTCTTCATGAATAATTTTTTGCTTTCATCTTGAAAAATGTGCAGAGGGGCTTTCTCAGCTAAGCATGCTCCCCTGCTTGAATGCCTGGGCTAAGAGCAGACAGATTCCAGGAAATTAATGCTACAAAAATCATCTGCCTTTACTCAACATGGCCACTGCTAAGGGGTGTTTTTCTCAGCGCAAAAAAAAAAAGCATGGAGGCATAAAAGGATAAGCAAGTTTGCACTGAAAATTTAAAATGAATTAAATAGCATTTTTAGTTTGTGGTGCTCAGATACAGTTACATTGCGCTTAAGGATAGGTATAGGAGCTCTTTAACTTGATGCATACAATGTGAAAATGTCCTTTACATAAAAAGAAGTGGCAATTTCTGAAGTATTGAAGATTAATGCTGTGTGGGCAGCACAGTGGCTAAGTGGTTAGCAATTCCACCTAGCAGCACTAGGATCAGTGGTTTAGATGTTCTTCCTGTGCCTGCGTGGATTTCCTCCCACAAACCAAAAAAATGCTGGTAGGTTAATTGAGTCTTGTATAAATTGACCCTTGTATGTATGCATACAAGTTTGGTACCTAAGATTGCATGCTCCTTTGAGGGCAGGGACTAATGTTAATGTACAATATATATGTAAATTGATGGCGCTATATAAGTGCCTGTAATTAAAAAATCTTGGGGGTAGCAGCAATTTCAGTGTGTCATGCCAGCCTGAACGTTGGGTTTAGGACTTGCAAGCCCACTTTTATTGAAAAGAAAAGGCCATCAGGCTTTCCACGCAGGGGTTTCAGCTTCAAACAGCATCAATTCAACGCAAATTGTTTAGCCTCCTCGCTATCTGTTTTTCTCATGCCCCCCCCCCAGCCTTTCCTTCAGGCGAGGCGAGAACCGACACTCAGCAAGTGTCTAGGTCACACGCTGCTCCCTTGCAGCACCATTGCCTAAGCACACCACATTGTCCTTGTTAGATGTCTGGCTGGACAGGGCACACATCTGCCACACTGGACAGACCTGGACATGCACACACACTGCCCCTGCAGCTGTTTGTCTCCTTGTCAGGGAGCCTCTTGCCTCAGGTGGAGCCCTTCTGACTCCTATGCTGAGACCTCCTGTCTCCTGATAGGAACCCTAAGCTACCTGGAGGGTGGCTGTTGGCCTTTCATTGATGCAGATAGACAAGTTGCCAGGAGCCATGGGAGTGTATCCTCTATTACTGGGATCTTCAAACTACGGCCCTCCAGCTGTTGCGGAACTACACGTCCCACTCGGCATTATAAAACTCACACATTCACAGACATGACTAGGCATGATGGGAATTGTAGTTCCTGAACAACTGGAGGGCAGTATTCTGGGAGACCCCTACTCTATTACATACCAAACTGGCACAATAAAAAAAATTAAATGCACATGTAGTTATGAAAATACAGTCACCAAAGATGCTAAATTAGCATACAAAATGTTGGTAAACTAATGAACAAACCAGCCAGAAACTCGGTCGGAAGCTGAATTCTGCCGAGGAAACTGGTCGTGTGTACGGGGCCTGAGAAGCATAGTAGTGACATCACATAATCTCACTTTAAATTGCATTAGACTTTCAGCCAGAGACACAGAGGTTGATTTACTAAAATAAAGAGTGAAAAATCTGGTGAAGCTGTGCATGGTAGCCAATCAGCTTCCATCAGCTTTTTTCAATTAAAGTGTTACTAAACCTACAACAGTACAATTAGTCTGGATATGCAGTAATGCATGCTTGTTAAAGTCACTGAGGAACCTAAGGGGTCAATCTTCCCGAATTGTGTAAAAAAGGCTATTTGATCCTGTCTTCTCTGATCCTTCCCTTCTTCCATTGTCCCCAATCCATCTCCTGATAAGACAGAGCCTTGGAGCAACTCTGCACATGCTCAGTTTGGTGTGTATTGCTAGAGAGGATTTTTATTTTTGGGAGGGTGCATGTGATCAGCACAGGGCCAATCAGCACTGTCCAGACAGAGGGTCAGGGGTCCTGCAGCCTCATTGGACAGTCGGAGGAGATTGAAAACTCCTCCTACAAGCTTTAACTGGACACAGATAGAAGCCACAATTATGTAGTTACACTTCTATATACTGCTAATGAGAAAATTTATTTAGCAGTTTATATTTACTAAAATGATTGAATTTCCATGTTCTGTGTACTGTGGGAGACCAGATATAGTGAATGGCTTTCCTAACACTTTACACTTTGACAAAAAAAAAAAAAAGATGGAAGTGGATCAGTTTCTTTACAGACCTGCATCAGATTCTGCACTCTACGGGCCGGATTCAGATAGCCTTTACGCCGGCGTATCTATTGATACGCCACGTAAGTGCTACGAAGCGCCGGCGTATCTTCTTTCTGTATAGAATTTCCCTAAGATCTGACCGGCGTAAGTGTCTTACACCGTCGTATCTTAGGCTGCATATTTACGCTGGCCGCTAGGTGTCGCTTCCGTATATTTACGCAATAAATATGCTAATTACGTTGTTTACGTTATGCTTTTTCCGTCGTAAAGTTACCCCTGCTATATGAGGGGTATCCAATGTTAAGTATGGACGTCGTTCCCGCGTCGAGTTTTGAGAATTTTACGTTGTATGCGTAAGTCGTTCGCGAATAGGACTGTACGTAAGTTACGTTCACGTCTAAAGCAATGACTATTTGCGGCGTAATTTCGAGCATGTGCACTGGGATTTCGGGCATGCGCCGTTCGTAAAATACGTCAAATACATGGAGTCACAGTGAATTTAAATAAAACACGCCCACATCATCCACATTTGAATTAGGTGGGCTTATGCCGGACCACAGACGTTACGCCGCCGTAACTAAGCGCGCAAGTTCTTTCTGAATACGGAACTTGTGCCCTAATTTACAGCGGCATAACGTATCTGAGATACGCTACGCCCCGCCGAAAGATACTCCAATGTATCTCAATCCGGCCCTACAGCTTTAGTAAATCAGTCCCATAGTGTCTTAGATAATTTTGGACTGCAGATATAAAGCTATGAGGGCACAGAAAGTACATTGTTATTTTTTAGGAGAAATTCATAACAAAATGCTAATTTTTCCAGGTACTGCTTAGGCACACTTAACATTTTTAGTTGTTCACCATGTAATAGCACAGCTTCACTTTTTGAGGTCAGGTTGACTTTAAAGACATCAGGAGACTGAGTAATCTTGACTTTGGCAGAAATTGAGGCCTCATATATAGCCAAAAACTTGAATGCAAAGGGATTTATCAAGACAAAATTTTAGGACCAAAACAGGTAATTGTGCTTGCATGTCAGCAAACCTGTTCCCTTATGTCGCGTACACACGGTCGTTTTTTGTGATTAAAAAAAAACGACATTTTTAAAAACGTCATTTAAAATCACTGTGTGTGGGGAAAATGTTGTTTTATGTCTTCTGAAAAACGAAGAAAAAAAAATTCAAGCATGCTTCAATTTTTTATGTAGTTTTTCAAAACGTCGTTTTTTGTGTCATTTAAAATTATAGTGTGTGGGTAAAACAACGTTTAAAACAACGTTTTTAAAACCGCGCATGCTCAGAAGCAAGTTATGACGCGAGCTTGAATGGAACAGAGTGCCGTCGTACGTGCGGAACGTAACCGCGCTTTTCTAGAGCATTTTGAAAAAACAATGGTGTGTAGGCAACGTCGTTTTTTAAAATGAAGTTTGAAAAACGTCGTTTTGTTTCATGATAAAAAACGTTGTTTTATTTCATCACAAAAAACGACCGTCTGTACGCGGCATTAGAAATATTTTTGGCCTTATCAGGTTCTTATAAGAACATTTGAAAATCATTGTAAAAATTAAAAGGTAAATAAAATGTAATGGCAACGTGAATCTCCACATTTTCCTATTTATACAACTGCAGTATATACATTTGGAAAGTAAATATTAATGGGAGATAAACAACTTACAGCGATAATATTAGAATTATATTTGGATCACAGACTGTCAGCATAACACATAGGCAGATGGATAGAGACATACACAGATAGATATTAGAAGAGTTACCATGGAGAGTAATAGGTTATTGCTCGTGTATTGTACACCCACAAGCAAGTCATTTTACTCCACTTCGGCTCAGAAAGGCCCTTCAACCAGAACAGAAAATTATGCAATTATTTCAAAAGTAACTGTAGAGAAGGTTTACTCTCCTACTGTCTGTTTAATCGCTGCACTTATTTATTGTTGTTCAGTTTCTAAATATAAATACATAGGTAGTAAAAAAGGGACCAGCTAGCGGGATAAGTAAGGAATGTCCTGCTTCAGTAAACATTCATTAGTCCCTGCTGAGCAATCGGTATAAACTATCCTGGAACACGCTGTAAATGTTCTCCTTGCCTTCTTTTTTGCAAGTTTAACCACTTTAGCTCCAGAAGGGTTTATCCTTTCAATGACCAGGCTATTTTTTGCTTTTCGGCAATGCAGTACTTTAACTGACGATTGCACGGTCATGCAACACTGTATCAAAACTAAATGTATATATATGTTTTTTTCATGTGTTTTTTTTGGTGGTATTTGATCACCACTGGGTTTTTTATTTTTTGCGATATGAATGAAAAAAGACTGACAATTTTGAAGAAAAAAAATTATATACAGTTTCTCACAGAAGTTAGTACACCCCTTACATTTTTGTAAATATTTTATTCTATCTGTAACACTGAAGAAATGACACTTTGCTCTACAATGTAAAGTAGTGAGTGTACAGCTTGTATAACAGTATACATTTACTGTCCCCTTAAAAAAAACTCAACACACAGCCATTAATGTCTAAACCGCTGGCAACAAAAGTGAGTACACCCCCAAGTGAAAATGTCCAAATTGGGCCCAAAGTATCAATATTTTGTGTGGACACCATTATTTTTCTAGCACTTCCTTAACCCCCTTAGCGGTATCCCCGAGCGTGACTCTGGGTGGTTTTTCCATGCTAGGATCGGTATATCCCAGAGTCACGCTCGGGGTAGATGTGCAGAGCGTGCAGCGGCGCGGCTTACCTGCACGCAGCATCCACAGACAAAGTTACTTACCTTGTCCCTGGATCCTGCGATGCATCCCCGCTGTGTGAGCGAGCGGCGTCCTCGCTCGATTCACAGTGTCCCCGTGTGCCGCCGATCTCCGTTCCCTGCGACGTTACGACGCACGGGGGCGGAGAACGGCGCCAAATTCAAAAAAGTAAACAAACACCTTACATACAGTACTGTAATCTATAAGATTACAGTATACTGTATGTAAAAAATACACACCCCCCTTGTCCCTAGTGGTCTGCCCAGTGCCCTACATGTACTTTTATATAATAACAACTGTTCTTTCTGCCTGCAAACTGTAGATTGTCCATAGCAACCAAAAGTGTCCCTTTATGTCAAAAATGGTTTTAGAGCAGCTAGAAAACAGCGATAATAAATTATAATCACTTGCAGAATTGTGCGATAGCGATTTGTGGGGAAATTCGTCATAAAAAAATAAAAGTAATGACAGCGACAATTCTGCAACTGAGCAAATTCATTTATTTTTTTTATATTATTTATTATATTATAATTTATAATTTTGTTTTTAAAAAAAAAAATTCATACCCGGGATGCCTACTAGACTCTTGTTTGATCAGATTTAAATGAGTTATTCCTAAGAATTGCAGGCCTACAGTATAAAATGGTAAATTTCCTTGCAAAATAATTCCAGACAGAATCATACCGCCAGGGAGGTTAACCCTCTTGGGCATGGAGTTCACCAGAGCTTCACAGGTTGCCACTGGAGTCCTTTTCCACTCCTCCATGATGACATCACAGAGCTGGTGGGTGTTAGAAACCTTGTGCTCCTCCACCTTCCGTTTGAGGATGCCCCACAGATGCTCAATAGGGTTTAGGTCTGAAGGCATGCTTGGCCAGTCCATCACATTTACCCTCAGCTTTAGCAAGGCAGTGGTCGTCTTGGAGGTGTGTTTGGGGTGTGTTATATTGGAATACTGCCCTGCGGCCCAGTCTCTGAGGGGAGGGGATAATGCTTCTGCTACATGTTGGCATTCATGGTTCCCTCAATGAACTGTAGCACCCCAGCGCCGGCAGCACTCGTGCAGCCCCAGACCATGACACTCCCACCACCATGTTTTACTGTAGACAAGACTCACTTCTCTTTGTACTCCTCACCTGGTTGCCGCCACACATGCTTGACACAATCTGAACCAAATAAGTTCATCTTGTTCTCATCAGACCACGGGACATGGTTCCAATAATCCATGTCCTTAGTCTGCTTGTCTTCAGCAAACTGTTTGCGGGCTTGTGAATCATCTTTAGAAGAGGCTTTCTTCCAATTTGATGCAGTGTGCGGCGTGTGGTCTGAGCACTGACAGACTGACCCCCCACCCCTTCAACCTCTGCAGCAATACTGCCAGCACTCGTACGTCTATTTCCCAAAGACAATCTCTGGATAGGACGATGAGCACGTGCACTCAACTTTTTGGGTCGACCATGGCGATGCCTGTTCTGATTGGAACCTGTCCTGTTAAACCAATGTATGGTCTTGGTCACTGTGCTGCAGCTCAGTTTCAGGGTCTCGCCAATCTTCTTATAGCCTAGCCCATCTTTATGTAGAGCAACAATTCTTTTTTACAGATTCTCAGGGAGTTCTTAGCCATGAGGTGCCATGTTGAATTTTCAGTGACCAGTATGGGAGAGTGATAGCACCAAATTTAACACACCTGCTCCCCATTCACACCTGAGACCTTGTAACACTAACAAGTCACATGACACCGGGGAGGGAAAATGGCTAATTGGGCCCAATTTGGACATTTTCACTTGGGGGGGTGGGGACTCACTTTTGCTGCCAGCGGTTTAGACATTAATGGCTGTGTGTTGAGTTATTATGAAGGGACAGCAAATTTACACCGTTATACAAGTTATACACTCACTACTTTACATTGCAGCAAAGTGTCATTCCTTCAGTGTTGTCACATGAAAAAATATAATAAAATATTTACAAACATGTGAGGGGTGTACTCATTTTTGTGAGCTACTGGATATGTATATATATATATATATATATATATATATATATATATATATATATATACACACACACTATATAATATATGAAACTAAAGGCCAATTTAAAAAAATACAATTCTCGCAGCCCTTTTTTTATTGCAAAAGATTCCGTACGTCTTTCTGCAAAAAAAAAAGTGTCTTGCCTACCTGCCCGCAAAGTTTCTCTAAATGTACTCCACATGGCAGCTCAGGTTACAATCCCACCATCTGCTAGGTTACAGAGTTGCATGCATGTGAGAGTTATATCATCTAAGGCTGGCCAATCAAGAGAGCGGACAACGCAGAACCTGGAATAAGACATCAGTGGCAGTGACGGAGTAAAAAAGAAAAGGGATATCGTAGTCATCCAAGCGTTGAAGTGGGCATGTGCCACAACGTGCAAATATACATGGAAAAAACCTGGATTCAGCATAGCCAAATTCCGTTTTAACACTTGTGCTGCATCCCCTCCCCTCTTTGTTTGTTCTTTTGCACACGTGTTAAATTGCACATTTTAGGTCTGAAATGTACCCCTCCATGTTAGCTTATGTGTCCATGCACACATAGACTTATAGCAGTGATTAGTGGCAGAAGCTTTTAGAGGCAGGAAAAAAAAAGCCAGTGCGTCCAGGAGCATCAGAGTTTGGATAGGAAAAATGCTTGAAACTACTAAAAGCTGCTAAAAGCTGCCAAATGTTAGCGATTGAGCATTAAAGAGGAAGTACCCCTGTTCCACGAAGCGTCAATGCGCGTGAGAGCCGCCAGTCACAGCAAGCTCTCCTTTAGAATCGGCACGATCTGCATTTCTAAAGGGCACCTGCGCTGTTGTCGACGGCATATGCGCCGTAGACATTGGCGCCTTTATCTTTTGTAAATATCTCCTAAACCTTGGAGGTTTAGGAGATATTTAGAGCACTTACAGATAAGCCTTAATCTAGGCTTACCTGTAGGTAAAAGTGGTTGCAAAGGGTTTACAACCACTTTTATTCATTTCAATGACCAGAATGAATGATTGATTTTGATCAATGAAATTAATAAACGTCTAAAGCCCCGTACACACGGCCGAGGAACTCGACGTGCCAAACACATCGAGTTCCTCGGCCAGTTCAGCCCTGAAGCCGCCGAGGACCTCGGCGGGCCGAGAGCTCCCATAGAACAACGAGGAAATAGAGAACATGTTCTCTATTTCCTCGCCGAGGTCCTCGTCGGCTTCCTCGGCCGAAAGTGTACACACGGCCGGGTTTCTCGGCAGAATTCAGCCAGAAACTCGGTCGGAAGCTGAATTCTGCCGAGGAAACTGGTCGTGTGTACGGGGCCTGAGAGTTTGATGCCTGTAAAAGCTTGTATAAGTTTTAGGCTGCTTTCACACTGCGGTTTTCAGGCGTTTTAGCGCTAGAAATAGCCTCTAACTAACCCTGAAAACCGCCTCCCCATTCATTTCAGTGTGACTTTTCACACTGGAGCAGTGCGCTTGTGGGACATTCTGAAAGCAGCATTTTTGGACGGTTTCGGAGCGGTGTGGAAGCGTCTGCAAACCGCAGATTTGCAGCAATTTCAAAGCGGCGAGGTGTGTGTGAACGACAAAATTGCAGAAAGCATATTTGACACACCATTCACTTGAATGTCACCTAAAATCTTGACGTGGTTCTGCCGCGATTGTCACGCGATAAATTGTGATGTTGCCCAAAAGTAGCACCTGAACTGACAAGATTCACACGTTGTGGGTTGCCGCGACTTGCAGAGTGATTTTAAGTGCCATTAAACTGAATGGCATGTCAAAAGGGCCTTCTGCGATTTGTCATCAACACCTCCCCGCTTTGAAATTGCGGCAAATCTGCCCGCGATTTGAATGCAGTCTAGTAGTTACTGAAGGCCAACTTTAACATTTTTTAAAAAATGATGGTGCATCCATTCTGTTTGTTACCAGGCAGCCAGACAACATACTCCAGACGCCTTGATAGATGTAGGGGCCTGTGCCTCCCTGTGCTACTGGGAGACAGAAATATCACTGTAAAGCCCCATACACACGGTCGGACTTTTGGCCAACCAACTTCAAAATCTGCAACTTTTCTAATTTGTCTGACCGTGTGTACGCTCCATCGGACCAACTTTTCGGGTTTCATCCGACAAAAAGTTGGGTCTGCAAACAGACCAACTTTTCGGCAACAAAAGTCCGATGGTGCCTTGTCTGACCGTGTGTACAGCAAGCCAACCAACTTTTTGGACAAAGTGCAAATACGCATGCTCAGAACCAATGTTAAAAGCAACAAACAATAGCAGAAGTTAACCAAAGGGTGGCGGTAAAGAGCAGAAAAGAGCAAAAAAAAACATGTGGGCCCAGATTCACGAAGCTCAGCGCATCAATAGGCGGGCGTATCGCAATGCAGATACACTAGACCGTCGAAACTTAGAGAGGCAAGCAGCCTATTCAGCAAGCAAATGCGCGCTGCGATGCGCCATCGTAATGTAATTTTGATGGCGTAACCCGACGTAATTCAAATTGGGAAGGAGGTGGGCGTGATCCATTTAAATGAATCGTGACCCCATGCAAATTAAGGTCCGAACGAACGGCGCATGCGCCGTCACGTGATCGCATCCCCCGCGTCCCACTGCGCATGCGCCCCAATTCGCCGATCGTATTCCCCCCCACGATAACCCAGCCCACCGTTTCCGCCCAGGGCATAAATCCGCCCGGACATGCGCCAGTCAAGTGCAAAAGTACACCTGCTGGTTTTGGTCGTTTGGTGTGGCTACTTTTGCTTTGTTCAGATCTAAAAAGATGTCTGAGGCTGGCACGAAAGATAGGAGGGAAAAAAACTTTCTTATTGAGGAGAAGGCGGTGATTATAGATGCCATGAGGAAGTATAACAAGTTCCTCCACGGCAAGGAAAGTGGCTCGACCAGCAAGGTCCGTAAGGATCAAATCTTGGCACAGATTGCTGCGGAGGTGAGTGCCCTTGGCTATGCCAACCGGACCCCAGACAAGATCGCCAAGAAGATCAACGACCTGCGGCGTCTTGTGAAGGAGAAGGTGGCCAAGATCAAAAAACACAGTAGGGGCACCGGAGGTGGACCAGCCCTGAAACTAAGACTGACACCTGATGAGGAGGTCATTGCCAGGTGCCTGGAGAAGGAGCAGGTGGAGGGCCTGGAGGGCTTCGAGTCAGTTGATCAGCCCTTGAGGACAGGTGAGTGTGTTTTTTCTTTTATCTGGTGTATAGCATGTGGGGGGGGGGGGAGTGAATATGTGACAAGTGTGTGGGTCCACCAACATGTTACTGTTTTGTGTCATCCACAGATGTGCAGGATGAAGCGGGCCCATCCTCGGCTGCTGGCCAACCAAGCCCATCCCAGGATACCAGTGTCCACACCTCTCCATTAGAGGAAGTGGAGGAGGAGCACGGGCACCTGGATGATGGCATATATCTGGGGGATGAGACCACCGTCGCTGGACCCTCCCATACCTCCATAGGGGATACCCCCCCAAGGGACTCCAACTTTATTGTAACCCCCCCAAGGGCCTCCACCCTTTTGGGAAGCCCCCTAAGGGCCTCCGACCTTTTGGGAAGCCCATCCTCCCTAAGGGAAGTTCCCTCAGGGTCCTCCCCATACATTCGTCCCCAAGCCTCACCTGCACCCAGGAAGGCAATTAGGAAGACGAGGGGTGATCCTGATGCCTTAGAAGCCACTTTGGCTATGGACCTGGCCAGGCAGACCCAACATGTGGGTTCTGTTGCATGTGATATGCGCCGGGTGGCAGCCAGCCTGGCCTCCATGCAGCAGACCCAGGCTGCTTTCACTGCCACCATTAGTGAAAATGTGCAGGAGGTCAGTGCCAACAGCACTGCGTTGGTGACCTGCGTTAGGGACCTGGATGACACTAATTCAGGCCTTGTGGCAGAGGTGAGGAGCCTGGGAGTGGCCATACAGGCCAATACAGCAGCCATTGAGGCGGTGGGGAATCAGACCACTGCGGTCCTCACCCGCATAGCCCTGGCTTTAGAGGGTATCCAGGCAGCCAGGGAGAGACCGGGGGATGTTCCTCCTCCCAATGACCCACCCCCCCCACCCGCGGCTGCCCCCAGGCAACAGAGGGCACGGAGCCTTGGCACTAGGCGTAGTACACGTCGGGCCAGATGAGTGCCATTTATATTATTTTATTTTTATATTCTATTTGATTTTTGGTTATTAATTGATACTCATGATATGAGTGATATTTTTTTATTATGATACTCGATTGGAGTTGTATTTATTTTATTTTTATTTGGGATATATATATTGACAAATATTTTCTGAAAAACATACAGCAACATAATTGGAGCCTTGACGTGGCGTTGCTGCTCCCAAGTACCGCACGGTGTACTTCGGTCTAATCCAATTTATTGGTGTTTGGGGGGGGGTGTGTTAGGGACCACAGTGGGGTGCATGCGTGCATTAGCATTGTGACATGTTTCATGTGCGTGTTGCACGTGAAAATAAGCCTTCCACGAGGCATCTCCTGACTGCTCTTCCCTCTGCAGACGGGGGACCCTCGGGTGGGGGGGGGAATGTCTGGTTCGGGGGTCAGGTCATGACGGACTTCAATCTGCAGGCCCCTTCTCATTGCGAAATTGTGCAAAATGCAACATGCCCCGATTATCTGGCACACAAAGTCTGGGGCATACAACAGTGTACCCCCAGACCTATCTAGGCATCGGAACCGTGACTTCAGGAGGCCAAACGTGCGCTCCACCACTCCCCGGGTACGTATATGAGCCTCATTGTAGCTTCTTTCTCCTGGTGTTTGTGGGTTCCGGAATGGAGTCATGAGATGGGGTCCCAGGGCATATCCAGAGTCACCTGTAAGGGAAAAGACAGGAGGATGTTAGTCATGCATGTGCCCCTCGTGATGTCAGCATCATGGGGGGGGGACAGTAATGCCTGACACCCATGTCACTCACCAACCAGCCAGCTGTCCCCATACACGTTCTCTTCAAATTGTCTTGGGATGTCGCTTTGCCGGTAGATAAAGCTGTCATGGGTGGCTCCAGGGTGTTTAGCACATACGTGCCATATGAGGCCTTGAGCATCGGTTATTACTTGTACATTAATGGAATGCCAATTCTTCCTGTTACGGTACATATGCTCAGCGTCACGGGGGGCCTGGAGTGCCACGTGAGAACAATCAATGGCCCCCACAGTGCGTGGAAATCTGGCTATTTTATAGAAATCGGTTCTTGCCTTCATCTGCTGGACCTCCTGGGTGGGTCTCACAATGTGGTGGGACATCCGTCTCAGGATGGCGGGTACAACTTGGTGCACGCACCTACTCATTGTGGATTGGGACATCCCAGCCAAATTTCCACTGGTTCTTTGAAATGATCCACTGGCAAAAAAATGCAGGGTTGCCATGACCTTGAGCAGTGGCGGCACTGCTTGTGATCGATGTGTTGGGTTGGTGAGGTCATCCTGCAGGGATCGTACTATTTCCATGATGGCTTCAGTGTCAAATCTCAACAAGCGAAACACCTCCGATTCCACCATGCCAAAGAGGTCCATGCGATCTCGGGGTACCCTCTCCTGTGCCCTCCTCCTCCTCCTGCGTGCTCGTAGACGCCGTAGTACTATGACCACGGCTGCCCCTGACATGTTGGCACACAGATGTGTTGTCCTGCAAGTGTTGTTGCTCAGCTCCTCTGTCACGCTGCTGCTGTTGTTGCTGCTCTCCAGCTGACCTGTGCAAGTCCGTTGCAAAGTTACCCCTGCTTTTATGAAGGGTAACTTTAGATCGGGCTAGCAGCTTACGCGCACCGCGCGTAGCCTACGACGGACAATCGTACGCATGTGAATCGGCATTTCGCCCTCATCTGCATAATTGAATAGCTAATCAATGGGAACGAAGAATACGCCTAGCCTAAATATGCGCCTAAGTTTCGCCGGCGGAGGACAGTTGCGTTGGACGGGTGAAGCCTAAGTTCACGTGTATGTGCTTCTGTGGGTACCGCGCATCGATACGACGGCGCACATCTACACTTACGCCGCGTATCTCGAGATACACCGTCGTATCTGCTTCGTGAATCTGGGCCGTGATGTCAGGAAAGTTTTAGAAAAGTTTGCAGAAAAGTCTGACTGTGTGTATGCTATGGGTGTGGCCGGACAAATCAATTAGGACAAAAATCCAAGGAAAATTTTGTTGGATGTCTGACCGTGTGTATGAGCCTTAGAGCCGGTTCACACTGGGGCGATTTGTGATCCGACTTGAAATCGCCTCAAGTCGTCCCAAGTCGTGCTGTCAAGAAAAACAATGCAAGTGAATGGGAGCGGTGTTAATACACACGACTCAAGGCGATCCGACTTCAAAAGAAGTTCCTGTACGACTTCAATCCGACTTGTAGGCGATTCCTACCCATTGATTTCAATGGAAGTAGCTTTCAAGTCTGATCCCTGTTCATAGTGAGGCGATTTTGCCAGAAGCAGAGAGAAATTTACCCAGAAGCCCCCAGGTACTCCCCTGTCCCCAGGCAGCCCCCACCTTCTTGGCACGGATTACTTTCACTTTCTTAGTACGTTGTCTCTGTTTGCATGGCTGCCAGAGTTAGGAAAGAGGCCGTGGATAATGAGTCCCTTATAAGGCTGGTAAAAGAGAGACCATGCCTCTACGACAAGAGGGACCCCTTTTACAAGGACCAAATGAAGAGGGACAATGCCTGGCTGGACATTTCTCTCCTGACCTTTGAGGATTGGGGCATAGTGTCTGAGACCGACCGCACTGCCAAAAGTAAGTTTAACCTTTTTATATATGTCTATTTTCCTTGCCTAGGCATGCTGGTTGTAGTTCCATACATGCCACTTGTTTGCACAGAGAATGGCGGCATGAACTCCCTCTTGAAGACAGCAACAATAGAGCACACCGGCATCAATAGATCCCCTGGCAGGAACAGTATATCCCATGCTGGCAATAGTAGATGCAGACAGGAACCATAGATTCCCCAAAAAAGTAGATCCCTAACAGGAACACTACTTCAAATGACAAGAACAACAATAGATCCCTGAAAGGAACACAAGTTCACTTGAGAACAACAATAGATCCTTGACAACACTAGATCCCTGGCAGGAACAATTAGGTCCCCCAAAAACAATAGATCCCTGATCGGAACACAAGTTCACATGAGAACAACAATAGATCCTTGACAAAACTAGATCCCTGGCAGGAACAATAGATCCCCCAACAACAATAGATCCCTGATCGAAACACAAGTTCACATGAGAACAACAATAGATCCTTGACAACACTAGATCCCTGGCAGGAACAACAGATCCCTGATCGGAACACTAGTTCACATGAGAACAACAATAGATCCTTGACAAAAGTAGATCCCTGGCAGGAACAACAGATCCCCCAACAACAATAGATCCCTGATCGGAACACTAGTTCACATGAGAACAACAATAGATCCTTGACAAAACTAGATCCCTGGCAGGAACAGATCCCCCAACAACAATAGATCCCTGAAAGGAACACAAGTTCACATGAGAACAACAATAGATCCTTGACAAAACTAGATCCCTGGCAGGAACAACAGATCCCTCAACAACAATAGATCCCTGATCGGAACACAAGTTCACAAGAGAACAACAATAGATCCTTGACAAAACTAGATCCCTGATCGGAACACAAGTTCACATGAGAACAACAATAGATCTTTGACAAAACTAGATCCCTGGCAGGAACAACAGATCCCCCAACAACAATAGATCCCTGATCGGAACACAAGTTCACATGAGAACAACAATAGATCCTTGACAACACTAGATCCCTGATCGGAACACAAGTTCACATGAGAACAACAATAGATCTTTGACAAAACTAGATCCCTGGCAGGAACAACAGATCCCCCAACAACAATAGATCCCTGATCGGAACACAAGTTCACATGAGAACAACAATAGATCTTTGACAAAACTAGATCCCTGGCAGGAACAACAGATCCCCCAACAACAATAGATCTCTGATCGGAACACAAGTTCACATGAGAACAACAATAGATCCTTGACAACACTAGATCCCTGATCGGAACACAAGTTCACATGAGAACAACAATAGATCTTTGACAAAACTAGATCCCTGGCAGGAACAACAGATCCCCCAACAACAATAGATCTCTGATCGGAACACAAGTTCACATGAGAACAACAATAGATCCTTGACAACACTAGATCCCTGATCGGAACACAAGTTCACATGAGAACAACAATAGATCTTTGACAACACTAGATCCCTGGCAGAAACAACAGATCCCTCAACAACAATAGATCCCTGATCGGAACACAAGTTCACATGAGAACAACAATAGATCTTTGACAAAACTATATCCCTGGCAGGAACAACATATCCCCCAACAACAATAGATCCCTGATCTATTGTAACGCACAGAGAGCATTTTAGACACAGGAAAACAGGGAACAGGGAAGAAGAAATCAAACAGGAAGAAGAATGATGTCAAAAGAGCTTAGTAGCTCTGATTGGCCATTTCTGACATTCCCTGTCCTGGAGGCGATTTATAAATCGCCCCAGATCGCCTCAGATCGCCCTGTGGTTCACATTCAAGTCGTGTCGGAATCGCCTCTGGAAGTCGCGCTGGAAGTCGGATCGCCCCAGTGTGAACCGGCTCTGAAGAAGAAAATATTTACCAGTGTACTATGTTTTGCAGCCATTTTAGGCAAAAGCAAAACAAGTTGGGTTAATTTACTGAAGGGTGCTTAGGCCTTATGTACACTGCTGCTGGTAAACGGACATTTAGGGGCAGTTGGGCATTTTTTTTCAACTGCTCCTGAACTCTCCTCTATGTTATCTTATCACTACATGTACACAGGGTCGTTTATAGTCGTTTCTAGGCAGCCGAGTTTAGAGGCTTTTTCTGGAACCCAAAAAAATGCGTTCAGAAGCTGTGTTTAGAGGCATTTCAAGCGCCAAATGCGGTTACGCCTGGCTGAACGCGGCATGTAAATGCGGCTAATCGGCCGTTTTTAGATGCCGGTTTCTAGCAGTAAAGTTAAATCGTTCAGGAGATGTTGAACAACGTCCCGTGTACATGAAGCCTAACTTGGTAAGGAAAATGTTTGCTTAGTTTACTAAATAAGGTAAAGCTGTGTTTACATTATTCATCCAATGAAGCAAAACTATTCTTTGCACATGATTGGGTATGCAAAACGAATACAGAATCCAAGTATTGACTATGCAGAATGATAATTTGTTTAGTGGAGTTTCTTACCCCCGTCTCTACCCCTGTACTGTAAAAAAAAAAACAGCAGGGAGAAGGACGTGTATTGTAGAGGGATGTTTATAAACGCCACTGCAGAAATAAGGCAAGGACAGCCAGTGCGCCTGATAAATGTCTGACTGAGCTGATCGTCATTAGTTATGGGGCACTCAACATTTGTCACCAACGTTCAGGGAGGCACACACCATTAACCATCAACATTTAAAGGGGTACTCACCACCATCAACTACTATAAGGGGGAACTGGCTGACTAACTTACCATTGAAATCTACAAGTTGTTTTGTGCAATATGATGTCCTGACCATTGTGCTCTGATTGCTGCACTGTATATTATATGATCTAAATGAAACAATTTTGGGGGCAATTTAAGGCTTCAATAAATGCAATACAATAGGTTTTTATGTATTTTTTCCTTAAAAGTGGTTGTAAAGACACTGGGCTAGATTCATATAGCATGGCGTATTTTTATGCTGGCGTAACGCATCCCAGATACGCTACGCCACCGTAACTTAGGGCGCAAGTTCCGTATTCATAAAGAACTTGCGCCCTATTCGTGAACGACTTACGCAAACGACGTAAAATTTTCAAAATTTGACGCGGGAACGACGTCCATACTTAACATTGTGTACGCCTCATACGGTATATCAGGGTTAACTTTACGCCGAAAAAAGCCTAACGTAAACGACGTAAAAAAAAATGCGCCGGGCGGACGTACGTTTTTGAATCGGCGTATCTACTAATTAGCATATTTCTCACGTAAATCGATGGAAGCGCCACCTAGCGGCCAGCGTAAATATGCAACTAAGAAACGACGGCGTAAGAGACTTACGCCAGTCGGATCTTAGCCTAATTTCGGCGTATCTTGCTTTCTCAATACAGAAAGAAGATACGCCGGCGCAGCTTTGAATTTACGCGGCGTATCAATAGATACGACAACGTAAATTCTTTCCGAATCTAGCCCACTGTGCATTATCCCTAGAAACCCCTGTGTTACATTAAATTATGTGCCCCAGTGTATGTGCTGTTTAAAAAATATGCCGCTTTATACCTTATTCCATATTGCCGCTCGGCGATCACATGACCGTCCGCCGCTCTCCTTTCCCGATCTGATAACTACAGTGGGTCGGGCTGAGGACCCTCCACAGACATCAGCTGGGAGGAGGGGAGGAGAGGAGAAGAGCGTCAGGCGGTCACATGAGCGCCAAGCGTATAAAGCGGCATATATTTTTAAAAAAGCACATACACTGGGGCACATAATTTAATTGTAGGAAGAACACACAGTTATTTTAGCAGCGGGAGGGGTGGGAGCAGGTCGGTCCTGTCACTAGCTGACAGGCAGGGAGGGAGGGAGCAAGGACAGACATCGGGATACAGCAGCCATGATAGACGTGGTCAGTGTACAGAGGGAGGGCAGCACCAGGCAGGATCAACCGGGTATTTTAGATGATACAAAGGGCCAAAAGTACACACACAAGCACTGTGCAGTTATTCATGCTTTAAAGGAACAGGATCAATTTAAAAATTGTTTTAGGGTTACAACCGCTTTAATATAGTATATAAATAAAAAAGAAACAGTGGTTATTAAAGCGGAAGGCTTAGGCGATTCCTTCCCCCCTCTGGTGCCACATTTGCCACCTTTCGGGGGGGAGTGGATATCTGTTTTTGACAGGTACCCTGTCCCCACTTCCTTTCGGACCTTGTCTTGGAAGTATATTAAAAAAAACTCTCAGCAGGTTTAATATGCAAAAAAAACATTAAAAAAATTCACCCTATACAGGCATTCGCATCAGCGGTGCTAGAAAAACCGCCTAGGTGTCAGCGTGCGTTCCACCTAGAGCTCAGCGTGACACATCTTGACACGTTTCGACATTAATGTGACGTCAAACCTGCTGAGAGTTTTTTTAATAAACTATGCTAGGATGAGTTCATCCACAGACCGCTGTGAGGAGGGGACGTGTGGAGCCGGACGATGGCTACACCTTGGTCACAGAGACCATTTAAGCCTTATTTGACCCTTCTTGTTATATGACAGAGATGGTTAACATCTAGTGAGTTGGGATCTTCATTTCATCTTCATGTGTTGTTTTTGGGAGCACACAGAGCAACGTGGCAGTCAATGTGGGATGTACACGGCAGAAGTTTTTTTGAGCTTGAGAGAACTTTACATACTGGATATCACATGAGAAAATGGGCACACAGTTTTACATTATTATTTGGACTTAATGATTAACTAATTGTGTGTATCATTTATGCATTTACTGTATGTCTTAGTTTAACACATGGTATACTGTTTTAGTAGCAAGAAGCTGTTTTTCACCTAAAATTATTTTCTTGTGGATTACTAATTACTACTCAAGTAGTTAAGGCTATACCAATCAAGAGTAGAACTATCCATTAAATAAACAACAGATTTCCACCAGATTTCTACAGATTCCCTAGTGGGAAAAAATCTTCAGCTACAACTAAAAGGAGCTTGTGGGAGCTGCTTATGGTAGAAGCCCAGTGACAAAAGGTGACAAACAATATTGTGGTACTGCAGTAAAAGTCTATGTACAAGAGGCCTTTTATAAAACACTTACTTCTGCCTCCAATAGTGTACACAGTCCCCCCCCCCCTCCTACTCAATATGAGACTTGATGAAAGATAACCCTTAACCGAGTCTTTCTGCAATGTTGTGTAATTAAAACATTTCTTGCTACGGGCTGCAAATATATCAGCAAGGCAGTAGGAGTTATATTGAGTATAATTGGAGTATGAGTAGGGTTGCTATTAAAGTGATATTAAAGCTTTGTTTTTATTAAAATATAAAAAGGAGGTTTATACTTACCTACTTTGTGCAATGATTCTGCACAGAGTGGTCCCATACCTCTCCTGCCGGCACTCTCCATTTCTTCTCCCTGTGAGTGCCCCCATAGCAAGCCAGCTGCTGTGGGGGCACTTGTGCAGACGTGCTTCTGAGCCGGACTGTGTGAGGCCATAGACACACACAGCATGGCTTGGTCACATCCTCTGCTCCCTTGGATTTGACTGATGGCAGCAGGAGCCAATGACTCAGCTGATGGTAGTGACCACTGAAAGCAACAGGGGGTATTATTCCTGCTCGGGCCATGAAGTAAAGCATTGTGGCATGTGCACACCCCAGGTCACTGCACAAGGCAAAACTTTACACACAGAGAGACTGATATCAATGGAGGATTGCTGCATGGGTACTTTTACAGCCAACAGGAACTGTTTAAGAAGGACTGAACTCTGGAAATGATGCCTAAATAAAGGCAGGCATATGACAAAGGACAAGTCCCCAGTATTGCCTGTGGTCTCCCTGGAGGTAATCTTTCCTGGTTATTGACTTACCATGTCTTGTTCTGCACTGTCTTTCTGTGGAGCTGGTTATCTTGGTAGAGGCAGGGCTTTACTTCCAGAGGTTCCAGTAAGGAGAACGGGGAACAGCACAGTAGTGAGATCATCACATTTTCACTCCAAAACTCAGAAGACTAGACATACAGCTAAGAGTTATTCTCACATACCAGAAAATGCTCTGCAATTTTTCAGGAGGGATTTTAGACAAAAGATAATTTTTTACGGTTATCTTATCAAAGTACAGACAGATCAAAATGTGACTGGTTCAGCAGGGATTAGGAAAATTTTGATCTGTGTGTGGCCCTCCCTATTTGACAGCAACAATTGTTAGATCGACTTTTGTAAAACGATCATACTGGGGAGCTTTCATTAATTAGCGTCTGTAGCCAATTGACTGCAGCCACTGATGGCGGAGATTTCCTCTGTCAGAATACAAAGTCTCGTGGCCAGGTGTGGGGATTTCTGCCTGGTTTGAATGAGGGAATCTGTTTTTTTTTTTTTTTACATTGAGCCCACTGGTTATACCCAGGCTAGCATTTCAAGTTCTGGGCCAAGATGTACTGCCTGACATATCAAGTGTGCCAGCGACAGACCAATAATGTAAAAGGTTGGGCACACTAAATAGGTTTAAGAATAGCAAAAAAATGCTGCGACTTTGACACAGATACTAGTGGCACCATTCAGCTTTATTAGTAAGAACTTTAAAGAACAGGAAAACTTTAATTTTGCCTTTGAGAACAAAAATAACTGAAGCCAAGACAGCAGCTTGCCTCACTGGTGTCATTTAAGTGTCAATAAATGCATTGATGCTAAATGTGTCAAAGACTCCAGCTGTTAAATCATTAAAATGGGATGACATGATTGGCACGCTAGTCCACCTCAAGACTTGACAAACACATAGAAGCAAATCACAATAAATCAAACTTTCTCACTAGGGGCAAGTTAAATGGCCCAATCAATGCCAATCACAAGTCAGTACCAAATTAACAAAACGACACATGGAGGCTATTTTACGTTTTTCTTTTTTTTTCCCCCTTAAAGCAATGCTATATTCCCTCTTCAGGAGAGCTTATAATGACGAAAACCTGCCCTTTTCATAAAAAATAGTATATTAAAATATTGAAAACTGTTGACAACTGCAATACATCTATCCATCAAGTTAAATCAAGTTCATAATTTTACAAATTCTATTTACTACTTAGATCAAAACATTCCTATGCTATCCTCTAGAGTAGACCCCTTTGATACTGGGTCGCATTGCAGGCGATATAACGCTAAAAATAGCGCCTGAAGAGCGACCTGAAACAGCTGCTGCTGTCTCTCCAGTGTGAAAGCCCCAAGGGCTTTCACACTGGAGCTGCGTGCTAGCAGGACGGTAAAAAAAATCTTTGGAGCAGTGAAGGAGCGGTGTGGCACCGCGGCTATACCGCCGGCAAATCGCTTCGCTGCAGAGGAAATTTGCGCTAGTTTTAACCCTTTCTCGGCCACTAGCGGGGGGGTAAAAGCACCCCGCTAGCAGCCGAAGAGTGTTGCGAAATTGACGGTAAAGCGCCGCTAAAAATGGCGGCGCTTTACCGCCGACGCCGCCCTCACCCCAGTGTGAAAAGGGGTCTTAGTAATTGTACCTGGCAATATCATTAGTTTTACAGAAAACATTGCTCAAATTTTTAGATTCCGCTATGGAAGTAGCCCGTTCCATAGTTTAAAAACCAATTCTAAATGAAAAAAAATAACAACAAAAAAATCTACTACACTTCCCCATGAGAGACACGAGAGATCTCCTCTTTTTGCATACCACGCTTTCACACTCTACTTGTTTATCCTATTAATAAAACAACTTTCCCATTGATATCAGAAAAATTCACTACACCTCACTAAAGAGGTAATCTCCTACATGTCAAAGGACTGCCCACAGACCAGGGCTTCAGGAAAAAGAGGGCAGCACTGGAGCCAGCCAGAGCAGGGAGTCAGGTGAGTAATGCAGTCTCTTGCTGTCCCCCCTGGACTTTAACCTTGAGCAATTTTCCCCCCTTGTAGCGCAGAGGGGCCTCGCTGCAAGGGTCTCTTTTTTTGTTGGGCTTGGCCATGAACTCCATTTCTACTTCTTCTGGGGGATTCCAATGATTTCATAGGCTGCTAGTGATATATCATCTACTTCAGCACCTATTCTACATAACGATATTGGTCGAATAAATCAATGTATGTATGTATATATGTATGTATGTATGTATATATGTATGTATATATATATATATATATATATATATATATATATATATATATACACACACACACCCCCATATATATATATACATACACACACACACATATATATATACACATATATACACAAAAATATGAGGGGTGTACTCACTTTTGTGAGATATATATATATTACAAGCACGCACAATAAAATGGTGTTTAGCAATATTCTGTTCTACATTCTATGTAACATTGAAGAAAGGTGGCTTTAAAAATATTCAGACATTTTTGTTAGGCTTTTACGTTATATCATCTGTATTGATACACTAATGTGATCATCAAGGTGTCGTTGTAATCAGACAATTTAATAAAGAAACAATGGTAATAAGTGGTGAATATACTGAACTCTTGTCAGAGACAGATTTATTAAATGTATTATTTACACAAATCCAGTCAGTAGAGCAGTGCTTTTTATTCTTCAGGATTTTATATAGCAAGGCAAATCATTTCAACAATATCTGTATACATGCAAAGACACTGGTTAGAAAGGAAAGTCTAGCCATGTAAGATTATACATTTGTTGAACAGCGTGCTCTTCCGATAAACCTACAAAATTGCCAATGGCAACAAATAACTTCTATTATTATCAATTATTTAAAGTAGATCTAAATCTTCACCTGGATGACATTTTGTTTGCTAAAGCATTGTGGATCATAAAGACCTGCCAAAGTTGTGATTTTTTATTCAGTTTTCATTAATATTTTTTTTGTATTTCTGGGCTGCTGGACTACCTTGAACTGCTTCTTTTAGCCATTTCCTGTCTACATACAAACACTCCAGCATCAGCTGCACATTCATCATTGCTCTCAATTAGTAGCAACTAGCAACAGCAGACCATGCCTGAGCAAAGTATGTTGGAAAGGTTGCGTGTAATCTTTACCATAGACGCATATAAGGGGATGACAATGCAGGAGCAAAATTTGGAGTCAGTCATAACAGGAAGGACCTAAATAAGGTCCTTCATGACATGATTACCAGGTATCAGTGCCAGGACAAGGTCATCCAGCGCCCCCTCTTGCCCACCCCTTGTCACGGCCCTGCCAGGTATCCCTTTAATAAAGCAGCAAAGTCTGGAAACAATGTTCACACTTACTGACCACTACTGTACCCACCTTCATTCCACTCCTGCACATACTGAAACTCCTCTCTAGCAGATAGTGTCTGCAATCATCCCTTTCACACTATTCTCCTGCAGCTAGTGCCTTTCATCATACCCTCCACCCTTGTCCCTTCTGTAGATAGAAAGGATGAGTATGATGGCTGTTGTCAGATTCTCTGCATTACTCTCCTGTACATACTGCCCTCTGTCATATCCTCCACACTCCTCTCCTGTACATACTGCCCTCTGTCATATGCTCTTCACTCCTCTCCTGTACATACTGCCCTCTGTCATATTCTCCACACTCCTCTCCTGTACATACTGCCCTCTGTCATATCTACTGCACTCCTCTCCTGTATATACAGCTCCCTGTCCTATCCTCTTCACTCCTCTCCTGTATATACAGCTCCCTGTCCTATCCTCTTCACTCCTCTCCTGTATATACAGCTCCCTGTCCTATCCTCTTCACTCCTCTCCTGTATATACAGCTCCCTGTCCTATCCTCTTCACTCCTCTCGTGTATATACAGCTCCCTGTCATATCCTTCACACTCCTCCCCAGCAAATACTGCCCTTTGTTAGATCATCTGCACTTCTCACTAGTGCATACAGCTTACCGTCATATCCTCTGCACTCCTTCCCTGCACATACTGTCCCCCCTCATATCCTCCACCCTTCTCTTCTGCACACACTGCCTGCTGTCTTATCCTCCACATTCCAGCAGATATTGCCCACTGCCATTTTCTCTACCCCTCTCTCCTGCACATATTTTCCACGGTCAAATCCTCAACACATTTTTTTCCTGCAGATACTTCATATCCTCCACATTCCTCTCCTGCACATACTGTCTACTATCATATCCTCCGCACTCCTCTCCTGCACATAATGTCTACTATCAGGCCTCGAAACACACGACCGTTTTCCTCGACAGAATCCATCAAGAAACTTGGTGGCAGAGCTTTTTTGCCGAGGAAAACGGTCGTGAGTATGTTTTTCGTCGAGAAAACTGTCGTGGATCTCGACGAGCAAAAAAGAGAACAAGTTCTCTTTTTCCTCGTCTGGGAGTCTCAATTTCCTCATCGTGTTCCTCGTCGGGCTGGTTTACGACGAGGAACACGTTCGTGTGTATGCTTAGAAACCCGTGCATGCTCAGAATAAAGTATGAGACGGGAGCGCACCTTCGGTAAAAGTAGCGTTCGTAATGGAGATAGCACATTTGTCACGCTGTAACAGACTGAAAAGCGTGAATCGTCTCTCACCAAACTTTTACTGAACACGCAGTAACATAAGATTAGTAAAAGCAGCCCCAAGGGTGGCGTCAGTGGAATCGAACTTCCCCTTTACAGTGCCGTCGTACGTGTTGAACGTCACCGCGTTTGAGAACGAGGAGATTTTGTCTTGACAGTGTGTAAGCAAAGAAAGCTTGTCAAGATTCTCGACAAGCCTGACAAGGAACTCGTCGAGGAAAACGATGTTTCATTAACGACGAGATTCTCGGTCGTGTGTACGAGGCCTTATATCCTCTGCACTCCTCTCCTGCAGATACTGCCCACTATCATATCCTCTGCACTCCACTCCTGCACATACTGCCTCCTGAATTATACTCCTCTCCTGTACATACAGCCTCCTCCCATATCCTCCGCCCTGCACAAACTGACTGCTGTCTTATCCTCCACACTAGTGCACTGCATATATTTCCCACTGTCGTTTTCTCTACCCTCCCCTCCTGCACATATTGTCTCTTGTCAAATCCTAAACACATGTTTTTTTCCTGCAGATACTGCTCACTGTCATATCCTCCATACTCCTCTGCATATTCTGTCTACCATCATATCCTCTGCAACCCTCGCCTGCACATACTGCCCACAGTGTCATATCCTCCGCACTCATCTCCTGCATATACTGCCCACTGTCATATCCTCTGTACTCCTCTCTTGCACATACTACCAGCCATCAAATCATTTGTACTCTTCTCCTGGACATACTATCCCCTGCTGTATCTCCACATTTTTCTCCTGCAAATATTGCCCACCATCACATCCTCCACACTTCTCTCCTGCATATCCTGTATGTTGTCATACCCTTCAATACTCCTCTCCCGTCCATACTGCCTGTTGCCAATACATACACTGCCTGCCTAAATGCTGATTAATTATTTTTTGTAATATTCCTTACCTTGCCTGTCCCGTACAGCACACACTTTTGTTAGTTAACCTGTTAAAGCAGAGGTGTCAAACTCAATTTCATCGTGGGCCACATCAGCATTATGATTGCCCTCAAAAGGGCCGGTTGTACCTGTAAGATTAGATGTCCAGCGCATTGCCTCCCCTTACATTAGATGCCAAGAGCCCCCCCACCATCAGAAGTTGAGTCCCCCACCCTCCCTTACATCACAGTGCACCCCCCTTTCCTTATGCTGCTGCTGGGAAGAAGCTGGATGTATTGCTTAAAAGCAGAAAGTAAGGGTCTTGAGGAGGACCAGAGGAGGGCTGCAGCTGCAGGAGAGGTGCAAGGGCCACGTGAAATGGCCTGGAGGGCCGGATTCGGCCCGCGGGCCTTGTGTTTGCCACCTATGTGTTAAAGCTTACTGTATATAAGATTTTATTTACATATATTTAACTTTTACATTTCTGGGATAATTATGTTGGCTGGATGTGATATTGTATAACACATGATCAAATTATTTTCACTGAATATCTGTGTGTTAAAAGATTTTCTTGACAAAATTTCCCCACCAAAAAACAATCAGGCCAATTTTTAAAGGACAAAATCTAACATACAACCCAGAGATCATGTTATTGAGGCAGCTATGGTCCAGAATTCTGATATTAGAATCAAATTAAATGCATACTATTGTACAAAGCAGCTTCTTTGTGCAGATAATCCTGATAGTTTGTATTTATATGGTCTGCGACATAAGAATTCTCCGGTGTAGTGTTGGCTAATGTCTGTCTAACCTGCGTTACAAACAGCAGGATTTCACTGGTTGCTATAGGCAGCAGCTCCTATTTTCATAACGTGCCCGCACTTCTCATGTTCTTCCCTGTATGAGGCCCGGAAAAGCAGCATAATTATTCAGCTGAATCCCTAAATACCACGGTTACCTGAAAACTGCAGCTGCTGGGAAGCTATTACAGTATTATAAGCCCGGTAGATGAATTGATGCTTGGCATAAAATGACTGTTTCAAGTAACGTCTCTCTGACTTGGCATAACTGTATATCAATGCTGTAACACGTACATAGTAAGTGCTTGGCTGGAAACAGTAATTCAAATTCATTTTATGTTTTTTAATACTTCCTTAAGTCTTCTGTATGCTGTAATCATATCCTGGGCACATGGGGCCGCTGGGTAATTTAAAACTGCATGAGTACAGCGTTAAATATAAATGTTGCATAAGTTCGTGCTCATGTATGCAGCTTGGTAACACAGAATCAATACAGGTAAGGTTTGAAGGGTCAAACAAAACACCTGTGATAGAATGTGCTGATGTAAGCAGTAATTCTGTTACTCATGGCAGAATGTTATTTCTGGGGCAAAAGACTTTTCTTGCAGTGAAGCCGACTGGGTTCTGCTTCACTGTCTCACAACTAGCATGCACCATTTAAAGTGTTTTTAAAGCCCAACGGTTTTTTATCTTAATGAATTTTATGCATTAAAGATAAAAAATAAAAAAAAGTGTCACAGACTCCCCCTTATACTTACCTGAACCCCATCAGGATCAATCGCTGTGCATGAGAGTTGTGGCGCTTCTGGCTTTGTCCCTTCTCTCTGAGCAGATCGATTTGGTGCCTAGCTGCTCCTTTGTCACATTAGAGCTGACACAAGCTCTTGTCTTGTCTTATTAGAGCTGACACAAGCTCTTTCACTGCCTGCACTTCTAGCTGTTTTTAGCACATATGGACTTATTAGAGACTGAAGCGGCACCATACATTTTTTTTATGAGCACCTAGGCATGTGCTCTTGCATTGCCCTTGCAGCCCTTGTCCTGGTTTCCAGAGTGCTCAGACAGGAATTGCACAGGTAGCCACTACCATCATTTCAGGTATGTCCTATTGCATGACATGTTCATTGTATTTTGCAAATAATACAATGAACTAATGTTATTAGGCTATTTTCACTCCAGGGCAATAATTACATTGTATATATATATATATATATATATATATATATATATATATATACACACACACACACATCACCCCTAATTGACGATTCACCAAACATATATGTGTATATAAATGTGTACCAAGTGCTCGTATGCAAATATTCTTCTCAGAACAGTGTAAAAACACATACATATGCGTACTATACACGTATTAAAAATTCCTTACCACAAAAAAAAAAAAAAAAAAACTTTAGTGACAAAAAAAAATATATATAAAAAAATGTATATATATATAAAAATTAAATAGAGGATTTCTAAATTGACCCTCTTCCCTTTAAAGTCCCAACGTGATAACCAAGTGCTCATAAGCGATCAATGCTCCTCCTGTGGAGTGTTAAAACACAACGTGATTTCACCACATCCGTGATAGTCCCATCACCGCTAAGAATGGCCACTCACCAGATCACATTCAATAAATGCCTTTGGTTCATTCCCAGGTATCTTGGGTATATTAATGTGGTCTTTTTCTCTACAAAAGCTCACAGAAAGTATAGTAGTAGGTAAAAAAAAAAATATTATTTAAAAACAAAGCATATATTGCACTCACATTTTGTTGTGCCCGTATGCCGGCACCAAGCTTTAATTTTTATATATATTATATATATATATATATATATATATATATATATATATATATATATATACAGGGAGTGCAGAATTATTAGGCAAATGAGTATTTTGACCACATCATCCTCTTTATGCATGTTGTCTTACTCCAAGCTGTATAGGCTCGAAAGCCTACTGCCAATTAAGCATATTAGGTAATGTGCATCTCTGTAATGAGAAGGGGTGTGGTCTAATGACATCAACACTCTATATCAGGTGTGCATAATTATTAGTCAACTTCCTTTCCTTTGGCAAAATGGGTCAAAAGAAGGACTTGACAGGCTCAGAAAAGTCAAAAATAGTGAGATATCTTGCAGAGGGATGCAGCACTCTTAAAATTGCAATGCTTCTGAAGAGTGATAATCGAACAATCAAGCGTTTCATTCAAAATAGTCATCAGGGTCGCAAGAAGCGTGTGGAAAAACCAAGGCGCAAAATAACTGCCCATGAACTGAGAAAAGTCAAGCGTGCAGCTGCCAAGATGCCACTTGCCACCAGTTTGGCCATATTTCAGAGCTGCAACATCACTGGGGTGCCCAAAAGCACAAGGTGTGCAATACTCAGAGACATGGCCAAGGTAAGAAAGGCTGAAAGACGACCACCACTGAACAAGACACACAAGCTGAAACGTCAAGACTGGGCCAAGAAATATCTCAAGACTGATTTTTCTAAGGTTTTATGGACTGATGAAATGAGAGTGAGTCTTGATGGGCCAGATGGATGGGCCCGTGGCTGGATTGGTAAAGGGCAGAGAGCTCCAGTCCGACTCAGACGCCAGCAAGGTGGAGGTGGAGTACTGGTTTGGGCTGGTATCATCAAAGATGAGCTTGTGGGGCCTTTTCAGGTTGAGGATGGAGTCAAGCTCAACTCCCAGTCCTCCTGCCAGTTTCTGGAAGACACCTTCTTCAAGCAGTGGTACAGGAAGAAGTCTGCATCCTTCAAGAAAAACATGATTTTCATGCAGGACAATGCTCCATCACACGCGTCCAAGTACTCCACAGCGTGGCTGGCAAGAAAGGGTATAAAAGAAGAAAAACTAATGACATGGCCTCCTTGTTCACCTGATCTGAACCCCATTGAGAACCTGTGGTCCATCATCAAATGTGAGATTTACAAGGAGGGAAAACAGTACACCTCTCTGAACAGTGTCTGGGAGGCTGTGGTTGCTGCTGCACCCAATGTTGATGGTGAACAGATCAAAACACTGACAGAATCCATGCATGGCAGGCTTTTGGGTGTCCTTGCAAAGAAAGGTGGCTATATTGGTCACTGATTTGTTTTTGTTTTGTTTTTGAATGTCAGAAATGTATATTTGTGAATGTTGAGATGTTATATTGGTTTCACTGGTAAAAATAAATAAAACATGGGTATATATTTTTTTTTTGTTAAGTTGCCTAATAATTATGCACAGTAATAGTCACCTGCACACACCGATATCCCCCTAAAATAGCTAAAACTAAAAACAAACTAAAAACTACTTCCAAAAATATTCAGCTTTGATATTAATGAGTTTTTTGGGTTCATTGAGAACACGGTTGTTGTTCAATAATAAAATTAATCCTCAAAAATACAACTTGCCTAATAATTCTGCACTCCCTGTATATATATATATATATATATATATATATATATATATATACACACATTTTTTTTGTCACTAAAAAAGTTGTTTGTTTTTGTGGTAAGGAATTTTTTGAACCTGATATAGGGGAACGCACATTTTTTCTTAAGTGCACTATTTAATACGTGTATAGTACGCATATGTACAGTATGTGTTTTTACACTGTTCTGAGAAGAATATTTGCATACGAGCACTTGGTACACATTTATATACACATATATGTTTGGTGAATTGTCAATTAGGGTGATATATATAGGGGTTAATAATTGTAATTATTGCCCAGGATTAGGTGGATGCAGGTGAACCACCAGGGTAGCGCAATCCATATACTATACTTATTTCATTTTGGATGAGACACCATAGAGTGTCTTGCACTTTTTTTAATTGCAGCAAACCAACTAATATGGAACAATTTTGTCTTTCCATTTGCGCCAGCAACACCCGTCCCATATATTTTCACTCCAGGTTGATGTTTTTAAATTCATATGAATAGTGCAAATCAGGAAAATACAATATAGCTACTAGATGGAGATGAGGACATAGCAAAAAAGTATAAATAAGTATTTCCTAATAAAAACTGACAAACTTCAAAGAAGTCCAGCCTGAGCGTTTTAGGCTGGGCTTCTCCTATGGGTCACAGGCGTGCAATTCGCTGACGTCATGACTTCCAAGTTGGGATCCGCCACCTGCCCTGATTGATGACAGTCTCAGAGGCTCGTTGAGCCGCTGAGACGGCTGCTCCCACCCCTCTACGGCTCAGTGCTCCAATGAGCACTGAGAAGTAGAGCAGAAGCTATGCTGACTGACAGTCAGCATCGCTCTGTCTGGGGGGGGAGTGAGAACCGAGCCATCGGAGATGTTCGGAGGCTCGGTTCTCATTGCAGAGACGTCGGGAGACAGCTGCAGCATCAGTCAGATGCTGCATCCACCGAGGTAAGTATGGATAATAATAATAATAATAAAAAAAACATACTTCTCTTTTAAAGATTAAGTTTAGGTATGGCAATTTTTTCATAGTTACATTGGTCTAGCTTCTCGTATGTCCTTAGTTTTGGCCTGCTAAATATTCCACTGAACGCTTTTTGTTAACGGATATAAGTAAGTTCACCTTTAGTAAAAAAAAAATTATATATAAAACACATGCACATGATTTTGTAGGTAAAAAAGTGCATGTATTATTTTTATTTTTACCTTGGAGCTTGAAAGGCATTGCACCCATGATCACTGGAGCGTAGGTACAGTGTCAGGCTCCTGCAGATACTCCTGCCCATTCCCCTGTATGGAAAGACAGTTACTGAGCTGCAGGAAGTGTCAATGAATTTTGAGGGTGTTTGTAGTTAATTGAGAACTACAAGCCATCTGCTGCAGTGGATGATGGGGCTTGTAGTTTATTCAGTAATAGATTTCTGTGAGTAAATGACATGTCTGTATGGGCAGAGCTCTGCATACCTGCATGATTTTTAAAATGTGGCAGATGGTGTGGGGAGAAGAACCCCCACCTGCTGGCAAGGGTGCTGCATAGGGTACACCCTAAACGTGAAAAACTTGCAAAAATTTTGCCATTAATGATATCAGAAAATTCAGAGCTGTCATTGATCCTGTACACACATGCTATGTTATCTCAAGAAGTATAATTATCCCTTTCAGTATATTGGACGCCAGAAAAATGTGTCCCTATGTTCAGGAGATAAGGAGATGAATAGGGGATCAGTATTTTGTTTTATTTATTTATTTTCAATTCTTTTTTTATTACATTTTCCAAATGGATAAAATTTGATTCAGTAATTTAATAAAATAAAAGTGGGTATGGCTCACACCATCTAGCCCACAAAAGTGCGGTGTGCTGTCAGTACACAATGGAAAATTAGGAGCCAAGTGTATTTCTGGCCCATCAACAGGTATTTTTCTGTATTTGCTAGGTCTTTAACCTCCCTGGCGGTATGATTCTTTCAGAAAAAACATGCTGAAAGCGGTACCATTATTTGCAAGGAAATTTGGCGTTTTATACTGTAGGCCTGTAATTTTTAGAAATAACTCACTTAAATCTGACCAAACAAGATTCTAATAGGCATCCCGGGTATGACATTTTTTTAAAAACAAAATTATAAATTATAATATAATAAATAATTATAAATATTTATAACAAATAATAATATAATTATAATAAAAATTATTCAATAATGTAATCAAATCAAAATCACTGAAATTTGCTCAGTTGCAGAATTGTCGTTGTCATTATTTTTTTTTTTTATGTCGAATTTCCCCACAAATCGCTATCGCACAATTCTGCAAGTGATTATAATTTATTATCGCTGTTTTCTAGCTGATCTAAAACTATTTTTGACATAAAGGGACACTTTTGGTTGCTATGGACAATCTACAGTTTGCAGGGAGAAAAAAAGGTTTTTATTATATAAAATGACATGCAGGACACTGGGCAGACCACTAGGGACAGGGGGGTGTGTTTTTTTTACATACAGTACTGTAATCTATAAGATTTCAGTATACTGTATTTAATGTGTTTGTTTACGTTTTTGAATTTGGCGCCGTTCTCCGTCCCCGTGCGTCGTAACGTCGCAGGGAACGGAGATCGGCGGCACACGAGGACGCTGTGTGAATCGAGCGAGGTCCCGCTCGCTCACACAGCGCGGTGGCATCGCTGGATCCAGGGACAAGGTAAGTAAACACTCCCTGTACATCCAGCGAGGCAAGCCCGAGTCTGACTCGGGGTTACCGATTTTAGCCCAAAAATCTCACCCCGAGTCAGACTCGGGAACACTGCTCAGGAGGTTAAAAAGGATAAAAACAAGGAAATGTGCATGTATTGCAGCGATGTACTGCATATGTTTTTTATTTGCCCTGACATGCACTTTAAATATAAAAGGAGACAAGTGATGAATAAATAACTGCTTTAGTATATTTTTAGGCAGCTCAAGCAGCCATAGCTCCTTTATAAGAAAATAAGACTTCACTACAATAAACTGTAATAAGGTGTTCCTTCCATATCATCAAAAAGAACAACGAACAACTCCAAAACAAAAAAAAGAATATTACAGACTCCTAAATAAATGTGTTTATTTTTTATTTATTTCCTTTAATATCAAACTACAAGCAAGAAAAGATCTCTTGGGTGTTCCAACAGACATCATTTTCATTTGACATGCGTAAACAATTCCCATTTTATTCAGAAATGTTTTGTTGGTAATAACAGCCTTAGCAATTGCTAAAGTTTTCCTTTCGTCTCATAAACTGGAAAGTTTAGCAATTTTTCCTTCATAGCTTTTATAGAAATTACAATGTATAGTTTGTAAAATATAAGCACTGTGTTTCTCCTCTTATGGCACATTATAGAGAATTCAAAAAAGGTAATTTTCATTGAGGAAATGGTAAGATATGTACAGTGCAAAAGTACTAAAACTGTACAAATAATACATATAAAATAACACATTGCACTGAAGGTAGTAGCTGTTATTCTAGGCTACAAAAGAATTTGGAGTGAAATGGCTTTTAGTAGATTTCACTGCTGTGTGATTGACAGTCATTCACTAAGAAGATAATAAGGTATACAAAGTATTCTTTAAGCAGTATGTGGAAGTGAAATTACGTTGTCAATAATAGACATTTTTGGAGCACGTATTTCTCCTTAAAGCGGTATTGAAATCAAAAATCTAAAAACTGCTGACAGTCAGGGTTTTTATAACAGAAGAGACCCTAGTGGTTTCTTCTGTCATAAATGCCTCTCCCGGCCTGTCAACAGTAAAGTAATCTGAGCTGTGCATGTGCAGCTCAGACCACATTTATGGCACTTGCACTGTTTCATCAGATTAGACGACCCATCAGAATTTGTAACGGAAGTGACGTTTTGTCGCCGCGATCTTGCTACACCTCACACTCGTCCACAGTAAGGCTACAGTGAGAAGGCGGCAAGTGGACATCTTGCATTTTACACTTATTTTATAGTGAATATATGTATTCTGAAATCCCTCAGACTGTTTTGATGTTCATTTTTAAAAGCAGCAGTGTTCTGTCAGATTAGCAAACCTGCGAGATCAGCAGGCTTGCCGCTGCTTTTTTTCTTTTTTATCTTTAATTGTATATTTATTAACAATTTTCAGTCATACAATGATATGAAGACGGTATCAATGACAGATACAATAAGAAGAACAAAAGTAGAAGAATTACAATAAATCATCCAATTAAATCATAGAAATGTAGCTGTCTGACAAGTCTGGAGAATTATGCCGCGTACACACCATCACTTTATGTGATGAAAAAAAACGACATTTTCTGTGAAGTAAAAAACTACGTTTTTGAAACTTCAATTTTCAAAAACGACGTTGCCTACACACCATTGTTTTTTCACAATGCTCTAGCAAAGCGAGGTTACGTTCACCACTTTTTTCCATTGAAGCTCGCTTCATACCTAGCTTCTGGGCATGCGCGGGTTTAAAAACGTCGTTTTAAACGTCGTTTTTTGCTACAAGCGGTCAATTTCTGTGAAACAAAAATCAGATTAATATATCGTTAACCTCCACCTTAAACAAACCTAAGTTTGTAAAACATGTATAA
This sequence comes from Rana temporaria, assembly GCF_905171775.1. Classification (NCBI taxonomy): domain Eukaryota; kingdom Metazoa; phylum Chordata; class Amphibia; order Anura; family Ranidae; genus Rana; species Rana temporaria. The sequence continues at coordinate 439,971,201 of NC_053492.1, forward strand.
AAATGAAATCAAGTAGAAACATAATGGATCAGTAGACTAGGAAATTAAACAGCAAAGCATTATAGGAATAGTTGAACATAAGAGATATCCATCATTCTGGATAGGGACTTTTCTGGACAGTAGTCAGAATTGTCCCAGACTCCCAAATTTTGCTAAACCGTAACAAGGAGTCTTCAACAGATGCAGTTAGATGTTCCATCCTACGGATGTCAGCTATATTGGATATAAGCTAAGAGCTAGTAGGGGAAGAGGTGGACAACCAACAAGAAGGTATTGCTCTTTTAGCTGCCAAGAGTATAAAGGTCATCAGTTTCCGTGTTGATTTAGAAATACCTGGGAGAGGAAGCCCCAACAGGTAGTGTAAAAGGTTTAAGGATATAGTCACGTGCAAAAGGTCTTGTAAAAGGGTTTGGACATAAGCCCAGAAAGGGCTTGATGAGGAGACATTCCCCAGAAATATATTAATGGGAGCCTATCTTCTCAACACATCTCCAGCACATTCGGGAGGTCTCTCAGGAAGATTCACAAATTTTATCCCAGTCTGACAGGGAGATGGTTTGTTGGAGAATACGAGCCCATTTACTCATATAAGAATGACTGGATTCCAGCAAAGTGGCAGCCTCCTGAAGAATTTTGTATATACCGTATTTTCCGGCGTATAAGACGACCCGGCGTATAAGACGACCCCCTAATTTTCCAGGAAAAATTTTGATTTTGGGATATACTCACTGTATAAGACTACCCCCTTCTTACTGTCTTTCTGGAAGCTGAGGGGTAGCCAGAACCGCTGACAGAAACAGGCTTTTTCAAATCTCACTGTGCCATTACATTACATTACTCACTGTGCCATTACATTACATGCCCAGACTGTGCCATTACATTACTCACTGTGCCATTACATTACATGCCCAGACTGTGCCATTACATTACATGCCCCCACATTGCCATTGTGCCATTACATGCCCCCACATTGCCATTGTGCCATTACATGCCCCCACATTGCCATTGTGCCATTACATGCCCCCACATTGCCATTGTGCCATTACATGCCCCCACATTGCCATTGTGCCATTACATGCCCCCACATTGCCATCACTTGCCCCCACTGTGCCTGAACTTGTTGCCCCCCCCCAGTGCATTAACACTCACTTTTTTCCCCAGCGCTGACAGTCCCCCATGCTGCGATCGCGATCGTGAAGGATTTCAAAGCCGCGCCTTCACTGCAGAGTGTTCTGTGATAGGATGAACAAAAATCTTCCCAGCAGCGCCTCTGTTATGTTTCCCGCCTATCACGGACGTCTTCTCATCTCGTCCGAGGATGAGAAGGCATCTGTGATAGGAGGAACAAAGAACAGAGGCGTTGCTGGGAAGATTTTTGTTCATCCTATCACAGAACACTCTGCAGTGAAGGCGCGGCTTTGAAATCCTTCACGATCGCGATCGCAGCATGGGGGACTGTCAGCGCTGGGAAAAAAGTGAGTACTTAGACTGTACCCGGCGTATAAGACGACCCCCGACTTTGGATGCATTTTTTTGCATCCAGAAAGTCGTCTTATACGCCGGAAAATACGGTAGCTGATATTAAGTGGGGTTCATAAGGGCCTTGAGTGCATAGGAGTTCAAAGCTAGTGGGTTTGTCCAACAAGAGGCCATGGGATTTAACAGATAAGAAAGGTTTAATTTGCAGAGTAAAAAAAGGGATTTCAGAACCTGGAGTTTAGACTGTAAGGCCCAGATTCACATACATCGGCGCATATTTATGGCGTAGCGTATATAATATACGCTACGCCGACGTAGCGCAGAGAGCCAAGCACTGGATTCACAAAGCCAGTGCTGCCAAATCTGCGCTGGGTTCCCTCGGCGTAAGCCGGCGTATCTGGAAGTGGGCGTGAGCCATGCAAATGAGGCGTGACCACATGCAAATGATGGGCTGAGTCTCAGACAGATACGTATAATAAACGGCGCATGCGCCGTCCCGTGGACGTATCCCAGTGCGCATGCTCAGAATCACGTCGGAACTACTCCCTAAGATACGCCGGATCACTGCCTACGACGTGAACGTAACCGACGACCAGCCCTATTCACGTACTACGTAAATGACGTTAAAAACAACGGCTGTGTTCCCTGGTCCATACGTTTGAATGACTTGCGCCTCATATATGGGGAATAACTTTACGCCGGGCATACGACTTACGTAAACCACGTATATTATTTGCCGGGCGCATGTACGTTTGTGAATCAACGTATCTCCCTCATTAGCATATGTGAATAGGAAATCAATGGGAGCGCCACCTACGTCCAGCGTAAATATGCCGGCGTAGGAAAGTTACGTTGGTCGGATAAAGCCTATTTTCAGGCGTATCTTGGTTCCAAAGTCAGGCGCATAGATACGACGGCGCATATTTACACTTACGCAGCGTATCTCAAGATACGTCGGCGTAAGTGCTTTGTGAATCTGGGCCTAAATTTGTAAAAGTTAAAAGCACATGAATAACGCGATGCACCAAAATTCCAGCCTCAGTCCAGGGAGCATACGGGTGTAGGATGGCCTGTCCGGGATATCCAGGGTTAAATAGCACATTCAAGAGTGGAGGGCATGGAGAGCAAAGGGAATATTTCCCAGAACATCTTTTCCAAATGGACAATGTAAAGAGCATAGGGGCCAGACAGCGACTTCTCAGCTGAGGCATATGTCTGTCCCAGGGGACCCATAACATAAAACATGGGTGCACAGGGGACGCAATTCCTATTTCAATCTAGGACCATCTGTTTGGGGCATAGCGAGAAGTCCATGAAATGACAGCCTGTAAGTGTGTGGCGTAATAATATTTCAATAAGTCTCGGGAGCCCAACCCTCCTCTAGATCGCAAAGTCTGGACCACGATTCTACTATTCTGTGCTGTGACAAAAAAAGAATTCCTGCGCATGTGCAGGAGCAATGCCATCATGACAAGCCCATTTAAGTGACCGGAGAGAGCAAAACAAGAAGGAAAACCAGGTGAAGATAGAAGCGCCTAGGTCCGCCTGTAGCAGTGTAATACTAGAACAATATGACAAACCTCCTGGGAGCCGATTTAAAAAAAAAAATGGGGAGTTTAACCACCTGCTAACCACAATACAAATATGTACTGTACGTTGCGGTTTGCAAGTAGTTTACCAGGATTATAGCTGAAGATATCAGCCACACCGCTAGCATTGGTTTTTGCAGCTGGCTTTCTCAGAAAGAGTTATGAGTGACTCACAAGCTTTCAGAAGCGGGGGGAGGGGTGTCTCTCAGGCTTACCATTTCAGCCAGCCCGCCCGAGAAAAGACTCAACAGTGCCACTGGCTAGTCACAGAGAAAGAAAAAATGCTCCAATAGTGCAGGTCAAAAAAATTAAGTTGGAGGAGGGTTTTATTGAAATAAAACCAACATTACATTAAAAGTGATCACATTAAAAATTAAAACAATATGGGGAATGGAGTACCAATACCGACGCGTTTCGTACACAAGTACTTCAACAGGGGCATCTGCATTTTTTCTTTCTCCTTCCATGATCTGGTGGAGCGAGTTTTTTTTGTCATTCCATTGAGCCCTTCTATACACCCTATCAAGGGTCGTTCCAACTGACGTAGTCTCAAAACCATTCGGAGACAGTCGAATACTCTGTGAGCCGGGAGGTCTCTTTAGGTGCAAGATAACATCCATTTAGGATCCATATTTGCTGACGTTTGAGTCCAGGGACTGCATCTGGTGTTTCTACCATCCGGAGTTTGTAAGCAGTCGACACTCCTCTTCGTGGGGATTTCCACATGCTCAAGTGATCTGCTGTCGCTGACAAGCAAATCTATTGGTTTCCGGTAAGTGTATTCAATCTTTTTCACGCATTTGAAAGAAAGCTTCTATGTGATGACCTACAAGGCAACATCCTTACCTTCACCATTTATATTTTTTTTCTCATCACTTTTCATGTTTTGATGGACCTTTATACACATGCTGTTTTTATACATGAACTTTATATGCACATATTTGCACCTAGTGAGATATTTTTATCTCCTTTAATATTTAGTGCTACACTTTCATCCACAGTAGTTTCAAATTTTAGTCTTATTTTTGTGTAGCAGCTGTTGCTCTTTGGGTTTTCCCTTTCTTTTTTTGTTAAAGGGGTTGTAAAGGTTTGTTTTTATTTTATAAATAGGTTTCCTTTAAGCTAGTGCATTGTTGGTTCACTTACCTTTTCCTTTAATTTCCCTTCTAAATATTTTTTTATTTGTTTTCTTTGTCTGAATTTCTCACTTCCTGTTCCTCCTCAGTAAGGTGTTCAGTAAGCTGTTCTAAATGACTTTCCACCGCTCGGATGATGGTGCAAAGCTTACTGAGGAGAAACAGGTGAGAAATTCAAACTAAGGAAAAAAAAACATTTAGAAGGGAAATCGAAGGAAAAGGTTAGTGAACCAACAATGCACTAGCTTAAAGGAACCTATTTAGAAAATAAAAGACGAACCTTTACAACCCCTTTAAGATAAGCGCGCTATTTTATTTCTACCTAAAATAGCGATTTGTTAGTTTAAAAAGAGCTGGCTCCTAACCTTTTAGCTGGCTCTTAGATTCAAAGTAAATTTGTCAAGCCCTGGGTTTAGTTACACTTTAAAACAGATGCATGACTTTGTGCCCTTCTGTATTGAGGGACTGTGGTATACAGTAGATACATATATCAGATAAATTGCTAAATTATCTGATGTCATCAACTATTGTACAGCGTCCTATCCAGGGGCATGTTTACACAGAGGGATCCTACTAAGAACTTCAGAGGCTTCTGCATGTGTTGTCAAATTGGAAATAGCAGTTTAACGTGTTTGCAAATAAAGCTTTTCCAAAATGCACTCCAATTAGTATATTTTTATCACTTGCAAACATAAGAGGAGTCTTAGAATTATAAATGTTCAAATATAGAGTAATTACATAACAAATTTCACTTTTGTCACAAAGAAATTCAATTTAACCCCTTCACGCCAATCGTACGCAAATTTGCGTTCATGGCTTGAAGGGTTATACCAAGGTGATGCCTGCAGTACAGTTTTTTGGAGTGGGTGGTTGGCTCTTTAATGATAACAACCAATGCGGCTAAAAGCCGCTCAGCTGTTATCCTAAAGGAGCGGGAGGGGACATCCCCCCCCCACCCTTTACGGCACCTTCCGCCGTTCTTTCCACGCATCTGCCACCTAGGCTGGGTCCCGAACAAAGCCGGATTTGGCTCTGATCGGGTCTCCAAAGTAAAATCCTGTCACTTCCAATTTACTCGGCTGCCAATGGTGCCAATTTGAAAAAAATAACAGTATTCAGAATCGCCAATTTTGGTGTTCTGAATACTATTAAGTGCAAAGGAGGGATTTGGGTTCTTCTCGACCCCCGATCCCTCCATAAAGAGCATGTGTCACCACCTATTACTGTCACAAGGGATGTTTACATTCCTTGTGACAGCAATAAAAGTGGTCAGATTTTTATTTTTTTCTAGGGGACAATGTAAAAAAATTATAAATAAATAAGATAAAAAAAAAAAAAGCACTCCTGTTCTCACGCAACAAAGAAAATGCATATATAAGTCGTGTCTGTAAATAAAAACGGTGTTCAAATCACACATGTGAGGCATCGCCACGATCATCAGAGTAAAAGCAATAATTCTAGCAAAAGACCTCCTCTAACTATAACCTGGTAAATAAAATTGAAAGCGTCGCCTATGGAGATTTTTAGGTAACGTAGTTTGTCGCCATTCCACGAGTGCGTGCAATTTCAAAGTGTGACATGTTAGGTATCTATTTACTTGGCGTAACATCACATTATACAAAAAAATTGTGCGAACGTTACTGTTTTTTTTTTTTCAGGGCTGACTACTGGGAAGATCAACAAACAGACATCCAGTACTATTCAGTGTGTCTCTCTAGACAGCTTAACGTAAAAAAAATCTGTAATTATTTATCACATATTTACAGAAATACATTGTGCCTGCCAATAATATACATTTTTATGACATTACATAGCAACAACTGTATACTGTATTCTATCTAAAAAGTACAGTTTTAACGTAATAACTTTGTGTTTGTAAAATGAAAGCTTTACATAGCCATCTAGAGGCCTAACATAGGCAGTGCACAATGGATTGTGTTACTAAAAACGTACCTTACTTTGGTGAATGTTAATAAAAAAAAGATGATCCCATTTACATTCCCTTGATTTACTGGCATCTGGAATTCTTTTTTGGTGCAGGTATTGCATCAGCAGGTGGGGAGGATAATTGCCAGTGTATGCAAATAAATGTTCTAGGCTAAATAATAGGGTTTTGTACCCATCATAAATAAAAAAAAATTTAGTTTATTTAGGGATGTAGAAGTTCAAATAATGGATGGTTATTACTGCCATCTACAGGAAACTGGTTACCGACAAACAAAATAATTGTAGAAGAGCCCAGAAAAACCCATCCTCATGTCTCAGTTGTAGCAAGCAGTAGTAAGAACATGATTAGAAACACAGAGGGGTGGGATGTTCCTCGATGGACTCCAAGGAAAGGATTTTACAGTTGGTACAAAAATAATTTTCCTTCTTCTCCACTGAGGGGACACAGGAATTCAGATACCGTCGGGACTCGGGACTTCCAAAAGCAGTCCAAATGAGAGGTGGGAAACTCAGCAAAAACTGCTAACAATCCCAGCAAAAACTGCTAACAATCCCAACAAAAAAGAGAGCTGGGGATCACCTGCAGCCCAAAAGCCGCCTGAAGACCAACGCCTGAAGCTGAAGCTAAATGAGGCAGCTTCCCCCAACTGATGAGAGAACCTGCAACCATGACCAGGGGTAATCATGAAGAATTAACCTGATCTTTCGGATCCCAAGGAACCCAAAGGAAGGAACATTATTCTGTGAGGTAACACAGGGAAGAGGGGAGTAGCTGAAGTGAGGGCCAGAAGCAAGGGATTAGCCTGAATGTCTATAGGCATACTACCCAAGGACCTGTCTGGATTCACAATCAGCGCCCCACTTGTAGAAGTGGAGGTTCACCTTCATGCAGAAGGCTTATCAGTGATCTTAGCTGGTTTCTGACTTCAAGCCTTATGGACTATCTGAGAGTTAGACTCCTGGGAGCACCCACTGTAGAGGTAGATAAAGGAAGAGGGTGGTACTTAGCCAAGCTTTCCCTGGATCTCTTACATTGAGGCAGAGATATGCTCTAGCAACCCTTGAAATCTTTGATGATGACATTAAGTGTAGGTCCAAAAGGACAATGTCACTTGAAGACCAAGACAGTGAGATGATCCTTAGGTTTGGCATCAGCATCATACAAAGTTAACCAGAGGGCCCTTCACATCTGTATGGACGTCAGACTCATGCGGGACAACTGAAGCAAAGGCTCCAAATATCTGTCCAACCAATTAGACTACAATGGGATTTTTTTTGAGGGTTCTAGCCCCTTCTGCTATGGTCTGCCAGGTTATGGCCAGAGAAAAACTGAGACTTAGACAGGAACTGCAGATATGGATATTTTATACATCTGCTTTGAATATTTTATATAGTTACATTGGTCCAGCTTGGATCAGTGTAGCTATGTACTGTACTGAATGTACCATACCTGGCCAATGCCCCTGGTAGCTGGAGATCACAAAGGTAGACCATGCTACTCCAGTGATCTCTACTTGCTTGCAGGTTATGTGGGTTATGTGTTGATCAGCTTGTCTGCTGCATTCTGCTATTTGAATCATCTGCCCAACTCAAGATGGCTGTACAAAAATAGAAGAATGGATTTGCTTTAAATATAAAAAATGCTGATTGTCAGTGGAATCCTTAAATGTAAGCAAGTCCTTACTGGTTTAGTGGCTTTCCTGTTAAGGTGGGCCAGTGGCAGATCCACAGCAGATATAGACCACAGTTCAAATCCAGAAGGGTCAGAGCTAGACCCTGCTGGAGATGGCACCAAAGTGCACTAAGAGCCACTGTGAACATACTGACCTAGTAAATGGGCACAAACAGACAAAAAGTCCAAACACATGGGTGTCCTTGTAAACGAGAGGGAGGCCTCGGCATACACACATATCTCTTAACACACTGTACCTCAAAGCAATGGATGTACTAAAGGAGTTGTAAAGGAAAAACATTTTTTGCCTAAAATTAATGTCTGCAAGGTAGACAGACCGAATAGTGTAATGATTCTGTTAAAAAACGAGTAAATACCTATTAAATTCCTTCATCTATATCACCTCCGGCATTCTAGTTTCTGTTCTCTCATTCACTTCCTGGTTTGCAGCGCTCGTTCATTTAAGAACTAAATTTCCCAGTATGCATTGCGGCACGCCCAGTAATTCACACCTCCTCGAAGTGTCTAACACCTAGAGAGCGTCCTGCCACACAGATGTAGTTCCCAGGAGGGGGCGAGCACGTTACTGACCACCGCAGTAAAGCCTCCCATCACGGTGGTGAGTAACAGACAGACAAGCAGTAAGTGAACAGAACAGAGAAGAAATAGAGCAACTTCTGAGCAAAAACCAACAATGAGGAAGTGAAAAGAGGGATGTCTGCAGGTAAAGGATGCTTATTATGAAAAAAAAAATCCTTTACAACCCCTTTAAAGTGGAAGCCCAAGATTGATATAACTAAGCATAAACCTGCTCCCACAACCTTCTAAATCATATTCCAAAGAGGATGCTTATAATTACCTAATGTGAGGGAGTTAGGGCCGGTCATACAACCACTTGACCTCCAGAAGATTTACCCCCTTCAGGCCATTTTTTGCATTTTGGCACTGTGTTATTTTAACTTACAATTGCGCGGAGATGTAACACTGTACCCAAATTACATTTATACAATTTTTTTCCACACCAATAGCTTTCTTTTAGCGGTAATTGATCACCACTGCTAATCACAGCACAGCTGGCATGGGAGCCCCTACCCAGAAGTGCTGAATCATGTATCTAGTACCTGATCCAGCACAGGAGAGCCAATTTGCAGCCATAATCCTACATGAAGTGGTCGGCAAGCAGATAATCAGCTCCAATCAGCAGCTTCATGGGATAGCCAACAACAGATACCCCATAGCAAGCTTGTCCGTGACATCAATGCACAGGCATTGTAGCCATTGTTGGCAATCTCTCTTCTGCACACCAGTCAGTGCTCTCGATCATTGTCTGAGAGTGCTGATCGGATGCTGATCGGCAGACCTTTTTCAGTCATGCCCCTTCTAGCTTCTGTGTGAGCAGATGCTGTACACCAGTGGTCATCAACCCTGTCCTCAGGGCCCACTAACAGGCCAGGTTTTATGTATTACCTTGGGGAGATTTAGACTAGAATACTGCAATCACTGAGCAGCAAATGATATCACCTGTGATGTATCTCAGTTATCTTACAAACCTGGCCTGTTAGTGGGCCCTGAGGACAGGGTTGATGACCACTGCTGTACGCGCAGGTCTAATGTTGGCCAGTTTCTATTGAACAAAGAAGTGTGGAGAATAGGGCGCACTGGATAACAAGGAGACTTTAACAAACTGTACATGACTGGCTCTTGAGATGTGATTAATACACCACAGCAGCACTTCAGAAGAGGGAAGCACACTCTATAGGAAAAACAAAGCAGAGGAGGCGCTTCTATGAGCATTAATGACAAGGAAGGGTTAAAAACACTTACAGGATGGAAGTGAAAAACAGGCATATCAATGAATCCATAAGGTCCAGTGGGATGCCTCCTGGGAGTAAGACAGCTGCAGGTGGAAGTTCCAGCCGACCAGCGGTGGTAAATACTGTCTCTTTGATTCAAGATGGAGGGCTGTGCTGTCAGGACCAGCATGGATCGAGACAACCGGAAGTGATATGACTGTTTTTTTCACTTCCATCTTGTAAGTGCTTTTAACCCTTCCTTGTCATTTGTACTTAAAAGCACCTTCTTCTCTGCTTAGTTTCTATTGAACCGTTTAATAAGCCCTTTGGGGTCCATGCACACTGGGCTAAAAAAACGCCAGTTTTGTACAGGAGTTTGGGAGAGTTTAGGAGCTTTTGGTAGATATTATAAACGGAGGTCAGGTACTTGTACTACATATGTTTTAAATGCATTAAAGCATATATAAAGAATTTATAACAAGAATGACTACATATATGTATAAATCATTTTAATAATGTTTTTTTTAGATCGTAACCAACATCCGGAACGCCGTTTTTGTTTTTTTTTGCATTATTATTCTGGCGTTTCAACAGGCTTGCCAGGAGCTGAATATTGAAAAGCGGATTGTATAAATCTAGCCCAGGAGAGTTTGAGGATGTAATTTATGTTCATACATGTCTCTGCTGCTGATTTTCCAAGCCTGTACCAAATTCCAGCGGCTGGAGGGTTTCAATTGAAAATAGGCAAGACCAGGGCATAACTTCAAATGTTCAGGATGAATCTTGGCAGATCCTACAAAACCTCAGACTTTCATCTGGAAAGGATTGCCTATTGGAGATATTCATGTACAAGTTATGAGCCAGCAGGCATTTTTAATGAAGCAGGAAGTATGCCTCAAGTGATAAGGCTCAATAAAGTTAAGCACCAGCTGTAAGGGTTTTGGGGACATTGACGACTCAATGCTTGGGATTTGTTTAGCCCTGTTTTGAAAGTATATTAACATAAAACTCAAGTGTAAAGACAGTTTCCTATAAATTACCATTAAATGGAAAATATGATGCTGATTATGTGCAACTCACTTTATTAAAGAATCGGATGAGGAAGGGGTTCAGGCAGACTCAGAATCAGAGCAATGTCAAGGGTTTTAAGGATGATTTGCTTGTGTTATGGGGGAAGGGGATGGGGGTGATCGGCATCTAGAATATGATTGACGTCCAACTAAACTAACACGGTGCCTGATGTTAAAGATGAACTGGGATAAACCTGTTTACACCCAAACCTCCTTTTCATCATGGGCGACCAAAACACTCTTATTAATGTGGCCAGAATATTGCATTTTTATTCACTATGTCATGAATGAATTTCCAAAAAGCTAGTAGCGATGTTCAGCTGCCAGGAGGAGTATCATATGAGGTGCTTACACTTGACTACATCCTATGTGTGTCTATGAACAGGGAAAGTCTAGGGTGAACCACAGACCAAATCATCACTACAGGCAGCTCTGATGTGACCATCTCGGTGCCCCCCAGACAAAACTATAAGCTGCCAGTTACCAGAGTGATCACAAAGAAAGGAAGCGGCGGCTATCAGAAACCACTGCCCTCAAGGTCTGAGCTGGACATATTAAGGAGGCAGTACACAGAATATGTAGCAAGAAATGAAAAAATAGCACAATACAATAAGACAGTAATTTGCCATTTGGGGTATATTGACTGGTGTTACTGTTTGATTACTAGGGTATTAGATATCACACATAAATTTGTCGATGAGCATATATAATTTATTATGTGAGATCTTAACACTTTTAATAAAGCTGCATACTCTTTGAAATACAATTGGGCAACCAATTAGAAACATTCTTCCAGCCAACCTACATTAGTCAGTTGCATGGGTTTCTTTGTACTGCACATTTGCTCTTCTCTCTTATTTAATAGGAATGCGTCTGGGTATTGATGAAGTAGTAATACGCGTCAGTAAACCGGTCACATCATATCTGGGATCCCAGCTTCCAGTTCATCTCTCAGCGGCAGTGAAACGAACGCCGGTTCTCAGTGAGAGCGGAGCGGAGTGCGGTCTCCATCGGCCTACAAGCGAATATCCCTAGTGCCGGGATACAGGCACTGAACAATGTATCAATTGTATCACGCTATTGGTCCATGTCACCTGTGCAAAATAATGGAAAGCCTGAAAACCGGCCCTTGTGGGGGCGCCTTGGGGACTGGAGTTAAGAAACACTGGTCTAGAAGTTCCTTGATTCAACCCTTGGGTGCAAGATTGTTTATAAAAAGTGCTCATGGATATCTGGTGAGCAGGTCTTTTTACTTGAGCACATTGGGTGTGATTCGGTTGTTATTAAAGCGGGGGAGGATTTCCTCACAATTTGTTTGAACATATCACAATGTATTTGGATATTTCACTGAAGATTGATGTACTTTTCTATTGCCACTATTTATTTCTTATGATGGGTTCATTATAAGTTTATTTTACAGCGTCCCCTACCACAATCTTTTGAATTTGCACAGTAGGTACAGTATTTGGGGAGCAGCTTAATTACGATATCATTTAATTCACTGTCGCAAGGTTATTCAAATGCGACATTTAGCAATCCCAGCATTCCAGGAATTTAATGTTTTTTTGAAACAGTTAAATATATGGGTTTAGTTCCTCTTTATGATTTACTGCTGTTTAGGGGCTTTGGGCAATAAAATGGCAGCCTCCAGCAAGAATAAACAGGAGCAATGGTGGAGGCAATTTAGAGAACACACTCATTTTGGTAGCATAATTAATAATGTGGAATGTATGTTCCTTGCTAAAGAACATTTTTGCGGTTATGAGTAAAGTTATGCTTTAAGGAAACTTGTCATTAGACAGGTGATCTTTCCCTCTAAAAAGGCCGGTTACCATGTCTCTTCTGGATTCAATACTTTGTGTCAATGAATCAGATCATAAATGCCAATAAGGACTTTTCTTGAACTTTCCTCATCTGTATATTTGTTACTGGTCGATAACTCAAAGCAGAAAAGCCAACAAGCAGCCAGACAAATGGAGGACAGAAATGGCAGCCCTCGTGACAAGTTTACTTTAAAGGTTAACTCCGGGGATATATTAAAGTGACCTTGTCAATAAAATCATGTATGGCAAAAAGAATACTTGTAAAACAAAAACTAAAGTTTTACTTCTCTACCAAGTGGCAATTTGTTCAAGATGAATCCTGCACCGAAGACTTCTGAGACACTGACACATCCAGGAGTGTCAATCTCCTGTGTCTCCTCCAGCTACCCTGGCATTTAACTACCAGTGGGGGGCCAGAACTAGCAATGCACACATGCTGACTGCAAACAGAAGACAGCATGAAAGCAGAGGGATGAACTTCTCACTGAAGTTATCATAGTAGTGATGTTCCATTGCTCTCCAGTCATTAAGGCAGGGGGTCAGGTGTTCGTCCTTACCATGCTGTGCTTTTGCTGCATTGGAGATCAGGACCTGGTTATATCTCTGATGCTGTGTAAACGACTGTTATTCATGTCATGAAAAAAAAAAAAAACGAGCAAAGCGTGGTGATGTACAACAGCACTATAAAGGGAAAGTTCCATTCAAATGGCGCTACCCTTTGGGCTGCTTTTGCCAATTTCCCCATCTCATAACTTGCTTCTGAGCATGCACATTTTTTTTAGCAGGTTCTAAATTTTTAACAGGCATTTTTCTTGTCGAGAAAAATGCTCTAGAGCATACACACGACCGTTTTGCATTTTTCTCATCATGAAAAACGGTTGTTTGTACGCGGCAATAGGGTACCTGTGCCACAAAAGTTACTCCAACGAATTACAAATCTTTTGGTAGATAAAATTGTTCTCAGTTATGCATTTTAAATGCAAAATAAGATTTTTACTGAAGTTCCTGAAAATCACACATTTAATTTGTTTGGAAAGAAGAAACATGTGTCAGGCTATTTTAAAAACAGTCCTCTCCCGATATTAAAAGAAAGTCAGAATAACTGTTTTTTCTTCTTTCTCACGCTTCATAATAACCAAGATAAATCTGTAAAAAAAAAGCTCCACGTTCTAATTTTATTCATTCAGTATGCAAGACTGAGAAAAAAGGAACTGCGTCTTCCTCCAACCCAGCAGAATTCTTTACATTTTATTTGCCAAGGTTAAATTTCATTCCTCTCTGATTTGCCAGTGACAGATGCAGTCTTAGCAGGAGGTAGACATATATACATGAAGACGTACTGCACAGCACTATAAGCAACTACTAATTATAAAACAACAGATTAAGTGGCAATATACTAAAGATACATAACATATGTCTAAGGTCTAAGTTACTGTTCCGAAGTTAAAAGTGATCCTGTACTTTTTCACACTGGGAAAATTAACAGGTTCTCCTTAGTATGGGAAACCTGAAGAACATCTACCGACCTTCCCTGTGCTCTTCCTGAACCAAGGGCCAAGCAACCCAAGATTCCTGTTTATCTCTTCAGTAGCTAAGCAACTCAAAACTTACACATGATGGGACACCCTTTCCCCACTCTTCCATAACAGCACTTGGGCCTGGCTACTGGATGAGCCAAATCTGGAAATATCGGGTATCTCAACAGGATTAAGTGGTGGTAGATGTGAAAGGGAGAGAACTGGAAGGTAAAGTGGTTGTAAAGGCATTCAATGCATTAAGATACAAAACCTTCAGTATGCAGCAGCCCCCCTAATTTTTTACCTGAGCCCCATCTTGATCCAGTGATGTTGCATGAGAGCATCGGCTGTCCGGGACTCTTCCTCTTGATTGGCTGAGACACAACAGCGGGCCTCAATGGATTCCCACTGCTGTCAATCAAGGCCTGTGAGCCAATAAGTAGAGAGAGAGGGTGGGGCCAAGTGACGGCTCCGTGTCTGAGTGGACACACAGAGAAGTGGCTTGGCTCAGCTCGGGTGCCCCTATTGCAAGCTGCTTGCTGTGGGGGCACTCAGCAGGAGGGAGGGGCCTTGAACACTGGGAAGGGACCTGAGCAGGGCATGATCTCGGCTGCTCTGTGTAAAACCACTGCACAGAGCAGGTAAATCTAACATGTTTGTTATTTTTAAACAAAAATCAAAGATTTACTTCGACCCCTTTGCTGGCTGGACATCCTTGCAATACTGCAGAATATCTCTTGTTTTAATGCCCCAATCACCATTGGCACATTCTATAACTGTATCTCACCTTAGGTCCTCTCTACAGAAACTGAATGAAACTGTCTGAAATAGAGGACTAGGCACAACAATGTTCTCCTATAATAAAGGATCACCATAGCGAAAAATATTGTATTCTGAAAATTATGTTTTTTTTTTTTTTTTATATATTTTACATACTTATACTTTCCTTTATGCGTCTATGCAGACCAAGGGGTCCAGCAAAAGTGGCAGTTAGGACAGAGTATCGTGTGAGAGAGTCGTTTACAATGATCATCTTTGATTGATATGATTTAAACATAAAAAGAAAAGTGCTTTGAAAATGTTAGCTGGCATTAGGCTTTCACTTGTTGGTTACTTAACCCCTTGCCAACGCTATTTGTGCCATGATGTTCAAGGCCTGTAGGATCATGCAGCACTGTAATTGGCTGCACAGTAAAGACATCACCAGGAGTCTGTCCTACCAGCTCACAATGATCAATAATAAACTCAATGAATAAACTGCTCTCAATGCTTTCAAATGAGTGGAGTGACACACATAAGGCCCCTTTCACACGTGCTGGCCGTTCAGTTTTTTCAGCTGACCTGAATGGGCGCTCCATACAAGTCTATGAAGCGTCAGATGTCAGCAGTGACCATGTCCGCTGACATCCGAATTGCTAAAATCAGACGTATGGTGATAAGTCGCCATCCGCCCTGGCGGATCGGCTGAGATCTGATGGAAACAGATAATTCTCCACTGACAAGCAGCGGCGCTCGACAAGCCCCTCCCCTCTCAGTGAGCAGAGAGGGACCTGTCATCCGCCAGCTCAGCGGAGATCAAGGGCGCTAACGGATCCGCCTCGTGGGAATCAGTGAATCAACACAGCTGCACTCTAACTTAAAATACTAAATCGCTAGTAAAACATCTAGAAATAGTTGCGCTGTATAAACAAACTTAAAAGCATATAGTATGTTCATAAAATTGCATAAATTAATTAAAACTTGTAAAGTCCAAAGTTATGAAACAATAAATCAAGTCCACAAATGTATCTTGAGACAACATTAATGGATCGAATACACAGTGCTCATAAAATAGTGTCCGGCATTCATAAATGTGACTGCAACAAATTTCTGATCGGTAAGCCCACCACCTGTGTAAATCCAGTCTCTTATCAGAAAGACAGACCCCAAATTATAGGTCTGACATGGCATGAAGATGAAACAATTGGGCATACAATCAAAGGACATCAAATGGCACACCACATTGTGATGGGACTGTATAATCCTCCTGTTTCTCTATGATGGCTCAATCAAGAAGAGAAACCTCTGATAGTTGATTACTGTTTAAAAATGTGTTGAAGGAAGATTAAAAAAAATACAAAATGCATTTCTTGTTAACATGCAATGTATCAGAAAATGCCGCTGGTGTCGGCTCCAGCAAAGTGTGGGTGATGTTGGCACAAGCTCCGCCCCACACCCCGACACACGTTTCGTCTGAACAGATGACGTCAAGGGGATTAGCTTTTTGCACCCACGCTTTTCAGGAGACGGTTTTCTGATACATTGCATGCTAACAAAAAATGTATTTTGTAAGTATTTTTTTAATAAATAGTAATACACTATCGGAGGTTTCTCTTCTTGGTTGAGCCATCATAGAGAAACAGGAGGATGATTATACAATCTCATCCCGATATGGACTGCCATTTGATGTCATTTGATCGTGTGTATATCGGTCTGTCCGACAGAAGGTGGCCATTTGGCCCGCTGGCCCGCTTCTGTCAGACATGCATGTTGGAAAACCAGCAGCCGACCGACTCCCGATCAGCGCTCTCAGCTAATAGCAGACAGCGCTGATCGAAGTGTTCTGGTGAGGGCGCTGTCCCCCTGTCAGTACACAACTCAGCAGGGGGGATCACTGAACCAACCTCACATGGTTAGTAAAGCGGCTCTGATTAGGGCTGTCAGGTTTTTTTTGTGCAACGCAGCAGGTTGTACCTGGCTTTAGGCTGGCCATAGATTATGAAATTGTCTTTCCGTGATCACTGATTGGCTGCTTATCCTACCTTATCAGTGACTAGTGCTGTTGATGACAGCACAGTAACAGTGTTTGGTGCGGGAGGCTGAACAATGGCCCATACTTCTCACCAGGATCCTCACTTAAAGCGGAACTTACGCTCATTTGTCTCCTCTCCCCCTCCGGTACCACAATTGGTACATTTCGGAGGGATGGGGAGACAGAATACCTGTCTTTGACTTCCAGAAGTCCACACTGCGGTCCATGACGTCATTGCGGGGCTTCCTCCTCACCCTGCCACCGGGCTAGTGGGAGAGAGGAGCGGAGCCTCACGCATGCGCAGTAGGGTCCCCGGCGTGAAGGCCGTGAAGGCTACACTGCCGGGTTAGTATATATATATATATATATATATATATATATATATATATATATATAATCTTGCGCTAAAGAAAATACAAACAATGTGCAAACCGCAATATAAGTAAGGTGCAAAAGAAATGATTCCGACAAATGACTCAATAAAGTGCAATAGTGGTATAGGAAAAGCCTGACGCATTCATGTACGTGCCAAAAAATCCACAAAAAAATCCACAAAAAATATGAAACAATAAAAAGAAGTCAATCTTGTGCAAAAGTGCAAAAATGAATGAAACGTATGACAACCTATAAAATCTTTTATGGTATAAGATTGTCCTGTGCTCGTTCCAGTAAAGTCTGTTCTTTTACCCTGGAATCTTTTAGCATGCCTGCAGGGATGGGAATAATATTGTTATAAAGATTTCTGAAGCAATTGAGGATTGGATCCCCATTTGAGTCAATTGTAATTTGCTCCGGCGTAACTTTGTTTTGTATCCACATATTTACGCTGGCCGCTAGGTGGCGTTTCCGTCGATTTCCGCGTCGAGTATGCAAATTAGCTAGATACGGCGATCCACGAACGTACGTCCGGCGCATTTTTTTAAGTCGTTTCCGTAAGGCTTTTTTCGGCGTATAGTTACCCCTGCTATATGAGGCGTATCCTATGTTAAGTATGGCCGTCGTTCCTGCGTAAAATTTTGAATTTTTTACGTTGTTTGCGTAAGTCGTTCGCGAATAGGGCTTTGCGTAGAATAACGTTCACGTCGTAACGTCACGGCTTGTTGTGGGTTAATTTCGAGCATGCGCAGTGGGATACCCCCACGGACGGCGCATGCGCCTTTCAAAAAAAAAAAAATTTACGTCGGGTCAAGACGTATTTACATAAAACAAGCCCCCATCACAGCCATTTGAATTGCGCGCCCTTACGCCACCAAAGTTACACTACGCCGTCGTAACTTACGGCTCAAATTCTTTGAGGATCAGGAAATTACGCTGTAAGTTACGGCGGCGTAGTGTATCAGAGATACGCTACACCGGACGCAACAATGCGCTCGGGTACGTGGATCTGGCCCATTGAATGTATTGCACATTTTGTATTTTTGCACTTTTTTGCACAAGATTGACTTATTTTTATTTTTTCATATGTTTTGTTGATTTTTTGGCACGTACGTACATGGATGTGTCAGGCTTTTTCTATACCACTATTGCACTTTATTGAGTCCTTTGTGGGAATCATTTATTTTGCACCTTACTTATATTGCTGTTTGCACATTGTTTGTATTTTCTTTAGCGCAAGATCATTATATATATATATATATATATATATATATATATATATATATATATATATATACATATATATATATATATATCTCATCCACGTGTAAGGTGAACACTAACAGATTTTGCAGCCATTGAACACGTTGCCTTCAGTTACATTCACAATTTACTCTTGAGTATCCCGAAAGACACATTACATTTGTACACTGCTGGGTTTCCTTACTCGCAATGGTGGCGACAGCACCCGACAGCTGATGGAAACATTAGCTGCGGTGCCGCCATCGCTGGACTCCAGGACAGGTAAGTGTCCAATTGTTAAAAGCCAGCAGGTGCAGTATGTGTAGCTGCTGGCTTTTAATTATTTTTATTTTTTTTATTGAACAGACCTCCGCTTTAAGTAGTTTTGCCACTGGACTGGTGTGTGCTGATTCAACAATTTTATCAAAATAAAAAACAGAGCTGGACAATGTGCCATTACATCTTACCTTCATCTGCAGAGACCTCGCTGCTGTAGCCATCGTACTCTGCAGACAACGGGCTATACTTCTGCCTGGTTTCCCATGAGTAATTTTGCTGCTTGTCTGAAGCAGGCCGAGAGCCATGAAGCCGGCTCATTGCTTCATGATATTTACCAAGACCTTCATCTTCACTCTCTGACGACGAGCCATGCAGGTCTCGGCCTAGTCAAAGTAGATAAACAAAGCTAGAAAGTTTATTTTGGTAGTCAGTAAATCTGAAGATAAGTGTGTATACTTCTGTATAGAGTTGCCACCTCATACATTTAAAACTGAACACATAGAAATGACACAGGTTCTGTGGCTAAGGTGGTAATTAAACTCACTTGGTGTCTCATCTGCAATAAATTAGCCTCAGAACCTGTGTAATTCAAGGGGTGGTTGTAATCCTTGTCAGGATTCTTCTTTTTTGCCATCTGTGCGCCACTGGAGAGAGTGAGCTTCAGTTTCTGACCCATAGCCAAAACAAGAAGTGTCGTAGTCTTTTACGTCACTGCGTTTTTGGCGGGCTTGAGTGGAATTCCGTCAGAAAAAACATCCAACTTTTTTCCTACAGGAATTCCACTCATGTGTACAGGGCATTAGTTTTAAGGTAAGTTTAATATAATGTGCTAGTATGCGATGCTGAACTCGCACGATTTCACTCCCGCTGGCAGTCCTGATTTCGGCCGCGATTTAATTCATGTGTTCAGGTTTAAAGGGATGAGGTGGCAACCCTACTTATGTAAGTGTGAAAATATGAAGATAAAAGTGCGTTTACTTCTGAAAAGCAATATTGTTACAAGGTCAATAAACTGCAGTTTATCAGCTTCAGTGTGCATGGAGCCTAAAGCGTATCTATGGTCAAAATGTAAAATATTATAGTAATTTCCACATTGTATTTTAATCATTTCCAACCTACCTCTTTATCTAAAGTTTGAAAAGGTTTTGAACACCACACATTTACTTCCTTAAATTCTGTGACATATATTTGCTGTCGTATAAGCAAACACTGCTGTGTCACAGAGCCTGAGTTCTGAACTACAGAGATGCAGGGAAGGAGTTTCAAGAGGCGGAGTCAGTACAGGAATCACCACTTACAGGCAGCAAGGTACCCTGGGATATGTAGTTCTTAAAAATGAAAAGTAAGCCAAAGGAATTAGCATAGGAGAAGCTGCAAAGCATGTAGGGAATCCAAGAAGTTGTGGAAAGAGATTGATGTTATGAAATAAAAAAAAAGAGTACGACTACAGAACTCTGAATATGTCGCATACAGTATATCTGTTTGAATGCATACTATTTAAAATAAATACCACAAGCTCTGCTTCCCTATATAAAGCCACACAATTGATTCAGTTTTTGAGTGATTTTTTTTTTTTTTTTGAGAGAAACATCTACCAAACAGCTAAATATACTGAAACTGAAAAATACAAGTGGGTCCGTTTTACCCACCATACACCCCTGCTGTGCCATAAGAGAAAATGATTTTACAAGTCATCAGGCTCCAGGAGGCTGGCAATGCAACCTCCAGCCTAGCAAAAATCCTGACAGCAGTAATCACCTGCTTGAGATCTCCCCCATTAAACTAGTATAAATTCCTATCATTTCACCCATTAGCTAAAACATAGACACTTCTAATGCAATTCAGTAGTCAGCTGATTACCAACCACTCAATATAAAGTCAGATTTTAGGTAATTACACCAGCCTAACTGGAAAATAATTAAGTTACCTTAGAAAGGAAAATGTAACTGAACTAAAGAATAATCCTTACTTATTTTAGTCAAGTGTTCTTTAAAGTAGAACAATATGCAACCTTTTTTTTCCATTTTGAACAGAGTTAAGGGGTGGTTATAATCCTTCTCAGGATTCTTTTTTTTTTTTGCCATCTGTGCACCACTGGAGAGAGTGAGCTTCAGTTTCTGACCCATAGCCCAAAAAAGAAGTGTCGTAGTCTTTTACGTCACCACGTTCTTGGCAGTCAAAAGTTCACCAAACTTTTGTGTGACCGTGTGTATGCAAGGCAGGCTTGAGTGGAATTCCGTCGTAAAAACCATCCAACTTTTTTCCGACAGGAATTCCGCTCGTCTGAGGACGCCCTCAGACGAAGTCCGGAAGTGACGAAACGCGTCAGAGTTGTGGTCTCTACGCTACACCAGGAAGTGACGTTTTTGCGCTCCACCGAGCGGAACCCGGAAGCGTCTATTGGAACAGCGTTGTTACCGCACAGACGGCTGCCCAAACTGGGATTCCAGGTTTCTTGAGTGACGAGCACTAAAGCACTTTTATTTCATTTTTGCTGGATTGAATTATAAGGGGGGGGGGGGGGGCGCATGTGGGGCATTAAAGATTGAAACAATATTACACTATGGTGTTTCTTTTGATGTCATTTGCATGAGCCCTTGGGATCCTTTTTATATGTGCCTGGTATGACGGTGTAAGGATATTCATAAGAGGAGGAAGGTCTCTGTGATTTTCAAGGTTTTATACGCTTATCCTTGTGGTAAGTGCATCCCCAAGAAGGGGTCCCTGTGTTCACGTGGTGCAGGAAGGGGAAACGGTGGATTGTGAAGAAGATCCTGTCATCATCTTTTTACGAATGAACTGCAATTTCTTGAGCACCTCTCATCTTCCTCTCGTTTCCTGTTGATTTCCTTTATGGGGACTAATACATATAGAAGTCTGTTTATTTGATTCTAAACAGAAAGCGCTACTACAATATCTATTGAACATTGATTGCTCACTATTTATTGTTTTTATACATTGATTTACTTTTTAAGTAGCTGCTATATACACAAGTGTGATTAAGAGTACTTCTATCACAGTTTATGACTACACTTATCTCACTACCGATACCTTAACACCCTTAAGCGCTGAGCTGTGCTGAGATAGGAGGGCCAATTTAGCATTTTTATACTTTACAGGCCGGCTAGAAATAAAACAGTATATTCATAGCAAAAGGGCCAAATATGGATTCAAATTTTACGAGCCATGTGAAAGAGCCACGGGATATCTGTCTGTATGCATTCCGCATATATGAAGGAAGAGATTCCCAGCTCCAGCCCTGAGTGCCCAGCCTACATGGGCACAACTGGAAAAAAATCGTATGTGACCTGGCATATACACTGCTGCAAAAAGCTCATCACATATACCTGGATAACTATTATACTAGCCTGTCTCTTTTTTCAGACACCTAAACCATGCAAAAACCATGCAAAAACCCTGGCCTGCGGAACCTCCAGAAAGAAAAGGAAGAGCTTCCCACAAGCTTTAGTATACAGAAAAAAATGCGAAAGGGGAAAAAAACTCTGAGAAGCAACAAAGTGCTGGCCTTAAGGTGGAAGGATAGGAGGGATGTATACATGATGTCTACAATCCATAATGACACCAGTCAAGGTTCACAGAAGACGCGGTCCCATTCAAAAACCAGCATGCGCCCGAGAATATAATCTTTACATGGGGGGCAGGGAGGTGAATTTCAATGAACGTAATACTTTAGCCCTATTTGGCAACAAGGAGGTCCCGTTTCTGGTATAAAAAGTTACCTACACCAAATCCATGGAAAGCCCCCCCCCCCCCCCCCTACTAAAATGAATTGAAGAAATGGTTACGTTCCTTATCTATCAGCAAAGACACCCCCCCAGAAATCCTTTTCTCTGATGCTATTAGCCGACTTCATGAGCACCACTTGCCAAGCAGCATTCTACCATCTGAAGCAGACCATAGATGCCAAAAAAGATGTCGCGTATGCAGCAAAAGCGGGGTTCAAAGAGATACCAGCTACCATTGTCCCCAGTGTCGCTCCCAACCCGGCCTATGCATTGGAGAACGCTTTTGACGTTATTACACATCCCTAAAATATTAGCCCATATTTTTAGCCATTTCCCCATTTTAAGTTAATGGGAGAGCTAAAAATATGAGGACAATAGAAAAGGGTACCTACGTCCTATCAAAGTGGAAAGATTTGTGGTTGAGGCTATTGGACTTTTAATGGTATCGTAACAATTAAGATACACAAGTGTATAAAACAAATAGATTAAATGAACATCAACATGTTAAAACATACATATTTTTAAAAGTATCTCTCAGTCTGTTCAATCAAAGGGTGTACAACTGAAAAGGATGGCAATACCAGTTCACACTGTGTCAGTTAAATTGGCGTGCTCGACATGTTTCGCGGATATTCACCGCTTTCTCAAGAGCTTTGTTTGCATATTATGAACAGAGACAGTATATAGTACTACAGAGATAAGAGAAAGACTATCAAGTTAATGTATTGTGATTAACTTAATACTCTCTCTTTCTCTTATCTCTGTAGTATTATATACTGTCTCTGTTCATAATATGCAAACAAATCTCCTGAGGAAGCGGTGAATATCCGCAAAACATGTCAAGAAAAAAGGTGAACTGGTATTGCCATCCTTTTCGATTTTTATCCCCTTTGATTGAACAGACAGACATACTTTTAAAAATATGTATGGTTTTAACATGTTGATATTAATTTAATAAAATTCTATTTGTTTTATACACTTGTGTATCTTAATTGTTACGATACCATTAAAGTCCAACAGCCTCAACCACAAATCTTTCCATTTCCCCATCTCCATCATCTGTGCTGGCCATTTTCCATGCTTCCTCAAATAATTATGCCTCTGCCTATGGCTTGGACTGCTTCCACGTGAACTGACCCTGGCCTGTTTTATTGACTATGCTTCTGCCTACTGCTTGGACTGATCTGTTGCAGTCCCACATATGCGAGGAGCCCCAGAATTGTTTTTCTGGATGGAGAAAACAAATTTGCTCTAATACCCCTGTGCTAAGGTCTTACCTGACCGAGGCTCTCAGCCTGCTGCTGACTTACTGCTATTATGCCTCTACCTGCCGCATGAACTGACCACACCTCTGCCTGCTACCTGTACTATAGAAATAATTAGCTGTAGCAAGAGGCAGTGTGTTCATGAAGGGCTGGACAATACAATAATGAGTGTCTGTAGGTAACAGTGTACTAGGACCAATATTATGGCTGTGCTGACAATGTCTCTGCCTGGACAATTCATTCGGACAAAAGCTTTGGCTGTGCTGTGCTGTGGCTGTGCTGACAATATCCCACTGTAACTGCACTACTAAAACCACAGGTAATATTTTTTTGTGTGTAATTCCTGATATGTGCATGCTATGTTAGAAATATGAAGGGACTTCAAAAATGATAGGTTGTCAGGAAATTAGATGTGTAATTTATGCTCCTAGAATGCCTGAAGGTGCTACTTGAATGTTGGGCCTCTGTATGTTGGGCTGTGTAAAAGTCTCACACATGTGGCATCACCATACTCAGGAAGAGTAGCAGAATGTATTTGGGGTGCAATTTTTGCTATGTACATGCCATGTGTTAGAAATATTGTATAAAATGGAAACTTTTTGTAAACAAAAAAAAAGGGGGGGGGTTTTATTTTAATTCCACATTTTCAAAAAACTTGTGGAAAAAAATGGCATGTTCAAAAGACTCATTATGCCTTGTAGAATATATGTTGGGGCGTTTGCTTTCCAAACTGAGGTAATTTTGTGGGCGTTTTCATTGTCCTGGTGCTCCAGTGCCTTCAAAAGTGTCACAGGTCATCATGACATTAGATGTGTAATTTATGCTTCTAGAACGCCTGAAGGTGATATTTGAATGTTGGGACTCTGTATGTGGCCAGGCTATTTAAAAGTCTAATGCCCTGTACACACGATCGGTTCGTCTGATAAAAACGATCCGATGGACCGTTTTCATCGGACGAACCAATCGTGTGTGGGCCACATCGTTTTTTTCAGTCGACGCATGCTCGGAATCATTAAACTTTATTTTTCTCAGCACGTCGTAGTATTTTACGTCACTGCGTTCCGACACAAATGGATTTTTAACTGATGGTGTGTAGACAAGACTGAAGAAAGTCAGCTTCATCGGATATCTGATGAAAAAATTAATCGGTTCGTTTTCATTGGATGAACCGATCGTGTGTACGTGGCATTACACATGTGGTATCGCCATACTCAGGAGGAGTAGCAGAATGTATTTTGGAGTGCAATTTTTGCTATGTACATGTTATGGGTTAAAAATATTGTGTAAATGGCAACTTGTGTAAAAAAAAAAAAAAAAAAAAATGCGGTTTTTACTTTCTTTCCACATTTTCCAAAAACTTGTGGAAAAAAATATGTTCATTATACCTTGTAGAATATACTTTGGAGTGTTTGCCTTCCAAAATTGGGTCATTTTGTGGGCATTTCCATTGTCCTGGTGCTCCAGGGCCTTCAAAAGCGAGATAGGTCGTCATGACATTAGATGTGTAATTTATGTCCCTGCATGTTGGGCCTCTGTATGTAGATAGGCTGTGTAAAAGTCTCATACATGTGATATCGCCATACTCAGGAGGAGCAGCAGCAGAATGTGTTTTGGGGTGTAGTTGCAAGTATGCATATGCCATGTGAGAAATAACCTGTTAATATGACAATTTTGTAAAAATAAATAAATATCAATTTTGCAAAGAATTGTGGGGAAAAAATTACAACTTAAAAAAAACTCACCATGCATCTTAGGCCCTGTACACACGATCAGTCCACCGATGAAGCCGACTGATGGTCTGATGTGCCTACACACCATCAGTTTAAAAAACGATCGAGTCCAACGCGGTGACGTAAAACACAACGACGTGCAGAGAAAAATGAAGTTCAATGCTTCCAAGCATGCGTCGACTTGATTCTGAGCATGCGCGGGTTTTTAACCGATGCTTTTGCGTACTAACCATCGGTTTTGACCTATCGGTTAGGCGTCCATCGGTTGAATTTTAAAGCAAGTTCTACATTTTTGGACCGAAGGATAACTGACCGATGGGGCCCACACACAGTCGGTTTGGACCGATGAAAAGGACCTTCAGTCCGTTTTCATCGGTTTTGACCGACCGTGTGGCCGTGCGGCCCTACTAAATATCTTCAAATGTCCACTTTCCAAAAAGGGTTCATTTGGGGGATATTTGAACTGTCCTAGCTTGTTAGTATCTCAAAGAAACGAGATAGGATGTCAGTACATCAGGTGTGATCAGGTGCGGTCAATTTTAAATGATTGGCACCATAGCTTCTAGATTCTATAACTTTTACAAAGACCAAATAATATACACTGATTTGGGTTATTTAATAATATATAATCAAATATATTTAGCAGTATACATTTTGGCCAAAATCTATAAAGAAAAATTACAAATTTGAAAATGTTATAACAGAATCATAGAAAAATTAGTTTTTGTACACAATTTCGGGTCTTTTTTTATTTATAGCCCCAAAAAATTTAAAAATCAGTAATGATTAAATACCACCAAAAGAAAGCGCTATTTGTGTGAAAAAGGGACACAAATTTCATATGGGTACAGCGTTGCATGAGTAATTGTCATTAAAAATGTGAGAGCACTGAAAGCTGAAAATTGGCCTGGGCAGGAAGGGGATGAAAGTGCCCCGTAGGCAAGTGGTTAAGGCAACCATACATGGTTCGAAATTTAGCCAGTCCAGCAGGAGTTGGGTGAATTTCAATCTGTGTGTGGGCAGACTGGTTGTACAGAAGTCAATCTACCGATCGACTTCTGTACAACCAACCTGTTAGAAGTTCAAAACTTTAGAAGTTCAAAAAACTTTTAGATATATTATGTAGCGAACATTGTGTTTGCTACAAAATATATCTGAGGCCTCGTACACACGAGGGGACATGTCCGATGAAAACGGTCCACGGACCGTTTTCATCGGACATGTCCGCTCTGAGATTTCTGTCTGATGGTTGTACACACCATCAAACAGAAATCCGCGCGGACAGGATACGCGGTGACGTGGCCGCGCCGTCACCGCGATGTTGACGCGGCGACGTGCGTGACCATGGAAGGTCAATGCTTCCACGCATGCGTCGAATTACTTTGACGCATGCGAGGGCTTACGGCTGAGCGGACATGTCCGGTGAGTCGTACAGACGACCGAACATGTCCGACGGACAGGCTTCCAGCGGACATGTTTCTTAGCATGCTAAGAAACATTTGTCCGCTGGAAACCTGTCCGATCCGCCGGACCAGTTTCAGCGGACATGTTCAGTCGTGTGTACGAGGCCTCAGAGTACAGGAATATGGAAAACCATAATCACACACAAACGCACACACTCAGGTTAAACTAGATGGACCAGTTTCTTTATTCAACCTTACCAACTACCTTTTTATATAACTGGCTGGTTACTTCAAAGCTAAACTTTAGGAATTAGACAAAATCTTCCCATGTAATGAGGACACACCACACTGCAACTATAAATAAACTACAACAAAAGCAAAGAGCAAATGTGCACTTAGACCTTTAACCCGGTACAACGTAACATCTGACAGCTAGAAGGGGAAAGTCACAAATGCAGTTGCACACACATCTCAACTAGTTACACAACACTACATCACTCATTTTCCACTCTTCCATTTGTAGACTCCTCCACACACATAAATTAAAACAATTGTTGTCATTGGCCCCAGAGATTAAATTCCTTGAAGAAGAAGAAAAAAAAGCTTTCTGAAGAATACTTAAAGTGAAGTTGAAGTGAAAGCATTTAACACAAGAACTGGAAGACAGCTCAGAAGAGTTGATGCACTTCACGCAGAGACAGAGATGGGATTACCTTTCCTTGATGCTTTCTTTATGGTGTCTTCTGAATGCTCTGAAGGTCTTTCCTTACTCCGGTGAAGACGTTTCTCTTTATTTGTGCTGTCTTTGCTGCTAATAACAGGACTGGCTTCATGTGCTTTTCTGGGATCCTCACGTTGGCTTTTGTGCTTTTTAGGCGATGCAGTATTTGCCTGATGAACTTGATTAATCTTTGCCTGTCTGCGGTCTCCTTTCTCCCCTCTAGCAGGCAGAGGAGAAGTTTCTAAGTCACTGTTATGTCTAGATGACCTCAGTCGATTTTTTCTTAAAGGACGATCAGAAACATCATCTGTATTTTTATATGCTCTATCTTGATCATTTGACTTATGTTCTGTAGATTTTTGATATGAGTGTTTTGATCTCCCCTTTTTCTCTTTTCCATCCATGTTCCTTTGTTCATGTTTATTCATGTAATTAGAGTGATCCCCATTCTGGTTTCCATGTGCTTGTTCACACTCTTCTGCAGTCTGATACGTGTGACTCACCTGACCTCTTCCTTCTGACTCAGGGCCTTTACCAGCATATAATTCATTGGATACAAATTCGGAGTGACATTCACGTCTGCGGGAACTGCCATTAAAGTTGGATTTCCCTTCATTCTTGTTATGATCAGATGACGTATGATATGTATTAAAGGAAGACTCAGCTCCATTAGAATCCATGGGTGGTTGACTAGAGTTAGTTCCATAATTGTACTGCAACGTATCTTGAGGATTTTGTGTTTCCTCTTTCATTTTATTAGCCTGAGCCATATAACTGTCCTGATCCTCTGTACGTAACCCTTGCATCATACTTGTAACCTGCTCAGTGACTGAATCTGCCACAGTATAACTAACCCCTTCAACAGCACTCGCCAAGCCATCGACAGCAGTACTGAGAGCATTACTGAGAGTGTCTCCAATAGAAGACATAGATGGAAGGCTTTGCTGAAAGCTCTTGAAAAATGCCATAGCTAAATTTGCCTCTTCTTAAACTATAACAAAAATGTAGAAATATCTATAGTCCAGAATTCTCCAATAAATATACATGTGTGATTCGGATATTCAAACCTTTCTTGTTTGGCGTGGCAATTCAGATGATTAGCATGTGTGGTTATGAAGAAGGTAAATATAGTTCTCTGTGGTGACAATGACACTGTGTAAGGATTAAGTTATAAAGATATACAGTTTCACCCAGAAAAAAAATACATGGCACATAAAAACAAATCAAAGTAATGCATCTTAAATGCAAATTGCAGATAAGCAAAATCATGTCTACAATAGAATAATTTCTAGTTCCCTAGAGACAACCTCTTAATGTTCTTTACTGTTGAAGCTGGAAATGCTGCTAATCAACTAATGCAAGGATTAGCTAAACCATGGACCCAGAATTATTTGTCTGCATCTTTCCTGCTTCAACATCATAGGGAGTTAGCGGCAAGCTATACTGTATCTATACACATCACCACCACTGCATCAAAATGTCTGACACATGAACAACAAAAATAAAAAACTCCTGAAGCTTTACTAGGGTAGCGTTTCCTTTTTTTTCCTACTCCATTTTCAAACCTACCCAGATCAAAAAAAAATGAAAACATATAATATATATGTAGCACAAGGCCCAACTAAAACAACCTGTTCTAGGCCATTTAGGGAAAAATTACAGTGTCTACTGACAGCCCATGCTACCAAGCTATACTCACAAATTCATGCAACCCCATTCCATCAAAGCCCTTGCTCCATTTCTCCAATGGTACAGGCCTTCGAAGCATGTGGAAACATATGGCCTCCCCCTCATGTGACAATGCTTAGGCCTCAGCAGCCAATCATAAGGCCCGAACAACCATGTATGGAGCAGTAATGACATAGTCCACCTGGGTAAACTGCGACACTATGGTTTACCCAGGGTGGACTCTTGCAGTGGGGAGGTCATGAAGTAGATTGAATTGGTGGCTGTACCTGGCTGGGGGCTTGAACACACTGGGACAAGTAGACGTGGTCATAAATTGAGCGTTGGTGATTGCAGCACTAGGCAAGGATGTGTCAGATACCTGAAGTTTCGGACTGCTGCGCTCTTTGTTGGAGCAACAGACCACTATGCAGATTCACGTACGGCGGCTTAAAGTTATGCGGGCGTAGCGTATGTAATTTATGTTACACCGCCGCAAGTTAGAGGCAAGTGTTGTATTCACAAAGCACTTGCGTCCTAAATTACGGCGGCATAGCGTGAATGTGCCGGCGTAAGCGCGCCTAATTCAAATTGTGAAGAGGTGGGCGTGTTTTATGTAAATAAAGCATGACCCCGCGTAAATGACGTTTTGAACGAACGGCACATGCGCCGTCCGTGGACGTATCCCAGTGCGCATGCTCCAAATTACGCCGAAAAGACTCATTGGTTTTGACGTGAACGTAAATTACGCCCAGCCCCATTCACGGATGACTTACGCAAACGATGTAAAAATTGAAAAATTTGACGCGGTTCCGACGTCCATCTTTTTGGTGGTTTATCTTTACGCCTGAAAATGCCTTACGTAAACGGCGTATCTTTACTGCGATGGCCGTGCGTACGTTCGTGAATAGGTGCATCTCGCTGATTTACAAATTCTAGGCGTAAATTAGCGTACACGCCCCTAGCGGCCAGTGTAAATAGACAGCTAAGATACGACGGCGTAGGAAGACTTACGCCGCTCGTATCTTAGCAACATTTAAGCGTATATCAGTTCGAGAATACGCTTAAATATACGACGGCGCAGATTCGGAGTTACGACGGCGTATCTACTGATACGCCGTCGTATCTCTACCTGAATCTGGCTACAAGTTTCTAGTGTGTTGCTTACAGGGGGATTATTTTAATCCTTGTTTTAGCAAATAGTAATATAAACATTTTTTCTTTGCAAGCTATTATGTGTGCCCAAAGAAACCAAAGAGGAGGGGTCTGTTTCCTGTACTGTACTCCAAGATAATGAATTAACCGGCAAGTCAAAATTCTCAGTATTTAAAAAAAAAAAACAGGGTTAAACCCAAAAACACTCAAATGCTTAAAGCGTCTTGCGGGGAAGTTCGCATCAGTTGAGGCTTGAACGTACACCTGTTAAAACCTAGATAACATGTACATACAGTGGACCAGATGGCAGCCCTGCAAATCTGGTATACAGATGCTTGATGCTGGAAAGCCCAAGAGATACCAACAGACCTGGTAGAATGAGCACTGATAGGGGAAGAGGGAACTCTTTCCTTAAGGGCACAGGCTCTGACAATAAGTTGTCTGATCCATCTGGCAATGTTGGAGTGGGAGGCCGGATGTCTGCTAAAAGAGCCTGCAGGTAAGACAAAAAGGGACTCTTTTGTGAACAAAAGCCAAGGCTGTCAGGAATACCCTGAGGGCTCTGTCAACTTCCAAGCAGTGTAGGGAAATACCCTTGGTACATCTTGGAGTAGCACAAAGGGAAGTGAGGGCAATATCCTCATTTAGGTGGAAATAAGAGACAACCATGGGTATAATAGAAGATCTTGGTCTCAAGACCACATTGTCCCTGTGAATTACAAGACAAAGATCTTTACAATAAAGGGCTACCAGCTCAGAAACACTCTAGCAGATGTAATAGCCACTCTGAAAGAAAGGAAAGGTTGCATGTGAGGTCTCCCAAAGGGTTTCCCTAATCAAGACTCCTCAAAAGGGGAGTCTCTGAAGCAGTGTTAATTTTGGCATCAAATTTTGATTTTGTTTTAGTTATAGTCTTTTGACTAAAATGCCATTTTAGATTTGGTCCCCTTTTAGTCAAGTGCAATTGTTTTAATTTTAGTTGTATTTTAGTCGACTAAAACCTCCTGTACATTTTAGTTAAATAAAATAATTTTAGTCAACTAAAGTCTAATGCGTTTAGTTAAATTGCAATGCATCATTTAAAAATGTCTATAGACTACCTCAGCCCGAGTACTCAGAGACTCGAGGCAGTTTCGCCCAGCTCTCTAGGCGCTATGCTCTATTTGACGCCTGCCAGGTCCTCCATCCTGGTGACAGACAATACACTTTCTACTCAGCCCCCCACCGCACTCACTCCCGAATAGACAATTTTTTTTGTCAACACTACAGCCCTTAGACAAACTCGTACGGCCCAGATCCTCCCGATATCCTGGACGGACCACGCACCGGTCCTATTGACTATCGCAGGCCATGTACCTGGCGGCTGAATAAATTTCATCTACAACACTCCTCCTCGAAATCCGAATTAGAGTCCACCATGAAGTATTACTTTGCGGAAAATGACACGCCAGACACGACACCTCCCATCCTGTGGGAAGCCCACAAGGCGGTGATGCGAAGCAAATGTTAAGCCATGTCGGCCGCTATGAGGAAAAATGCACAGAGCCTGAAAGTACGGACCAAAGGGGAGCTTAGGGTGTTGAAGAGCCAGTTGCAGAGCTCTCCCACCTTGGCGCTTCTTAAAAAGATCACCTCCCTGCGGGCAACCTTGAGTGACCTAGCATTGGGCCGGGTGTAAAAGGCCTTAGTCAGACTACGGCAGTTGGTCTACGATAAGGGGAACAAGGCCCACTCTCTCCTGGCTCGGAAGCTGTGGGACAGCACCCAAGCCTCAACACCCCACCAAATTAAATCTGACTCGGGAACCCTGCTCACACACCCAAGAGACATAGCCCACTTGTTTGCTGAGTGGGCTATGCATCTCTATAATAACCCTGACATCCCAAGCAGCCCTCTCCCCCCCTCCCCCCGATGTAGCCCACCGCATGGCCCAATATCTTGAGAATAGTGGGATCTCCCGTCTGAGGCCTGAGGACCTGCCCTTCCTTAATGCCCTGATTACAGAAGAAGAACTAGAGTCCACCATTAAATCCCTGAACTCTTCATAGCCCCAGGGCTGGACGGCTTCCCCTATGAATATTAAAAAGGCATTGCATTCCTTTGTGGTGCCCCCATCCCAGTAGACATGCAGCTGCCTTTTATCACGGCTATACCCAAGCTGGATAAGGACCCCTCCCTCTGTGCCAACTATAGACCTATCGCCCTCCTGAATTCGGACCTCAAAATCTTCACTAAACTACTCTCTGTTCGCCTGAACACAGTCCTCCCTTCCCTTATCTATAAAGATCAGGTGGGCTTTGTCCCCCTCCACCAGGCAGGAGACAACACCAGGAAAATAATT
This sequence comes from Rana temporaria, assembly GCF_905171775.1. Classification (NCBI taxonomy): domain Eukaryota; kingdom Metazoa; phylum Chordata; class Amphibia; order Anura; family Ranidae; genus Rana; species Rana temporaria. Next base: position 440,003,940 of record NC_053492.1, read on the forward strand.
GACCTGGTGGAGGTGGCGAACAGGGAGGGCCTGCAGTCCCTCCTACTTAGCCTGGACGCAGAGAAGGCCTTTGTCGCCTGGGGTGGCCCTTCCTGTTCACCACGTTACAACACGTGGGATTACCGGGGACATTTCCTGCAGGCAATTTGGCACCTATACGTAAACCCATCCTCCCAAGTTAAAACTCCCTTTGCTTTTTCCTCCTCGTTCCCGGTGACAAATGGCACCAGGCAGGGCTGTCTGCTCTCCCCCCTGCTATTTGCACTGTGCGTAGAACCCCTGGCCGCCACTATCCGAGGGAACACCAATATCAAGGGCATTATGGTCAGAGACCGGGAGTTTAAAATCTCACTGTTCGCAGACAATGTAATTCTAACAATGACCCAGCCTAGAACATCCCTTCCGAATCTCCATGTGGAGCTCGATCGATATGGCGCTCTCGGGATATAAAATTAATGCATCCAAATCGGAAGCTCTCCAGCTTAAAATGCCGGTGAGCGAGGCGACCTTACTGTAAATGTACTTCCCCAACACCTGGAAGACTACCGCTTTGAAGTACTTGGGAATATATATTACTCCCAGCTTCCGCACACTCTATCAGGAAAATTCCCCCCCCCCCTCTTCCGCTCCATCAGAGCCCTTCTGTTACAGTGGAAAAAACATCATATATCTCTCCTGGGGAGGGTCGCTTCGGTGAAAATGTCTGTCCTCCCGAAGGTCCTATATTTGTTCCAAACACTACCCATTCCAGTCCCGTATGCCCACCTGAGAAAACTCCAGACGGACCTGTTGCAGTTCACCTAGAATTCCAAGCGTCATAGGATACTGCACTCGGTCCTACTGGCGGCGCGATCGGATGGAGGTCTGGATTTTCCGGACCTTATTAGGCACTACCAGGCGGCCCAGCTACGAGCCATAAAATCCTGGTTTACATTTCGTTCATATAACTGGATGGAAATTGAGAAACTATGGCTAGCCCCGGTCCACCCTAACAATCTCCTGTGGAGTGCAAACGCGGAGGTAGACCCTGACCGTATGCTTGGCCCAATGTCGGTGCTCTGACGGATGTGGCGCAAGTTGATACCCCACCAAAAGGTGACCTCTGACAGCTAGCTCCTGACCTCCTTTGCCTGTAACCCCAAGGTGCCAGACAGCCTCACCCGCCGCATGTAATTTCCGTGGACCTCGCAAAACCTTTTCCACTTTGGCAACTTGGTGGATCCTCTGACCCGTAAATTACGCCCCTTTGCTGAACTACAGACCCAATATGATCTCCCGAGCCGGAAATTCTACGGGTATCTCCAAATATGCCACTATGCCTTAACGATAGCACCGAAATTGCAGTTTTCTCCCCCGGCCCCATTTGAACGCTTGATTCTAGCAGGCTCAGCTCAGAGGGGATTGATTTCAGGGATATACACTATACTGAATGCCTGGCCCATGGAGGTGAAAGGCAAACATGCATATATGACTAAATGGGAAAAGGCTCTTGGAGAGGAGATCCCCGTGGAACAATGGCATGAGATCTGGGTACAGGCAGCAAAGAGTTCGATTTGCACGCTATATAAAAAAAACACCTACAAAATTCTATCTTTCTGGTACATGACCCCAGACGTCCTCCACGCCATCTACCCCACTAGCTCAGACTGCTGCTGGCGGTGCCTAGGGGCGAGGGGCACCCTCCTTCATGTTTACTGGAGTTGCCCGCTGATTGCCCCTTTCTGGGACTCGGTTCGGCAGTTGCTGGAGCGACTCCTAGATAAGCAGACCCCCCACCCCACCCCAAAATATTTTATCCTAGGTTTCCCACCGCTACGGCTCCCATCCCCATATAAGAAACTGGCCCGACACATCCTCACGGCAGCACGGTGCCTGGTGGCATTGCATTGGAAACGCCCATCTCCCCCTCCCCCTTAGGCCCTATACGCCAGGATCAAAGTCGTGGAGACTATGGAGAAAATGACCGCCAGATTGCAGGATCGGTTGGAAGCACACAACGCAGTCTGGGAGTTGTCGCACCGCCGGGAGGATCCACCCTGAGAAGGTACATGGGCCGATTTAATGACACATTCTCTCTGCTCTACTTTCTCTCTCTTTTCCCCTCTTTTCTTTCCCCCTTACCCCTGGAGACCCCTAGTGTCTCCGGCTGCTATGATACTTAGAAGTTAGGATTACTGTTCAAGTTAGCCACAACATGCAGATAGTCCGTATGGACGATGGTCAGCTTGCAATCCGCCACAATGGCACCACCGTTTCCGACAGGCAAGCTGGCATAGTGGTATACACTGCGCAAAGATATTGAACACTCCCTGTTCTACTGTTTTTTTTTTTTTTTTTTTTTTGCCTACTCCCAACTGCAGGAGTTGGGAGTAGGCAGGCCTCCCCCAGAGGCAATCTGCCACCTTTCTCCATGCCCCGGGTGGCAATGGCGGGTGTGTGAGGGGGTCCTCCCACACAGCCCGCCCTACCTGCTCCGCTTTGAAGCCCAACGGGGCAGAGGGACTCCCTATAAGGGAGTGAGAGGATTAGCCCCAACCAGCCCCATTAGTCCTTCGCCTCTCTTTTAGAGACCGCGTGGTCAATGTGAGTGTGTTAACCCAATTTAGAGTGCGTGTGTAGGTGTGGTGGTTTTTGTGGGAGGGGGATGGGCGTACTAAGCGCAGGCTTACCTCGCATAGCACACCCACCGGGAGCCGGGCTGAGACCACCAAACTCAATTCACATCAAGCCGAGACCGGGATCCGAACCTCTAGCTGCAGAGGTGAATGGCTTGTCAGCGCAGTGCCAATCGCGTTGAGCCACCACAGCTCCCTTCCCTGTTCTACTGTTAATGTATTTTCTCTTTATTTTGTCTTTGCTTGCTTAATGTTCTGGATGGGTGTAAGTTATGTAAACTTGAACCTCTGACCAATAAAATTGTTATTAATAAAAAAAAATAAAAAAATGGCTATAGAATTTCCAAACTCATTATATACTCCTGGAGTAAAAAAAATATCATGTACTTATTTATGGTATTAAAGGGGTTGTAAAGGAAAAACATTTTGTTCATAATAAGCATCCTTTACCTGCAGACATTCCTCTCTTCACTTCCTCATTGTTCATTTTTGCTCAGAAGTTGCTCTATTTCTTCTCTGTTCTGTTCACTTCCTGCTTGTCTGATTGTTACTCACCACCGTGAAGGGAGGCTTTACTACGGTGGTCAGTGATGTGCTTGCCCCCTCCTGGGAACTACATCTGTGTGGCAGGATGCTCTCTACGTGTTAGAGACTTCAAGGAGGTGTGAATTACTGGGCGTGCCTCAATGCATACTGGGAAATGTAGTTCTTACATGAACGAGCACCGCAAACCAGGAAGTGAATGAGAGAACAGAAACTAGAACGCCGTAGGTGATATAGATGAAGGAATTTAATAGGCATTTACTAGTTTTTTTAACAGAATCATTACACTATTCTGTCTGTCTACCTTGCAGACATTAATTTTAGTCAAAAAATGTTTTTCCTTTACAACTCCTTTAAGGTTTGAACAAACTCACAAAAATACAGATTTAGCTACTCTGGACAGTCTGAGGAGGTCTAAATTGCTTCACAGTGCTCTGGACGGTGGTCATAGGAGGCCTGTAATGCTGCACAGTGCTCTTGACTGTGGTCTGAAGAGGCCTGCAATGCCACGCACAGTGCTCTGGACGGTGGCTGTAATGCTACACAGTGTTCTGAACGGTAGTCTGAGGAGGCCTGTAATGCTGCACAGTGCTCTGGATGGTGGTACGAGAGGTCTGTAATGCTTGCACAGTGCTCTGGATGGTGGTATGAGAGAGGCCTGTAATGCTGTACAGTGCTGGATGGTGGTAAGAGGTCTGAGGGATGGACTGTAATGTACAGTGCTCTGGATGCCAGGGGTCATGGGAGGCCTGTAATGTACACATTGCTCTGGACGGTGGTCTGACTCTGAAAGGCCTGTAATACTGCACAGTGTCGGATGGTTGTCTGAGGGGAGGCCTGTAATTGTAATGTACACGCTCACAGTGCTCTCTGCTCAGGATGGTCGTCGTCAGGAGTGGGACTGGTGCACAGTGCTGCTCTGGACAATCGTCTGAGGACTCGGACGCCTGTAATGCTGGCTACACAGCCTGCTAACTGCTGCTAAGCAAAGCACACTACAGACTGGAATTGCTTGCTTACTGGGAGCAGAAGCAGGCAGGCTCAGTGGAAACCAGACATTCACAAGGGTAAAGGTCCCTGCCTCACAATTTTGTTTCTTTTGCGTTCGTTAACTAAAATTGATTTTCGTCATAGTTTTTGTCAGTGGACGAAGATGTTTTGTTTTCGTCACTGTAAAAAGGCCTGTAAAAAGGAAAATTTTGACTAAAATGTTTTCGTTGAGGAAATTAACACTGCTCTGAAGGGCTGAACTTGGGTTTGGAGGTTGAAGCTTGGGTAGAGCATTTAGGTGTTATGTTTAACAGGGGTGGAGGCTCCTGAGAAGGGGGTGTTTGGGATCTTCTGCCGTGGAATTAAAACCCTCCTGTAACATCTTTATGAATTGGTCAAGTGCCTCCCCAAACTGACATTTTCCTTCAAAAGGCTTATGTGTGAGGCATCTTTTACAGGCAACTTTAGCTGTCGGGGCTTTTAGGGCCATTCTGTAAGTTTATATAGCATTCACACAAAAAGCAGAACAGAAGGAAACTGTTGAAAGATAAGTTCACTTAAATAAAAATAAATAAAATTTTTTGCAGGTTAAAAATATGTGCATTTATCATTTTTCTTTCTTAGGAGCCCATAAAGCATTGCACCCATGATCAACAGATCGCAGTTGCAATGTCTTGCTTCTTCAGACTGTCAGTACAGCTATCTGCCCCTACCTCCCATAAGTCAAACAGTTAATGAGGTCTAGGAAGATCAATGAGCTCACCAGTGCCATCGCAGTTCACTGAAAACAACAAGCTGTCTGCCTTGGTAGAAGATGGTACTTGTAGTTATTTCATTCACAAAACTCTGTGAATAAATGACATGGTTGTGTGGGCAGAGCCCCGCATGGCTGTGCCGTTTTCAAATCGTGACAGTCGGAGAATGGAGAGGATCCCACCCCTGCTGTCATAATGGGGGATCAGATTAGGGTTAAGGTGCTTTAGTAACATGCTACATCTTAATTATAAGAGCAACATATTACTAAAGCAAAACTAAAGGCCCATACACACGATCAGAAAATTATACAAAAAATACCGCTTTTGAAGCGATTGTACAATAATCTGATCACACAGCTATCGAGAGCTGATCAGGACAGAGCATCCAATATTATACAATCAGACAAGCACAAATTATTTTCTCGTACGATACCAGATACGATACACATTCACTACAACACATTACATCACTTCCCAATTTTTACTAATTTTTAATTTGACGTACGAGAATTTTCAGAACTTTAATCAACTCTTAATTTTCGATATGAGATTAGCACACATACAAATTACTGTATTTATCAGCGTATAACACACAGTTTTTTCCCCTAAAAATGGGGGGCAAATCACGGGTGTGTGTTATATGCCAATAGTGTACCTTAAAAGGGAAGGAGGGGGACAAACTCAGCCAGAATTTATGAGCCGTCATCTCCTGTTTGGCTCTCACTCTGCAATCACGCCACACACACAGTCCAGCCTTCGCCACTGGCATTGGACCAGTGTTCTGTCTATCACAGGAGCTGGTCCAATGCCGATGGCGGAGGCAGGAATGTGTGTGTGTGACTGCCGAGTGAGAGCCGAACAGGAAATGACGGCTCTGTGATTTCCTGCACTGTCCAGGCTGCATAGATGGTGAGGTTGCAGATGAACATTGAAGCTAAAAAGGGGCATTGATCAGGCTGCATTTATGAGATGGGCGTTGATCAGGCTGCATTGATGAGATGGGCATTGATCAGGCTGCATTGATCAGGCTGCATTGGTGAGATGTGCCGCAGATGGGCATTGATCAGGCTGCATTGAGGCTGCAGATGGGCACTAAACAGGCTGCATTGATGGGCATTGACCCTGATTTTAATTCAATGTCGTTTATTTTAACCACTTGAGATCCGCGCTATAGACAAAATACGTCCGCAGCGCGGCTCTCAAGTGCCAAGTGGCCGTTTAAACACAGCCTTTTATGTGCATTACCCGCGCGCGCCACTGGGTGGCACGCGGCGGGTAAAAACTGTCCCGGCACATCGCCGAAGACCCGATGCGTGTACCTGGCGGCCGCGATGTCTGCCGGGTACGCGCGATCGTCGGTGACACGGCAGGTGACAGCAGGGACGTGGAGCTCTGTGTGTAAACACAGAGCTCCACGTCCTGTCAGGGAGAGAGGAGACCGATCTGTGTCTCTTGTACATAGAGACACAGCATCGGTCACCTCCCCCAGTCACCCCCCTCCCCCCACACAGTTAGAACACACCCAGGCTACACAGTTAACCCCTTCCTCACCCCCTAGTGTTAACCCCTTCCCTGCCAGTCACATTTATACAGTAATTAGTGCATTTTTATAGCACTGTCGCTGTATAAATGTGAATGGCGCCAAATTTGTGTCAAAAGTGTCCGATACGTCCGCCGCAATATCCCAGTCCCAATAAAAATCGCAGATCGCCGCCATTACTAGTAAAAAAAAAATAATAAAAAAAATCATAATTCTGTTCCCCATTTTGTAGGCGCTATAACTTTTGCGCAAACCAGTCGCTTATTGCGATTTTTTTTTTTTTTTTTTTTTTACAAAAATACGTCAAAATACGTATCGGCCTTAACTGAGAAAAAAAAGAGTTTTTTAAAAAAAAAATTGGGATATTTATTATAGCAACAAGTAAAAAAAAAATATATATTTTTTTTAAATTGTCGCTCTTTTTTTGTTTATAGCGCAAAAAATAAAAACCGCAGAGGTGATCAAATACCACCAAAAGAAAGCTCTATTTGTGAGGAAAAAAGGACGCCAATTTTGTTTGGGAGCCACGTCGCACGACCGCGCAATTGTCAGTTAAAGCGACGCAGTGCCGGAAGCTGAAATTTCGCCTGGGAACGAAGGGGGTTTATGTGCCCAGTAAGCAAGTGGTTAAAAATACGTTTTCTTCCTGAAACGTCCCTCTTAAAATGTAGGTGCGTGTTATACGCCGATAAATATGGTAAATAAATGGACGATCATTCATTATATAAGTTCATTGTGTGTACCAGGCATTATCCTTTAAAGCACAATCCTGGAATACAGGGTTTGACATATTGAAATTGCGAGGGCTAGTTGCAGGACTAGACCTGCCGAAGAAAAGACAGCCTTTAAGGGCCCTTTCACACAGGGCGGTCCTCGCACACTGTGCAGGGACCGCCCTGTCTTTTCTCCGCTCTCCCCTATGGGGGATCGGATGAACACGGACCGTATGTCCATGTTCATCCGATCCGCAGACGGAAGAAAAAATAGGGTTTTCTTCCGTCCGCAAAATCGGATCTTTGCGGAGGCGGGTGATTACGTGTGTCAGCGGATGTTTATCCGCCGACACCCGCAATCACATAGGGACCAATGTAAGTCCCTTTTTCATCCGCAAACGGATGGATGAAAAAGCGGACATACGGTCCCGCACGTCTGAAAGGGGCCTAAGAGTGTCTCAAACTTTCCATCTGCATAATCAGTGAAAGAAGAAACATTTTGAATAGGTACAGTGAGATGTTTGCTTAAAGCGGGGGTTCACCCAAAAATAAACTCTTTTACATTAGCTACATCCCTCCAGCATACTGCTAACATCTGCAGTATGCTGTTTGTTTGTTTTTTTGTACTTATCGTTATACGAGCCCTTGTTATCCGGCTCCGAGCGGGGGATTACTTCCGGGTATAGGCGTTCCTAAGCCTTCCGAAAATACCCTAAGTCACACTCGGGTGTTTACGGCGCCTGCGCAGTCAGCTCTACACGGCAGGCGCAGGCGCCGTAAACGCCCGAGTGTGACTTCGGGTTTTTTCGGAAAGCGTGACGCGCCTTAGCAGCCATCAATCAACTCCTCTTCGCTTAGAAACGCCCATTCCCCGCAGGATTCCCCGCTCGGAGCCGGAAAACAAAGGCTCATATAACGATAAGTACAAGGGAAAAGAAAACAGCATACTGCAGATGTTAGCAGTATGCTACAGCTAATGTCAAAAGGTGGATTTTTGGGTGAACCTCCGCTTTAAGACCAGAAAAAAACACTGTTTGGTGAACTCTTTTTTCCAGTGGACAGAGTTTGGTAAAGATTTGGGAGTAATGAAATTCCTTCTGAGAATCCAATCATCCTAGATTGCACATTCTATCTGTTCATGAACAGGAAATATCTTTGAGTTTTACAAGTCTCTTTGTACCCAAAGGGGCTGACACACCGGAAAATCAAGCAGTGAGCATTTCCTACTTCTATCAGAAATCCAGCAGGGGGCATGTAACACCACTACTCAGCATAAATACATGCATCTTTGCCAACTATAGGGCTGATTAACTAAAGAAGTTGAGAATATTTACTCAAAATATTCTGTAAATATTATTTTAATTATTCAATCATATAAGAAGCATCTGAGGCGGTTATTGACAGTAAACAGGAATACATCCAGGGTGCTGGAAGTACATAATCACTAAAGGGTGGAATGAATATGGGTGAAATTATTTTGCATGCCTTATTTCAATAGAAGCCATTTCACTAAACTTAGCACTGAAGCAAAATGGATGCACACAAAGATTCGCCTGTAAATTAACATGCATTAAATGCACATCCGCCATGCAGATTTTGAGACTTTATCAATAACTAGTTTCAGGTGTTAGCATGTCTACAGACATGTAGACTGCATGTCCATAATGGACAGATAGAAAAATTATGGATTTTACAAACTGTTCGTAAATTTACTGACAGTTGGCAACTCTGGTCACATTTTGTCGCTTCTGGCTTCATTCATCAGGAGGCCGAAGGGATGTTTACTAATCTTCCTCCACTCTTGCCACTTGACACCCACCATAGCTGTCCACCATATATACTAAAAAGTAGACCATTGGCTGATGAAATGTAAACAGACAGGTTATAGCCACCAAGAGTCTGTTTACAGGGCTATGCTGCAGCCAATGTATGCCTTACCTTATATGTACTCTTTAAGTGTATGTGTAGCCAACATTTTATTCATAGCTTTGGACAGGGTAGGAAAGAATTGCCATTTTTATGTATGATGTTTTAGCCCTGACTGGGATGATGGGGAAAGAGGTCCTGAGAGTGGCCAGGTTCTGTGATGGTCTATGTCAATGGAAACAACAAGCATTTGTAAACTTATGAGGGTCACAATCTCTCTTAAGCCTCAGTGTGGTTGGGGGAGCACACATGGTGTCTGCTTATACTTCTTAACCGCTTGCCAACCAGCCGCCGTATAACAGGTTGGCTCTGCTGGGCGAGATCACTTAGCTCTACGTCACCACGCCGAGCAGCCAATAGGGGGGCACGCGCGCCGCTGGAGGCGTGCAGGCGCGCCCCACGCTTGCCTCTGACGCCAACGCGCGTGCCCGGCCGGCGCAATCACGGCCGGGCACCCGCGATCACTCGTTACAGAGCGAGAACCGGGAGCTGTGTGTGTAAATGCACAACTCCTGGTCCTGTCAGGGGGAGAAATGCCTGATTGTCTGTTCATACAATGTATGAACAGCGATCAGTCATTTCCCCTAGTCAGTCCACCCCCCCCCCTTCAGTTAGAACACACCCAGGGAACATACTTAACCTCTTCCTTGCCCCCTAGCGATAACCCCTTCCCTGCCAGTGGCATTTTTATAGTAATCAATGCATTTTTATAGCACTGATCGCTATAAAAATGCCAATGGTCCCAAAAATGGGTCAAAAGTGTCCGAAGTGTCCGCCATGATGTCGCAGTACTGATAAAAATCGCTGATCGCCGCCATTACTAGTAAAAAAAAAATATATTAATAAAAATGCCATAAAACTATCCCCTATTTTGTAAACGCTATAACCTTTGCGCAAACCAATCAATAAAAGCTTATTGCGATTTTTTTTTTACGAAAAATATGTAGAAGAATACGTATCGGCTTAAACTGAGGAAAAAAATTTTTTTTATATATTTTTGGGGGATATTTATTATAGCAAAAAGTAAAAAATATTATTTTTTTTCAAAAATGTCGCTCTATTTTTGTTTATAGCGCAAAAAATAAAAACCGCAGAGGTGATCAAATACCACCAAAAGAAAGCTTTATTTGTGGGGAAAAATGGGGGGGGGGTGGGGACGCCAATTTTGTTTGGGAGCCACGTCGCACGACCGCGCAATTGTCAGTTAAAGCGACGCAGTGCCGAATCGCAAAAAGTGGCCTGGTCTTTGACCAGCAATATGGTCCAGGGCTTAAAGGGGTTGTAAAGGAAATTATTTTTTTTTCATAATAAGCATCCTTTACCTGCAGACATTCCTCTTTTCACTTCCTCATTGTTCGTTTTTGCTCAGAAGTTGCTCTATTTCTTCTCTGTTTTGTTCACTTCCTGCTTGTCTGATTTTACTGACCACCGTGACGGGAGGGTTTACTGCGGTGGTCAGTAACGGGTTCGCCCCCTCCTGGGAACTACATCTGTGTGGCTGGACGCTCTCTACATGTTAGAAACTTCAAGGAGGTGTGAATTACTGGGCGTGCCGCAATGCATACTGGGAAATGTAGTTCTTATATGAACGAACAATGCAAACCAGGAAGTGAATGAGAGAACAGAAACTAGAATGGCGGAGGTGATATGGATGATGGAATTTAATAGATATTTACTGTTTTTTTTAACAGAATCATTACACTATTCTGTCTGTCTACCTTGCAGACATTAATTTTAGGCAAAAATTTTTTTTCCTTTACAACTCCTTTTTTAAGTGGTTAAACTTGAAGAGGAAGATTACAACTTTCTTGGCATTCTCTCTTGCTTAATATGAATCCACTTGTGGAAGTTACTCATGAATGACATTGTGAATTTTTGTTTTCATTTCAATGATTATATTTTTTCATTTCACTTGTTTTAAGCGCTGCAATGTTTTATTTAAGCATGTATACATCATACTGGGCAGATGACCCAGGGAGGCTGGAAATCAGCAAAGTAGATATTGCTGTTCAGTGATCTCCACTAGCTCCCATGCTGAGCAGCTGGGCTAATGCATTTTGAATACAGGAGGTCGGCCACTCAGCACAGGAGCCATTCAGAGATCAAAAATCTGGTGCAGCTCTGCAAAGAAATCAGCTTCCATTGTTTTTTTTGTTTTTTTGTCAAAGCTTAACCTCCCTGGCGGTATGATCATTTCAGATTTTAGGTGCTGAAGCGGTACAATTATTTTGCATGGAAATTTGGCGTTTTATACTGTAGGCCTGTAATTCTTAGAAACAACTCAATTAAATCTGTCCAAACAAGAGTCTAGTAGACATCCCGGGTATGATAAAGTTTGAAAAACAAAATCATAAATTATAATATAATAAATAACTATAAATAATTATAACAAATAATAATGTAGTTATAATAAAAATTATTCAATAATGTAATCAAATCAAAAACACTGAAATTTGCTTAGTTGCAGAATTGTCGCTGTCATTACTTTTATTTTTTTATGATGAATTTCCCCACAAATCGCTATCGCTCAATTCTGCAAGTGATTATAATTTATTATCGCTGTTTTCTAGCTGTTCCAAAATCACTTTTGACATAAAGGGACAATTTTTGGTTGCTATGGACAATCTACAGTTCGCAGGCAGAAAGAACAGTTTTTATTATATAAAAGTACATGTAGGACACTGGGCAGACCACTAGGGACAAGGGGGGGTGTGTATTTTTTACATACAGTACTGTAATCTATAATATTACAGTATACTGTATGTAATGTGTTTATTAACTTTTTTGAATTTGGCGCTGTTCTCCACCCCCGTGCGTCGTAACGTCGCATGGAACGGAGATCGGCGGCACACAGGACACGCTCGCTCACACAGCGGGGAGGCATCGCAGGATCCAGGGACAAGGTAAGTAACTTGTGCCTGTGGATGCTGCGAGGCGAGCCCGAGTTTGGCTCAGGGTTACCGATCACAGCTCAAAGATCTCAGCCCGAGCCAGACTCGGGAAATACCACCAGCCAGATTAAAAGAACACGCTGAAGTTAGAAGCCGATTGGCTACCATGCACAGCTGCACCAGATTTTGCACTCTACAGTTTTAGTTACTCAACCCCACCATGTCTAGAATTATCCTTTAAATATCTGGCCTAAAATGTGCATTCTAAAATTGCATTAAAAAAAAAGACACCACTCTGTTAGTGAATGGGTTAAAGGGGATGGGACAGTCATGTATCTTTAGTAACAGAATGACATTACATCTGGGTATACACAGAATGCAGCATAATATATTCAAAGTTCCATCTCACCTTGAGAATTCTTTGTGCAAAATTCCGAACCACCGTGATGAAAGCCTCCACTTTTCCCAAAACACATTTTCTTGTTAATGTAGAGAAAAAGCAATAGGAGGAATACAATGGACACACCAACTGCTGAGAGAAAACCGACAGCCTCAGGAGACACTGATAGAAAAAAAACAAAAATGATTTTTTTTAAAACAACCAAAGAAGTCATTCTTTTTTCACAAAGTATCTGTAATTAATGATGCTAAATTGGAGAGGAGCAGCGGCATGCAGGTTGTTTTAGGCCTGCATACCTACACATAGCATGGTCTTATTTACTGAGAATTAGGCACTATGAAAATTCAAGCAATCAGGGTTGTAGGTTGCTGGACAAATCTACACACACACACACACTGTATATATATATATATATATATATATATATATATATATATATATATATATATATACACACACCGTATTAATCGGGGTATTGCGCGCACCCCTAAAGTGAACCCGCATTCCTGTTAAAAAAAAAAGATTTTAGTACTTACCGTTTTGGTGTCTTGCGCGGTGTCCATCGGCGGCCTCGTCGGGTCCGGCGTCCGTCTGCGGCTTCGGTGGTGTCCTCCTCGTCGGGTCCAGCGTCCTTCTGCGGTGTCCTGCCCGCTCGATCCCCGCGCTGAATTTGAACTATTGCGCCGGCATATACCGAGCGCAGTACACTCGTGTATAGTCGGGCAGGCTCGGCTCCTCTCGCGGTCAAGTCCTGTGCGTCCTGTACGTCCAGGACGTGACTGCGAGAGAAGCAGAGCCTGCCCGGCTATACACGAGTGTACTGCATTCGGTATATGCCGGCGCAATAGTTCAAACTCGGCGCGGGAAGCGGGTATTAACGTATATCGCGCACCCACGATTTTGCCCTGAATTTCAGGGCAAAGGTGCGCGGTATACGCCGATAAATACGGTATATTATATATATATATATATATATATACATACACACACACACACACACCACACACACACATATATACATATACACACACATATATATATACACACACACACACACACACACACAAAAAGAAATTTGCAGTTCACCAGTTTTCACATCAATTCACTTGTGATTGTTTAGCATTTTATTTACAGAGATGGATTTGGGTCAATGCTAACATGTTGAGGGGAATTTTTCAGAACTGGAGCAGCTGTAAATGGCAACCAATCAGCTTCTAACTTCAGATTGTTCAGCTAAGCTTTGAAAATTGCAGATAGAAGCTGGATGGTTGCCATGCAAAACTTCTCCATATTATTGCTGCTCCAGTTTTGATAAATTACCTTTTGCATCTTCATAAAGCATGGGTTGTGGTGGTTAGCACTCTTTAGGATGCTGATATCAAGGGTTCAACCATTATACAAGGACGCTTGGGGCACTCTTGCCTTGAAATTATGGTGTCAAGGGTTCAGCCATTATACAAGGCCACTCTGCAGGGATTTTGTGCATAGGTTCCACTAGGTGCATTGTTTTCCTCCCATAACTAACGAATATAGTGCATCCACAAAGTATTCACAGCGCTTCACTTTTTCCACAGTTTGCTATGTTCCTACCTTATTCCAAAATTGACCAAAGGGATTGTAAAGGACATTTTTTTTTCATAATAAGCATCCTTTACCTGCAGACATTCCTCTTTTCACTTCCTCATTGTTCGTTTTTGCTCAGAAGTTGCTCTATTTCTTCTCTGTTCTGTTCACTTCCTGCTTGTCTGATTTTACTCACCACCGTGATGGGAGGCTTTACTGCGGTGGTCAGTGATGTGCTCACCCCCTCCTGGGAACTACATCTGTGCGGCAGGACGCTCTCTACATGTTAGAGACTTCAAGGAGGTGTGAATTACTGGGCATGCCGCAATGCATACTGGGAAATGTAGTTCTTACATGAACAAGCGCCGCAAACCAGGAAGTGAATGAGAGAACAGAAACTAGAATGCCGGAGGTGATATAGATGAAGGAATTTAATAGGTATTTACTCGTTTTTTAACAGTCATTACACTATTCTGTCTGTCTACCTTGCAGACATTAATTTTAGGCAAAACATTTTTTTCCTTTAGTGACCCTTTAAGTTCACTATTTTCCTCAAAATTCTACAACCAATACCCCATAATGACAACATGAAAGAAGTTTTTTTGCAGATTTATTAAAAAGGAAAACAACCCTATGGGGGTAATTTACGAAAGGCAAATCCACTTTGCACTACAGGTACAGTGCAGTTGCTGTAAATCTGAGGGGTAGATCTGAAATGGGGGGAAGCTCTGCTGATTTTATCATCCAATCATGTGCCAGCTAAAATGCTGTTTTCTATTTTCCTTGCATGTCCCCCTCGGCTCTACAGTGACTGCACTTCCAAGTGCACTTGTAGTGCAAAGTGGATTTGCCTTTAGTAAACCCACTTATGTATATGAAGTATACACAGCCTTTGCTCAATACTTTGTTGAAGCCCCTTTGGCACCAATTACACCCTATTTTTGAGTATGATGCTACAAGATTTGCACACCAATTTTTGGACAGTTTCTCCCACTCTTCTTTGCAGGACCTCTCAAGCTCAATCAGGTTGGATGGGGTGCTTGGTGCACAGCCATTTGCAGATCTCTCCAGAGATTATCAATCAGGTTCAAGTCAGGTCTATGGCCGGGCCACTCAAGGACATTCACAAAGTTGTCTCCTTTGTTATCTTGGCTGTGTGCTTTGGGTCGTTGTCCTGTTGAAAGATGAACTTTCAACGCATTCTGAGGTTCAGAGCGCTCTGAAACAGGTTTTCATCAAAGATTTCTCTGTACATTGGTGCATTCATCTTTCCCTCAATCCTGACTAGTTTCCTCCAGACATGACGCTTGCCATTCAGGCCAAAGAGCACAATCTTTGTTAATCAGACCAGAGAATTTTGTTTTTCATGGTCTGAGAGTCTTTCGGGTGCCCTTTGGAAAAATCTAGGCGGGCTGTCATGTGCCTTTTACTGAGGAGTGGGTTCTTTCTAGTCACTCTACCATACAGGCCTGATTGGTGGAGTGCTGCAGAGATGGTTCTTCTTCTGGAATGTTCTCCTCTCTCCACAGAGAACTGCTGGAGCTCTTTCAGAGTGACCATTGGATTCTTGGTCATCTCTCTGACTAAGACCCTTCTCCCCCAATCGTTTGGCTGAGTGGCCCAATTTAGGAAGAGTCCTGGTAGTTCCAAACTTCTTTCATTTACTGATGATGGAGGCCTCTGTGCTCATTGGGACCTTCAATGCTGCAGACATTTTTCTGTACCACGATGCAATCCTGTCTCAGAGGTCTACAGACAATTCCTTGGACTTCATGGCTTGGTTTGTGCTCCGACATTCACTGTGGGACTCCTATATACACACACAGGTGTGTGCCTTTCCAAATCATGTCCAATCAAACTGAATTTATCACAGGTGGACTCCAATCAAGTTGTAGAAACATCTCAAGGATGATCAGTGGAAACAGGATGCACCTGAGCTCAATTTTGAGTGTCATGGCAAAGGCTGTGAATACTTATGTACATGGGATTTTTTATTTTTAAGAAATTTGCAAAGACTTTAAACATATTTCACGTTGTCATTATGGGGTATTGTTTGTAGAATTTTGAGGAAAATAATGAATGTAATTGTGATTGTGGCTAGGAACCTGCACAATATGCTCCTGTTATTGTCCAGTGTTAAGTCCACAGCCAGCCCCTTCTGGCCATTTAAACTGCCTGATTCATTTCTTTAATGCCTTTGCCTTGGTCAACATATCTAGAGACTCTCTGCTGTGTTCCTGTTGAAGACTTGCCTGACTGATGTCCCTTCTGGTTCCCGATCCTGTCTGCTGCCTCTGACTATGCTGATCTCTAGCTTCCTGATTTCTTGGCTTGTTTTGACTACCCGATTTGGCTACCGAACCCTGGTTATGTTTTGACTATGTTTATCAGTTGTACCATTTTTACCATTTAATTAAAAGGTGTGATTTTTACTGCATTTTCTGTCTCCGTCTGATTCATGTTTCCTGACATGGGCACAGTGGTTCCCCTGCAGATACCTACATTAATTCAAGGCATAGGGCCAGATAATCAGTGGATCGCCCTTCAACACACTAGCTCCATGTGGTGCAGTAAAATGCATTTTTACTCTTCATTGCTTATTAGAGAAAGAGCCTTTAAGGCCCCTTTCACACGGGGCGGATCAGTAATGATCCGCCTCCGTATGTTCCGTAAGCTCAGCGGGGATCGTTCAGTTGATCCCCGCTGAGCCGGCGGATGACAGGTCGGTCTGTCTTTTCTCCGCTCTCCCCTATGGGGGGATCGGATGAACACGGACCGTATGTCCGTGTTCATCCGATCCGCTCTGCAGACGGAAGAAAAAAAATAGGGTTTTCTTCGGTCTGCAAAATCGGATCTTTGCGGAGGCGGACAATTACGGGTGTCAGCGGATGTTCATCCGCTGACACCCGCAATCACATCGGGACCAATGTATGTCCCTTTTTCATCCGCAAACGGATGGATGAAAAAGCGGACATACGGTCCGCACGTGTGAAAGTGGCCTAAGAGGAAGGGACATCTCAGTTCTAAAATCACAGGAGATAAAACAAAGACTGACTGGATTCCACTTATAAGTGAACTATCCCTTATCAGTGGATTGACCCTTTAGGAAAAACAGCATGCTTGATATTTGTTTATTACAGGTACTTATATAATGCTGTAAATTTACACAGCACTTAAGTATATATTATACATTCACAACAGTCCCTGCTTCCTAGGAGCTTACAATCTAAGGTCCCTAACTCTGGGGCCAATTTAGACAGGAGAAAATTAACCTGCCAGCATGTCTTTGGCGGGTGGGAGGAATTTGGAGTACACGAAAAAAAAAAAACACGCAGGCAAATGAACATGCAAACTCCAGGCAGGTAGTGCAATGGTTGGGAGTTGAACTGGCGACCCTAGTGATGCCAGGCAGAAGTACTAACCACTTAGTCGATGTGCTGCCCTTAATATCTAGATACAAATATGTGTTTTAAATATGTATACAATTAAATGGCCATCTAACAAGGTTGCAGCCAGAATGATGGCGGAGTGAATGGAAAAAACTACAGATTTTACACGCTTTACAAAAGGAAAAAAAAAACACTGTTAAAAGCTGCCATATAAATTAGAGGACAATTAAGGCATATTTCTTAAACGCTATCATTATATTACCTGTACTCTATGACATACTCTACCATTAAAAGCAATTATGTACTTGTTATTTGAAAAGATAGTTGGCGGATAAAGGTTGTCCCAGAAAACCATTTGTGATAATTACACACTGTGATACATTACATGGAACTGCCAATAAATGGGTATAACTGGCTTTTAAAGAATTGACTATAGGCTTCTTTTACATTATTCTTCACACTGTTTTTGACTATTTCAAAAATATCAGGCTAATGGAGTTAAGAAGTGGCCCTGAATATCTGTATTTAAAAATATTTTAGGTTTTCTTAAATAATCACTGGCATTGAAAGCAAGTTAAGATTGATGTCCATCAGACATGGCAATATCCAATGCCGCCTCCATTTTTTTGTGCAGCTCTGCAATAAGTCTACACAGAAAATGATCTGTTTTAGGCCCCGTACACACGACCAAACATGTATGCTGAAACTGGTCCGCGGGCCAGTTTCAGCATACATGTTCGGTCGTGTGTGGGCGCGAGCGGGCCGAATTCCAGCAAACATTTGCCCGCCGGGCCTTTTCCCAGCGGGCAAATATTCCTGGACGTGTTTTAAAACCGTCCGCTGGAATCCTGCCCGCTCGGACATGTACGGTCGTCAGTACAGACCTACCGTACATGTCCAGGCGCCCGCCGTCCCTCGCATGCGTCGAATGACTTTGACGCATGCGTGGAAGCCTTTAAATGGCAGGCCCGCCCACGTCTCCGCGTCATCGCCGCGGTGACGACGCGGACACGCCCCGCGTATTGTTTACGCGCGGACTTCTGTACGATGGTGTGTACAACCATCGTACAGAAGCCCTCTGGCAGACATGTACGGTGAAAACGGTCTGACGGACCGCTTTCACCGTACATGTTTGTTCGTGTGTACCCGGCCTAACAGTTCCTCCTGGTCTTTGCACCAGTGATTCATTGTGGGAAAACATCTAATTGAAAGCTGCACTACAAATGAGGAAATTTTACTTATAGGAGTTGTAAAGGCAGAAGTTTTTTTCATCTTAATGCATTCTATATATTCGGATAAAAAAAACCTTGTGTGTAGCAGCCTCCTCAGCACCCCCTAATTACTTACCCGAGCTCTCTCCAGCGATGTCCACAAGTGCCTTAGCCATCCAGGAACACTCCTCCTGAGACACAGCAGCGGCGCTATTGGCTCCCGTGGCTGTCAAAGTCAGTTAGCCAATCACAGGAGAGAGGGGGCAGGGCCAGGTCGGGGCTCCATGTCTGAATGGACACAGGGAGCTGTGACTCAGCTTAGGTGCCCCCATAGGAAGCCGCTTGCTGTGGGGGCACCGAACAGGAGGGAGGGTACAGGAGCAGCGAAGAGGGACCGAGAAGAGGAGGATCCGGGCTGCTCTGTGCAAAACCATTTCACAGAGCAGGTAAGTATAACATGTTTGTTATTTTATTTTTTTGAAAACAAGCCTTTACAATCACTTTAAGGTGACCCAGTCAGGACAGCACCTGTGTGTTTCTAGCCCCCAGCCACTGAAGATAATGGACACTTACAGGTTTATCAAAGACCTACTCCTTCTGCCCTAGGCTGTGGTTTCTCCTGCTGGCTTGTCACTCACTACAGTATTTGAAACTCTGTCTTCAGATATATGTATACATTCAGGAAAATGTTTAATGAAACCAGATAATTAATATTTCAAATGACAGGTCCCCTTTAAATTACTTACTATAATCTGAGCAAGCAGC
This sequence comes from Rana temporaria, assembly GCF_905171775.1. Lineage (NCBI taxonomy): Eukaryota > Metazoa > Chordata > Amphibia > Anura > Ranidae > Rana > Rana temporaria. The sequence continues at coordinate 440,023,241 of NC_053492.1, forward strand.
TTGGTGGTGGTGATAGGGTTGTCGAGTAGTTTGAATCAGAGGGCTAAGCAGGATGGTTAAATATAATTATGCATTCATTTTCTCCTCCCCCGCAGCATACACTCTGCCACCACTCCCCCACACTCTCCATTTAGCACCCACCTGCTCTCTAACATTGCAGTGCCTAAGTGGCCAGTATATAACCCTGTGCAAGTTTCAATTTTAACAGGAAAATCTCAATCTGTCAAGGTATATTATCAAGACAAAAGTTTGTGGACACCTATCACTCCTAGAATATGGTCAAAAATATGTGGCTACCCCTCCAAAATAATGGGCACAATTTAATAAAGGTTATTGCATGTGTTAGGATGGTCACACGACCTCTTAACTCATGCAATAATGAAAATGTAAATTCACTATTGCTTGCATGAAGTATTTAGCGCCAACATCAAAAAAGTTCACCAAATACCGCATAAAAAGGTGTTAAAGTCTATTTATAGAAGGAAATAAAAAAATGGAGGAATTAAGTACTGATCCAAGCTAGCGAAAACCAAAGTTGCGCTCATAAGTTTAAATTTATGATTTCTTGGCCATTTTTCACAGAATATGAATGATAAACACAAACTTTTCTTTCACTCATGGTTAGTGTTTGGCTGAAGCCATTTATTATCAATCAACTGTGTTTACTCTTTTTAAATCATAATGACAACAGAAACTACTCAAATGACCCTGATCAAAAGTTTACATACCCCTTTTCTTAATACCGTGTATTGCCCCCTTTAACATTAATTACAGCTTGAAGTCTTTTGTGGTATTTGTGGATGAGGCTCTTTATCCTCTCAGATGGTAAAGCTGCCCATTCCTCTTGGCAAAAAGCCTCCAGTTCATGTAAATTCTTGCGCTGCCTTGCATGAACGGCACGTTTGAGATCTTCCCAGAGTGGCTCAATGATATTGAGGTCAGGAGACTCCACTCCAGAACCTTAACTTTATTCAGCTGTAGCTAATGATAGGTAGACTTGGCCTTGTGTTTTGGATCATTGTCATACTGGAATGTCCAAGCACGTCCTATGTGCAGCTTCCTGGCTGATGAATGTAAATGATCCTCCAGTATTTTTTGATAACATACTGCATTCATCTTACCATCAATTTTGACCAAATTTCCTGTGCTTTTGTAGCTCACACATCCCCAAAACATCAGTGATCCACCACCATGTTTCACAGTATGCCTTGTTGACTCCTCTCCAAATGTAGTGTTTATGGTTGTGGCCAAAAAGCTAAATTTTGGTTTCATCACTCCAAATGACTTTGTGCCAGAAGGTTTGAGGCTTGTCTCTGTGAGGTTTGGCATATTGTAAGTGGGATACGTTGTGGCATTTGCGTAGTAATGTCTTTCTTCTGGCTACTCGACCATACAGCCCATCTTTCTTCAAGTGCCTCCTTATTGTGCATCTTGAAACAGCCACACCACATGTTTTCAGAGAGTCCTGTATTTCACCTGGAGTTATTTGTGGGTTTTTCTTTGCATCCCAAACAATTTTCCTGGCAGTTGTGGCTGAAATTTTAGTTGGTCTACCTGACCGTGGTTTGGTTCCAACAGAACCCATCATTTACCACTTCTTGATTAGAGTTTGAACACTACTGATTTGCATTCTCAATTCCTTGGATATCTTTTTATATCCCTTTCCTGTTTTATACAGTTCAACTACCTTTTCCCGCAGATCCTTTGACAATTCTTTTGCTTTCCCCATGACTCAGAATCCAGAAACGTCAGTGCAGCACTGGATGAATGATGCAAAGGTCTGTCAGGAGTCCAGAAACTCATTGACCTTTTATATACACACACACACACACACTAATGACAAGCAAACAGATCGCAGGTTAGGCTGGTTACCTAATAGCCATTCAAACACATGTGTGTCAACATGTGTGCATGTTATCAGGCCAAAATTTATCAGGGTATGTAAACTTTTGATCAGGGTCATTTGGGTAGTTTCTGTTGTCATTACGATTTAAAAATAGTAAACACAGTTGATTGATAATAAATGGCTTCAGCCAAACACTAACCATGAGTGAAAGAAAAGATGTTGTGGTATTAAAGCGGTTTTAAACCCGCATATACATTCTTTTTTTTTTTTTTACACCTGCAAGGTAAAAGCCATAATGAGCTAGTATGCACCGCATATTAGCTCATTATGAAATACTTACCTCGGAACGAGGTGTAGGGAACTTACCTGGTCCACGTCGAGCGAGATGTCATCTTGACTCGGCGTGTCTTCCGGGTATCGCCGCTCCAGCGCTGCGATTGGCTGGAGCGGCGATGACGTCACTCCCGCGCATGCGCGCGGGAGATTTCATTCCAGCAAGGGCGCCCGGCCCTTCAGCCGAGGATCCACCTGCGCATGCGCCACTGCAATCAGCGGCGCATTGCGAGGGAAATATCTCCTAAACCGTACAGGTTTAGGAGATATTCTTTATACCTACAGGTAAGCCTTATTATAGGCTTACCTGTAGGCAAAAGTAAAAAATGTGGGTTTACAACCACTTTAATATACTCTGAAAAATGGCCAAAACATCATAAATTCTGCCAGGGTATGTAAACTTATCAGAACATCTGTATGTGATAAGTATGGCAATGGTCAGACCCAGCGATTCTTAGGAAAGTGCAAGCTGGAGCAGGTGAAAGCTAGATTCCACTCAGGAGTTGTGTCTGGAATTTAAAGTAATGCAGAAGAGGAGGAGGAGATCTAGAGTGGTCCTTTTAAAGGAAAGATGCTTTAAAGCGGTTGTAAACCTTAAATTTGCACTTTTACCTACAGGTAAGCCTATAACAAGGCTTACCTGTAGGTAAAAAGAATATCTCCTAAACCTGCACGGTTTAGGAGATATTCCCCTCGCAATGCGGGCGGCGCATGCGCAGGGGGGATCCACGGCGGAAGATCCGGCAGCCGCCGGACCTTGCCGATTTTTAAATCTCCCGCGCGCATGCGCGGGAGTGACGTCATCGCCGCTCCAGCCAATCACAGCGCTGGAGCGGCGCCGCTCCAGCCAATCACAGCGCTGGAGCGGCGATACCCGGAAGACACGCCGGAGCAAGATGACATCTCGCTCGGCGTGAACCAGGTAAGTGTTGTTCACCTCGTTTTTAGGTAAGTATTTCATAATCAGCTATTATGCGGTGCATACTAGCTGATTATGCATTTTGCCTTGCAGGTAAAAAAAAAAAAAAAAATTATATATGCGGTTTACAACCGCTTTAAGGAGCGCACATTGCTAAATAAATACACAGATGCCGATACCCCTCAGAAGTTTTGGTTTTCCAAAGCCGTAATTATGGAGATGTATACCCAACTCATAGGGTACCCTGAGCCCTCAACCCAGAGAAGCCATGCCATACCAGCCATGGCTAAATTGTTGGCTGCATTACATTTGTTTGAGAAAGCATATCAGACGGTAGCTGGAGAGATAGTGGGAATTTTGCAGGCCTCATTTTCCTGTCTTCTCGACAAACTACTGCATGATTTCTCGGATGCGGTAAAATATTGTTTAGTGAATTGTGACCATTGGGACAGGTGTTTTCAAAGTAGAGTATTGAGTATAGAGAATACTACAATATACTGTACAAAGTCATTATAGACAATTCTGCTTTTCCAGCTTTTTGAAAAGTTTGGGGAAAGCCCTTTTCTGCTTTAGCATGACTGTACACCTTTATACAAAGCCAGCTCCATAAAGACATGGGGGGGGGGGGGGTTATTTACTAAAGGCAAATCCACTTTGCACTACAAGTACAACTTGAAATTGCACTGAAAGTGCACATGGAAGTGCAGTCACTGTAGATCTGAGGGGGACATGCTAGGAAAAAAAAAACAACAGCATTTTAGCTTGCATATGATTGAATGATAAAATCAGCAGAGCTTCCCCTGATTTTAGATCTACCCCTCAGATTTCCAGCGACTGCACTTCCAAGTGCACTTTCAGTGCAATTTAAAGTGTTGTTTGCACTTATAGTGCAAAGTGGATTTGCCTTTCGTAAATAACCCCCATGGTTTCATAAGTTTGGTCTGAAGCATCTCGAGTGACCTACACAGAAACCTGACCTCAACCATGCTGAACACCACTGGGATAAATGGCACGCTGATTGCGAGCCAGGTCTTCTTGTCCAAAATTAGTGCCTGACCTCGTATATGCTCCTTCAGGTGAATGGGAACAACTTTGCACAGAATCGTATGGAAAGCTTTCACAGAAGAGTGTGGGCTGTTAGAGCTGCACAGGCACAAATCCATAATAAAGTCCATGGTTTTGGAATGGGATGTCCAACATTCTCATATAGGTGTGATGGTCAGGTGGCTAAAAAGTACATATTGCAGAATGAACCAGTTATTTTGAAAAGCACATGTTATTTTTATTTGCTAAAAAGACCCTTTAGTTGTCAATGCAGGACAAAAGTAACAGGGCAATCTAACTTCCCCCACTCCACAGCAGCACAGACATTTCCTGCTCTGTTCTACTGTCAGAAAAAAGCTGTAAGTAAACTCTGAGCCAACCTGTCAGGCCCTGTACACACGTCCGAGAAACTCGACGGGCAAAACACATCGTTTTACTCGTCGAGTTCTTTGTGAAGCTGCCGAGGATCTCGGCGAGACAAGTTTTCCCGTTGACTAACGAGGAAATAGAGAACATGTTCTCTATTTGGCCCGACGAGATCCTCGTCGGTTTCCTCGGCCGAAAGTGTACAGACGACCGGGTTTCTCGGCAGAATACGGCTCCCATCGAGTTTCTGGCTGAATTCTGCCGAGAAACTCGGTCGTGTGTACGGGGCCTTAGAGTTTACTGGAAGAGTGCTCTCACCCTGCCCACATGTGATAGCGCTTAAACAATCACCAGCTACCAATGAGGTTACATGAGAGAAGGGGAATTAGTCACGTGCTTCCTCATTCCTGGATATGCCAGATACTCATCGAGGCTACATTTACACTTGAGCTGGGCGTCTTCAGGGTTTTTTTCCAAGCATTTTTTTTTTGTTTTTTTTAGCAGATCTGCAAATATTATAGGCGTTTTTCATTTTGGCGATTTGCTGTGGCCTAATGACACAAAGGTGTGGAGTGATGCCAGAAAAGGGAAGAGAAACTGCTGTTTGAGCTGAAAACACCAGAAAAAAAAAAGTAGCTTTTGTAAGCGTCATGTGTTTTTACTACAAAACGCTCAAATATGAACAGGGGCCATTGAAATGAATGGGATGTTGCATTCCTGAGCGTTGAACTTCAAGCTGAAAAACACTCAAGTTTGAACTGGGTCTCAATCATCTATAGCAAGGCTGTTCTCAAAATCATAGGAGGGAGTAATATAGAACTATGGATGCGATCATAAAAGACGGAAAACATACAGCAACAAAGAAAATGTCCATCTGAAATTGGCCCACTGCCAATCTGTGGAGATCTATCTGTATCCTTTGAGGTTTAGAGGTTGGGCTTTCATTTAAGAGCCCAAGAGGCTTCAGAGTGGGCACATTCAATGGACAGAGCATAGAACTACAAGGGCTGGTCCGGGATCTGTTTGTCAGCTTATAATGCACTCCCACAGATTGCCGACACAAATTCTGGCCATTTTAAACAGAGCATATGGAGAGAAAATGTGTAATCAGGTATTATCTAATGAAATCCACATTAAATAGATCATAAGATCAAGGGATACAGACTGCCAAAGTTATTTGTAAATTATGACTTTTTATATAAAAGTCAAGCTATTGGTCAGTGAGGCTGCTCCTCAATTAAAGAACTAATAAGAAGGGACAAGGTCAAACTTAAAGGAAAAAGTCAATGGCCCGGATTCACATACATTAGCGCATATTTATGCCGGCGTAGCGTATCCAATATACCCTACGCCGACGTAGCGCAGAGAGGCAAGCACCAAATTCAACAAGCACTTGCCTCCCAAACTGCGCTGGGTTCCCTCGGCGTAAGCCGTCGTAGGTGGAAGTGGGCGTGAGCCATGCTAATGAGGCGTGACCCCATGCAAATGATGGGCCGAGCGTCATACAAGTACTTCAAACGAACGGCGCATGCGCCGTCCCATGGACAAAACCCAGTGCGCATGCTCAGAATTGTGTCGGAACAACTGCCTAAGATACGTTGAATTACTGCCTACGACGTGAACGTAACCTACGCCTAGCCATATTCACGTACTACGGAAAATTTGACGGCTGTGTTCCCTGGTCCATACCTTAGCATGAGTTGCGCCTCCTATATGGGGAATAACTTTACGCCGGACTTACAACTTACGCAAACCTCGTATATTATGCGCCGGGCGCAACTACATTCGTGAATCGACGTATCTCCCTCATTTCCATATTTGAATAGGAAATCAATGGGAGCGCCCCTTGCGGCCAGCGTAAATATGCGCCCACGATACGCCGGCGTAGGAAAGTTACGTCGGTCGGATGAACCCTTTTTTCAGGCGTATCTTGGTTTCAGAGTACGGCGCATAGATACGATGGCGCATATTTACACTTACTCGGCGTATCTCGAGATACGTCGGCGTAAGTGCTTTGTGAATCCGGGCCAATATTTTTAGACAAATTTAGCTACCTATACTTCTGGATCTATTTATCATTTGGTCGTCATGGCTTACCCAGGTCAGTGACAGGTTTGGGAAACATATACAAAGTAAGAGCCGTTCACACAGGGGCAGCACGACTTGCCGAGCGACTCGGCAAGGCGATCTGCCCACGACTTCAGAGGTGACTTGCAAAATGACCTCTGTATTGAAGTGAATGCAAGTCGCCCTGAAGTCGTCCCAAAGTAGTACAGGAACCTTTTTCTAAGTCGGAGCGACTTGAGTCGCTCCTATTATAACGGTTCCATAGTACAGAATGGAGCACGACTTGTCAGGCAGCTAAGTCGACTGATGAGTTGCGCCTGTGTGAACCGGCTCTAAGGGGGAAATTGTATTTATTTTTTGCAATCCTTCATAACAAAGTATTCTTTTGTGAGAATTTAGTTTACAATAAAACTGAACTTTGGAGAAAACAAAAAAAAAACGACCCCTGTACTTCAAGGGTAAATTCTAATTTATATCTAGGATGCGGGTAAAAGGGCCTTTTATTTATGTAATCTTTTACTCCCTCAGGCTTCCTGCAGCCCCTTCTCTAAGGCACCCAAATTGGGGTTCACAGGCACTCTGATGTCATCAACTACAATACAGGGCCAATAACCCTGCATTGAACATGAGTAAGCCAAGGGCCCGTCCGCAACCCCAAGTGTCTGGGAAAAGAGTTGAGCTCCAGCTGCTGAGGCAGCGAGGGATTAGGTAAGAAGTCATGTTTCCTGGTACCCTAGACATAAAGGAGCATTTAACACTTCCATTGCAGGGGAAGTAACACCGCAAGGGTAGTGTTTTTCTCCACCATGGAGTTCACCTTGAGGCTGGGTTCACACTGCTGCGACGGCAAAGTCATACGACTTTGCCCTGTGACTTCCTTTCCGATGCTTGGATGCTATTTAGGAGCATGTACAATGGCTGGAATCGCACCCAAGTCAGACCAATGTAGTGCTGGAGCCTTTTCTAAAGTCAGAGCGACTTGTTTAGTATCCGTTAAGAAGGCTCTCATAGGGAAACATTGAATTTGACATATCATGCGACCTGGGGTCTCACAAGTCAGATCCCATGTCACAGCAGTGCAAACCGAGCCTTGAGCATGAATTGGAATTCCATTCTAGGATGTACAGATCACAGAAAGCAAGTAAAGTAGAACAATAACCACATTAAAATGACATTCAGGTTACAAGTCAAAATGTATATTAACTGAAAACAGACTTTAGTGTCAATTTAACAGAATTCATGTATTACGTATATAACATTTCAGGAGAGTATCAGAACGGTATTAACAGTTCTATTGTGAGGAGCATCTTCTCTAAAAACGTGAGCAACTTCCTGTCCAGTAAACATACTTGGGGGTCTTATTTTGCAGATAACATAATGAAACAAGCATTAACAAATGTCAAATAGCTCGGATTGTGTATAGGTATGAGGACTGTACATATATAGTTAAACACTATTAGAAGATAAAGTAAGTTTGCAAGAGATCACAAATTATCACAAAGATCAAAACCTACATAGTAAAAAAAAAAAAAGAAGCTAAGAAGAGTATTTGTTATGAAATGCACACAGCAATACAGTACAGCCAGTCCTTACCTGTGAATCCTCTCTACCCCGATGATATCATGTCAAATCATCAGTTTTATAATAAAAGTTGTAAGTATTATTAGAATATAATAGGAAATCCAGACTGTGTTTTCTACCACCGCGATATCTCCATGTACCCCATCACTAAGCGTACTACCAAGCGATTCTTTGTAAACCATATGGCTGCCTGCCTATATGTCAATGAAGCTTTAATTATTGATATAATTGCTGCAATACTATCTGACTGATGTGCAAATAAGGAAGTCACGTGGGAACCCGAGAGCGCACATTACAGACAGCCGGCATCCAGTTTGTCTCAGCTGTATTTTTTAGCAGTTTGGCTTGTCAGCTTGCTATATTTTACCATTGTTACATATAGTGCAATGCAATCTGCCAGCACAATGAGAATGAGAATGTATTGTTCTCAGCAATGCCAAGGAAAACCACATTTCCCACAAAACATGAGGATGGTCTTTTAAGCTTTTAGCTCACTAGGGAAAAACCTTCTACAAGGTTGTAATATATTGTAAAATGTAATATATTGCAGCTTACCTGCGGTTGCATTCACTTTATTTTGCAGGCTTTTTTTCCTTAAAAGAGGTATTAACCACTTAAAGTGGTTGTAAAGGTAAATTTTATTTTTTCCTAAATAGCTTCCTTTACCTTAGTGCAGTCCTCCTTCACTTACCTCATCCTTCCATTTTTCTTTCAAATGTCCTTATTTCTTCTGAGAAATCTTCACTTCCTGTTCTTTTGTCTGTAACTACACACAGTAATGTGAGGCTTTCTCCCTGGTGTGGAGTGTCGTGCTCGCCCCCTCCCTTGGACTACAGGAGAGTCAGGACATTCTCTACATTGCAGATAGAGAAAAGAGCTGTGTGTTAGTGGGCATCATGAATGTCCCGTAGTCCAAGGGAGGGGGCAAGCACGACACTCCACATCAGGGGGAAAGCCTTGCATTACTGTGTGGAGTTAGGCCTCGTACACACAACCGTTTTCCTCGACAGAATCCATCAAGAAACTTGGTGGCAGAGCTTTTGTGTGTATGTTTTTCGTCGAGAAAACTGTTGTGGAACTCGACGAGAAAAAAGGAGTTCTTTTTTTCCTCATAGGGAGTCTCAATTTCCTCATCGTGTTTCCCGTCGGGCTGGTTTACGACGAGAAACACGTTCGTGTGTATGCTTAGAAACCCGAGCATGCTCAGAATAAAGTATGAGACGGGAGCGCACCTTCGGTAAAAGTAGGGTTTGTAATGGAGATAGCACATTCGTCACGCTGTAACTGACTGAAAAGCACGAATCATCTCTCACCAAACTTTTACTTAACACGCGGTAACATGAGATTAGCAAAAGCAGCCCCAAGGGTGGTGCCAGTGGAATCAAACTTCCCCTTTATAGTGCCGTTGTATGTGTTGTACGTCACCGCGTTTGAGAACGAGGAGATTTTGTCTTGACAGTGTGTACGCAAAAAAAGCTTGTCAAGATTCTCGACAAGTCTAACAAGGAACTCATCGATGTTTCATTTACGACGAGTTCCTTGGTCGTGTGTACGAGGCCTAACAGACAGAAGAACAGGAAGTGAGGATTTCTCAGAAGAAATAAGGACATTTAAAAGCAAAATGGAAGGATGAGGTAAGTGAAGGAGGACTGCACTAAGGTAAAGGAAGCTATTTAGGGAAACAAATTGTACCTTTACACCCCCTTTAAAAAGGACCAGGCCTTGTTGTTTACAAGTTAAAACTATTATTTTTTTGCTAGAAAATTACCTTAGAACCCCCAAAGATTATTAGCCAGATTCACGTAGAGCCGCCTATCTTTAGGTCGGCATAGCGCATCCCATTTGCACAACGCCGACGTAAGATAGTGAGGCAAGTACTGTATTCACAAAGCACTTGCCTCCTAAGTTACATCGGCGTAGCGCAAATGGCCCGGCGTAACCCCGCCTAATTCAAAATAGGCAGGTAGAGGGCGTGTTGTATGGCAATGAATTCACGATTCATTACCATACATGTAAATAAAGCGCCGATCGTACAGCGCATGCGCGCACATGCTTAGTATCACGTCGCAAATACACCTTGCTTTCGACGTGAACGTAACCTATGCCGAGCCCCATTCTGAATCGCCTTACGCAAACAACGTAAACGACGTGAAATTCGACGGCTGTCCCGACGTCCATACTTAACATTGGCTGCGCCATCTTTTTGGTGGTTTATCTTTACGCCTGAAAACGCCTTACGTAAACGGTGTATTTTACTGCGACGGGCGTGCGTACGTTCATGAATAGGTGTATCTTGCTAATTTGCATATTCTCGGCGTGAATCGCCGTACGTGCCCCTAGCGGCCAGCGTAAATATGCAGCTAAGATACGACCGGCGTAAGTCTCCTACGCCATTGTATCTTAGCAACAGAGAAGCGTATGTCAATTTGAGCATACGCTTAAAGATACGACGGCGCGGATTCGGACTTACGACGGCGTATCTATAGTCTTTATGAATCTAGCTATATATATTTTTTTCATACACCCAAGAGAATAAAATGGCGGTCGTTGCAATACTTTATGCCACACCGTATTTGCGCAGCGGTCTTACAAGCGCAATCGTTTTGGAAAAATTACACTTTTTTTAATTAGAAGCCCAATTTTTTTCCATATTGAGAAAGTAAATTGATACCCAACAAGTCACGCTTCAAAATTGCGCTCGCTCGTGGAATGGCAACAAAACGTTGACCCTTAGGCGATGTTTCAAGAAATTTGTACAGGTTACAAGTTTTGAGAGAGGTATTGGGCTCGAATTTTTGCTCTTGCTCCAACGATCAAGGCGATCCAAAAATGTTGGGTTACTTTTTTATTCCTATTACAAGTAATGTAAACATCACTTATAATAGAACTAAAGCATGAAAGGACCTTTTTAATGTGAGATCTGGGGCCAAAAAGACCTCAGATCTCACATTTACACTTAAAAGCAAAGAAAAAAAAATCCCCTTTAAGACCATTAGGCGGAAGTGACGTTTGACGTCACTTCTGTCATCCAATGGTATGGAGCAGAGTGGGGGGCCATCATTCCCTCACTCAGCTCCATGCTTCAGAGAGGAACGGACCGGATCGTCTCCGGCAAGTGGCGATCACAGAACTTATTCTCTCTGGAGAAGAGACGCTTGAGGGGGATATGATTTAGAATTTACAAATACCGTACTGGTGACCCCACAATAGGGATAAAACTTTTTTGCGGAAGGGAGTTTAACAAGACATGTGGCCAAGAGAAAAGAGGTTTAAAGGAGTTGTAAACCCTCATGTTTTTTCACCTTAATGCATCCTATGAAAAAAACACCTGACAGTTACCGGCCGCCCCACCCCCACCGTTTTACTTACCTGAGCCCTGGAAAGTCCCGTGTCGAGAACGCGATTGATGTTTCCACAGGGTTCTCGGCTCTTCAATGGATAGATTGATAGCAGCGTAGACATTGGCTCCCACTGCTGTCAATCAAATCCAATGATGTGGAGTTCCGGGGGCGGGGCCAAGTCCTTGGGAGCATGCCCGCAAGGTAACCCCTTTGGGAGAGCGCTTCTGAAGCGGGAGGAGCCAAGAGAGCCACCGGGGGACCCCAGAAAACAGCATTCGGGGCTACACTGTGCAAAACGAGCTGCACAGTGGAGGCAAGTATGACATGTTTGTTATTTTAAAAAAAACGAACCTATAGTATCACTTTAACCTTAAACTACATAGAAGGTTCTTTACTGTAAGAGCAGCAAGGATGTGGAATTCTCTTCCACAGGCAGTGGTCTCAGCAGGGAGCATAGATAGTTTAAAAAAACTATTAAATAAGTACCTAAACGACCACAACATACAGGGATATACAATGTAATACTAACATATAATCACACACATAGGTTGGACTTCATGGACTTGTCTTTTTTCAACCTCCCCAACTATGCGGAGACCACTTTTATCTGAAAGCAGACCGCCTGCATGTGTATTGTACAGTACTTTGTATTCAAGGTTGTAGGTTCCCGAATAGTCTGGTCACCTAGGCTGGTTTAAGTTACTAGTTAATTAGCTGATGTTAATTATATCACTGTCAGCTATTAGTTGCTAGAAGGGGAATTTTTCCAATGGTCCTTCCTACTGATAAGGCTGTTTACGTGCCGTTACTGATTGGATTAATTGTTGAAAAGTTTGAATGTACCCATGTCTCATGTTACTGGATGTATAGTTTAGCTCGCCCTGTGTCATAATGCAAAAAAGGAGGTGTTGTCCCAGAGTGTATATCTCTTTGTGCCTGTGTTTCAATAAACAGTTGATGTTTTGCGCCACTCTACGCTGTGTCCTGACAGGTGACTGTGTGGGCTGCGGATCTGGTATCGTTATGTTATCGGACAAGGGAAGCTTATACGGCGGACATACTTGAGTACTGGGGTCCGCCATACCCCCAAATAAACACAATTTACTGTGCAGAACTAAGATATACTGTCGTTTTGAAAACCAAAAAGAAGAGGAAGAGGAAGTCTTAGCAATTGTAACACAAACATTCACATCTTACTGTATACATCAGTCTGCTTGACATGCTCACAGCAATAAACTATGCTGTTTTAGGAAAAGTCTCTGAACTGAATTAGCAATTTCATGTCAAAACTTCTAATAGGAAAACATGACTTATGGATGTGATCTTTTATTCCAAATTTAGTTCAAACACAAAGCAGACACAGCAACATGATCAATAGCCTTCACGCACTAGAATAATTTCAATGAAAGCTCAGCGTTCTTTAATTCATATTAGCCGTGGTTATAGACCCAGACAATGTCAAGGCAGGAAGAATATCAGATTCATGGAGTTAAATAAATTGAGGCAGCTTGGAAGTAACATCATATAATAAGGATCATTTCAAAGGTAAATTGTATTTATGAAGCTAACCTTGACTTCTTGCTGTACTAGATACATTTTCATTGTAGGGCATCCAGCAGGTTCATGCATCATCAACTTATTCCTCAGTCAATAGACCAGAAAGGCACAGTACATTCATCAAGCACTACATACGGTGAGGAGACAGAAAATTCTCCTGATGGAAGACGACACGTGTGACTGTGTGGAATCACCCGACCCATATAGATAACCATGAGAAAATTGTGCTGCAGCCAAGTTTATTTTTCTTGATTTAAATAAATAGAATGGAGAAGGTTAGAATCCAAAGCCGCGTACACACGACCATTTTTCATGATGAGAAAAATGCAATTTTTTTAATTACTCATTAAAAACGATTGTGTGTGGGCTCCAGAGCATTTTTCCCTCCACGTGAAAAATGGGCATTACAAATTTAGAACATGCTCCAATTCTCTTGTCGTTTTTCACGTCGTCATTTTTCTCGTCGTGAAACTGGCCACAGGAAAGCCTCCTGTCCTGGAGGCGACTTGAAGTTGCCTTGTAAGTTGCCTGACGATTCATACTCAAGTCGTGTCCAAGTTGCCTCTCAAAGTCGTGTTGGAAGTCGTGTTGCCCCTGTGTTAACCGGCTCTTATGCTGCTAACATTAGTAAATAGATAGGAAAGTATATTTACTTGTTTTTTTTAGCTACTTCCTGGTTTCGAGGCCTAGGCAAATGATGTCATACATCCCACATCCCAGGAGTCTTCAGGAAAGGATGAGTGTTTTCCTAATGCCGCGTATACACGATCGTTTTTTTTTATCAAAAAAGGTGCACACGATCGTTTTTAATGTCATGGAAAAAACAATGGGCCAGATTCACAGAAAACTCCGGCGGCGTAACGTATCGTGTTTACGTTACACCGCCGCAAGTTTTCAGCGCAAGTGCCTGATTCACCAAGCACTTGCATGTAAACTTACGGCGGTGTATCGTAAAGACGTCCGGCGCAAGCCCGCCTAATTCAAATGGGGCGTGTACCATTTAAATTAGGCGCGCTCCCGCGCCGGACGTACTGCGCATGCTCAGTTTTGAAATTCCCGCCGTGCTATGCGCGAAGTGACGTCATTTTTTTGGAACGGCGACGTGCGTAACGTACTTTCGTATTCCCGGACGTCTTACGCCAAAAAAAAAAACAATTGAAATTCGACCCGGGAACGACGGCCATACTTTAACATGGCTCATCCATGTTAAAGCAGGCTTAACTTTGCGACGGGAAAAAATTACTAGCGACGACGTAACGAACGCGAAAACCGTCGTGGATCACCGTAAAAGCTAATTTGCATACCCGACGCAGGAAAACAATGCGAACTCCACCCAGCGGCGGCCGAAGTATTGCAGCCTAAGATCCGAAGGCGTACGAAGCCGTACGCCTGTCGGATCTTAGGGCTATCTATGCGTAACTGATTCTATGAATCAGTCGCATAGATACACTCAGAGATATGACGGCGTATCAGGAGATACGCCGTCGTATCTCTTCTGTGAATCTGGCCCAATGTTTTTCCTCGATGTGATTCCTCTCAAGCCTGCCTTGCATACACACGTTCGTGAAGAAAAAAAAAAGGTTGGAGCAAAGCGCAGTGACGTACAACATGTACGACGGCACTATAAAGGGGAAGTTCCATTTGAATGGCGCCACCCTTTGGGCTTGATTATGCAAATTTCCCTTCTCATAACTTGCTTCTGAGTATGCTCGTTTTTTCCCCCCGTCGTTAAAGCATACACGACCATTAGAGAACTAAGAGAAAAAATAGAGCATGTTCTAAATTTTTAATGCCCATTTTTCACGCTGCGAAAAATGCTCTGGAGTCTACACGATTGTTTTTAATGACCAATTTAAAAAATTGCATTTTTCTCGTCATGAAAAACGGTCGTGTGTACGCAGCATCAGCCAAGCACACTCTCCTGCCTGCATGCTTGAGCCAAGGGAAGATGGATTCTAGGAAGTAAATGAAACATGAATCATCTGCCCTTAATTAAGGTACTTAATCAAAGTACTTAATCAAAGTCCAGGACGTCATATGACATCCTGGACTTTCAGTGGGGATATCTGAAAGATGCCTGCAGCTACAGGCATCAGATATCCATCTCTTCAATGGGGGAAACTCGCTTTGATATGCAAGTACTTTGAATTACGAGCATTCTCCTGGAACGGATTATGCTCGTAATCCACGGTTCCACTGTATTTATTTGTAAAAAATGTTGAACCATTTATCATTTTCCTTCCACTTCACAATTATGTGCCACTTTCTGTTGGTCTATCACATAAAATCCCAACAAAATACATTAAAAATTTTGGTTGCAACATGACAAAATGTGGAAAATTTCAAGGTGTATAAATACTTTTTCAAGACACTGTTTGTATTGATTGCGATTGGGCAAGTGGTAAAGTGATTTCTCAACAAAATAAAGAAAGAAGACATAGATGGATGGGGAAATTTGCTTTGAATATTAAAAATAAATCGAATAGCGCTTTTAGTTTGTGGCGCTCAGATGCAGTGTAGTTCCGCTTTAATATACAATATTCTCTACATTAGGATGCTCCCTTTCCAATTCATATTGTAATTAATAATGTAATTATTTAAAAATCCATAATTCCCATTTAGACAGACAATCATAAAAAATAAATTAAAAAACAATGCTTTACAACTTTACCGTTTTTGAAATGCAGAGACAACTGAGGAAAGGCTTCTTAGAACTGCTCAGGCCTAATCGCTATGCATGTTTTATAGCTCACATGGGTCCGGTAATACCAAGACAGTGAGTGTACCGGGGATTCACAACACTTGATACATAAATGTAACTTGACAGTGGAAGCTGAAGTCATCTGAAACTGTAAGTATCCTTCACTTTTCTAATGTAATTACTTTAGGGAGAGATTTCCTCACCACCTTCCAAGTTTTCCATCCCTCTTAAAGAGAAACTGCAGTCTGCTCACATAATTTGTAATAAAAACATCTTTGCCATTCTGAAGCTTCCCTCCAAACCACTTTGCATATTATTTTATATATACTGTGATTCTGTACTTGCCAAATATGCTGCAGAAATCTCCCTCCACTGAGTCTGGCTGCATCCATTTTAACTGTGGGCAGCTGAAGCTGCTGCCTGTTCACTTCCTGGATTTACACAGACACACAGAGGCACACCCCAAGCTCTGCAGCTCTCATTGGCCCTCTTATAACTCATCCCACCTCCCTTCCTGGTAACTCTCATGAGAGTTAGAGAGAGAGCTGTGCATGAGGTCATAAGTCTAACCTTTTTTTACCAGACAAAGAAACAGGAAGTGGGCTGTATAAGGTATTTACTGGCAGAAAATAAATGTTTTATTAACCTCCCTGGCGGTATGATTCTGTCTGGAATTACGTACCAAAAGCAGTACAATTATTTTGCAAGGAAATTTGGCGTTTTATACTGTAGGCCTGTAATTTTTTAGAAATAACTCACTTAAATCTGACCAAGCAAGAGTCTTGTAGGCATCCCGGGTATGATTTTTTTTTAAAACAAAATTATAAATTATAATATAATAAATAATTATAAATAATTATAACAAATAATAATATAATTATAATAAAAATTATTCAATAATGTAATCAACTCAAAATCACTGAAATTTGCTCAGTTGCAGAATTGTCGCTGTCATTATTTTTTTTTTTTTATGACGAATTTCCCCACAAATCGCTATCGCACAATTCTGCAAGTGATTATAATTTATTATCGCTGTTTTCTAGCTGATCTAAAACCATTTTTGACATAAAGGGACACTTTTGGACAATCTACAGTTTTTAGGCAGAAATTACATTTTTTATTTTTATAAAAGTACATGTAGGGCACTGGGCAGACCACTAGGGACAAGGGGGGTGTGTATTTTTTACATACAGTACTGTAATCTATAAGATTACAGTATACTGTATGTAAAGTGTTTGTTTACTTTTTTGAATTTGGCGCCGTTCTCCGCTCCCGTGCGTCGTAACGTCGCAGGGAACGGAGATCGGCGGCACACGGGGAGACTGTGAATCGAGCGAGGAGGTCCCGCTCGCTCACACAGCGGGTGGCATCGCTGGATCCAGGGACAAGGTAAGTAACTTGCCTGTGGATCCAGCGAAAGGTAAGCCGCGCCGCTGCACACTCTGCACGTCCAGCCCGAGCGTGACTCGGGGTTACCGATCCTAGCATAAAAAATCAACCCCGAGTCACGCTCGGGTTTACCGCCAGGGAGGCTATTCAAAGTTAAAACAACAAGGGCCGAAGATTTAATAGGGAAAGATGAAAAAATGACTGAAGGTCCGCTTTAAGAAATGTCTTATGAGCCACACAAAGTAAAATAATTATGATTCACATATAGGATATAGCATTATAGCTTACAGCTAAATTTTGCTTTGTCTACAAGTGACGCACTTTAAAAAACAAGCCAGCTTAAAGTGGTATGCAGTGGGGATCGAAAGTTTGGGCACCCCAGGTAAACATTTGTATTAATGTGTATAACGAAGCCAAGGAAAGATGGAAAAATCTCCAAAAGGCATCAAATTACAGATTAGACATTCTTATAATATGTCAAAAAAAGTTAGATTTTATTTCCATCATTTACACTTTCAAAATGACAGAAAACCAAAAAAATGGCTTCTGCAAAAGTTTGCAGAGTTCATATCTTGTACTGCCCCCTTTGGCAAGTATCACAGCTTGTAAACGCTTTTTGTAGCCAGCCAAGAGTCTTTCAATTCTTGTTTGAGGTATCTTTGCCCATTCTTCCTGACAAAAGTCTTCCAGTTCTTTGAAATTTCTGGGCTGTCTGTCACGCACTGCTCTTTTATGGTCTATCCATAGATTTTCAATTATGTTGAGGAGATTGTGAAGGCCATGGCAAAACCTTCAGTTTACGCCTCATGATGTAATCCCCCATGGATTTTAAGGTGTGTTTAGGATCATTATCCATTTGTAGAAGCCATCCTCTCTTTAACTTCAGCTTTTTCACAGATGGCATCAAGTTACCATCCAAAATTTGCTGAAATTATATTGAATCCACTTTTCCATCTACTCGTGAAATGTTCCCTGTGCCACTGGCTGCAATACAACCCCAAAGCATGATTGATCCACCCCCATGCTTAACAGTTGGACCGAGGTTATTTTCATTAAATTCTGTGCCCTTTCTTCTTCAAACGTACCTTTGCTCATTCCGGCCAAAAAGTTCTATTTTAACCTCATCGGTCCACAGAACTTGTTTCCAAAATGCATCAGGCTTGTCTATATGTTCATTTGCAAAGTTCAAACGCTGATTTTTGTGGTGAGGACGTAGAAGAGGTTTTCTTCTGATGACTCTTCCATGAAGACCATATTTGTACAAGTATCTCTTTATAGTGGAATAGTGTACCACAACTCCAGTGTCTGCCAGATCTTTCTGGAGGGATCGTGCAGTCAAACGTGAGTTTTGAATTGCTTTTCTCACAATCCTGCGAGCTGTTCTGTCTGATATTTTTCTTGGTCTTCCAGATCTTGCTTTAACTTCCACTGTTCCTGATGGCTGCCATTTCTTAATTACATTCGGAACAGAGGATATTGACATCTGAAAATGCTTTGCTATCTTCTTATAGCCTTCTCCAGCTTTGTGAGCGTCAACTATTTTCAGTTTCAGTTTTCTAGACAACTGCTTAGAAGAACCCATGGTGCTGATTGTTGGGGCAAGGTCAGATGAGTCTGGGCATTTAAAACCTTTGAGATTGACATCACCTGGTCTTCCCAGACGATGATTGAGAACAATACATGACACTGGCAGGTCTCAGCTTTGCAAAGGGGGCAGTGCATGCTATAAATTCTGCAGGGTGCCCAAACTTTTGCAGACGAAATTTTTTTGTTTTCTGTTATTTTGAAAGTGTAAATGATGGAAATACAATCTAACTTTTTTTGACATATTATAAGAATGTCTAATCTGTAATTTGATGCCTTTTGGAGATTTTTCCATCTTTCCTTGGCTTCGTTATGCACATTAATACAAATTTTTACCTGGGGTGCCCAAACTTTCGATCCTCACTATATATATACGTTGCGGTTTGCCAGTGTTTTATCTGGATTATGGCTAAAACTATTAGCCGCTAAACAGGAGCATCCCCTCCTATTTAAACAACATGGCAATCTGCACACCCCCTCCCCCCATCTCCAAACACATCCAACAAATAATGAACACGACACTCAAATATTGGCATAATTGGCAGCGGCACCTTTATTGGTTTACAAATACATTCATAACTTTTCATAACCATATCACAATTCTAACTCAAATCAAATTATCATTCTCAAAATTGCTTAGCCTTGATGACTCAAGCAAATTATATTCAATCAACTTTATAATAACCAGTCCCCACAAAGTCGGGGCTTTGCACATTAATGGACAAAGCACCGACCTACCCCAAACCCGTGGCCATTTTAAACATGCCCTGCAAACCCCAGTTAAAAATGTCCACACCCACATCGGAGAGATGCACCAAATCCTCCCGATACAGGTCTAAAAAAACATCCTCCAAATCGATATGTTGAAACAATAACCCCCCCCATATGAGGCATGAATTTCTCCACAGAGTGATTCACCCACTTCCTAATTTTCTCAAAAATGTTTAACTCTGGATGTGACAACCATAGTACTCTGGAAATGATATCAGAAAAAACAATAGTTGTGGGAGCTGCGGTGGCTCAACGCGATTGGCACTGCGCTCATAAGCCATTCTCCTCTGCAGCTAGGGGTTCGGATCCCGGTCTCGGCTACATGTGAATTGAGTTTGGTGGTCTCAGCCCGGCTCCCGGTGGGTGTGCTATGCGAGGTAAGCCTGTGCTTAGTACGCCCACCCCCCTCCCACAAAAACCACCACACTTACACACACTCGAAATTGGGTTAACATGCACGCACTTTGACCATGCGGTCTCTAAAAAAGAGAGGTGAAGGACTAACGGGGCTGGTTGAGCTGGCAAATCCTCTCACTCCCTTATAGGGAGTCCCTCTGCCCTGTTGGGCTTCAAAGCCCAACGGGCTTTGAAAAATTGTGCCCTCCTTTTACATTCTGTAAACATCTGGGAACTGAGGAGACCAGTTGCTGGAGTTTTGGGAGAGGAATGTTGTTCCATTCTTGCCTGATGTAGGATTCTAACTTCTCACAGTCCTGGATCTTTTTTTTTACCCAGTCATGTTACTGACCAGTTGCCAATTAACCGAATTAGTTGCAAAATGTTTTTCCGGCTCTTCCTTGATTGCATCATTTACAAACCCAGCTTTTTGTTGCCCTGTTTTTGCTTTGGTGTTTAATACCACTTTAAAGCCTCATTACACCTTCAGATCATTATTTTCCAGTCCTTGAAAGCACAACTAAGATGCTTATGTCAATGGGGAGAAATAATGATCAGTACAAGTTTTTCAGTCAATGTTTCTCAATACATTATAAGTCTGGACGTTGTCAGGACCTCCCTAAAGACATCCCTGCCCAATATGCCCCTGCCAAATATACCCAAAACAGCAGCATCAGGTGACTGTCATCTTACATCTTTAAAAGGTATATAGAATAAATCGAAGCACCACATCAGTGGATGAGAGATCATGAAGAGTTTGTTTCATAAAACATTGAAATAACACGCCAACGTGCTTGTAATCTTGGTATTAAGAACAGTCTCCAGTAGCAAATCTGCTCTTAATACTGGGATTGTAATGTTTTAATTCTTAACCCATTCAAACCTGACACCATCCAGATTCTCACCAGCAATTCTAACCTATTATCAAGGCAGTCTATTAGAGCCCTATAGTTGTTGGCTTAGCCTTTTGATAGTTTATAAAGAAATAATAATAAAAAAAAAAAAAAAACTCTTCATTGTCTCTGATAGTTTGACAGACTTCTGTTGAAGGGATGTATAGAAAATGTTTCTCGATCAACAGCTACAGCCACTTAGAATGCAATGTCATGGGGGGGGGGGGGTGGATTCCTCAATCCATCTTGTTTTTGTGGATGACAGAATCTGTTAGCTCATTGGCCAATCGAAAAGATGTATTCACAGATTTGTTTATGCTTTGTCATGGAGAATCTATCAGGGGAGTATAAAGCCATCTACTGCACATATGTCAAACACATGGACAGCGGGTCGAATTTGGCCCGCCAGGCCTTGTCACGTGGCCTTTGCACCCAATTCTGCAATCATTAAGTGGCGGAACTCTATTCCGCCACCTCTCAGGCCTCGTACACACGACAGAGTTTCTCGGCAGAATTCAGCGAGAAACTCGGTCAGAGCCGGATTCTGCCGAGAAACTCTGTCGTGTGTACACTTTCGGCCCGATGGAGCCGCCGAGGAACTCGTCGAGAAAATAGAGAACATGTTCTCTATTTTCTCGTTGTTCTATGGGAGAACTCGGCCCGCCGAGCTCCTCGGCGGCTTAGGGCTGAACTCGCCGAGGAACTTGACGTGTTTGGCACGTCGAGTTCCTCGGCCGTGTGTACGAGGCCTCACTCTCACCCTCCGCTCCCCACCGTCACTTGTAAACACAGAAGCCTTGTGCTTACAAGGAGCAGCTTTGCTCAGCGGCTCCCGGATCCAACAGATTCCTGCATGCAGGGTTTATACATTTACTATTCAATGCACAGGAAGATTGACTGTTGTGCACATCACAGAGGCTTTGGCACACAGCTCCAGTATAGAAGCATGCACTGTAGTAGTGAGTGCAAGGCCCTCGAGGGTCAATGTCAATCACCATTACTTGACCAAAGAAGTGACCGGCTCTCATTGAACATGCACAGCCTGAACATGATGGTGTTGTACATCGGCACATTAAAGGTTCGTTTTTTATTTTCTAAATAGGTTCCTTTAGGCTGGTGTATTGTTGGTTCACTTACCTTTTCCTTCTATTTCCCTTTAAAAAAAAATCTTTGTCTGAATTTCTCACTTCCTGTAAGCTTGCCCCCATCATCTGCCTGTGGGTTAATCAGCCAGAACAGCTTACTGAGGAGGAACAGGGAATGAGAAATTCAGACAAAGAAAAATAAAAACATTTAGAAGGAAAATCTAAGGAAAAGGTTAGTGAACCATCAATGCACTAGCTTAAAAGAAACCCATTTAGAAAATAAAATACGAACCTTTACAACCCCTTTAACCTGCACTTCTCAGGTGCATGCAGCACATGATGTCAATGCATTGACTGCAAGAATAGTATGGTCACCATATGACAAGAACCTTTGCTGATAAATTGAACACCAGATAAAATTTGAGAAAAACAAAGTAAAAACAAGAAGACTGCATGCAATATTTATACACTGAACTTTATCATAAATTACTGCATTTGCCAACCTGTCACCTTTTTTTTTTTATATTTGAAATCTCTCTGGCAGTTGGTATGCCCAGCTTATCAAAGTGGCTTTATTAGACTCACTTTTCTGTAACAGATGGCTCACTGTACTGTACTTGTGATCCAGATTAATTTTAGAATGACTTGTTTATCATTCTTGCGGTTCCTTATGCTAAAAATCTGTTTCTATGAGTCACTAGGAGATTCTGTTCAGATTAAGAGTTCATGTGTGCTTAAACTAAAAGGTTAAAGAGGTTCTAAGGGCTGAAGGTTATTTACTTCATGCATTCCATGTGCGAAGGTAAAAAAAAAAAAAACTTTAGTGTGCAACTCCACGCCTAACCCCCCCCCCCCCCCCCAAAAAACTTCCCTAAGCCCAATCTTGATATCTTGATCCAGCAATGTGTGTAGTGGCTCACCTGGGTTTCTCCCTCATTTGCCGAGATTCAGCAGCAGGAGCCATTGGAGCCACTGCTGTCAATCAAGTGCCATGACAAGGGAGCAGGGGGGCGGGGCCGAATCATTTGGTCTGGGCGGCTTGGGAGCGAACATGCTCTGGTGCTCCCAGGGAAAGCCACCTTAGAGGAGGGGCCTAGAGGGGGACCCCAGAAAATGAGGGTCTGGGCTGCTCTGTGCAAAACCATTGCACAGACCACGTAAGTATATGTTTGTTATTTTGGTTTTAAAAAAACGAAGGTTTATATATTCAGTTTAAGTGTGGTAGCTGTATTCCCTTTATTTTTTTATAATTTTTTATAAGCTTTTTTAACCCATTATTTTTACCTGCTAATCTGACCAATAACACACTTCCCATCTTAGAGAGTGTCTCCACTCTGGAGACAGAGATACCTCTGACAACGGCTTTGTCAATCTGGGAAAGTGGGTAGTGTTAGATGGACTAGCAGATTTAGATGCACTAACAAATTAAAGACAAACTCCACAAACACATTTTAGACTGTTACAGCCCAGGTTCACACTGGGCTGCGGGAGTGATGCAGTGTAAGTTCAGCTGAACTCGCACAATTTCACTGCCGCTGGCAGTCCGGATTTCGACCGCGATTTAAGAGACATCTGTGCAGGTTTCTGCACAGATGTCAATGTAAATCGTGGCCGAAATCGCAAAAAGTACTACAGGAACTACTTTTTGAAATCGGTGCAACGCCGCAGATGCGGCGTCGCACCGATTAGGACGGCGTCATTGCCGACAATTGCCGGCAAATGCAGCCGATTTGAGATGCGATTTGACATGTGAAATCGCATCTCAAGTCGTAACAAATCATACCCAGTGTGAACCTGGGCACAGCAACAGTTTTTTTTCTTTGGGATAAAGGTTTCACATAAATAAAAGCTGAATTTTGTAAGCACCCCTACCAGTGGTAAATGGTTTGTCTCAACCCTTCAACTGCCACTTTTGCTGAACAGCTTGGTCTCCGAAAGAAAGTTGAGAAAAACAGATTTATTGGCTGGAGCACCAGATGAAAATACAGGGGGGGGAGAAAAAAGAAAACGAATGCAGCCATCACATCGAAGAATTGGTAAGGTGAATATTACAATTTTATTTTTGGATTTAATACCGCTGTAATTGTAACAGTTTCTGCTGTTGACGTTCATCAAAGAAGTCTTTAAAACACTCAGGCCCCGTACACACGACCAGTTTCCTCGGCAGAATTCAGCTTCCGACCGAGTTTCTGGCTGAATTCTGCCGAGAAACCCGGCCGTGTGTACACTTTCGGCCGAGGAAGCTGACGAGGAGCTCGGCGAGGAAATAGAGAACATGTTCTCTATTTCCTCGTTGTTCTATGGGAGCTCTCGCCCCGCCGAGCTCCTCGGCGGCTTCAGTGCTGAACTGGCCGAGGAACTCGATGTGTTTGGCACGTCGAGTTCCTCGGCCGTGTGTACGGGGCCTGACTGTATCAAGACATGCCAAAAAGATTTTTTTTTAAATTGGTCATTAAAAACGATCGTGTGTGGGCTCCAGAGCATTTTTCTCAACGAGAAAAATGGGCATTAAAAATTTAGAACCTGCTCTATTTTTTCTCGACCTTTTTTCACGTCGCCGTTTTTCTCGTCGTGAAAAATGGTCGTGTGTAGGCTTTAACGACGGGGGGGGAAAACGCGCATGCTCAGAAGCAAGTTATGAGAAGGGAAATTTGCATAATCAGCCCAAAGGGTGGCGCCATTCGAATGGAACTTCCCCTTTATAGTGGCGTCGTACGTGTTGTACGTCACTGCACTTTGCTCAAGCATTTTTATTCACGATCATGTGTATGCAAGGCAGGCTTGAGAGGAATCACATCGAGAAAAACATTGTTTTTTTCCAATGACATTGAAAACAGTCGTGTGTACGCAGCATAAGAATTTCTGATAAAACATACTCCTTTTTTTGGTAAAGTGGTGTTCCACCTGTTTTTTAGTTTATTAAAAGTCAGCAGCTACAAAAAGCATAGCTGGTGACTTTAAATAAACTGACCACTTACCTTTCCCACGGTCCAGTGATGCGGCCACCCTCCTCCCCTCCTCTCCACCGTCATAGTAACTGTGGGCACCCAGTCGTGACAGCTTTCTGCTTCACGGCCGGGCGCACACTGTGTTCTCCTATTAGCCAACCGATCTTCTGGAACCCGAGTTATGTCCCAGAAGATCGCTGGCAGGGAGGGGCTGCCTAGGACGAGAGGAGGAGTCGCCCAGGCAGCCGAAGAAAGGAAGTAGGAAGTGGGATAGGAAGTGCAGAACAGGGAAGCACCGGACCCTTGCTGGTAGCCGCATTCATTTTATATGTAAACCCAGCCTCAATGCCAATTAGAAAAACAAAACCCTTGCAAAACAATAGCTGTCCTTTAAATGACCACAAAGCACATCTATGTGTATAGTAAAAATCCCTTTATAGGTGCATATAGGGGGTTATTTACTAAAACTGGGGTGTGAAAAATCTGGTGCAGCTCTGCATGTAAACCAATCAGCTTCCAGGTTTAATTGCCAAAGCTTAATTAAACAAGGTGAAGTTAGAAGCCGATTGGCTACCATGCGCAGCTGCACCAGATTCTGAGTGCTTCAGTTTTAATAAATCCCCCTCATAGTACATATTCATTTCAATCCAGCCTGTACTGTGGCTGTAGACACAATGGTAGCTTTCTCAGTTCTATAAGATTGGGCCTGCTGACACAGAGTCAGGGTTTATGTCAGACTGCCTGCAGAAAGTTAAATTCTTTATCCTTTGCTACAAGAACAAAAGTTATAATTTGCCTGGACAACCAAGGTTGGATGACCATGGAGATCCTTTATGTTTAGATTTAGTGTGTTACGCATCATACAGCCTCTTTATGATCCCATGGTTCATTACACAAAGCAGAATGTAATGCTCAGCTTTCATCAAAGACCTGCAACCACTCCCTGAAAGGCAGCGAGAACAGTCCAGTCCATTAAGCATAGTATAAAGAATAGCACAGCAGCGGGAGACGCAAGCACAAATTTTGCAACCATTAGGAGCTCTTCAAGCATACCATACATAATTAAGGACAAAGAGGAAACTTTTGCCAAGAACAGCTGCCGAGTGTTTTTCCCTTTGAAACTTGTTTGTTTGTTGCATGACCTACTGGGCAGGAAAAAAAAATGGGTTATAGGAAAATCTTACTTTCCTTGTATAACAAAAGTTAACTTTTAACCTCATAGGAGAGCCTGAGATTTTTACTGTAGCAGACTTCTTCCAATGGTGTTCAGGATATGTGATGGTATCTGTGTAAACCCCCATCCCCCTGATACTCAGCTCTTTAGCGACCCCCCCCCCCCCTACTTTCTCCATCACATCCAGCTCAAAATACCTGGTGCTTCTATGTATGGGGGGGGGGGGTATGTGACCCCTTTTATGTGGATTGGCCAAAGGCCCAAGTACTGTGAAAGGGGGACAGAGAGGTTAAAGACACAGCTCACTGTAGGCTCCACCAGCAGCTGACACCAGGTATTTTGGCAGTGCTTGCAATGGAGGAAGAAGTGGCAGTAGGGTGTTGAAGTAGTATCAATGGGTCAGCCTTTACACTAGGTATGGGGGGGGGGGGGGGGGGGACATGTGACCTCTATGAGACATCAATTGACCACTAGGCCCGGCCACTTTCAAATGACAGTGAGGTAAAGACACAGCTCACTCCTGGCGGCCAAACAATAGAAAAAGCCTGGAAAAAGCCCCAAACCTCCATACAGGCAGTCAAGGACCACATGACTTTAATGGTAGTTCACAAGAAAGTATTCAGCATCATTAATGATTTTCAGCACAAATTTCTTAAAACATGGGGACTCATGGCTTAAAATTACTCCCTACCTTCTTTGAAGCAGGCGAGTCCAACTTTCTTTTAATCCATCAGGCTGCATTTATGGGCACTGGTGAGCCTGCATTTATGGACACTGAAGAGGCTGCATTTATGGGCAATGGTGAGCCTGCATTTATGGACACTGAAGAGGCTGCATTTGATGATGATATTTCACACGAACAAAAACCATCACAAACACACACTGACAAACACACACACACAAACCATGACACCCAAACAATAGAAACTTCTTTCGAGACAGGGGTACTCTTAGAACAAGTTCTCTTTTTTTCTCGACGGGAGTCTCAATTTCCTCGTCGGGCTGGTTTTCGTCGAGAAACACGTTCTTGTGGATGCTTAGAAACCCGCGCATGCTCAGAATAAAGTATGAGACGGGAGCGCACCTTCGGTAAAAGTAGCGTTTGTAATGGAGATAGCACATTTGTCACGCTGTAACAGACTGAAAAGTGCAAATCGTCTCCTACCAAACTTTTAACATGAAATTAGCAAAAGCAGCCCCAATAGTTGTACCAGTGGAATCGAACTTCCCCTGCCGTTATATGTGTTGTACGTCACCACGTTTGAGAACGAGGAGATTTTGTCTTGACAGTGTGTACGCAAAGAAAACTTGTCAAGTTTCTCGACAAGCCTAACAAGGAACTCGTCGAGGAAAACGATGTGTCTTTTCCGACGAGTTCCTTGGTCGTGTGTACGAGGCCTCACTGTGAAGAAACCTAATTTTTTGTCAATGATTAATTGAACAAAATTAAGTTAGAAGCTTATTGGCTACAATGTACAGCTGCACCAAATTTTGCACCATTCCGTATAAATAAATCAACCCCTGTCAGTCAATCAGTCTTGATCAACGTGAAAGTTTATTGGTTGATAAATGTAAGCCTATACATCCAGGCTGCACTGGCCCTAGTCGAGTACTGCCTTTCCATCTGCAAGCTCCACTGCTTCGCTCATCACCAGCCACTGCAGGTTTTGGGGTGTGTCACATATCAACCCTCCTCCCTACACACGGTGGTTCCACTCGTCAGCCAGTACATCCTGTAGTAGTGTAAGAGCCAAAAGGAGAAATTACAGTATGCTGCAGGAAATTAAAGCGGATGTTCCATTACAAAAAAAAAAATTAAAAGTCAGCAGCTACTAACACTGTAGCTGCTGACTTTTAGAAAGGACACTTACCTGTCCTAGCCGCCAGCGATGTCAGCCCCCGCCGAGGCCGATCCTCGATCCTAGCAGCTCCAAGCGCCGACATCCACAGTAAGGGAAACAGGCAGTGAAGTGGTACAGCTTCACTGCCCGTTTCCTACTGCACATGCGCGAGCAGCGCGGCGCTTTGTGAATGGGCCAGCTGCTTTCTGGGGGACACACAGTTCCCAGAATGCAGCGCGCCCCATTCACAAGAAGACACCCAGTGTAGGAGGAGGAAGGGAATCCACCGCGGTGGATGAAGAGGCAGATTCGGCACTTCCGCATAGCAACAGCTATTTAGGGTGAGTAAAAAATTTTTTATTTTTTTTTTAGATTTTTGGTGGAATATTTTTTCAGGTGGAACCTCCACTTTAAAGGAGTTCTCTAAGCTAAAACGTTTAACCCCCGCTGTGCCCGGGCTGTAAAACTATACAAAATAAACTTTCACTTACCTGCCTACGATCCCCCGTTGTTCCGATATCGCCGTCCCGTTCTCCGGTCCCGGTCTGTCCCACTTCCTGCGGGTCGGTGACTCACAGTGCGCTCAGCCTATCAGCGGCCGCGACGGGACATTGCTGCGGCCGCTGATAGGCTGAGCGCACTGTGAGTCACCGACCCGCAGGAAGTAGAACAGACCGGGACCGGAGAACGGGACGGCGATATCGGAACAACGGGGGATCGTAGGCAGGTAAGTGAAAGTTTATTTTGTATAGTTTTACAGCCCGGGCACAGCGGGGGTTAAACGTTTTAGCTTAGAGAACTCCTTTAAGTATTCGACACACCCAGAAGTGTTGGCTACTGGCAGCAGCTAGGGATCAGAAATGCAGAAGAGTTTGAAAACACAGACGTTAAAAGCAAAATTATTCAAAAAATGCAAAGTTAAACCAAAATCACAGAGATGTGTCCACAGAAGTTAAAAGCAAAATTATTCAAAAAATGCAAAGTTAAACCAAAATCACAGAGATGTGTTCTAAATGTATTTCATAGAAATTGACAAATCTTTAAAAAAAAAAAAAAAAAATTAAATGTAGCATGTACTTACCTTTCCGAACACAGATTAATTCATTCACTCCACACGTTCTTTCACTGCCTGTGAAAACCAGAAGAGAAACATGGCAGGTTAGGATCCATGCGTCTACATGTATATTTATTTCACTTATTGTTGTCAGACAACGTACCGACTACCATCCATTTAGAAATATTCAATAGACTCGATTCAGCAGTTCAATATTTCAACTGTACATTAATGGCCTCGGTAACTCACAGGCATTCATATCCCTATTAGCATCCTACAAAAAGTGTCAATGGATAGTCTGTCTGCATTATATAGGTTCACTATAAACTAGGACATATACTTACAAAGAAGATTATATATCCCTCGTTAAAGATGAATCATTGTCTAAATACAAGAGTCATGCATGTTTTTACTTGAATCTTGGTGTGCTTTGCAGCGACGGCTGGTGCTACATTTTTTTTTTTTGGGGGGGGGGGGGGCAAACAAGCCAAACCACCAACCAATTCAGACTCTAATTATTGAATTCCATGTATTATTTGTACCTAAAATGTTCAAATAACTTCCAAGCAATTTAACAATTAAGGACCCATTTTTAAATTGTTTTCACATAAGGTTCGCAGCACTTTTACCCAGGTTTCACACATTTTTTTCATAGAGTTCAATAGGAGTAATGAATCCTGAGTGAAAGCTGTGTGAACCTTGTGTGTAAACATTTATAAATAGACCTTGAATTGTTTTTCAGTGGGCTTAGGCCTCATGCACACTGGACGTTTTTGGAAGTTTTTACAGCAGCTGTTTTCGCCAGCGCTTAACGTTTTTGATTCATTGGAAAAAAAAAACGAATTCTTCAAAGAAAAAACGCCAAAAAACGCTAATGCGGAAAACCGCGAATAAACGCTAAAAAAACTCTTAAAAAAAAAAAAAAGGTGAAAAAAAGTTGAAAAACTCACTGCAAAGCTACTGGCGTTTTTATAACGTTATTTTAACGTGCAGTGTGCATACGGCCTCATACTGCAATTGGCAGACAATATTATCCCCTTTTAATTGCTTTCAACTTCAACAATCATGAAACTGACTATACACCGAAAGGCATCCGATGACCAAAGGTTTTTGATTCTTTTATAGTTTCAATTGTTCGGTATGTGGCATGGATTTATTCAGAAAGATGGTTAAAATTGCTTGCAAAAAAATATATATATATATATATATATATATATATATATATATATATATATATATATATATATATATATATAAAATCATAAATTATAATATAATTATAATAAAAATTATTCAATAATGTAATCAAATCAAAATCACTGTAATTTGCTCAGTTGCAGAATTGTCGCTGTCATTACTTTTATTTTTTTATGATGAATTTCCCCACAAATCGCTATCGCTCAATTATGCAAGTGATTATAATTTATTATCGCTGTTTTCTAGCTGCTCTAAAACCACTTTTGACATAAAGGGACACTTTTGGTTGTTATGGACAATCTACAGTTTTCAGGCAGAAAGAACAGTTTTTATTATATAAAAGTACATGCAGGGCACTGGGCAGACCACTAGGGACAAGGTGTGTGTGTATGTTTGACATACAGTACTGCCGCGCAGAGAAGCAAGCACCGAATTCACAAAGCACTTGCCTCCCAAACTGTGCTGGGTTCCCTCGGAGCAAGTCGTCGTAAGTGGAAGTGGGCGTGAGCTATGCTAATGAGGCGTGACCCCATGCAAATGATGGTCCGAGTGCCATAGAAGTACTTAAAACGAACGGCGCATGCACCGTCCCGTGGACGTATCCCAGTGCGCATGCTCAGAATCACGTTGGAACAACTGCCTAAGATACGTCGAATCACTGCCTAAGACGTGAACGTAAACTACGCCTACCCATATTCACGTACTACGTAAACGACGTGACATACGACGGCTTGAGTTCCCAGGTCCATACCTTTGCATGAGTTAAGGTGAAAAAAAAATGTCCTTTACAACTCCTTTAAAAGTACCACAGTATATTCTTACTTTCTGACAACCAGTTTAAGTTTGTAGAGCCAGATCCACAAAAGGGATACGCAGGCGTATCTGCTGATACGCCGTCGTATCCCTGTTTCTATCTATGTGGCTGATTCATAGAACCAGTTACACATAGATATTCCTAAGATCCAACAGGTGTAATAGTTTTACACTGTCGGATCTTAGGATGCAATACCGCGGCCGCCGCTGGGGGCATTTCTCGTCGAAATTCCGCGTCGGGTATGCAAATTAGCACTTACGGAGATCCACAAAGGTTTTTCCCTTCGTTAAGTCTCCGTAAGTGTTAGTTTGCCGTCGCAAAATTAGGGCTGCTTTTACAAAGTGTAAACTTAGTACACCATGTAAAAGTATACCCTTCTTTCCCGCGTCGCTGTCAAATTTTTTTAAAAAAATTTTTTTTTCCCGCCGCATCTCTTTTTACCCGTCGCGATTAACAAAACTCGGCGTAACGTAACGTAACGCAAAGCACGTCGGGAAAATCGCGTCGGGAGCATGCGCAGTCTGTCCGGCGCGGGAGCGCGCCAAATTTAAATGGGACTCGCCCCATTAGATTGGGCCCGCCTTGCGCCGGACGGATTTAAGTTACACCGCTGCAAATTTCAAGGTAAGTGCTTTGTGGATCGGGCACTTAGGTAGAAATTTTACGGCGGTGTAACTTAAATCGGAATATTTAAGTTGCGCTCGCTGGCTGTGGATCTGGCCCTCAGTGTGCAGAAAACACATGGATCTAATTCTGACTACAGTGGCTGCATTCTTGTTCTTGGTCACTAATCCACTGAAACAAGACATGTAGGACAGCCAAATATCACTTAAAACCAACATTAGGTATGCTAGACCCCCTTGTTACTTCTACTTAAAAGAAGGAAAAACATAATATAAAATTTAAAGTGTGCATTACTATAGTGTTGGCATTTCTGTAGCAGTTACAGTAAAAGATCTCCAGGAAATCTGTGATCTTCAGCACAATATATAAACTCTGCAACAGTAATTATAACAATGAAAGGAATAGCTAAGTATTAGATTATTGATCATTTCTGGATCTATAGCGTGTGATGACCTCATAAACTGTATGGGTCATTAGTCACTGCGAATGTCAAAGAAAATCTTTAAACACACAGTAACAGAGAAATTGTTTATACTTTCTGCTTTGCGGCTGAAAATGTTACATTTATACTGACAAAAAATGATATTTGCTGTGCATTAAATTGCACCTGTACTGATGGCAAACTTAGTAAATTTCCCCGGGGGATGTTATAGCAGTTACCACAAGGTGCCTGCATGTGTCTTCAGTTATCTTTGAGGCCTCGTACACACGACCGGTTTCCTCGGCAGAATCCATCAAGAAACTTGGTGGGAGATTATTTTTGCAGAGGAAACCGGTCGTGTGTACATTTTTCAGCGAGGAAACTGTCGAGGAACTCGACGAGCCAAAAAGAGAGCAAGTTCTCTTTTTCCTCGATGGGAATGGAGAAAATTGGCTCGCCGAGTTCCTCGACAAGCCTAACAAGAACTCGACGAGGAAAACGTTGTGTTTCGCCCGCCGAGTTCCTCGGTCGTGTGTACGAGGCATCAGAGTGATCAGAGAGCCTTGAAAAGTTGGGTGCCCTATTATGCAAATACGGAATTTCACAAGGAAACGGGCAGCCCCCCGTTTCTCAGAATTGTACATTTACGCTGATCAGCCATAACATAACCACCCACCATAACCCATTGAGGCATGGACTCCACTAGACCTTCTTCCATTGCTCTGTGGTCCAGATCTTATGTTAGCACATGAGCACTGCAAGATAACAAACTGTCTGGCTGTACTGCTTCTCCCATCCCCAGCCCAAGCTCTGCTGTACAGGCACTGAGCCTGGGGGTTCACACTAGCGCAATCTCAGAGATCAAATGTGATTCGCACCCGCACGGCATGTGCCGATCACATGCAATGTCGGAGCAATGCGAGTTCAGCCATACAGTTCAATGGCTGAACTCGCATTGGATTTGCACAGAAAATAGTGCAGGAACTTGTTTTTCCCACACTAAAGAATCGTATCGCATGGGTGTTCTCACCTATGTGAACCGATTCTCGTGCGAGTTCACAGTTCGCACTGTGATCTGTGAACTAAACTGGGAGTGTCATAACTTTGTTAATGACACCCGCAGCGGTTCACAGAAGCCAGTGTGAACTGCCTGCGGGAGAGGAGCGATTGCATCGTACTAGTGTGAACCCAGGGTGAAAGAGGCCGATATCAAGTCAAATTTGGGTGATCTGCTGATTGCATGTGCAATGCTCTGCAGGCTCCTTAGAGAAAAAAAAATACATAATTTTTTATCTGCACATTTTTTTTTTACATTTTATATAAAAAAAATGTAAAAGATGAACTCTGCCTTTAAATGAACTCTAAAATTTCAAAGCTACATTGAGGGTTATGTACGAAAGGCAAATCCACTTTGCACTCCAAGTGCACTGCAAGTGCAATCGCTGCAGATCTGAGGGGGACATGCAAGAAAAATAAAAAACAGCATTTTAGCTTGCACATGATTGGATGATAAAATCAGCAGAGCTTCCCCTCATTTCAGATCTTCCCCTCAGATTTATAGCGAATGCACTTCCAAGTGCACTTGTAGTGCAAAATGGATTTGTCTTTCGTAAATAACCCCATTTGTGTTTTATAAAAAAAAAAAAAAAAAAAAAAAATTATATGACAAGACAAGGTTGGCCTTTAACCACTACACTACCCGCCGCCGTCAATTGACGGCGGCACGATAGTCCTATTGTTCTAACAGGACGTCATATGACGTCCTTGTCTTTCACAGCCGCTAGGGGACGCGCGCACCCATCGTGTTACTGGGAACGCGATGTGCATGCCCAGCAGCCATCGCTGCAATTGCCCAGTAACTGAGCAGGGACGTGGAGCTCCACGTCCTGTCAGGGAGGGGAGACCGATGCTGTGTCCCTTGTACATAGGGACACAGCATCGGTCACCTCCCCCAGTCAGTCCCCTCCCCCCACAGTAAGAATCACTCCCAGGTTACACATTTAACCCCTTCCTCGCCCCCTAGTGTTAACCCCTTCACTGCCAGTCACATTTATACAGTAATTAGTGCATATTTATAGCACTGATCGCTGTATAAGTGCGAATGGTCCCAAAAATGTGTCAAAAGTGTCCGATGCGTTCGCCATAATGTCGCAGTCCCAATAAAAAAAATCGCAGATCGCCTCCATTACTAGTAAAAAAAAAAAATCATAATTATGTCCCCTATTTTGTAGGCTCTATAACTTTTGCACAAACCAGTCACTATACATTTATTGCGATTTTTTAAACCAAAAATAGGTAGAAGAATACGTATCGGCCTAAACTGAGAAAAAACATTTTTTTTTTTTTAAATGGGATATTTATTATAGCAAAAAGTAAAAAATGGTGTTTTTTTTCCAAAAGTGTTGCTCTTTTTTTGTTTATAGCACAATAAATAAAAACCGCAGAGGTGATCAAATACCACCAAAAGAAAGCTCTATTTGTGGGAAAAAAGGACATCAATTTTGTTTGGGAGCCACATCGCATGACCGCGCAATTGTCAGTTAAAGCGACTCAGTGCCGGAAGCTGAAATTTCGCCTGGGCAGGAAGGGGGTATATGTGCCCAGTAAGCAAGTGGTTAAGCTCTTATTTTTTTTTAGTGTGCACTTATGGACCACTCAGGATTGTCTGAGTATACAGAAGACGATATAGAGCTTTGATCGATCTAAAAAGCTTGCCTGACCAGGCAGAACTATGAGTTCTCCACTCTACGTACTCAACACTCCCCAGATAGAACCATGAATTGGAGGCTGAACGTACACGTTTCTGCTAGCCTGAGGCCTCGTACACACGACAGAGGAACTCGACGTGCCAAACACATCGAGCTCCTCGTCGAGTTCAGGGATGAAGCCGCCGAGGAGCTCGGCGGGCCGAGTTCTCCCATAGAACAACGAGAAAATAGAGAACATGTTCTCTATTTTCTCGACGAGTTCCTCGGCGGCTCCATCGGGCCGAAAGTGTACACACGACAGAGTTTATCGGCAGAATCCGGCTCTGACCGAGTTTCTCGCTAAATTCTGCCAAAAAACTCTGTCGTGTGTACGAGGCCTGAGGAGGACAGACCATGCCTGAACGTCCGACTAAGCTCTTATTATTTCTATGGTCAGCCTGATCAGGCCCCGACCCACAAACAGATACTACAGTCTACATTCAGATCAATGATAAGGTTCAGAAACTCATGAAATAAAAAGTGGCTCATTACATGCAGCTGCTTGTTCATTTAAAAGTCTAGATTTTAATAACTCTTCAGTGAACGCAGAAATTCAAGTGATCTGACCTTTATAGGGGGATTATCATTTACAGGTACAAATACATTCCTCCCAGCAGGGAGATGAGCAGAGCCAAGCGCTGGCTTCTTCATGCGTATCTGGTGAACAAATGTGACAGTGGCCTCTTGTTCCTGTCTGTCATACTGGCATTTGTTTCATCTTACCCCCAGATAAGCCACTTAGAGACGTGTGCGTCCGTATACTATCGCTACAAAAAGGACAGACCTTCAGACACACAGGAGTGCAGCTTAAAAGTCGAAGTCTTAAGACTTGCCGCCAGAACGCTACTAATGAGGTGTTTATTTAGTCTCCTGTCCCTATTAAATGTGTATGAAGTGGGTGTCTCTGGAGATTGAGGGGGCCGGGTAAACGAGAGACAAACAATGTAGCACCATCTGTGTAGAGAGCAGACGGTTCTTGCAATGGCACTGCAATACCCAGATGAATGTACCGGCAGACTCCTCCTGACAGGTTACAAAGCCGAAAAATCTCACAAGTGCCTCACAGATTCAGCAGAAACATCCCTATGGCTACTCTGTTCATTTTTAGAAAGGGTGAAGAATATTTGTTTGTTCAACAAAGATGGCAGAACATGAGCATACTGCATTATAAGGCCCCTTTCACACCAGCGGACCCATCAGGCCTGTCTGTCAGTTTTTCAGGCGGACCCGATTGGACCATTCATAGTCCTCTATGGAGCGGCGGATGTCAGCGGACACCTGCCTGGCATCCAATTGGACAAAACAGACATATCAGAGGAGAGGTGATTCTGCTTGGATCTGTCCCCTGTGAAAGGGGCTTAACATTAGATTAGATCTGGATGACATTTAGGTCAGGTTTAGGCTTTAGAATGCTGCTGCTGGTGTGCAGTGGGATGAAAGCAGTGCTGATGCGCCATTCGTGGCACACCACAGTTTTTAGTTTATTTTTAAAAACAAACTTTACTTAAAGTGATTGTAAAGTTTTTCTTTTTATTTTATTTTATTTATAAAAATAACAAACATGTTATACTTGCCTGCTCTGCGCAAGAGTTTTGCACAGAGCAGTTCCGATCCTCCTCTTCTGGGGTGCCCAGCACTCCTGGCTCCTCCCCTTCATCGGGTGCCCCCAGGGAAAGGCGCTTTCCATGGAGGCACACTCGTGGGTTTGTTCCTGAGACCAGCTGTAGCATAAATTGACAGACAGTGGGCCTTGGCCCTGTCCCCTTTCCTGTGTCACTGGATTTGATTGACAGCAGCGTGAGCCACTAATATTAATCTGTCCAATGAGGACAGAGAAAGCGGCTGGAACCACTGGGCTCGTGCACATCGCTGATAGAATAGGCTCAGGTAAGAATTAAGGGCGGGCTCTGGGGGCAACTGCAGCAAAGAGGGGTTGTTAAAGCGGGAGTTCACCCGAAAAACTATTTTTAACATTAGATTGAGGCTCATTTTGTCTAGGGGAATCGTTTTTTTTTTTTTAAATCGAAGCAGTACTTACCGTTTTAGAGAGCGATCTTCTCCGCCGCTTCCGGGTATGGTCTTCGGGACTGGGCGTTCCTATTTGATTGACAGGCTTCCGACAGGCTTCCGACGGTCGCATACATCGCGTCACGAGTAGCCGAAAGAAGCCGAACGTCGGTGCGGCTCTATACGGCGCCTGCGCACCGACGTTCGGCTACTTTCGGAAAATCGTGACGCGATGTATGCGACTGTCGGAAGCCTGTCGGAAGCCTGTCAATCAAATAGGAACGCCCAGTCCCGCAGCCCATACCCAGGAGTGGCGGACAAGATCCATCTCTAAAACGGTAAGTACTGCTTCGATTTTAAAAAAAAAACACCCGATTCCCCTTGACAAAATGAGCCTCAATCTAATGTTAAAAATTAAGTTTTTGGGTGAACCTCCACTTTAAGGTAAAAAAATGTTTCCCTAAATAGCTTCCTTTACCTTAGTGCAATCCTCCTTCACTTACCTCATCCTTCCATTTTGCTTTTATATGTCCTTATTTCTTCTGAGAAATCCTCACTTCCTGTTCTTCTGTCTGTAACTACACACAGTAATGCAAGGCTTTCTCCCTGGTATGGAATAGCCCCCCCTTGAGGGGGCTCGCCCCCCCTTGAGGGGGCGAGGGGGCGAGCACGAAATACAAATAGCACTAAATATAGGCATAAATAAGTACATGAGGGCAAACAACGTGATATAAGATATTGAGAGTAGTATTATCTTCTAGTCCTGTGAGGGCATGAGTTGGGAAATATAGTAGGTGGTTTGAGATCTTGGCAGGGCCTGTCATCAGGTATGAACCTACAGGTTCCTAATGCGGGTTCTTGTTTCCAAAAGTTTGTCTTACATGCCTGTATGTCGTGAGCTAGGTAATCATGATCCTGCGGGCCCAGTCCTCTCTTTGTTTTCCGAAAAACGAAAGAAAGGATAAGGAGAAGAGAAAAAAGGTGGGCAGTGCCCCAAGAAAGAAAGAAAGAAAGAAAGAAAGAAAGAAAGAAAGAGAGAAGCTGTCTGATTTTTAAATAAAATAAAAGCCATAAATTACTTATAAATGCCCCCCTCTTGGGACTGGCTGGGTAAGTAATTTAAAGCTGACAATTTATACTCTGAGCAGAAAATAAAGCTTTGTTAGTTAAAAAACCGCCCAGCTAATACACACCAAAGTTTAGGGTATCATCCGCACTCCGGGTGGATGTAACCGTATCAAAAAAGAAAAGGGCTCACAATAGTGTAAAAATCTCCTATTAAAAACGTTATTAACCTGCCTGGCGGTATCCCCGAGCGTGACTCGGGGTGGGTTTTTTATGTTGCGATCGGTATCCCCGAGTCACGCTCGGGGTAAGCTATGCAGAGCCTGCAGCGTGTGCTGGCTTACCTTGTCCTGGATCCAGCGATGCCACCGCACTGTGTGAGCGAGCGAGACCTCGCTCGATTCACACAGCGTCCTCCTCTGCCGCCGATCTCCGTTCCCTGCGACGTTACGACGCACGGGAGCGGATAACGGCGCCAAATTCAAAAAGGTAAACAAACACAATACATACAGTATACTGTAATCTTATAGATTACAGTACTGTATGTAAAAAATACACACCCCCCTTGTCCCTAGTGGTCTGCCCTGTGTCCTACATGTACTTTTATATAATAAAAACTGTTCTTTCTCCCTGCAAACTGTAGATTGTCCATAGCAACCAAAAGTGTCCCTTTATGTCAAAAATGGTTTTAGATCAGCTAAAAAACAGCGATAATAAATTATAATCACTTGCAGAATTGTGCCATAGCGATTTGTGGGGAAATTCGTCATAAAAAAAAAAAATAATGACAGCGACAATTTTGCAACTGAGAAAATTTCAGTGATTTTGATTTGATTACATTATTGAATAATTTTTATTAGAATTATATTATTATTTGTTATAATTATTTATAATTATTTATTATATTATAATTTATAATTTTGTTTTTTAAAAATTGTCATACCCGGGATGCCTATTAGAATCTTGTTTGGTCAGATTTAAGTGAGTTATTCCTAAAAATTACAGGCCTACAGTATAAAACACCAAATTTCCTTGCAAATAATTGTACCGCTTTTGGTACGTAATTCCAGACAGAATCATACCGCCGGGGAGGTTAATGCATAAGGTTACACATGAATTGCAGAGTCACAGTGCATATACAAACAACTCCCGGCCAGCATCCAACATGGAGAAGAGTGCCAATTTAATATTGCCTGTTGAATTTTATAGTAAAGGGTACTACAGGAGCCCAATTTAAAAACAGGCTGAGATAATATTTAAAATACAGTACATTTAATGTTAAATACAAGTATAATATAATGTACACATTTGGACTATACACTGATTACACTTTTGCTTGTAAATAAACCTGTCAGAAATCTGTCCATTTTAAACGGAGCATGCAATAAAGAAAAAATAAATAAATGAATGGATGAGCTAGAGCAGTGATGGCGAACCTTCACACCCCAGATGTTCTGGAACTACATTTCCCATGATGCTCCACTTCACTGCAGAATACACAAGCATCATGGGAAATGTAGTTCCAAAACATCTGGGGTGCCAAGGTTCGCCATCACTGAGCTAGACTCTCTAGACTCTAGAGCATGGGTGCTCAACCTGTGGCTCTCCAGCTGTTGCAAAACTACAATTCCCATAATGCCTCAGCCTTTGGGAGACATGCTTGTACCTGTCAGCGGCTTGCAATGCCTCATGGGAATTGTAGTTCCGCAACAGCTGGAGAGCCACAGGTTGAGCACCCATGCTCTAGAGCATGGGTGCTCAACCTGTGGCTCTCCAGCTGTTGCAGAACTTCAAGTCCCATCATGCCTCTGCCTTTGGGAGTCATGCTTGTAACAGTCAGTAGCTTGCAATGCCTCATGGGAATTGTAGTTCTGAAACAGCTGGAGAGCCACAGGTTGAGCACCCATGCTCTAGAGGGTTCTTTGTATTGACTGCCTAAACATATTAGGCTACATTCACAGAGGTGATTAGGATCTATGGCAGCAAAATTCAGAGATTCAGCCCAATGCACACTCTGTGCGAACAGCTTCAGCTGTAGTCAGATTTGTGCCCTGTACAAAGCAATGGCGAGCACCGCCAATGTTCAGGTGTAACTGTTCATCCGAGCCACAAACTTCTGTTCAGCTCATGAAACAGACCGTCTGCTTCCAGGGATAGCGGCTGTGGTCACATACACACCGACCATGGCTAATCAACCAGTTTGTATGTGACTATAGCACACAGCACAGAGTTTAGCCACATCTAAACACTGCAATCCAGCCGTGTGAATACTGCTTTTAAGTGTTTGTAAACCTAAAACAAAAAACTTTAAAAAAACCACAGATCCTGTTTCTTTAACCACTTCCGGACCGCCGCATGTACATTTACGTCGGCAGAATGGCACGGACAGGCACATCAACGTACCTGTACGCGCCTGCCTAGACGTGGGTCGGGGGTCCAAACGGGACCCCCCCCCCCGGTACATGCGGCAGTTCCCATGGCTTCACGAGCGATCCGGGACGAGGGGGCGGCTGTTCGTTTTTGTCCGCCCCCTCCGGATCGCTCACAGCCAATGAGAGCACTCCCCCGTGTGTCACTTCCTCCTCCTGTGTAAACACAGGAAGGGGGAAGTTACATAGTTACATAGTTACATAGTTACATAGTTAGTCAGGTTGAAAAAAGACACAAGTCCATCCAGTTCAACCACAAAAAATAAAAAAACAAAATAAAAAACACAGTAAAATCCTATACACCCAACTCCATACCCACAGTTCATCCAGAGGAAGGCAAAAAAAACCAGCAGAGCATGATCCAATTTGCTACAGCAGGGGAAAAAATTCCTTCCTGATCCCCCGAGAGGCAATCGGATTTACCCTGGATCAACTTTACCTACAAATCTTAGTACTCAGTTATATTCTGTACATTTAGGAAAGAATCCAGGCCTTTCTTAACCACTTGCTGACGGCCGTACGACTTTGTACGGCCTCAGCGCGGCTCCCAATCTCTAACAGGCCGTCTTTTTACGGCCTCCCCTTTGCACGTTCCCCGCGCGCGCTCCCGAGCGCGCAGCGGGGAACTGCTGTGCTGGCCGTGTCCCTTGGACACAGCCAGTCACAGATCGCCGTGAACGGCCAATCGGAGCGGCCGTTTCCTAGGCGATCTGTGCGGCCAATGAGAGATGATCTCATATGTTTACATATGAGATCATCTCTCATTCCCGGCTCTCGCAGACAGCGGTGCTGTCAGGGGAGAGAGGAGACGGATCTGTGTCTCTTGTACATAGAGACACAGATCGGTCACCCCCCCAGTCACCCCCCCTCCCCCACAGTTAGAACACTAATATTAGGGTACACATTTAACCCCTTCCTCACCCCCTAGTGTTAACCCCTTCCCTGCCAGTCACATTTATACAGTAATTAGTGCATATTTATAGCACTGATTGCAGTATAAATGTGAATGGCGCCAAAAATGTGTCAAAAGTGTCCGATGTGTCCGCCATAACGTCGCAGTCCCAATAAAAATCGCAGATCGCCGCCATTTCTAGTAAAAAAAAAAAAAAAATAATAATTCTGTCCCTTATTTTGTAGGCGCTATAACTTTTGCGCAAACCAGTCGCTTATTGCGATTTTTTTTTTTTTTTTACTAAAAATATGTAGAATACGTATCGGCCTAGACTGAGGATAAAAAAAAAAACGTAAAAAAAAAAATTGAGCTATTTATTATAGCAACAAAGTAAAAATATTTTATTTTTTTTTCAAAATTGTCGCTCTATTTTTGTTTATAGCGCAAAAAAATAAAAACCGCAGAGGTGATCAAATACCACCAAAAGAAAGCTCTATTTGTGGGGAAAAAAGGACGTTAATTTTGTTTGGGAGCCACGTCGCACGACCGCGCAATTGTCAGTTAAAGCGACGCAGTGCCGAATCGCAAAAAGTCCTCTGGTCAGGAAGGGGTTTAAGTGCCCAGTAAGGAAGTGGCTAAAGCAATCTACTGAGCTGGCCAGAACAACCTCTGGAGGGAGTCTGTTCCACATTTTCACAGCTCTTACTGTGAAGAAACGTTTCTGTATTTGGAGATGAAATCTCTTTTCCTCTAGACGTAAAGAATGCCCCCTTGTCCTCAGTGTTGACCGTAAAGTGAATAACTCAACACCAAGTTCACTATATGGACCTCTTATATATTTGTACATGTTGATCATATCCCCCCTTATTCTCCTCTTCTCAAGAGTGAATAAATTCAGTTCCTCTAATCTTTCCTCATAGCTGAGCTCCTCCATGCCTCTTATCAGTTTGGTTGCTCTTCTCTGCACTTTCTCCAGTTCCCCAATATCCTTTTTGAGAACTGGTGCCCAAAACTGAACTGCATATTCCAGATGAGGTCTTACTAATGATTTGTACAAAATTATATCTCTGTCTCTGGAGTCCATACCTCTCTTATACAAGAAAGGACTTTGCTCGCTTTGGAAACCGTAGCTTGGCATTGCATGCCATTATTGAGCTTATGATCAACTAAAACCCCCAGATCCTTCTCCACTACAGATCCCCCCAGTTGTACTCCCCCTAGTATGTATGATGCATGCATATTCTTAGCCCCCAAGTGCATAACTTTACATTTATTTAGTGATGTATTCTCTCCTCTCTGCGGTATTTTCAACCGCCGCTGAGGACAGAATACATCACACAGTAAGTGGCACCAACACTACACTGACACACACTACACATAGGCACATTAACCCCTTGCGATCACCCCCCTGTCACAGTGTCACTGAATGCAGTGATCATATATGTACTGATCACTGCATTTAGTGTCAGTGTGACAGTTAGTGTGACAGGCAGTTAGTGTTAGGTTCAGGGTAGCCCCCGTACCCCCCCTAATAAAGTTTTAACCCCTTGATCACCACCTTAGTTAACCCTTTCACTCCCTATTGCCAGTGTCACTAAGCGATCATTTTTCTGATCGCTGTATTAGTGTCACTGTTGCCGCTAGGTAGCCAATTTTTTTTTTATTGCGATTTTTCTTTACTAAAGACATGTGGCTGAATACATTTTGGCCTAAATGTTTCACTAAACTTTAGTTTATTTGATTTTTCTTATAACAAAAAGTAAAAAATATTGTTTTTTTTTTTCAAAAATGTCGCTCTATTTTTGTATATAGCGCAAAAAATAAAAATCGCAGAGGCGATCAAATACCACCAAAAGAAAGCTCTATTTGTGGGAAGAAAAGGACACAAATTTTGTTTGGGAGCCACGTCGCACGACCGCGCAATTGTCTGTTAAAGCGACGCAGTGTCGAATTGTAAAAACCCCTTGGGTCATTTGGCAGCATATTGGTCCGGTCCTTAAGTGGTTAAGGCATGAATAACAGCACAGTGCTTGCACTGTGGAATTCTTCTCTTCCCAACTGGTAATAAACCTGGTCAATCCTACCAGTTCCTGAGTCCCCCTGTCTCTGCT
This sequence comes from Rana temporaria, assembly GCF_905171775.1. Lineage (NCBI taxonomy): Eukaryota > Metazoa > Chordata > Amphibia > Anura > Ranidae > Rana > Rana temporaria. The sequence goes on from NC_053492.1 coordinate 440,066,438, forward strand.
CACCATGATAATCATGGCTGCTGAGCCCTGACTACTGTGGTCAGTTTACGTGCCTCCGTCATCCGCAGCCCCTTGTCTCTCCTCTCACAATCTTTCCCCCCTCCCTGAGAGTGTTTCCTCCCTGCCCCTCTTGCCTCTATTCCGTTGCATAATTCAGCACTTTAAGCTGCCCACGGACAGCAGGCTGATTGAACGATACAAACAGATTCCCCCATCCACACAAGTGAGGTGGATGGAGGAATCCTCCTTGCTGCACTATTGCAATCTGACAGTGGAGACTCCTCGGCTATCGGGATACACTGATCAGTGCTGCTGCCGCTGATCAAATGAAAATTTTCCAACATTCCGTTTAACAAAAGTCGATCATTGGATTGAGTCTGTCCAGTGAGAAAGGCCATTGATTGATTAAAATTCAGACGGTCCCTGCTGAAACAGCTGCATTTTGATCCATCTATGACCAGCTTTAGGCCTAGTTCACACCTATGTGTTTTTGATGCTTTTTTCTTTTTTTTTTGCAGTTTGCAGTTTACAGCCAAAGTAAGAAAGCGGAAACACGTAACATAGTCAAGCATCAAAGAGGGTCACACAATTAGATATACATGTCAACAGGTCCAGCAGAACACAGTATGGATGGTCACATAAATCATTACATTTATGAAAATGGTTGTCAGTGTGCAAGGCTGGGAAGGTATATAAAGTAAAAAAAGAGAAAGAACTCTGCGCTTCAACTTATAAAAAGTGAAGGTAGAATAAAGTAAGTATAAAAATATTGTAAGATGAGTGAAAAAATATATTATATTCAGAGAGTGGTGCTGCTGCTTGTGAAAGCCTAAATACTTAAAGCCCAAAGAGACATACAAACAATAAACAAGCGCGCAACCAAACCAAATATTCAAGTGAAATTAACTGATTCAATATATTAGTGCATAAATAATGCAAAAAATAGGACAGTGAAAAAATGTTATCAAAGTAACTATATATGTTTGTACATATAAAATGCACAAATAAACCTGTGAACAAAATGTTACGAAAGTAACTATGTGTTAAATAACCACTGTGTAAGAAAAATAAAGTCCCAAACATGAAGTGAGGAAATTGTTAGCAGTAGGACACTTCTAGGAATTAATCCAATGATCGCTGTAATATTCGATGGAATATCTAGAAGAAGCCTGGATCTTATATTCAGCCAAAAAAATTTGATATTACTGCCTCTTACCAGACTGGCAGGATCTCGGGTTTAAGGAGATCTGTAGAGTGTGTGCATCAGCCTGCCGGCTCCGGGTAACAGACCACTCTGATCAGAGAGGGATGCTTCCGTCTTGCTAGACGAGGGGAAAACATCTTCAGCTGTTCCTCAGACCGGATCACACAGGAGATAACAGGCAGAATCCACTCGGCTTTGCTAGGCACTAGATCTGAGAATGGTAACTCAGCAGGAGAATGGTAACTCAGCAGGAAAAAAGCAATAGAGTCTTCATGGTGAAGTAAGTCCAAAAATCGAGATTTATTTAAAAAAAAACACACTCAAGTGTCACAGCAAATAAAAATATAAATTCCACAGCAAGAGTAGTAAAAATAAAACACAACGTAAAAAATATATATATTGTAAATCAGCCAAGGATCAAACCTAAAAGGCTGAATATTATGGCGTTAGGAAATAATGCTCCACCCGACACGTTTCCCCAAAAATGGCTTCAACAGGGAACAGAGGCCTCCGTGACCAGTAGGTCAAGATCTTATAAACAAATCTCTTAAACTCTGGTGGCTATGGGGATTTCTGGGCAAAATAGAGGATCTTGTCTTTCTGGAAATCAGTGAATTGGGTGCAAAGATCCAATTCCCACTTAGAAAGGAAGAGGGGAACAAACCCTATTGAAAGACTATGGCGGATCGGCTCCCTTCTGCGACATATATGTTCCAGTTTCATGTGCTAACGAGATATACCTGTGAATCGCAAACGCAGACGGAGAAAATTACGTAGCTGGAGACCACTCCAGAAGTCCAATGGTGGGTCTGTAGCAGACACTCTGGCAGAAGAGGAGAGTTGACCATCGGGTCCCACAAAATTGCAGGGATGAAGCCGGACGCTCATAACTAATCAGGGAGAGTGAGGGTTCTAGAGGCCAGGTGCTGCTTTTTGCATTTCTTAGAAATGTGCTACAGTTCATTTAACAAAATTTTCTATGGGACACGTTCACATCTATGCTTTTTTCAGCCGCTGTTTTTGGTTCAATAGACTTCAATAGAGAAGCTGCAGCTGAAGCTTGTGAAGCCAAAGCACATTTTTGCCATGATTTTGACAAATTAGTCAAAAAAAGCATAAAAGATGCAAAACGCATAAAGCATAAAAAAAAACACACCAAAAACGCGTGTGTAAAAATGCAAAACGCACTGCAGAAACGGATCAAAAGCAAACTACATAGGTGTGAACCAAGCCTTAAAGCGGTAGTAAAGCCAGCTTTGTGATTTTTACCTACAGGTGAGCCTATAAGGCACCGTTTAGGAAATATTCACCCTGGATGCAGCCGGTGACGTCACCGGCGCACATTGCTCATCCTTCAGAGCTTTGTGCCGGAACCGAGGGTTCCCTTGCGAACCCAGAAGAAAGACCGGGGGAAGATGTCCACCCGCTTAATGGTGTAAGCATGCTGCTGGAGAGCTTTTTTTTTTTTTTTTTAATCAGCTGCGGTTTACTACCGCTTTAAACTTTCTAAGCACCTTTTTTTTATTATTATTTAAAGAGTAAAACTGTATGCATACTATGGACTCCCCAATATTTTTATAAAAAATAAATAAATCATTCACCTCAAAATCAAGAACTATACAGTGCTATTACAAGGCCCCCAAATAGCTGTAAAACTATATGTGAATGTCTTTGTTCTGTTGCACTTATAACACAGTGTGATCATTAGTCAGTATAGTAAGGCCCTGTACACATGGGCAAGAATCTCGTTAGGAAAAACTTGTCGTTTTCCCTGATGAGATTCTTGTACAGACTTTCGTTTTAAAAGAACCGCGGTTCTCTTGAAAAGGAAAGAAAGCGGTGACGTCATTGCGTACGGCGAGCATGCGCTCGTCACATTCGATGCCATCGCCGCCATCTTGCTTCACCCTACCTATGACGTGGAAGCTACCGCGCATGTGTCTAAATTTCGAGCATGCACGGGTTTCCACGGCCACAGGCAAGTATACACACTCGGGTTTCTCGTCGGGAAACAGGCCGACAAGAATCTCGACGAGAAAAAAGAGAGCAGGTTCTCTTTTTTTCCCCTCGACGAGATTCTGGCCAGATTTCCTGACGAGAAACCTGAATGCCTCGTACACACGAACGGGAATCTCGGCAAGAAGCAGTTTTCTTGCTGTTTTTTGCAGAGAAAACCGGTCGTGTGTACGAACGAGGCTTAAAAGGTTTGTAAAGGAATTTTTTTTTTTATCTTAATAGCTTCCTTTACCTTAATGCAGTGCTGTTTTCATGTCCTCATTGTTCGTTTTTGCTCTCAAGTTGCTGTAATTCTTCTCTGATCTCCACACTTCCTGGTTGTCTGTTTCCTGATAACCACAGTACTGGGAGCTTTTTATCTGTGGTCACTAATCAAGGAGGTGTGATTACTGTGTGTCTACTTTCTAGTTTCGTTTTCCAAACCATCACTGCTCTATGGCTCTGTAAGGCAGAGAGGCAGGAAACAGCATGCAAAAACGAAACTAGAAACTACAGGTACATTATATGATTTGTTTTTATCTATTTTTAATCATTTTAAAAAGGAATCAGTTAACTATTATGTTTCTATACCCTGAAACAGTCATTTCAGCAAAAAAAAAATTTTTATTTACAACTCCTTTAAGCCTTGGCTGCCCTCCAGATTCTGCAATCATGGTTGGAAAGGAGTGAAGATAGACTTTCAAACAAATGGGATACTTAGCTGATGAAGAAACGGTTATGGTCTTCAACAGAAAGCTGTAGGAAGCAAGTAAATATCTTAGGAAGATCACCTTATCAGTAAGGACAGGGGTGTCATGTCTTTGGCCTACAAAGAAATACAGTGATATCTTCTGGACTTGTAATTCAAATATTGTCCACTAGATGTCACTCTTAACAAAGCACTGTTGATGGGCAGTGTTCTATGGTAATGTACATTTCCTGTCGGGTTACTGAAAACTGTCTTCACTTCCTACTGGACAGTCCACATGGAGTCAGCTAAGCCTGCACCACATGTTTCCTAAGTCTTGATCCTCTTAAGACAACATCGCTGGTACGATAAAGACGGTTTATCTATATGCCTAGTAGACATTTGTTTGTGTTCATATAATTCTTATATGTTCATTTATTGGTTTTTCTCTAGTTTCACAATTATTCATACGCATCTTATATGGCCACCATCTGTTCATCGTAATAAAGATCCAGAGTTACAGACAGTCTGGTTATTTAGGATGCAAGGTTTAAGCTGTATGTTGAGCTACATATACGCCGGGGCAAACGTGTAGCGAGAACAGAACAAGGGGACAACTTCAAAAGATAATTAATTAAAATAAAGGAAAGCGGCCCAGATTCATGAAACTGCAACAACACTAATGCAGGCCATACATACAGGTCGAATTCTAAACTTATTTTCTTTCGAAAATCTGAAATTTTGTGCATTTTGTGATCCGATGGTGTCACCATTGATTTCGAAATACCACCAACCAAGACTTAAATTTCACCTCATTGCTACAGAAAAGAATATTCGTGGCTGGGAATTTTCTTCTTTCTGGCACTCATGTCCATTTCTTTTTCGATTATATTCCTTGCGTGATTCTCCGATCGTTGATTAGAAAATCTTTTTTTTTTTTCAAAAAAATTCCAACATGTTGATCACTCAAGTCCGATGGCCGCACAAAAGTTGCTGCAGACCACTAATGGTGCGAAATTCAAACGAAAATTCTTAGATAAGATTTTCTAAATAAAATGCTTTTGAAATTCCACCCATGTATGACAGGCCTTAGGTGGTCTACCTATAAATGTTTTTGCACCATTCACATAGCTTTCACCCAATATTCAAACATATGTCAAATTTGATTCAACTGGAAATATGTTTGAATCCAGGGTGAAAATTGGGTGCCCTAAACCCATTCTATGAAAATTCCAGCATATTTTCTCTGTCCAGAAGGACCAAGTGATGCATATAGCTACCCATAAATATGAATGGCTGTACTCTACTGTATACATGCCAGTACTCACATAAACATGCATTGTATAGGCGCATGCTAATAACTGAAAAGTCTCTGCCCTTGGAATACGCCTGTACACTATTGGAGTGGTTTTTTGTATGTACCCGCATGTGGACAGGTGCAGTCTTCTTCCTCCAATGCCGGTGGCGCTCCTCGCAGCAGCACCGTAGCTGGAAAGGAAGTCAGGACGGACACAGTTTTTGAAATTATTTCCTGGGTCACTGGGGAAGCACCCAATTGGATGCTGCTGCCCCATGTGTCTCTGGCAGCCATCTTGGGTCATGCAAAGTCTATTTAAGTAAGGCCCTGGCTCCAAGATTTGGCACGCTTTTTGCAAGTCGGCAGTGTAGGGAAAGGTATCCTGCCTGTTAAGGACAGCGCTAGCAGAAGAGAAAGGTTCCTGATGAGGAGGGAAAGCATAGGGTTGCAACTCTTTTGGACCTCATCCGCTTGGGCACCAGATGGCCAGGCCACATTCCACTCTCTTAACAGATGCTGTCAACCTGGCTGAAACCTGTTCTCTTTACATTGCTGGAAACTGTGAGTGCACCCAGAGAAGGTGTCCCTCTGCATTGGTTCTATACAAGTTTTCTTTTGCACCTGACTGTGAATTTTTTCACTTCGCAATAAGCTGCCCCCCACCTACAGGCATATACCGCAGTACAGCTGCACAAAGTCGTCCATGTCAATGGACAGCTGTGTGCAGCACCTAGCTTCTTGGGTTGGATAAATATGTCAGCATTTACATTACATGGGCTCAGAGCACCCATATACAGGAGGCCTCTGCACAATTGTATGTGTGATATCAAAATTCATTCACTCTTATTATTAAAACATTTTAATGTGCTGTCATCGTCATTAATATGGCTTTTTCCATGCTCTAATGCATGACAAAAACCATGGGCTTTACAGAGCCCCCTTGTTTCTTTTGGGATTCTCTGCATTGTGATAAGCAGGAATCTTCAGCCCTGCAGTGAAAATTGTACTTCCCAAGTACTTGTAAAGCTGCTGACTGGCAGAAACATATTACTTTTATTACTTTTGTTGGCTGCTAATTTGTGAACTTTCACAGACCAATAATAAATCCATGAAAGTCAATTTTATAGCTTTAAATTATTTATTGTTACCCGACAGCAGAGTTCACATGGGTCTAGAACAATTACATGCCTCCAGATTATACCGTTGGGACACTGATAAGAAAACAATAACCTAACATTTCTTTATAGCTTCACCCAATTCAAAAAATATATATATTTTTTTTATTATTATCATTAAAGTGGTAGTGTTATTTATTGCAAAGCCAAAATCCCCCCTTAAAGCGGAGGTTCACCCTAAATTTTCACTTTGGCTGAAGTCAACTACTAGCCATAGACAAGAAAAAATCCACTGTGTTTTTTTTTTTTAATCGCCATTCTTACGTTTGTATTGCTGCCGTTTGTGTCCTGTCAATCAACATTCCCCGCGGGGAGTGGGCGTGCATGGTCCTTTTCCCCCCGACCAGCACTATGCTATGTCTCCTGGGAGTGAGTGCTGAGAATCCCAGGAGACGCGCTGTGCTCTAATCCCGCGATATCTCGCGGGTCACGTGACTGAGCAAGCGTGTAGTGTTGACGGCGTATCCCGGAAGACTACCCTGTGGGCTTCACAGTGCCCGCAGTTAAAATGGAAACGTACATCGCTCGTTTTTATAAAATATCGTTTCCTCGAGAAGACAAATTACGGTGGCTAAAGGTGTGGGACACACTGGTGGAGGGGTACTAAAGGTAAGAGCGCAAGAAGAATATATAAAAAAAAATGATAACCCGCGGAACCCCCACTTTAACATCCTAAAAAAAAAAAAACCCCACGCAGAAAGATCAGCAGTCGGCTTGTGGACTTGCTTTTCTATAAAAGCTATGATTCCAAATAGGTAAATGTTACATGCAAATCTGTGTAGATCCAATAAACCTTGAGATCCAGGCTCCAGGCACAGCCCTATTCATCAGCTTATAAAGGTGTTTCATGCTTATAACAAGTATGAATGACCATAAAACAGTCCAAGAGCAGCTCAGAAAGGAATCAAGGACTCAAATCACCTTGGCTGTTTGTTATCCAGCCATGGACCAGACCCAGAAGCCCACTGAAGCTCTTTCAATGCTTCAACCTGAAAAAAAACCAAACAGCTAACAGTCTTTCCTATTTTTTTTATTACCATTGCTTTAAAATAATACAGCTCAGACATGTGCAATCTTACTGGGACTTAATCTATTTCAGAATCAGCACAATTTGCATTTAAAATTACAACAGCATCACTATACACAGTGAATGCAAGGTGCCACACTGACATCACCCTCAGGGGGGCGGGCCTACGACACCCTGCGCTTACCTTACAGTACCCGGGGGGGGGGGGTGCAGGACAGCTCTAAATTAAAGGCTAGTATTGCACCCCAAGCTGTTTTTTATATATTATATGCTTGCTGGGTCTCATTTTAGTTGAATAAAAATTTGTTCGGAGTTGGCATCTTTGTATATGTGTAACAGAACGTGAACTGCTATAATTCTGCTAATCCCAGCATACAGTGAGGAGGAGTTGAGGGGAAAAAAAACGTATGTCCCCTGGAAAAAGCCTAACTCCATGCTTAATGTCCCTCTAAATAGTTAGTTTGGGCCAAGGTGGAAAAGTATAAACACAAAAGTAGGACTCACTGACCTAGATGGCTTGGCAATGCTGGCATGGGAAATATAACTGCAAACCGTCTAAGAGTTATACTTAATGTCAATTTATCAACCAACCTGCTTGGGGAAGGACTCCAACACAGAAAACTTATATTCACATTCAAAACACAAAAATCAGGAACATGCTACATTTGTGTGATATTAACCACTTCAGCGAAATTTTTTGTGATTGGGCACTGCGTCGCTTTAACTGACAATTGCGCGGTCGTGCGACTTTGCTCCCAAACAAAATGTGTGTCCTTTTTTCCCCACAAATAGAGCTTTATTTTGGTGGTATTTGATCACCTCTGCGGTTTTTATTTTTTGCGCTATAAACAAAAAAAAGCGACAATTTTGGGAAAAAAGCTATATTTTTTACTTTTTGCTATAATAAATATCCCCCAAAAAATATATTAAAAAAAAATTTCTTTCTCAGTTTAGGCCGATATGTATTCTACATTTTTTTTTGTATCAAAAATATCGCAATAAGCATATATTGATTGGTTTGCTCTAAAGTTATAGGGTATGGATTTATGACATTTTTGTAAAAAAAAAAATGTTTACACTAGTAATAGCGGCGATCTGCAATTTTTATCGTGACTGCGACATTATGGCAGACACATCGGACACTTTTGACGCTATTTTGGGACCATTGTCATTTATACAGCGACAGTGCTATAAAAATGCATTGATTACTGTGTAAATGACACTGGCAGGGAAGGGGTTAAAGCGGAGGTTTGGCCGATTTTTTTTTTTTAAAAGCCAGAAGCTACAAATACGACTTTTAGAAAATGGACACTTACCTGTCCAGCGCGCCCGAAATGTCAGCAGCCGAGGCTGAGCAATCGCTCGGTACTCGGCTGCTTCCGCCGCCATACTCGGTGAGGGGATCAGGAAGTGAAGCCTTGCTGCTTCACTGCCCGACTGCGCATGCGTGAGGATCGCGGCGCGCCGTCACTGGTCCCACCTGTCTCCTGTGAATAGTGTTTCCCAGAAGACAGCAGGGGGGGGGGGGGGTTGTCACAGGCTGGATTCCCTGTGGGGATCCGAACCCGGAAGTGGTGCAAATACCTGTCTCAGACAGGTATCTGCACCCCCCTCCCCTGAACAGTGCCAAATGTGACACCGGAGGGATCCAAAAAGCGGAGGTTCACTTTTTGAGTGAACCTCCACTTTAACCACTAGGGGGCGAGGAAGGGGTTAAGTGTGTCCTAGATAGTGATTCTAACTGTGGGGGGATGGTCTACCAGTGACACGACATTGATCACTGCTCCCGATGACAGGGAGCAGTAGATCAGTGTCCTGTCAAAATGCAGAACAGGGGAATGCCTTGTTTACATAGGCATCTCCCTGTTCTGCAGCTCCGTGACACGATCGTGGGACACCCGCAGACATCATCGAATCCGTGGGTCCTGCGGGCACGGTCACAGTGCTGCCGACGTATATCTACAGACGGCGGTCGGCTAGTGATTAAAATATAGACTTAAGTTGATGTCACAGATATTTTACAATTTCAATGGTCAGTAGTGGACAAATGGTAATTTTTGGAAGCTGGGCCTGTGCATTCAAGAAATGGACACCTAGTTGTCCATGGGATTGATTTCCTGAAGGCAAATAGTCTGTGCACTGCAAGTGCAATTGCAATTGCTCTACATCTGAAAGGAATATGCAAGAAAGAAAAAAAACAGCATTTTTGCTTCTATATGATGGAAGTCAACAGAGCTTCCTCTCATTTCAGAGCTTCCCTCAGATCTAGAGCAACTGTACTTGCAGTTCGCAGTATATTTGCCTTTAGTAAATTAATTTAACCTCACTGAGTTTATGACAAGTCCGGTATGCTTGTGGCCAATGATAAAAGGTAAATGAATGATCACCTTACAAGCCCCAATAAGAATCCTTTAGACCGTGTGACTAGATTCCAAGCAAATTTGTCAAACCCTGTCTTTAACATTATTTCTCCATCTCTAATCTTCAGCTTTAAACACCAAGTTGCCATTTTACTCCTGTGTATCTGAACTCCCTCGCAGTATCATACAGCAGGCCTGAACTAGAAAACAATAATATTTCCACAATGTAATGGAACATTTCCATTTTTGATGCACAAAACATTCAGAAATCAAAGCAACCTAATCCACTGACTGTCTAATATCAGCTCTCTCTGTTCTCTGTGAGCAGTGCTGTCAGTCATAATGATAGATTCGGGCAGCATGACACAGACACATTTCCTAAAACTAGAGAGAGAGCAAAATCTGGTGCAGATGTGCATGGAAGCCAATCGGCTTCTAACTTTAGCTTGTTCAATAAAGCTTTGACAAAAAAAAACTGGAAGCTGGTTGGTTTCTATGCAGAGCTGCACCAGATTTTGCACTTTCCAGTTTTAGTAAATTAACCCCTACAGTTTGTAAAGATTTCAGGCCCTGTTTACATCTCAGCTTTGCTCCCACTGCATAAAATAAAAGTTAAAACTTTTGATTGGTTGTATTAGGCTCCATTCACACCTAGGCGTTTTGACGCCCGAAGCTATTGCAGCCTGAAATACGCTGGAGGGGTGATTTAACATTGTCGGCTATGGAGATGGTTCACATCTCCACGCCGAACGCCGAAACGCCGTACGCCTGAAGCTCAAAACAAGTCCCTGACCCTTTTTTTCAGGCGGCTTCGGCGTTCGGCCATAGCCGACAATGTGTAAATCACCCCTTCAGCGAAAACCGCGGTAAAAAACGCAGCGTTTTGTCGCGGCAAATCGCAGGACAAAACGCAGCAATTTGTCGCGGCAAATCGTGGTACAATATGCCGCGTTCAGGTGTGAATGGAGCCTAGTTGAGGCAAATTAGGGCTCAGTCATATCACATTGTGGTCAAATATTGAAAAAAAAAGCAAACAGACAGGATCTGTATTGCAGAAAATGTGCAATGTCTCTACTGTAATAAAATAAACCTCACTGGCTGTTCACAGTCTTCTTTAGAATGTACATTGTGTCTGTGTGCTGAGATGACTGCATGTGCAGAAATGTCGTCATCCTGTGTCTGTCAAACAAAGCAGCTGGAGATTGGCATCTGGGAGAAGCCAGGGAGAAGATACAGGCATGGGTGAGGGAGCCAGTGGGTGTTGGACCATTGAAACAAAGTTGAGTATTGTAGAGTTTAGTTCCAATTTAAGTTGCATTGACCTGCAAACATCAACACTGGCTCAACACCAGGGCACATAGAAAACGCTTGTGCACTGTTCCCAGCAGCTGCAATGTGTTGTTAAAAAATACAGCATGTCTAAACTTTTATGCAACACACCTCACCTAATGTTACCAAATGCAGCTCCGCTTTACTGCAGTGCATAGATGTGCATGAGATAATGAGAGGTCAAAAATAAAATACAAAATATATATATATACAGCCCTCAAAATTTCCACTCGCCTACTAGCATTTGGCGAGTGGATTTAAGCTGGGGGCGAGTGATGACAGGGCTGCATGACCAATCTCCCTCCAATCTGTGCCTACACTTAGAGTCCAGATGAGATTGGCGGCCGAAGAGGAAAGGTGCATGCTCGGGAAAAGTAGTCTGGTGAGCCGCGCACAGGCAGAGCAGTACACAGGTGCTCTCCTTACAATTCTCATTAAGCCATGGGACCTAACAGTATGACCTCTCTGAGCCTGCCCCCCTCCCCCGGACCCCGACCAATGTAGATGGAGAGCAGAAAGTAATGAGTGAGGTGGAGGATTGCAAAAATTACCACTCCGGTGCAGCGCTCACTGAAAGTTGCCCTGACAAGAGAGCGGCAGCCTTCTAGTTTGTGCCGTTTTCTTCTCCTTGTGCTCTATGTAAGTGTCCAACAGTTTAGCCTGAGCACTGTGAACAGACTGGTCTCAATGTGTGCTGTGCGCTGTCAGTGTGCGCTGTGCTATGGTGTCAATGGCTGTGCAGTTGTGTGGATCTCAGCGCTGGATTGTACTCCCTCCCGCTGTGCTGCAGCTCCTCTTCTCTCTGCCAGCCTGAATAAAAGGGGGAAGTGGGGACATGCAAGCGTGGAGCCGCACATACAGGCTCCTGATGATGAGATGAATGGGAGAGAGAGAGAGAGGATGGATGGGAGTTGCAGAGGAGACAGCAAGAGAATGGGGAAGAGAACCAGTTCTAGTGCCCTGTCCCTCTGGTCTGCCCCCAGTGCCCTGTCCCTCTGGTCTGCCCCCAGTGCCCTGTCCCTCTGGTCTGCCCCCAGTGCCATGTCCCTCTGGTCTGCCCCCAGTGCCATGTCCCTCTGGTCTGCCCCCAGTGCCCTGTCCCATTTTGTTAAAGTTGTTGTTGGTAATATTTAATTTTGTAACTTGATTCTGCATAAAACATTGTCATTCCATGAGATAATCTACGAGGGCGTGTTTACGGGTGCAACTAGGCGCAGGGCAGTGTATGATCTAGGTGGGGCAACTGGTGGCGAGTAACTCTTGAGGCCTGGCTAGTAGCTCAGAACTTGAAATTTTGAGCCCTGTATATATATATATATATATATATATATATATATATATATATATATATATATATATATATATATACACACACACTATATTATTTTCATAATCGATTAGTTGGCTGATTATTGTTTCGATTAATCAGTTATTAACCTTTGAAAAAATAATTTTGCATCAATTTGCTTTTTTTTTGGGCCAATTTGTTGTTGGGCAGATTAAAAAACACAAATTGCCGCAAAAATGCATTACATGCTTTACTGTAGCTTCTCAGTTGAAGTATACTGAACCAAAAAAAACGAAATCGCACCGTTTTTGCTTTAAGAAAAAAAAAAAGTCCCCGCCCTTTCCAAATACGCAGCAGCTGAAAAAAATCATGCATGTGAACGTGTCCCATAGGAAACCATGTAAATGAACTGTAGTGTGTTTCTGCAAAAAAACACCAGAAAACACAGAGGTGTGACCCAGGCCTGAGATGTTTAGTAACATAATGAGGTTAAAAAACTAACATTAGTACAAAAAAAGCAAATAATCACTACTGTAAGGGGTTCATTTTTTACTGTGTGACAGTGAAAGTAATATTTACAGTAGCGATTTGCTCTTTTTGTACTATAAAAGGGATATTTTTTTTTTTTTTAACCCCATTATGTTACTGGCCGATTAATCGATTACCATTTTCATAATCGATTAATTTCATAATCGATTAATTGTCGATTAGTTGTTTCGGATATATATATAACCTTTCGCAATGCCCCTGACTACACCAACACAACAGACATCAGCCTGTATATTAGTTATCAGCTTTACTTCCTTTACTTGCATAGAGAGAGCAACTAATATGTAAATAGATAACCTGGTATCCTCGCAAGTTAGGGCCCTTTCACACGGAGCTGATCAGTAATGATCCGCTCCGGGTGTCCGCTTTGCTCAGCGGGGATCCTCCGTAAAATCCCCGCTGAGCTGGCAGCTGACAGGGCGGTCCCCGCACACTGTGCAGGGACCGCCCTGTGTTTCCTCCGCTCTCCCCTATGGGGGATCGGACGAACACGGACCGTATGTCATTGTTCATCCAATCCGATCCGGCAGACGGAAGAAAAATAGGATTTCTTCTGTCTGCAAATGCGGATCTTTGCGGAGGCGGACAAATTACGGGTGTCAGCGGATGTTCATCCGCTGACACCCGTAATCACATAGGCAAACGGACGGATGAAAATGCGGACATACGGCTCGCTAGTGTGAAAGGGGCCTTACGTTTGTGTGTCTATACTCTGATAATGATAAGGTTGGGGAGTGGGGACATCCAAGTCCTAATTATTTTTGCTACTCACAAGTGTGCTAAACCCAGGCACTGGTTTCTAGATAGTGCATGACAAAGGGGTTTATTTACTAAAACTGCAGAGTGAAAAATCTGGTGCAGCTGTGTATTGTAGCCAATCGGCTTCTTATTTCAACTGAGGATGGGTTCACACTGGTACAACACGACAGTCATATAACTTTCATCCTACTTTGCTCTGCGACATCAGTCCTACATTGGTCCTACAATGGTCCTACATCCATCCGACTTCCATGAACAGGGATACTACTTTGGTCCGACTTTGTGATAGTCTGACTTGTTCTTTGACCAATCAAAACAATCCCAGTGTGAGATAAATTCCTTTTACTTCTGCTGTAATCACCATGTCGGATGCCACAAGTCGGATGTTTAGGACAAGGATCCTACTTTGATCCGACTTCAATGATATTCAATGGACTGAAGTAGGATCAAAGTCGGACCAAAGTAGTGCAAGACCGACTTGTGTCAGACCAATTCAGACGGCTCTGATAGGAAAACATTGATTTTCATACGTCATGCGACATGAGCTCCCAATGTCGGAGCGTTTGTCGTATTAAAAGTGAACCCGCCCTCAATCAATAAAGCTTTGACCAAAACAAACAAACCTGGAAGTGTTTTTTAAGCAGAGATGCACCCGATTTTGCACTCTCCAGTTTTAGTAAATCAACCCAAAAGACTTTACAGAAGAATATGAACAGAGACAGTTAATAGGAACTGTTCAAAGATACTTCATCTTGTCCTGTTTCAATGGTTGGTGCAAACACATGACATAATTTGATTACACCCAAGACTGCTTCAGAATCTTTGGAAGTATTAATGCAACGGGGTTGATTTACTAAAACTGGAAGGTATAAAATCTGGTGCAGCTGTGCATAGAAACCAATCAGCTTCCAGATTTTTAGTCAAAGCTTGAGCCCTGGTTCACACTGGTGCGCTTGGACATGTCAAACCGCATGTCAAAACGGCGGTATTTGCCGGCAATGGCACTGTCCTAAATCGGTGCACCGCTGCATCTGCGGCACTGCACCGATTTCAAAAAGTAGTTTCTGTACTACTTTTTGCGATTTCGGCCCACGATTTACATTGACATCTGTGCAGAAACCTGCACAGATGTCCCTGTAATCGCGGACTGCCAGCGGGAGAGAAATCGTGCGAGTTCAGCCGAACTCGCCACAGCTTCACTCTGTGAACCTGGGCTTAATGAAGAAGCAGAAGGTAGGCCTCGTACACACGACCAAGGAACTCGTCGGAAAAGACACATTGTTTTCCTCGACAAGTTCCTTGTTAGGCTTGTCGAGGAACTCGACAAGCTTGCTTTGCGTACACACGGTCAAGACAAAATCTCCTCGTTCTCAAACGCGGTGACTTACAACACATACAACGGCAGGGGAAGTTCGATTCCACTGGCACAACCCTTGGGGCTGCTTTTGCTAATCTCATGTTACTGCGTGTTAAGTAAAAGTTTATTAAGAGACGATTTGCACTTTTCAGTCTGTTACAGCTTGAAAAATGTGTTATCTCCATTACAAATGCTACTTTTACTCCCGTCTCATACTTTATTCTGAGCAATAGCGGGTTTCTTCGCATACACACACACTCGAGTTTCTCATCGAAAACCAGACCGATGGGGAACACGACGAGCCAATTTAGACTCCCGTCGAGGAAAAAGAGAACTTGCTCTCTTTTTTGCTCGTCGAGTTCCTCGACAGTTTTTGATGAAAAACGTACACATGGCCGGTTTCCTCGGCAAAAAAGCTCTCCCAGCAAGTTTCTTGATGGATTCTGCCGAGGAAACCGGTCGTGTGTACGAGGCCTTAGAAGCTGATTGGCTACAATGCACAGCTGCACTAGATTTTTCACTCTCCAGTTTTAGTAAATCAACCCCAATGTGCGCTCAAGTTTCTATGCAAAACAAGCTGTTGTTATTTTGATATTGCTTCAACCGTACCCTAATATGTATCTTGTAACATCAAATTTTCTGTGACCTTCCTAATAAAAACACACAAGCTGTTAAAAGATACAAACATGTTATCTTGTCATGGAAAAAAACGATGGCCCCCACCATCATGGCCTGGAAGGAATTGATAAATAAGACTTTACCGATGTATGAAGCTACATATCTTAATAGAGGGGTACCTGATAAGTTTAAAAAGGTATGTGGTGGCTGGATAGAAAATAGCTCCACAGCATCAGATTAATGTACTCCTGGTTGAAGTTTCCTTTTGTGGCGAGCAGCAGGGTCTGTGTAGGCCTTGATGGGCAGCGAATACAATCTCTCTTATTACAGAAGTATTGTATTCTTTAAAGTGGAGTTCCACCCAAAAATGAAACTTCCACTTTTTGGAATCCTCCCCCCCCCTCCGGTGTCACATTTGGCACCTTTTAGGGGGGGGGGGGCAGATACCAGGTATTTGCTCCCACTTCTGGGCATAGATCACCTCCGTGATCGAGGTGACCTACGCCACTTCCGGTGCCTACTCTGTCCTCCCCCGCTGTCTTCTTGGAGACCCCCAAGGGTGTCAAAAGACAGCAGGGGCCAGAGAGGACGCGCAGCGCGACTCGCGCATGCGCAGGAGGGAACCAGGAAGTGAAACCGCAAGGATGGCGGCAGCAGCAGCCAAGAGCCGACTGACAGATTGACATTGCGGGCGCCCTGGACAGGTAAGTGTTCATATATTAAAAGTCAGCAGCTGCAATATTTGTAGCTGCTGGCTTTTAATATTTTTTTTTTCCGGCGGACCTCCGCTTTAATGTGAATACTGTATATACCCTTTCCTTTTTATTACTATAATGTTTTTTTCTGGGAAGATTGCTGCTTTTATTGGTCTGGTAGCTACATTGCTGTTGAGTTGCAGTGCTGAATGTTTAACAAGAAAAAAAAAATAAAAAAAGGAGATACAACACGCTGACATTTTGATATACAGTACTAAATGGTGGTGCCGTTTTATTTTTTACCATACTGAAATTTTTATGATTTTTTTCACACTTCTGAAGTTCTCTAGCATACCAGTTTATGCACATTTCCATTGCTAGCAGAACAGAAAGCCTTTCATGCGGGGCGGAATCCATCCAAACAGGGGATCCCTGTCCAGCAGGTGATCCCTCCATTAATCACTGCTAAGGAGGGATGAGCCAAACACCCCCCCCCCCAACCTGCGAACAGACCAAAAGTTTGTGTGAACTTTAGAACCCTGTTAAAGTCTATGGGATTCAAATGTTTGAAATCTAAAGTGCTAATTTTAAAGGCTAATATGCAAGTTATTGTCCTAAAAAGTATTTAGGGACCTGGGTCCTGCCCCAGGGGACATGTATCAATGCAAAAACAAGTTTTAAAAACAGACGTTTTTTCGGGAGCAGTGATTTTATCAATGCTTAAAGTGAAACAATAAAAGTGAAATATTCCTTTAAATTTCGTACCTGGGGGGTGTATAACGAGAGTGGATTACCACCGCTGGAATTTTTTTTTTTTCTTTTTAATAAAGGACTTTTTTTTTTTTTTTTTTTTTACACTTTCTTTGTGAAATGGTAGGGGTACAATGTACCCCATTACCAATTCACATAGGGGACCCCAGATCCCGCCCACCTCTTTGTTAAAGGGGTCTTTCAGATTCCGATAATCCCCCCCCCCCCCCCGCCCGCAGACCCCCACAACCACCGGGCAAGGGTTGTGGGGATGAGGCCCTTGTCTTCATCAACATGGGGACATGGTGCTTTGAGGGGTCACAGAACTCGGATAAGGGGTCTGGTGTGGATTTTTGGGGGGAATTTGACGCGGGGTTCCCCTTAAGATCCATACCAGACCTGAAGGGCCTGGTAATTGAATTTGGGGAAACCCCCACGCATTTTTTTTTTTTTTATTACTTTTCGATGACTTTTTTTCCTTCAGAAATGACACTTTGTGCAGGGACAGTTCTAAGCACGGAAAAGAATCGCTGCTTTACAGGCATACTATACACCCCCCCTAGGTATGAAATTTAAAGGAATATTTCACTTTTATTGTTTCACTTTAAGCATTATTAAAATCACTGCTTCCGAAAAAACTGCAGTTTTTTTTTACTTTTTTTTGCATTGATACATGTCCCCTGGGGCAGGACCCAGGTCCCCAAACACTTTTTATGACAATAACTTGCATATTAGCCTTTAAAATTAGCACTTTAGATTTCTCCCATAGACTTTTTACAGGGTGTTCCGCGGCTTTTCATATTTGCCGCGAACACCCCAAAATGTTCGCTGTTCGCCAAACAGGTGAACAGGCAATGTTTGAGTCGAACATGAGTTTGGACTCGAACTCGAAGCTCATCCCTACTGCTAAGCATGCTGATGGCATGTCCTGTCTACTCCCCTATGCAGGGCAGTCATGGGCACAGCTAGACTGTGTCCGATTGTCATCAGATCTGCCAGATGGATGGGGAGCGTATTCCCATCCATCTGTTAGCCAACCGGATCAGATCGGATGCCAGTGGACATGTCCGCTGAAATCTGCCGCTCCTAAAGAACAATAGGAGAAATTGGACAGGCGGACCTGATCAGTTCGCTGGTGTAAAAGGGGTCCAAGGTGGCAAAAAAAGTTCAAATCCTTAAAAACTCTATTTACAACTAGAAAAAAGTTAGGACTTGACATACACTTCAAAAAATGTGACTGGGCACAGTATACAAACATATGGGCTGAGTGTAATGGCAGCTAGTCATGTTTTTTTACAAAGTAAGAAATGAAGACAGGCATAGGTTTTAAGGCTGGATTCACATCTATGTAGTTTTAGTGCTTTTTGCAGATTTGCATTACAGCCCATTTAACATGGTTTACTATGGAACACGTTTTGTAGTGCAAATCTGCAAAATGTAAAAAGCACTAAAACTGCATAGGTGCAAATCCAGCCTTAAAGGATAAATTAACCTTTACCAAAAAAAAAATGCACATTTATTGCAGGTAATATCTTTTTTTTAATAGACCTGTAAAGCATTGCACCCATAATCAGCAGATTGTGGGTGTAATGCCATAGTCCTGCAGACTGTCTGTATCAGTCTGGCTGTACCTCTGATACGGCCAGGCAGTTACACTGTGACAGGAAGACTTCATGAACTACTACAGTGTTGTGGTAGTTCATTGACAACTACAAGCCAACACATGCAAAGACTGTCGGCCCTTGTGGTTTTCTGATTCACAGAACACTTTTAATGGATGACACGGCCAGACAGGCAGAGCCCCGCATTGCCGCATTTTTTTACAGATTGTGACAGCTAGTGGGAGGGAAAAGATCCCTCGCTGTCAGACCGGGAGTTTAGGGGGAGCGGGTAGGCCGGTGCATCTGTAACACGTTACACCCTGGATATGGGTATAACATGTTACAAAAAGAGAACTTTTCCTTTGACCCCCCTGGCGGTATTCCCGAGTCTGACTCGGGGTTACATTTTTGTGCTGCGATCGGTAACCCCGAGTCAGACTCGGGCTCGTCTCGCTGAATCCACAGGCTTGGTTTACTTACCTTGTCCCTGGATCCAGCGATGCCACCGCGCTGTGTGAGCGAGCGGGACCTCGCTCGATTCACACAGCGTCCTCCTGTGCCGCCGATCTCCGTTCCCTGCGACATTACGACGCACAGGAGTGGAGAACGGCGCCAAATTCAAAAAGGTAAACAAACACCTTACATACAGTATACTGTAATCTTATAGATTACAGTACTGTATGTAAAAAATACACACCCCCCTTGTCCCTAGTGGTCTGCCCAGTGTCCTACATGTACTTTTATATAATAAAAACTGTTCTTTCTGCCTGCAAACTGTAGATTGTCCATAGCAACCAAAAGTGTCCCTTTATGTCAAAAATGGTTTTAGAGCAGCTAGAAAACAGCGATAATAAATTATAATCACTTGCAGAATTGTGCGATAGCGATTTGTGGGGAAATTCGTCATAAAAAAATAAAAGTAATGACAGCAACAATTCTGCAACTGAGTAAATTTCAGTGATTTTGAGCTGATTACATTATTGAATAATTTTTATTATAATTACATTATTATTTGTTATAATTATTTATAATTTTTTATTATATTATAATTTTTAGTTTTGTTTTTTAAAAAAATGTATACCCGGGATGCCTACTAGACTCTTGTTTGGTCAGATTTAAATGAGTTATTCCTAAGAATTACAGGTCTACAGTATAAAACGCCAAATTTCCTTGCAAATAATGGTACCGCTTTTAGCACCTTATTTCTGAAATAATCATACCGCCAGGGAGGTTAAAGCCCAAGCCCTCATTCACACTGGCAGCTCTGTGTTAAGCTTTTTAAACAGAGGGGAAGTGATTCACTTCAAATGAAAACACTTGTTTACAGGCATATAGCACCAAAAAAAAATTCAATAAAAAGGAACGCTCAATCATTGCCAGAGCACCTAAAATATTCCCAAACTTCATTTATAACTTCAAGCATAACAGAAATAGTACGTTACATCATGTTACAAACTATTTGCACCAAGTTTGTGCCGTGATGGCCACTTCCTCAGGGGCAACACCTCTTCATATCAGTTAAGAGGGACAAGCGTCAGCAATTACGTAGTGCTAAAAATCACAACTGTTTATCACACTTTATTCCCTATGTAATACAATATACCGTATGTCAATGTTATGAAAATGTGTTGGCAAAGTTAGGAGTCATCTAATCCTAAAAAAATACAGTAAAAAATCGGTGACCATTCAGCACCACTGTCCTGAAGGTACGAAGGACTGCAGGTTTTCATCCATAACCACTGGGAAAGTGCAGAACTGTACAGAAGAGGTTTCCATTCAGTTCCACTTGTGGAATACTGCAAAGGAACTGAGCATTATGGAGGAGCTGTCCATTCAGCACCGCAGAGGGTAGAAAAAATATATAATTATTATGGAGGAGCTGTCCATTCAGCACCATTCTACTACACGTCAGGCCTCGTACACACGACCGAGTTTCTCTGCAAAAAACAGCAAGAAACTTGCTGGGAGATATTTTTTTTGCCGAGGAAACCGGTCGTGTGTACATTTTCGTAGAGGAAACTGTCGAGAACCTCGATGAGCCAAAAAGAGAGCAAGTTCTCTATTTTCTCGACAGGAGTCTGATTTGGCTCGTCGAGATCCTCGACGGGCTGGTTTTCAACGAGAAACTCGGACGTCTGTATGCTAAGAAACCCGCGCTTGCTCAGATTAAAGTATGAGACGGGAGTAAAAGTAGCATTTGTAATGGAGATAACACATTTTTAAAGCTGTAACAGACTGAAAAGTGCAAATCGTCTCTTACCAAACTTTTATTTAACACGCAAACACATGAAATTAGCAAAAGCAGCCCCAAGAGTTTAGCCAGTGGAATCGAACTTCCCCTGCCGTTGTATGTGTTGTAATGTCACCACGTTTGATAACGACGAGATTTTGGCTTGACTATGTGTACGCAAAGCAAGCTTGTCGAGTTCCTCGACAAGCCCAACAAGGAACTCGACGAGGAACTCGATGTGTTTCGCCCGTCGAGTTTCTCGGTCGTGTGTACGAGGCCTCAGAAACATTATAGAGGAGCTGTCCATTCAGCAGTTCTCTACCACAAGTAACGTGGTTTTAAAGGCAGAAGCCATTGGCTCCTGCTGCTGTCAATCACAGCCAGCGACGAGAGAGCCGGGGACTCAATAAACGCAGACAGCTAGGTTTAAGAGCGTCAAGAGCGAGCCCCCCGCATGAGTACCCCCATAGTAATGGGACCCGAAAAGAGAAGAATCTGGGCTGCTCTGTACAAAAACAACTGCACAGAACAGGTAAGTATAAGGTTTGTTATTTTAAAGAAAAAATTACATTTAGAATCACTTAAAGCAAAGTTCCACCTTCCCCTCAAAAAACATTTAAGTCAGCAGCTACACATACTGTAGCTAGAGCTGGACGATTTCCTCCCCCAAAAAAATCTGCGATTTAAAAAAAAAAAAAAAAAAAAAAAAAAAAATCGATTCACGATTCGAATCAAGTTTTTTTTTTTATGGACACTGCACCGGTCCTGAGGAGCTGTGGACAGGAGTTATTAGGCGAGGCCGCGGCTTCGGCCTAGTCCGCGGCATCCGGCCTCGCGGACTAGGCTGAAGCCGCGGCCTCTCCTAAAAACTCCTGCCAGCAGCTCCTCAGGGCCGGCGCGGTGTCAGCGCCAGTCCTGGGGGAAAAAATAAATAGATTCGCTGAAAATCTTAATAGATTTGACCTCTCAACTCGATTCTAGATTCAAATCGATTTTTTCCCCAGCCCTAACTGTAGCTGCTGACTTTTAACATAAGGACACTTACCTGTCCTGGAATCCAGCGATGTCGCCACCGCAGCTGATGTTTCCATCAGCTGCCTGGTGCTGCTGCTGCCGCCATTGGCGGTAAGGAAACCCGGCTATAAAGCCTTTAGGCTTTACATATGCGAAGCGTGGCTGTGCTCTCCTACTGGCTCGACAGTAGGGGAGGGAGGAGGAGGGGCGAGGTCTAAACATATGTGGGGACAGGGTACCTGTCAAAAACAGGTACTCGCCCCCCCCCCCCAGCCCGAAAGGTGCCAAATGTGGCACTGGATGGGTTGAGGAGACAGATAAATGAAAGTTCCACTTTTGGGTGAAACTCTGCTTTAAAGTGGATGTAAACCCCATTAATTTGCATTAATGGTTTCCTTAATTTGTAGGGTTTCCTTCTCACTTCCTGTTTGTTTTTGCTCCTGCTATGGGACAGGAAGTGAAGGAAAATCTCTGCAATAAGACACAGATGGCGAAAAAAAAGTCAGACAAGGGTTATAACCCTCCTATCCACAATGAAAACAAGTTTTGCCTGTAGTTCTACTTTAACACTGGTAAAGAACATTATGGAGGAGCTGTCCGTTCAGCACCATTACTATACAAGTAAAGGGCATTAAGGAGGAGCTCTCCATTCAGCACCACTCTACTACAAGTAAATAGACATTATGGGCCAGATTCACAGAAGAAATACGCCGGAGTATCGTATTTTCAAATTTGCCGCGTCGTATCTTAATTTGTGATTCACAAACAAGATACGACAGCTTTTGGCTAAGATCCGACAGGCTTACGGCTTCGTATGCCTTCGGATCTTAGGCTGCAATACTTTGGCCGCCGCTGGGTGGAGTTTGCGTCGTTTTCCAGCGTCGGGTATGCAAATTAGCTTTTACGGCGATCCACGAA
Organism: Rana temporaria; assembly: GCF_905171775.1. Taxonomy (NCBI): domain Eukaryota; kingdom Metazoa; phylum Chordata; class Amphibia; order Anura; family Ranidae; genus Rana; species Rana temporaria. The sequence goes on from NC_053492.1 coordinate 440,089,292, forward strand.
GCTACTCGCGTGCGTTACGTCGTTTTTTCCCGTCGCAAAGTTAAGCAATCTTTTTCATGGCTTAACTTTACACCAGCCATGTTAAAGTATGGCCGTCGTTCCCGCGTCGAATTAAAAAAAAAAAATTTCGGCGTAAGTACGTTACGCACGTCGCCATTCACAAACACGTCGGGGCGCCGTAATTTCGCGCAAAGCACGTCGGGAAATTTACTAACGGAGCATGCGCAGAACGTTCGGCGCGGGAGCGCGCCTAATTTAAATGGTACACGCCCCATTTGAATTAGGCGGGCTTGCGCCGGACGTCTTTACGTTACTCCGCCGCAAGTTTATACTCAAGTGCTTTGTGGATCAAGCACTTACGAGAAAAACTTGCGGCGGTGTAACGTAAAGACGATACGTTACGCCGCCGCATTTGTACCTGAATCTGGCCCTATGGAGAGCCTATCCTCTTAGCACTATTCTATTACAAGTAACGGCCCTGTCACACGGTCTTTTCGATCTGGTGTGCCTGTCTGTTTTTCAGCTGTATAGGCAGGCTGAAGCTCCATGCAGCTCTATGGCCAGGCAGATGTAATGGACTTTTGTCTGTTTACACCGCACTACCTCCGAGTCTGTCCAGGAAAAAAAAAAAAGGGGGATTGCATCCTTTTCCATTTTTCTGGACCTAAATGTGAGGGAGTCCGATGTACACGGATATAAATACGTTTACATCTGGCTGCCCATAGAGCAAACACGGATTCACTCTTGTCTGTTGTGTAGATGCGGATAAACAAACTGAATGGGCACAGATATGAAAAAAAACTGACATCTGTCCTCTTCAACTGCATCTCAGCAAGTGATCTGTGAGCGGATCTCCTACTGAACGGAGCGGAGAGGCTCCATGTGAAAGGGCCCTAAAATATATTATGGAGGAGCTGTCCTTTCAGCACCAATTTACTACTAGTAAAGGACATTATGGAGGAGCTGTCCTTTCAGCACCAATCTACTACTAGTAAAGGACATTATGGAGGAGCTGTCCTTTCAGCACTACTGATGTGATTTGACGAGCACTATCAGAAACACAACAAACAAGAAAACACAATGGGCCAGATTCACAGAAGAAATATGCCGGAGTATCTACTGATACTCCGGCGTATTTTCAAATTTGCCACGTCGTATCTTAATTTGTGATTCACAAACAAGATACGACGGCTTTTGGCTAAGATCCGACAGGCTTACGGGTTCGTACGCCTTCGGATCTTAGGCTGCAATACTTCGGCCGCCGCTGGGTGGAGTTCGCGTCGTTTTCAAGCGTCGGGTATGCAAATGAGCTTTTACGGCAATCCACTAAGGTTTTCACGTTCGTTACGTCGTCGCTAGTAATTTTTTCCCGTCGCAAAGTTAAGCATGCTTTTACATTGCTTAACTCTAGACGAGCCATGTTAAAGTATGGCCGTCGTTCCCGCGTCGAATTTAAAAAAATGTTTTGCGTAAGACGTCCGGGAATACGAAAGTACGTTACGCACGTCGCCGTTCAAAAAAATGACGTCACTTCGCGCAAAGCACGGCGGGAATTTCAAAACGGAGCATGCACAGTACGTCCGGTGCGGGAGCGCGCCTAATTTAAATGGTATATATATATACTCGCCAGCACACCAGGAATCATAACGTCCAAAGATTTAATGCATATCTATTATGTCAAAAAGAGCAACGTTTCGAGGCCACGCAGGACCTCTTCGTCAGGCAAAAAGATACAAATACAATAAAGCAAACAAATATATAAGAAGCTGTCACCAATGAAAATCTTTGAAAAATAAAACCCACCCACCCCAAACACCTCCTCCCTCTACCCACCCATCCAATCAGGAGTCTACATTAGGTATGTTATGCAAGCACCTATTAGTGATCAGTTAATCACAAACAGGCATGAGCAAAGAGTCACATGGGGTACATACCCCCAGCTGTGTTCACGATCAAAACAGTGATCGCATAGCTGCTCAGTTGTACATTGCCAGAAAAAATGTATAATGTGACAGCGCGACTTGTAAAACAAGCCGCTGTGATATGGTTCAATGGGAGGTACTAGAGAGGAAGCGTGCTATATTCACCCAGGATAAGATAATAAGTGAAGAAAAGAAGAAACTTTTTATAAAAAAAGGTAAAATGACTAATAATAAGCACCAATACAGAACCATACACCTACATAGATAGACAAAAAAGAAGAAAAAAAGGAGAAAAAGAATAAAGAAAAAAAGAAAAAAAGTAAAATTAAACAATAATAAACAACTAGAAAAAATGTAAGAAATAAAGAATATAAATAAAAATAAAAATAGATGTAAATTAACATAAATAAACATAAATAGAAAAAAATCAAAATAAATATAAATAAATAATAATTTCACTTTGTTTTGTTTTTTGATTTCTGCCTTGTTTTGTTTTATTTTTGTTTTATTTTTGTTTTATATTTATTTTTATTTATCTTTATTTTTATTTGTATTTTTCTATTTTTATTTTTATTTTTATTTTTATTTGCATTTATTTATTTTTATTTTTATTTATTTATTTTTATTTTTTATATTTATTTTCATTTTTTATATTTATTTTTATTTTTATTTATATTTATTTATATTTATTTTGATTTTTTTCTATTTATGTTTATTTATGTTAATTTACATCTATTTTTATTTTTATTTATATTCTTTATTTCTTACATTTTTTCTAGTTGTTTATTATTGTTTAATTTTACTTTTTTTCTTTTTTTCTTTATTCTTTTTCTCCTTTTTTTCTTCTTTTTTGTCTATCTATGTAGGTGTATGGTTCTGTATTGGTGCTTATTATTAGTCATTTTACCTTTTTTTATAAAAAGTTTCTTCTTTTCTTCACTTATTATCTTATCCTGGGTGAATATAGCACGCTTCCTCTCTAGTACCTCCCATTGAACCATATCACAGCGGCTTGTTTTACAAGTCGCGCTGTCACATTATACATTTTTTCTGGCAATGTACAACTGAGCAGCTATGCGATCACTGTTTTGATCGTGAACACAGCTGGGGGTATGTACCCCATGTGACTCTTTGCTCATGCCTGTTTGTGATTAACTGATCACTAATAGGTGCTTGCATAACATACCTAATGTAGACTCCTGATTGGATGGGTGGGTAGAGGGAGGAGGTGTTTGGGGTGGGTGGGTTTTATTTTTCAAAGATTTTCATTGGTGACAGCTTCTTATATATTTGTTTGCTTTATTGTATTTGTATCTTTTTGCCTGACGAAGAGGTCCTGCGTGGCCTCGAAACGTTGCTCTTTTTGACATAATAGATATGCATTAAATCTTTGGACGTTATGATTCCTGGTGTGCTGGCGAGTATATATATATATGATTTGCTTTCCGGTTCCCAGCCGGTGATCGTTTCAGCACCCTTTTACTACTTGGCCATTTTGCCGGAAGGTGTGCAATCGGAATATTTTTGAGATTACTTATTTGGGTTTCCTTTTTGCACCCCCGGATGCCGCCCATTGATTGGGTTTATTCATTTCCGTGCCCTTGCATGTTGGGACACGGTGTCACCAATTGAATCTGATTGGGGTGTATCATTCGAATATCAATGGCATTTGATGAGACAACAGCTTCCCAGTTCAACAGAGCTCCAGGTTGTATCTACAATCAAGAGGAGATTGACGCCATCTTGTTTCCTGCTAGTGAAAGCAGAGCGTTTGGGAGCGATACTGTTACCGACATACATCGCGAGATTAAACGATTGAAGAGAAAACGTGTGGATCTTGAATTACATGGACAGACTCTCTCTGAGTATTATAGGACTAAGAAAATTCCAAGAGGTTTTCGTATCAGGAACCAACCCACGATTGGACGCCACAAACGTGAGTTTTGTGAAAAGTGGTGTGAGGTTTCCACGCAGAACTCACTTAATTACATGTTGATTGTGATAGAGGAAGTAAAGGTGCAACTGTGCCAAGTCAACAGGGAATTATCATCGTTTGAAATTACTACTCTTGATGATGATACACAAACAAATGCACTGCAGACCATTGACAATGAAATTTTAGCATATTCTGACAAACAGAAACAGGCTAAACGTGACAAGTTGAGATTGGTTAATCAAGACTATCAGGAGGGACGGGTTTACCCTTGGATATCAGGTGTCACTCGTGCTAGGAGGCGACTCCGCACACGTGGTGGTGGCACACGCAAATTTGGCCAACCACCAACATCTGAGAGTGACCGACCCACCGAGAATCCATCGAGTGACAGTGAGGCCGGAACCACTGCAGGCAACAAACACACGGGAAACGCCAGTAACGGAAACCTTTTTCCGGTTGCCGGCGGAAACGCAGATCCAGGAGGGGCGTCAAGAAATCCGGTCCCCCCCTTACCTCGCATGAACACGAGACGGGGAACCGGGCGTGCCCGGTGATTAACCTCTCTTCAAGACCAATCACTGAGGGTGAATCCAAATTGTTGTCCAAGGGTCTGTCATTTTGCCCCGCTAACAGATTAAATTTATTTGACTTTGAAGTAGAGATGTTCAAGTTTGAACGTACCTTGAAAATTAAACAATTCTTTCACAATCAACCTATGTCATTATCTAAAGTACCGTCTCCATTTAGACTAAAAAGTAAGTTTATTCCTCCAGGACAATTTCATTCGATCGAAAGCTACATCAGAACGATCAAACATGATGTCGTTCATAAAGCCTCCAAAAACGCACAGACCAATTTGGGACCTATGGACTTTTCAGCATTGAAATCCCTCAAGAATGACAGAAACATCATAGTTAAGCCCGCCGATAAAGGCGGGGGGGTGGTTATCATGGACTATAGTGATTACAGGGAGGGAATGCTTTCCATGTTGGCTGACACGTCTAGTTATTTATTATTGGGGAGTGATCCCCTATTGAGTACCAAGAATGGTTTGGCGAGACTGATCGGTATCGGTCGGACCAATGGCTGGTTGACAGACGAGGTTGCTGATTTTTTGTACAACGAATTTCCTCGTACACCTGTTATATATGGACTGCCTAAGATCCATAAGGGCATCACGCCCCTTAAATTTCGGCCTATAGTTTCTGGCACTGGTTCTGTCACCCAGCCATTGGCCCAGGTTGTAGACTATTATCTACAACCGGTAGTCAAGGATTTACCAGCATACATCCGTGATACGGGTGATTTCCTTGACAAACTTGGTCCCTCCTCCACATGTGATGACGGTTGGAAGCTTGCCACAATGGACATTTCCTCACTATACACCTGCATACCCAATGAGGCTGGTCTTCAGGCTGTTGATCATTTCTTGTCTAAACAAGGTTCCCTTGAGTTACCAAGGGCTTTTGTTATTGAATGTCTTGAATTTATTTTGGTGAACAATCATTTCAGATTTGAAGGAACGATGTATACACAGATTAGAGGGACAGCTATGGGGAGCTCCGCAGCTCCCTCTTTTGCTAACCTGTTTGTAGGCTATCTGGAAGAGGTGTATATCTATCCATCTCCTTTGTTTCATCAATATGTAAAAAAATGGATGAGATATATAGACGACATCTTTTTTATATGGACGGGGAGTGAGACGGACTTTGTGAAATTTGTGGAGTATATTAACAGCATTTTCCCAGGGATCGTGTTCAACCCAGAGATTTCGGGTGAATGTATTCCATTCCTCGATGTACTTATCACCATCACTGGTGGTAGTATGACCACATCCCTATATACTAAGCCCACCGATAGAAACACTCTGCTACACTTTCAGAGTGCACATCCAACGCATTTACGCCACAATTTGCCGATCTCACAGTTTGTACGGGTCTTACGGATCTGCTCAGATGAGCAAGATAAAAAGAAAGAACTTGATATCATGTACCAGAAATTTCTCGAACGTGGTTATCCCAGACCAATTCTGGATCAAGCTCTAGATAAGGCATTAACTGGTAGTAGCAAAAGCTCTAGGGCTAGTTCGTGCCCTATGCTAGTTCACACGTACAACCAAGAGTCAGGCACAATCAAATGCGCCACGGAACGCAATTTGAAAATATTGCAGTCAGATAGATCTTTGAGTCCTACAATCAAGACCAAACCAATGATGGCGTACAAACGCGGAAAAACGCTACGAGACCATCTAGTACAGGCTGACCCACGACACAAGTACGCGAAGACGGCAACTAAGATATCCCTCAAAACCGGATGTTTTAGATGCTATAACTGTAATATATGCAACTCCCTTATTTGTGGTGAATATTTTTCACATCCACATATGGGAGGTCGCTATCCTATACGCGAATATTTAAACTGCAACACCGACTTCTGTGTCTATATTCTAAAATGTCCCTGTACATTGGTATATGTTGGAAAGACTATAGGCCCATTTAAGAAGCGTTTCCAAAAACATAGGAGCGACATTAGGGTAGCCCTAACTAAGACCGCCAAGGGGGAACAGGTAGACTTCAACAAACCTGTGGCTTTACATTTCGTGACAGTCAAACACCAGATCCACGAACTCCGGGGTATGGTTATTGAACACGTTAAAGCACCCTATAGGGGTGGTGATCGGAATCGAGCACTACTTTGCCGTGAGGCCTATTGGATACACACATTAGGGACAGTGCAACCTGGTGGGTTGAACGCGAATTTGTCACTGACGTGCTTTATAGATGATCGCTGATTGATCGCTGTGACTTCCATTAAGCTCCCCTATGCAATGCCTTATGGCCTTTGATTGGGCTTATCTATCTAGTGTTCTTCTTCAATCGCATATTATTCTTGCGCCATCGTATTTATTTAAAGTTATTCTCTGATCTTATCTTGCCATTGTATATTAGAAATGACATCCCATATGGTATTTTTTATACCATCGGTTTTTTTCAAGCCCCCTGTGGGCTTCTTTTAACTGTATTTTGTTTTCTTTTTTCATGGTTGACATTGTAGACATTTTTACATTTGACTATGTATGGACGATGACCCTATCAACTTAGACCTTTAGGCAGGTTTGACATAGGATGTACATCGATATGGCTCGTTTTTGAGTGACCATTTGTCTGTTGGTGTTCTCACCCGGACCGTTAGCCCTCTGTATTGTGTCTACATGTCATATCTTACACTTTTTTAACAGTCTGTTCACCCTGGTGCTTTCTTACCTTTTTGTTTTTTGGTATTTTCTTTTGCTTTTTCTTTTCTTCTGTTTCAGTAATTTCACTTTGTTTTGTTTTTTGATTTCTGCCTTGTTTTGTTTTATTTTTGTTTTATTTTTGTTTTATATTTATTTTTATTTATCTTTATTTTTATTTGTATTTTTCTATTTTTATTTTTATTTTTATTTTTATTTGCATTTATTTATTTTTATTTTTATTTATTTATTTTTATTTTTTATATTTATTTTCATTTTTTATATTTATTTTTATTTTTATTTATATTTATTTATATTTATTTTGATTTTTTTCTATTTATGTTTATTTATGTTAATTTACATCTATTTTTATTTTTATTTATATTCTTTATTTCTTACATTTTTTCTAGTTGTTTATTATTGTTTAATTTTACTTTTTTTCTTTTTTTCTTTATTCTTTTTCTCCTTTTTTTCTTCTTTTTTGTCTATCTATGTAGGTGTATGGTTCTGTATTGGTGCTTATTATTAGTCATTTTACCTTTTTTTATAAAAAGTTTCTTCTTTTCTTCACTTATTATCTTATCCTGGGTGAATATAGCACGCTTCCTCTCTAGTACCTCCCATTGAACCATATCACAGCGGCTTGTTTTACAAGTCGCGCTGTCACATTATACATTTTTTCTGGCAATGTACAACTGAGCAGCTATGCGATCACTGTTTTGATCGTGAACACAGCTGGGGGTATGTACCCCATGTGACTCTTTGCTCATGCCTGTTTGTGATTAACTGATCACTAATAGGTGCTTGCATAACATACCTAATGTAGACTCCTGATTGGATGGGTGGGTAGAGGGAGGAGGTGTTTGGGGTGGGTGGGTTTTATTTTTCAAAGATTTTCATTGGTGACAGCTTCTTATATATTTGTTTGCTTTATTGTATTTGTATCTTTTTGCCTGACGAAGAGGTCCTGCGTGGCCTCGAAACGTTGCTCTTTTTGACATAATAGATATGCATTAAATCTTTGGACGTTATGATTCCTGGTGTGCTGGCGAGTATATATATATATGATTTGCTTTCCGGTTCCCAGCCGGTGATCGTTTCAGCACCCTTTTACTACTTGGCCATTTTGCCGGAAGGTGTGCAATCGGAATATTTTTGAGATAATTTAAATGGTACACGCCCCATTTGAATTAGGCGGGCTTGCGCCGGACGCCTTTACGTTACACCGCCGTAAGTTTACAGGCAAGTGCTTTGTGAATCAAGCACTTTACGTTACACCGCCGCAAGTTTTCAGTGTAAGTGCTTGATTCACAAAGCACTTGCCTGTAAACTTGCGGCGGTGTAACGTAAACGGGATACGTTACGCCGCGGCGCAGGTACCTGAATCTGGCCCAATGATTATAGAAAATGCATTTTAGAATACATAATTATACAACATACTTACAATATATGTTATGTGCACCAAGATATATGCTGCTTTCTATCATACATTCCATGTGAGTTATATTCCTACATCTATATATTTCTAAAAATGTGTTATGCAATACAAAAAAAAATGTATTATATATATATATATATATATATATATATATATATATATATATATATATATATATATTTATATTATCAGGTAAAATAAGTCATGAACATGTCACCATTTTTCTAGGTAAATCTATTTCTAAAAGGTACTATTGACATGACATTTTTTACCACATGTCAGTAACAATCCATGCAAGCCATACATACAAAGAAACCAAAACAAACAAGTTCAGAAATGTTGTTATGTGTAATAAAATGGAATGACACAGGGAAAAAGTATTGAACGCAGGAAGAAAGGGAGGTGCAAAAAGGCATGGAAAGACAAGACACCAGCTGAAATCTATCAGTAATTAGAAAGCAACCCTGCCCCTTGTCAGTGCAAATTAATATCAGCTGGTTCAGTCCCAACTGATGGCCTATAAAAAGGTGTCTCATTACCAAGGTGTCACACAAGAAACATCTCATGATGGGTAAAAGCAAAGAGCTCTCTCAAGACTTTTGTAAACCTTATTGTTACAAAAGATACTGATGGCATTGGTGACAGAAGGATTTCTAAACTTCAGAATTTTCCAGTGAGCACTGTTGGGGGCATAATGCGGAAGTGGAAAGGTCATCATTTCACCATAAACCGCTCATGACCAGGTGCTCCTCCCAAGATTTTTGACAGAGGAGTGAAAAGAATTACCAGAAGGAGTTGTCCAATAGAGAAAGACCACTTGTGGAGAGCTTCATAAAGACCTGGAATTAGCAGATACAATTGTTTCAAACAAAACAATAAGTAACGCAGTCAACCGCCATGGCCTGTATGCACGCTCACCATGCAGGGCTCCATTACTGGGGGAAAAACATGTTTAAAGCGGGGGTTCACCCTAAAACTACTTTCTAGTATTACAATGTCCCGACACATTACAATACAATTATGCCTATTTTTTTTTTTTTTTTTTTTATGCTGTACATACCTCGGTACAGCTAGTTCACCCGCGGCTTCCGGGTTGCGAATCCCGCGGGAGTGGGCGTTCCTAACTGGCTAGTGATCGACGTGATGACCAAAAACGAGCTCTCCCCGTCGCGTAAGCTGCGTCATGATTGCCGAAAGGAGCCGAAACGTCATTGCCCAGGCGCCGTATAGAGTCGGCTCTATGCGGCGCCTGCGCAGCGACGATCGGCTTCTTTCGGAAAGTCGTGACGCGCAGTATGCGTCGGTCGGAGGAACGTCAATCAACTAGAAACGCCCAGACCCGCAAGAATCATACCCGGAAGCCGAGGGATGAAACGGCGATAACAAAGTATGTACGGAAAAAAAAAAAAAAAACAGCATACCCGCAGTGTAATCAGTCTTCTCAATGTACTGTTAGAATTTTTTTTAGGGTGAACCTCCACTTTAAGAAACAAGTGACAGAAAAAGATTCCCTAAAGGGGAACTTCCGTTCATCGGAACCCTCCCCCCCTCCGGTGCCACATTGGAAACCTTTCAGGGGGGAGGGGGGTGCAGAAACCTGTCTAAGACAGGTATTTGCACCCACTTCCGGCCACACAGTCGGGTAGTCTGCGGGCAGAATGTCAGATCCCGTCCCCTTTCCCCGTTGTGTTCTGGGAAACACTCGGCTCCCAGAATACAGCGGGGACCAGTGAGCACGGCGCAGCGCGACTCCGTAGGGAACTGGGCAGTGAAGCCGCAATGCTTCACTTCCTGGTTCCCTCACCGAGGATGGCGGGGGGAGCAGCAGAGTGACGAGCGATCGCTCATCCTCTGCTGCGGACGGCGCTGGACTCCAGGACAGGTAAGTGTCCCAATATTACAAGTCAGCAGCTGCAGTATTTGTAGCTGCTGGCTTTTAATATATTTTTTACAGAGGAGCTCCGCTTTAAGTGGTTAAACTTCCTCAATTTACACACAGAAGTTTGCTCTAAGGAGGAAGCTTTAGTTACAATGTTTCATGTTGTTACAAACTTAGAAGTTTATCCCTTTGATCTAAGAAGGAAGCGTTAGTTACAATGTTTCCTGTAAAAACTTGGCAGATTTTCTTTTGGCAGCTGATAAGTCTCTCCGCTTGTTATATGAAATGATCGGCAAACTCTGCATTGGAGATGTGGGGGGGTGAATCGAGATCACGATTTTTTAACGCATAATTGTGCAGCTCTACACAGTATATAGATATATAGATAGATATATAGATAGGTATATAGATAGATACACACAGTATATAGATATATAGATATATAGATTCAGAAAGAGATACGACGGCGTATCTCCTGATACGCCGTCGTATCTCTGAGTGCGCTCGGTCGTATCTATGCGCCTGATTCATAGAATCAGTTACGCATAGATATCCCTAAGATCCGACAGGTGTAAGTGGCTGCCTTTTCAGGCTGGCCTCTAGGTGGCGCTTCTGTTTGTTTACGCGAGGAATATGCAAATTACTATTTACGTCGATTCAGAAACGAACGACCGCCCGGCGCTTTTTTTTTTTACGCCGTTTGCGTTCGGCTTTTTCCGGCGTAAAGTTACCCCTGCTATATGAGGGGTATGTGCGGCGTATCCTATGTTAAGTATGGCCGTCGTTCCCCGGCGCCGAGTTTTGAAATGTTTACGTCGTTTGCGTAAGTCGTTCGCGAATACGGCTGGACGTAATTTACGTTCACGTCGAAAGCCATGATGTTTTGCGGCGGATTTTCGAGCATGCGCACTGGGATGTTTTCACGAACGAAATACATAAAATACGCGGGGTCAAGCCAAATTTTAATAAAACACGCCCCCAACATCCCCATTTGAATTAGGCGGGCTTACGCCGGCCCACATACGTTACGCCGCCGAAACTAAGGGCGCAAGTTCTTTCTGAATACGGAACTTGCGCCCAAAGTTACAGCGGCGTAACGTATCTAGGATATGTTACGCCGGCCGGACAGATACGCTCAGGTATCTGAATCCGGCCCACAGTATATAGATATATAGATATAGATACACAGTATATAGATATAGATACACAGTATATAGATATAGATACACAGTATATAGATATATAGATATAGATACACAGTATATAGATATAGATACACAGTATATAGATATAGATACACAGTATATAGATATAGATACACAGTATATAGATATATAGATATAGATACACAGTATATAGATATATAGATATAGATACACAGTATATAGATATATAGATATAGATATAGATACAAAGGGCCAAATCCTCAAAAGAGATACGACGGAAGAACTGCTGTTACTCCGTCGTATCCCTGTTTCTATCTATAGAACTGATCCACAGAATCAGTTTTCCATAGTTAGGCAGAAGATCCGACATGTGTAATTGAATTACACTGTCGGATCTTAGGATGCAGTACCGCATCCGCCGCTGGGGGCATTTCGCGTCGAAATGCCGCCTCGGGTATGCAAATTAGCACTTACGGAGATCCACGAAGCTTTTCAGCTTCATTTTTTCTCCGTAAGTTTTATTTTGCAAACGCAAAATTAGGGCTGCTTTTACAAGGTGTAAACTGTTTACACCTTGTAAAAACAGACCTTTCTTAAAAAAAAATTTTGGCGAGGTATCTTTTTTTTTACCCGACGCAACTTTATTGTCCCGTCGCAATCCACAAAGCCCGACGTAACGTAATTTCGCGCTATGCACGTCGGGAAAATGACGTCACGAGCATGCGCAGTACGGCCGACGCGGGAGCGCGCCTCATTTAAATGGGAATCGCCCCCTGGAGAAGAGGAACGCCTTGCGCCGGCCCGATTTAAGTTACACCGCTCAAAATTTCTGGGTAAGTGCTTTGTGGATCGGGCACTTAGTTAGAGATTTTGCGGCGGTGTAACTTAAATGGAAAAAGTTACGTTGCGCCGGGTTTTTGAGGATTAGGCCCACAGTATATAGATATATAGATATAGATACACAGTATATAGATATATAGATATAGATACACAGTATATAGATATATAGATATAGATACACAGTATATAGATATATAGATATAGATACACAGTATATAGATATATAGATATAGATACACAGTATATAGATATATAGATATAGATACACAGTATATAGATATATAGATATAGATACACAGTATATAGATATATAGATATAGATACACAGTATATAGGTATATAGATACACAGTATATAGGTATATAGATATAGATACACAGTATATAGATATATAGATATAGATACACAGTATATAGATATATAGATACACAGTATATAGATATATAGATATACAGTATATAGGTATATAGATACACAGTATATAGATATATAGATATAGATACACAGTATATAGATATATAGATACACAGTATATAGGTATATAGATACACAGTATATAGATATATAGATACACAGTATATAGGTATATAGATACACAGTATATAGATATATAGATACACAGTATATAGATATATAGATACACAGTATATAGGTATATAGATACACAGTATATAGGTATATAGATACACAGTATATAGGTATATAGATACACAGTATATAGATATATAGATACACAGTATATAGGTATATAGATACACAGTATATAGGTATATAGATATAGATATAGATACACAGTATATAGGTATAGGAGTATATAGATATATAGAGAAGAGGGACAGTAGTGGATAAAGGGCGGGTAGAAGGATTTGTCCCCAAAACAAGGACTGTCCTTACCATACAGGGGGGGGGGGGGGGCTGGGACATACATTCTTATAAGAGTGAGAGAAGAAAATACAAAGATTATATACAAAAACTCAGGACTGTCCTCACCAAACAGGGACTAGGACTATCACACCTACAGGAGTAAGAATGAGAAGTGGGCAGAGGCATCCCTCCAAAACAGGGACTGTCTTTACCATACAGGGACTGTGATAAACATACAGAAGAAGGCGGACAGAAGTGGAGATAAACAAACAACAGGGACTGTCTCCATATATCAGGTACTGTCAATAAATAACAGGGACTGTCCTTACCAGAACTGGGATATAAACGTTTATAAGAGGGACAGAAGAGAATAAAGGGACAGGGTTTTTTTTCTCAGGGGCTGTCCCTATACATCAGGGACTGTCCCCATATATCAGGGACTGTCATTAAATACCAAGGACTGTCTCCATATATCAGGGACTGTCTCCATATATCAGGGACGGTCCTTACCAGAACTGGACTATAAACAGTTCTAAGAAGGACAGAAGAGAATAAAGGGACAGAGGGTTTTTATCTCAGGGACTGTGGCACACACAGTAGTGGGGGAGGGATTGTCCCTCTCTGTCAGGGACCGGTGCTGTGCTCCCTCAGCATGCAGCCAGTGTTGTCCTGTATCTGGGTGTAGCGCTCACACAGGCAGTAGACACGTACATACAGGGACAGGTGAAGACCTGTCCGGGACTGTCTGTCCCCCCTCTCCGGTCCCTCAGCACAGCCGGTTATTGGCCTACTTACCATCTATCGCCATGATTCTTCCAGCACGGAGCGTACCAAGCCGGCAGGTTATGGAGGGGGAGGCGGAGAAAGTGAATGACAAGGAACGAACCATAGGCGGCGGGGCGGGTTGCGCTTTCACTAGAAGGGAGGAGGAGGGGAAGGTCTCGGTGGGCTCGTCCAGTGCCGCACGCGCGGCCAGGTCTAAAAGCGGGAAAAGTGAGGCGATGAGGAATGGCTGAGGAGGCAGTGTGTGTCAGGACTGGGGTGATTGGGACACATGCTGCCTGTCACTGCCTGTTAATCATCCTCCCGCAGATGTTTACCGCAGCCCAGACACATAAAATGGTCATAAATAAACAACACTGTAGTAAATTAGGAGCTGAACAGGGTGAGAGTTCACCAACCATCAGTAAATTGTAAGGGTGTCCACACAGTCCTCACAGGGATTGATTTTTCCACAATTTTTTATGAGCGCCGTATTTTATATTAGACGGTTCTCCAAAAAAGCTGTAGCAATAAGTGATGTGGCCCTCAGTGCAAAACCATTCAGGGGCCCCACCTCAGGATTATCCATCTCAAAGTCTGTGCTCCCTGAGTGATGAAGAACTCATTTCATAGTAATTGTATAAATTCACCTTGACACACACGGACCAATCGGGTCCACCAGTGTGAAAGGAGCCTTATCATATGCCATTCAGGGGCTGTGCCAACTTAATAGCATCCTGGGCAAAACAATGCACTGGGACCCCTACCAGTCTGGTGTCCATTATCACAGTGCCCCCTTACATCAGGTGTCTCCTATCACAGTGCCCTCTTACATCAGATATCCTTAATCACAGTTTCTCCTTACATCAGGTGTCCTCTATCACAGTGCCAATTACATCTGGTGTCCCCATCACGGTGCCCCCTTACATCAGGTGTCCCCCTATCACAGTGCCCCCTTACATCAGGTGTCTCCTATCACAGTGCCCCCTTACATCAGGTGTCCCCTATCACAGTGCCTCCTTACATCAGGTGTCTCCTATCATAGTGCCCCCTTACATCAGGTGTCCCCTATGACAGTGCCCCCCTACATCAGATATCCTTAATCACAGTTCCTCCTTACATCAGGTGTCCTCTATCACAGTGCCAATTACATCAGATGTCCTTATCACGGTGCCCCCTTACATCAGGTGTCCCCCTATCACAGTGCCCCCTTACATCAGGTGTCCCCTATCACAGTGCTGCCCCCTTACATCAGGTGTCCCCTATCACAGTGCCCCCTTACATCAGGTGTCCCCTATCACAGTGCCCCCTTACATCAGGTGTCCCCTATCACAGTGCTGCCCCCTTACATCAGGTGTCCCCTATCACAGTGCCCCCTTACATCAGGTGTCCCCCTATCACAGTGCCCCCTTACATCAGGTGTCCCCTATCACAGTGCTGCCCCCTTACATCAGGTGTCCCCTATCACAGTGCCCCCTTACATCAGGTGTCCCCTATCACAGTGCCCCCTTACATCAGGTGACCCCTATCACAGTGCCTCCTTACATCAGGTGTCCCCCTATCACAGTGCCCCCTTACATAAGGTGTCCCCTATCACAGTGCCCCCTTACATCAGGTGTACCCATCACAATGCCTCCTTATATCTGGTGTCCCCATTGCAGTGCCCCCTTACATCTGGTGTCCCGTAACACAGTGCCCCCTTACATCAGGTGTCCGCTAACACAGTGCCCCCTTATATCAGGTGTCCCCTAACATAGTGCCCCCTTATATCGAGTGTCCCCTAACATAGTGCCCCCTTATATCGAGTGTCCCCATTGCAGTACCCCCTTATATCAGGTGTCCCCATTGCAGTGTCCCCTTACATCAGGTAAAACTTGAAGAGGAGATATGGACAGCCGCACACCAAAAAAAATCTTTAAAAGGTAGCCTTTAATTGTAAAAAGGAAAAAAGCACTACAGAGCACAGAAAACAGTGGGGTATATAGCTGACGCGTTTCGCACTAGGGTTCAGTGCTTAGTCATAGCTAGCTATATACCCCACTGCTTGCTGTGCTCTGTAGTGCTTTTTTCCTTTTTACCATTAAAGGCTACCTTTTTAAAAAAAAAAATTGGTGTGCTGCTGTCCATATCTCCTCTTGAAGTTTTGCTTTGTGTATTGCCGGCACCCCTTTGTTCCTGAGAGGACACTGATTGCACAGTGCACTCACCTGGAGCGGCAGTTTTCTCCTTCCCTAAGGGCCCTTTCTCACGTACGGACAAACGGTCCGTTTATTACAAGTTCGTTTACGGACTTGTATTGTATCCCTATTGGATTGCAGACGTTAGCGGATGATGCATCCGCTAACGTCCGCAACCATCCGCGTCCACAAAGATCAGCTTTTGCGGACGGAAGAAAACCCTATTTTTCTTCTGTCCGGCGTAACGGATCGGATGAATACGAACACACGGGGCCGGATTCAGAAAAGAGATACGACGGCGTATCTCCTGATACGCCGTCGTATCTCTGAGTCCGGCCGTCGTATCTATGCGCCTGATTCATAGAATCAGGTTACGCATAGATATCCCTAAGATTCGACAGGTGTAAGTGACTTACACCGTCGGATCTTAGGCTGCAATTTCAGGCTGGCCGCTAGGTGGCGCTTCCGTATTTTTACGCGAGGAATATGCAAATGAGGATTTACGCCGATTCAGAAATGAACGACCGCCCGGCGCTTTTTTTTTTACGTAGTTTGCGTTTGGCTTTTTCCGGCGTATAGTTACCCCAGCTATATGAGGCGTAGCTAATGTTAAGTATGGCTGTCGTTCCCGCGCCGAGTTTTTACGTTGTTTGCGTAAGTCGTTCGCGAATACGGCTGGACGTAATTTACATTCACGTCGAAAGCATGAC
The DNA here is from genome assembly GCF_905171775.1 of Rana temporaria. Classification (NCBI taxonomy): domain Eukaryota; kingdom Metazoa; phylum Chordata; class Amphibia; order Anura; family Ranidae; genus Rana; species Rana temporaria. The sequence continues at coordinate 440,106,218 of NC_053492.1, forward strand.
GATTTGCCGACGTCATTTGGAGCATGCGCACTGGGATTCAGTCGTGGCCGGCGCATGCGCAGTTCGTTCGGCGCGGGGACGAGCATCATTTAAATTATACACGCCCCCTACCCGCCGAATTTGAATTCTGCCAGGAGATTTACGCTATGCCGCCGCAATTTTACAGGCAAGTGCTTTGTGAATAAAGCACTTGCCTGAAAAATGTGCGGCGGCGTAACGTAAATGAGATACGTTACGCCAGCAGAAAGATCCGCTGATCTTTCTGAATCTGGCCCACGGTCCGTATTCATCCGATTCCCCATAGGGGAGAGCGGAGGAAAGACAGGGCGGTCTCTGCACAGTGTGCGGGGACCACCCTGTCCGCCGACAGCTCAGCAGGGATTTACGGATGATCCCCGCTGAGCAGACGGACACACACGGGGCGGATCAATACGGATCCGCTCCGTGTGAAAGGGCCCTTACATCAGGTGTCTCCTATCACAGTGCCCCCTGAATCAGGGCCCATGCAGACAGTAATCTGTGTTTTCTTACCTATTTACTTACACCAGTCGACTATAACATTAGGACCCCTGACAGGTGAAGAGAATAACATGGATTAGAAAAACATAAAGGAGTCTTTTTATAAACGTTTTCACCCAAGTATTCCACAACTTTCACCCAAGATTCATCTAATTACCCAATCAAATTCATTTAGAAAAATGTGTGCATTTCGGGTGAAACCTGATAGCTGTGTGATGCGTGTGTTTGTTCTTAAAGGGGAGTTCCACCCACAATTTCACTTTTTAAATATAAATACCCCTGTAATACACAAGCTTAATGTATTATAGTAAAGTTAGTCTGTAAACTAAGGTCCGTTTTGATAGGTTGTTACAGCATTTAGATTATAATCTAGAAATAGACCGTGGCCATCTTAAGTGTGGGCATCATGAAGCCAGACTGTATGACTTCCTGGATTTCAGCTTTGCATATCTCGCACATGCTCAGTGCACAAGCAATGTAATAGGTTTCAGTCAGGTTTGCAAGGACTACTGGGAAACATGATGCCTATCCCAGAAACCCTTGCAAATAGCCTAGGCAAATAAGGAGGAGGAAGTAATGAAGGACTACAAAATAAAGGTATTTACAAGCAACAAATTAAATAAAAATTGTCCATTCTGAACACTATGAGATTAGAGCATGCAGCACAGACAAACATATAAAAAAATGGGTGGAACTCCACTTTAATTTCCAAGAGAAAATAGACCTTTCCATTTAACTCAATCTACCTGGACAAAGTGTGGTGTTGTACGTGACACAGCTATTGGGAATGCCTATTTTTTTATCTGCTGCATTGAAGAAAAACATTTGAAATAAATCAAGTACCCTTTCTGTTATAAAGAACGTTAGTACATCAGCTTGCTGTGGGGATGCTTAGAAGTTACCTTTGTTACCTGCTGCCATTTATGTTGGAAGTTGCTTTGGAATAATAATAATTTGTTCTTTGTATTGCACAGTATTTTATGATAGTTATTCTATGAAGATGATAAATCTGTAGGTTAAGGAGAGGTCACATCATAACCTTAACCTTACACATTGTTCTGTATGTAATTTTTTATGTTCTATTGATCTTGTTTTATAGACAAGGGCAAATTCTCAGCAATAACACCACAAGGGCGTTGTAATGCATTAAGAATATAGCTTTATACTGACCATTTAAAGTGGAGTTCCACCCATAAATATAACATTACATCAGTAGTTTTAAAAAAATGTCATTAGTCCTTTACGAATTTTTTTTTTTTTTTTTTTTTAGATGCCTTCAAAGTGTTGTTGCTAGGCAGAATAGTTAATCGTCCCACTTCCTGCACCTAGGTGCTTAATGCTTCCTAACCTACACCGCACAGACTCCTGGGAATGTAGTGGGTGTAACTTTCCAGGAGTCTGTGCACTCCCCAGTCTCAAAGAATCATGTGACTTGGACAGCACAGGTGCTGAAACCTGATCTGACACTGCTTGTGCAGCACTGAGCATATGCAAGGCTGAAATCCAGGAAGTCATACAGTCTGGCTTCATGATGCCCACACTTAAGATGGCCCCAGTCAATTTCTATTTTATAAAGTGTCTAAATGCTGTAACAACCTAACAAAACGGACCTTAGTTTACAGACTAACTTTACTAGAATACATTAAGCTTGTGTATTACAGGGGTATTTATATTTAAAAAGTGAAATTGTGGCTGGAACTTCGCTTTAAGGTTAGGTAAGAACACTCCACACTTGCACTTATGTACTATGGGCAATAATAAGGGCCCAGATTCAGTAAGCAATTGTGCCTGCGTAACCATAGGTTACGCAGCGCAATTGCTGACTTGCGCCGGCGTAACGAGTTCTCTTGATTCAGAGAACTCGTTACTCCGATTGCAGCCTAAAATCTGCGTGGCATAAGGCTCTTATGCCACGCAGATTTTAGGCTGCATTCTTGCGTTGACCGCTAGGGGGCGCTCCCATTGTGGTCAGCGTATAGTATGCAAATTGCATACTTACGCCGATTCACAATGTTGCGCGGGCCCTGCGTACGCAAGGTACGGAGTTTCCGTACGGCATCTTTAGCGTAAGGCTGCCCCTTCTAATAGTAGGGGCAGCCAATGCTAAAGTATAGCCGCCGTTCCCGCAACGTGAAATTTGAATTTCACGTCGTTTGCGTAAGTGATTCGTGAATGGCGCTGGACGCCATTCACGTTCACTTTGAAGCAAATTACGTCCTTGCAACGTCATTTGCCGCAATGCACGTCGGGAAAGTTTCCAGACGGAGCATGCGCTCTACGCTCGGCGCGGGAGCGCGCCTAATTTAAATGATTCCCGCCCCCGGCGGGATCATTTACATTGCGCGCGCTTACGCCGGGCAATTTTGACGGCGCGCCCTCGCAATTTACGGAGCTACTGCTCCGTGAATCGAGGGCAGCTCAAAATATTTGCGTGGACGCAGGGCAAAATCGTTGCCCTGCGCCTCCGCAAATATAGCGCAGATCTCTTTGAATCTGGGCCAATGTGTTTTGTGTCCTATGATATAATCATATTTAGTCATTATAATACAGTATAACGCCTTTAGTCTTATATTATTCTAGTTACATAGATACATAGTAGGTGAGGTTGAAAAAAGACACAAGTCCATCAAGTCCAACCTATGTGTGTGATTATATGTCAGTATTACATTGTATATCTCTGTATGTTGTGGTCGTTTAGGTGTTTATCTAATAGTTTCTTGAAACCATCGATTCCCCCCACTGAGACCACTGCCTGTGGAAGGGAATTCCACATCCGCTCTTAACTGGTTGCCGACCAGCCGCCGCAGTTCTACGGCGGCAGGTCGGCTCTCCTGCGCGAGAGCCCGTAGCTCTACGTCGGCAGGAGAAGTGGCCACTAGGGGCGCTCGCTCCTGACTCCCGCGCGCGTGCCCGGCGGTCGCGATCACCGCCGGGCACTCGCGATCGCTTGTTACAGAGCGGGGACTGGGAGCTGTGTGTGTAAACCAGTGGCATTTTTATAGTAATCCAATGCATTTTTATAGCACTGATCGCTATAAAAATGCCAATGGTCCCAAAAATGTGTCAAAAGTGTCCGAAGTGTCCGCCATAATGTCGCAGTACCGAAAAAAAAAACGCTGATCGCCGCCATTACTAGTAAACAAAATATATTAATTAAAATGCCATAAAACTACCCCCTATTTTGTAAATGCTATAACTTTTGCGCAAACCAATCAATAAACGCTTATTGCGAATTTTTTTAACGAAAAATATGTAGAAGAATACGTATCGGCCTAAACTGAGGAAAGAAAACGTTTTTTATATATTTTTGGGGGATATTTATTATAGTAAAAAGTAAAAAATATTTTTTTTTTTCAAAATTGTCGCTCTATTTTTGTTTATAGCGCAAAAACTAAAAACCGCAGGGGTGATCGAATACCACTTTATCAAACAAGCGCAATGCAAAACATACAGTACAATTCCCAAGCACTCAGTCTTACCAGCTGGCAAAAACCTATTAATCTGTCAGTCAGTTCCCTGTAATTAAAACAGAGGTCTCAGCTCATACATTTCCAGGTATGTGTGGAAGCACCTCTCTATACTGCAGTCCTACTCTGTTCTGGGGGAATGTCGATAGTGGAACATATAGCAATGAATAAATTAAAAGCAGGCATACCTGGGAGCTACTCCGATAAAATCTGCAGATAACATTTATTATAATGCGTGTTTTTTTTTTTATCCACCTAGACTTTAAAGTTATTTAGTGCCAACAGCAGCCAATGGATTTTTACTAAATAAATATTAGCAACTACAACTGCAGATTTGTGCTGAAATTATTTCCTCTGGTTTAATAAATCTGGCCCTTTGTGTATTAGATTGGCTTGAAGACGCCTCATTACCAACTAAAATAAATAAAAGTGTATGCCAAGCAAAAACTTGTTTTCTGGTTTCATATAGAGTGGGGAAGGATTATAACTTACCGCACAGTAAGTGTCATATCCTTTATTTTTTGTGAGTTTTTCCAAGGGTTCTAGACTTCCCATTCTCTACTACCGGTAAAAAAAATATTTTATGTTGCTGGTTATCATGGTCCCATCTACCGGCCTAAACATCACTACTGTGTCTTGCCTCCTACATTCCCAGCCTTGTCAAATGTAGATCTTCAACAGAGCAAAAATTGGCCAAGTAAGTATTAAAAAGTCTATTAACCACTTCCATACAGAGCACTTAAACACCTTCCCGCCCAGACCAATTTTTAGCTTTCAGTGCTGTTGCACTTTGAATGACAATTGCGCGGTCGTACTACACTGTACCCAAACAAAATTTTTATCATTTTGTACCCACAAATAGAGCTTTCTTTTAGTGGTATTTGATCACCTCTGGGATTTTTATTTTCTGCAAAAAATAAATAAAAAAATGACCGAAAAATTTGAAAAAAAAAACGTTTTTTTTATTTCTATTATAAAACATTGTAAATAAGTATGTGTTCTCCTTCACTGATGGGCACTGATGGTACTGCACTGATGGGCACTGATAAGGCGGTTGTAAGTCCAAAATTTAACAGGCCAGATTTCAGTAACCTGTAATTACATGTTACACATCGAAAGAGGCTTGTTAATTGTCAGTGTACAGGGGTTCAGGATGGGTCTATTTTACTCATCAAACCTTTAATTACATGTTAACCACTTAAGGACCACCTAACGCAGATAAACGTCGGCAGAATGGCACGGCTGGGCACATCAACGTATATATGTACGTTGATCTTTAAGCCCAGCCGTGGGTCGCGGGCGAAGCTCCGTGACCGAGGGCCCCGCGGACCCGATCGCCGCTGGAGTCACGCGATCGGTCCCTGGAGCTGAAGAACGGGGAGAGCCTGTGTAAACACGACTTCCCCGTTCTTCACTGTGGCGGTGTCATCGATCGTGTGATCTCTTTTATAGGGATCCACAATCGATGACGTCAAACTTACAGCCACACCCTCCTACAGTTGTAAACACACATTAGGTGACAAATAACCCCTTCAGCGCCCCCTGTGGTTAACTCCCAAACTGCAACTGTCATTTCCACAGTAAACAATGCATTTTAAATGCATTTTTTCTGTGAAAATGACAATGGTCCCAAAAATGTGTCAAAATTGTCCGCAGTGTCCGCCATAATGTCGCAGTCACAAAAAAAATCGCTGATCGCCGCCATTAGTAGTAAAAAAAAATAAAAATAAAAATGCAATAAAACTATCCCCTATTTTGTAAACGCTATAAATTTTGCGCAAACCAACCGATAAACGCTTAATGCGATTTTTTTTACCAAAAATAGATAGAAGAATACGTATCGGCCTAAACTGAGGAAAAAAATGTTTTTTTTATATATTTTTGGGGAATATTTATTATAGCAAAAAGTAAAAAATATTGCATTTTTTTAAAAATTGTCGCTCTATTTTTGTTTATAGCGCAAAAAATAAAAACCGCAGAGGTGATCAAATACCACCAAAAAAAAACTCTATTTGTGGGAAAAAAATAACGCCAATTTTGTTTGGGAGCCACGTCGCACGACCACGCAATTGTCTGTTAAAGCGACGCAGTGCCGAATCACAAAACCTGGCCTCGTCCTTTAGCTGCATTTTGGTCCGGGTCTTAAGTGGTTAAAGACGCTTGTCGATTGTCAATAGGCAAAGAGACAGGATGAATCTATTTTACACATCAAACCAATCAAACCAATCAAACCATTACTCAGGCCACATGTAATCTAATTACTTATTAGAGGGAGCTTATTAGTATGCAAGGATGTATACTAATTAGTGACTCCGGCTGGGGTCATTACCTGTCACTCTGAAAGACAGGATGTAGATCAAAGACGGCCAATCAAATTGCTCAGCTATTCAGTGAATAGGGAATATAGTCCTGGAGTTCAGTCTTGTCTCTGAGAATATATTCCCTATGTATTCTCTGTATGAATATAGTACAGGTCTAGAAGTGATGAGAATGTATTCCCTATTTATTCTCTGTATGAATATGGTACAGGTCTAGAAGTGATGAGAATATATTCTCTATGTATTCTCTGATATTGAGGCACAGGTCTAGGAAGAGATTTGAATTATATGCTCTGTTGGATTTTGTATCGTCTGTGGACTTTTGACTTTGTTCGTTATTGGAAGTTAAATAAAATGCATTCTCTGGAGAGCCTGTGTGTTGCTGCGGAACAACAAACTTATAGTCATCATACTAACATCTAAATATCAATTATATAACCGGACTCCACTATTGGACATTTATATCACTACAGGCGGGACAGATGGGCACTGATAGGTGGCATTGATGGGCACGGATGGGCACGGATCGGTGGCACGGATGGGCACGGATAGACGGCGCAAATGGGCACGGATAGGCGGCACGGATGAACACAGATAGGCGGCATGGATGGGAACTGATAGGCGTCATGGATGGGAACTGATAGGCGTCATGGATGAGCACTGATAGGCGGCATGGATGGGCACTGATAGGTAGCACGGATGGGCATAGATGGGCACTGATAGGTGGCACTAATGTATGTGTTGTACTAATGGATGCCAATCAGTGCCAAACAATGCCTGCCAATCAGTGATGCCCATTGTGGGCACTGATTGGCATCCATTGCGGGCACTGATTGGCATCCATTAGTTCTGTCATTGTCATCCCTGGTGGTCTAGGGTCTAGGGTGGCATACCTGTGTTTTGCATCCCTGGTGGTCTAGTGGCATCCCTGGTGGTCCAGTGTGGGCATCCTCGGGGATAATTGATCAGCACAAACCCCCCCTATCAGAGGAGCAGCCGATCGGCTCTCCTCTACTCGCGTCTGACAGGCGCGAGTGAGAAAAAGCCGATTACCGGCTTTTCCTGTTAAATCGTGATCAGCCGTGATTGGACACGGCTGATCACGTGGTAAAGAGTCTCCGTCAGAGACTCTTTACCTAGATCGGTGTTGCGGGGGGGCAGACTGACACCCTGCAACAATGATCGCTGCGGGGCGCGCAGCGGCTCAATATCCTGAGGACGTCATATGACGTCCACTCAGGATATTGAAACCACTTTGCCGACGTCTTTTTGCATAAGGCGGGCGGCAAGTGGTTAACCTAGACCTCAGAGTTCCAAGACTTCAGTGATGATCATTGTGCCATCACATACCTACTGGTATTGGTTAGAGCAACCCTTTCCAACCAGGGTTCCATGGAACCCTTGAGTTCCTCCAGAGTTTGTTAGAGGTTCCTTAAACAAAGAGCAACTTCTGTCTCTCAGATGAGTAACTAATGACACTGTCAGGGGACCAATACTCATACAACTAATATTGGCGCATTCTAGGCCATCACATGTCCAATGGCTCCAAGCTGCCTATTTAAAGGAAGCCCAGACATGTCCTCATTGCTGAATGTTCTTCAGCTACCCACAACCTGTGTTCCTGTGCTCCTGTGTTCCCGCCCTTGGTGTCTCATTTCCCATTGTTGACCTGGCCTGTTTCTGCTTTGTGTTTTCTGGACTCTGACCTTGGCTTTCCTCTGACTATGCTCTTCTGTCTTCCTGGTAATGACCTTGGCCTGCTGCTTGACTTTGCTTCTCCTGCTCTTTGTGTATAACTCTGGCTTGGCTGCTGACTACATCCTTACTGACCACCCATGCTGAGACTGGCTTGCCATATGACCATATCCTTAATCCCAACCGGTACCTGCTTCTATTTCTGACTGTGAAACCGTGCAGCCTCTGTGCCAAGCTTCCAAGGTTCAGTTCCCGGGTGCCATCCTTGGTCCTCTTCTGGTGTACCTGAACTGCTGCTGACTGCCGTTCAAAGGCCACCACTGCCTGCTACCTGATTACTGGCACCTGTGCTTCTTTGGGCCCCAATGATCTTTTTAGCTATCTATGGGGGAATCTACCTATTGACCTAATATGTAAGTTGCATTCTTCCTTTTGACCATTACCCTAATGTACCATGAGCTATAGATATAGTTATTATTAGCGGGGGTTCCCTGAGACCAGAAAGATTAGTAAGACCTCATCTGGAATATGCAGTTCAGTTTTGGGCACCAGTTCTCAAAAAGGATATCAGGGAACTGGAGAAAGTGCAGAGAAGGGCAACCAAACTGATAAGAGGCATGGAGGAGTTCAGCTATTAGGAAAGATTAGAAGAACTGAATTTATTCACTCTTTGAGAAGAGGAGAATAAGGGGGGATATGATCAACATGTACAAATATATAAGGGGTCCATATAGTGAACTTTGGTGTGGAGTTATTCACTTTACAGTCAACACTGAGGACAAGAGGGCACTCTTTAGGTCCAGAGGAAAAGAGATTTAATCTCCAAATACGGAAAGGTTTCTTCACAGTAAGGCCTCGTACACACGACCGAGGAACTCGTCTGAAAAGACACATCGTTTGCCTCGACGAGTTCCTTGTTTGGCTTGTCGAGGAACTCGACAAGCTTGCTTTGCGTACACACTTTCAAGACAAAATCTCCTCGTTCTCAAACGTGGTGACGTACAACACATACAATGGCAGGGGAAGTTCGATTCCACTGGTACAACCCTTTGGGCTGCTTTTGCTAATCTCATGTTACTGCGTGTTAAGTAAAAGTTTGGTCGGAGACGATTTGCACTTTTTTAGTCTGTTACAGCTTGAAAAATGTGTTATCTCCATTACAAATGCTACTTTTACTCCCGTCTCATACTTTATTCTGAGCATGCAAGGGTTTCTTAGCATACACACGCTCGAGTTTCTCGTCGAAAACCAGCCCGATGAGGAACACAACGAGGAAATTGAGACTCCCGTCGAGGAAAAAGAGAACTTTTTTCCTCGTCCAGTTCCTCGACAGTTTCCTTGATGAAAAACGTACACACGACCGTTTTCCTCTGCAAAAAAGCTCTCCCACCAAGTTTCTTGATGGATTCTGTCGAGTTTCTCGGTCGTGTGTACGAGGCCTCAGAGGTGGTTCTGGCCAGGTCAGTAGATTGCTTTAAGAAAGGCCTGGATACTTTCCTAAATGTACATAATATAACTGAGTACTAAGATTTGTAGGTAAAGTTGATCCAGGGTAAATCCGATTGCCTCTTGGGGGATCAGGAAGGAATTTTTTCCCCTACTGTAGCAATGTACTATGTTTTTTTATTTTGTTTGTTTATTTTTTTGTGGTTGAACTGGATGGACTTGTGTCTTTTTTCAACCTGACTAACTATTTAACTATGTAAAAATACTTCAGGGGTTCCTCCATGTTAAAAAGGTTGAGAAACGCTGGGTTATAGTTGCTAAATATTCAAATACAGCCCAAAAGTAAGCTCCAATAATTATTCCCACTGAGAAATAAGAAATACAAAATGTAAAACATAACAGATTAATCAGAATGACACATCTATTACAGTATACCTTTTTTATTACCCAAAAATTCAGAAAAAGTCCAGAGTGCTAATCTAACATGGCTGCACCCATGCTACATAAATTTACAGGTTATCAGGCTGTGAAAGTGTCAGCGACATTGTGAGTACAGGAAAGTGATAAGAACACATCTTCAAAGCTGTGAACACCAACAGATGATACAGAATACACTCAGCACCTTTATCACATTCACAGAGTAAAGGGCATTCCATATAATTCATATCAAACCACCATATAAATTATATCAATAAATCACATCATACATTATTACAGTTTACAACTGTTTCAATGTAAGACCTCGTGACAATTTACTCTTGTGAAATTCTTGCTTGCCTAACAGAAAACATAATCGACTTGCCTTTAAAGTTTTTGGGGCAGATCCACATACATACACTGCGCCCGGCGCAGATTTAAGATACGCTACGCCTCTGTAACTTACCTGGCTTTGGTTTGAATCCTCAACGAATTTGCGCCGTAAGTTACGGCGGCGTAGTGTATCTCTCGCGGCGGAATTCAAATTGGGCGGATAGGGGGCGTGTTTCATTTAAATGAAGCTCGTCCCCGCGCCGAACGAACTGCGCATGCGCCGTCCGTAAAAACTCCCAGGGTGCATTGCTCCAAATGACGTCGCAAGGACGTCATGGTTTTCAACGTGAACGTAAATGGCGTCCAGCCCTATTCACTGACGACTTACGCAAACGACGTAAAATTTTTAAAATTAGCCGTGGGAACGACGGTCATACATAACATTGAGTACGCCACCATATAGCAGCTTTAATTATACGCCGGAAAAAGCCGAACTGAAACGACGTAAAAAAATGCAACGGCCGGTTGTACGTTCGTGGATCGTCGGAAATAGCTAATTTGCATACTCGACGCGGATTACGACGTGAACGCCACCTAGCGGACGCCGAAAAATTGCATCTAAGATCCGACGGCGTACGAAGACGTACGCCTGTCGGATCTAACACAGATGCCGTCGTATCTTGTTTTGTGGATACCAAAACAAAGATACAACGCGCAAAATTCGAAATTACGCAGCGTATCAAGAGATACGCCGCGTAATTTCTTTGAGGATCTGCCCCCTTGAGTTCTATTTTATAAGGTTGGTTTTACCAATAAGTACGGAGGAGGATATTTCTAAAAAATGTAACGCCCTAAATGGGGAGATATTTATTTGAAAAAATTGCACAGCCTAACTTTCTGTGTTTTGCAATTTTATAGACAACTAGACATTTTTTTTATTAGCAGTGATCGCAAATCACAAATTTGAAAATAGGTTCAGAAAAATCAATAAAGTATTTATCTGGAGAAGGGTAGTCTATAACTGGTATACTCCAGGCTGCCTGAAGCAAGAATTAAATGGATGTCAACATGATTTAGATATGGAGTTTGAAAATGTAAAAGCAGAAATAAAATCTACAGATTCAATAAAATAATAAATATTCATTGCATATCTTTTTTATTATGTTGCAAAGGCTTTACATTTTCCAATTGTTGTTTTACATTTGTTTTTTCACTATTTATATACAATCATCGATTTGCAAATAAACGTTAATACATAAAAACTGAAAATTATATCAAATATTTACCATAATATTCCTTTCCTGTCGCCAATTCATGGCAGCATACATGTGATATAACACCACCCCTATGTCCACCCACCGGACCTAAAAATGTGAAAAAATATTGCGCCATTTCTAAAAAAGCTGCCAACACAACAAATAGACTAATTTGTGAAATAAAATAAAATAAAAAGTGTGGCGCTATTACTGCAATAGGGAGGTATACAAATAGTATCAACCTCTCTTTTGAGCAGTGTGAATAGACCTCATAGGGCGTGATCCCTTAGAGAAAGGTGTAATGGGAAAAGATACATGCATAAGAGAATGATGAAAAACCTATGTATAAAAATTCAAACATAAATATTGTATATCAATCACATGTGAGTATGTATCAATAGAAAAATGTGAGAATGTCCTTACAAGGATTAATATATGTGATGAAAAATCCAAAAGTGAACAAAGTCAAAAGTCCAACTAAGTGAATATCGTGAAATAGAGTCTTCCCGGCCTAAAACAGATAGACCAATTAGCCGTAGGTAATCATGAAATGTCTTTCAACATGAGGAGAAGAAACCAGCATACGTTGGCAATACACCCGGGAGTGCCTCCACCATCCAATAAGGGAAAATAAAAGATGGGTACTCTTACCGAATGCCGTGGATCCAACTCACCGTATGGCGGTGGATCTTCTTGAGCGTGGAAAGTACGACCCACAGGACCTGTTTAAATCTATAAAATGAAAGTTAGAGCAACTCCCTCCTCCATTCTCCGTAAAAAAATAACAAGAAAAAGGGATATTTTGTATGCCGCCATGGATTGGTGCCAGGAAAGGAAAGTTACGGTAAGTATGTGATACAATTTTCAGTTTTCCTGACATCAACATGACAGTATACATGTGATAAATAACAAGCTAAGCAGGGAGGGCTAAAATGTATTATCAAACTTTATTACAATAAACATGGAAGCCTGGACCATCATTCCATCAAAGTCCATTGACGTACAAGCCCCTGGATCTTACCTGTAGAACCTGAGGCAGGTGCACTGTGGGAACGAGCCTGCTGCTTTGCAGATGTCTCCATAAACATTTGAAGTGTTTCCCTGGCAGCTAACCTGACATTTACCCTGATGAAAGCTGAAATTGCTGAAACGCAAACCCTTATCGAACTTGGCTGAGCCCCAAATCCAGATCCATGTGATGGAATGGTAGCAACTGATCAACCACCAGGTTGTGAGGATCAAAATTCTGCTCAGCTGCAAAGACTGTTCCAGACTTAAAAGCATTTGTTGACATACTTTCCGGAAACTTGCCAGGATTAAACTACTTCCAGAGGACGGTTCAAGTCCTCCTGTTAGAGAAGCTCAGTTGGAACCATAAGGCTATCACATGTTCATGCTCATAATTATGAACAAAAGCTCAATACAGAATGGGCATTAGCACGCACAAGCAAACGTATTACCGTGTGCGCAAGAAGGAATGCACAGGTGCTCGCACAGGTACACAGACACATATGCGCACTGGCGCCAAACGGCCTGTTTAAGCTGGACTATGGCATGAACAGATTTCTGAGTGGTCTTCAGCTAGTTCCTGTTTAACCTATTCCTTGACCTGCTGTATCTGCCTACTCGTGCTTGACCCGGCTTGTTCCTTGACCAATCTCTGGACTCCTGTCTGCCTATTGTGACCTCAGCTTGTACTCTGACTCTGCTCCTGTCTTGTGCTTCTGTGCCTTCGCTGCCCAGCTGTTTATGACCTTTTGGCTAGTGCCTTGGCTACGCTCCTGCCTGCTGATCAAGCTATACCATGTTCCAGTTCCTGTCTGGTGATCCACGGTCATCCTGTTATACCGGCCCTCATGCCACTCTTTGTCCTCATACCTCCTGCCATCACTACCAGGGGTGTTGGACAAAAGGTGCAAGATAAGCCCTCTCTACAGCTTGATCTTGATCTGGTTAGGGTAAACCCAAGGCCTGCGGGCCAATCGGCATGCTTGCTATCACTGTGAGACACTCAGACAACAGTCTGCCCTGGAACTTCATGGCCAAGGGAAGTAGAGGAAAGGTATCTGCTAGGTGACTAGTGAGAGTGTCCACTTCCTTCAGCAACAGGGAATGTATGGTGATGCAAACTGGTTCAGCTGAGGGAGGTCCCATACTTGAGTGATTTGGACCAGATCTTCTGATTACCCACTTGCCGACCAGAAGCCGCAGGTTTTTTTTTTCTTTTGTGGGCTTACAACCACTTTAAATCATACAAGGCTATTTAAAAACACCTGAACATATTAACCACTTAAGACCCGGACCATTATGCAAGTTAAGGATGTACAGGTACGTGCCTGTGCCCAGCCGTGCCATTCTGCTGACGTATATCGGCGTTAGGCGGTCCTTAAGTGGTTAAAAAAAATATGGGGATTTGGTCACACTATATGGTCATATAGTGCTACGCCCACTTACTGCGTCAAAGTACCCCATTATCAGTGGGTCCTACACTAGTAATACAATGAAAGATCCTGCGTCTCAACCATGGAAGAACTGAAGGGACTCCTCCTAAGAACTGGTATATATATAGTAGAAATGGAGATAGAAATAGGAGCCGACAGATCACTTTGAAAGTGCAGTATCTACCTAATACAAGACAAAGATTGTTTTTATATAAAAAGTCCGCTGGGTAAATTTTTTGTTTGTTTTCAATGCCTTGGGGCACCCCTAGTTTATAACTATAACTTCAGTCCTAAAAAATATGAAACTTACCAGCTTTAACTTCAAAAGTTTGTTCAAATGAAGTCCTTTAGACCAGGGCTCAAAATTTCAAGTCCTGAGCTACTAGCCAGGCCTCAAGAGTTACTCGCCACCAGTTGCCCCACCTAATTTATACACTGCCCTGCGCCTAATTGCACCTGTAAACACGCCCTTGTAGATTATCTCATAGAATGACACTGTTAAATGTTTTATGCAGAATCAAGTTACACAATTAAATATTACCAACAACAAATTTAACAAAATGGAACAGGGCACTGGGGGCAGACCAGGGGGACAGGGCACTAGAACTGTGTCTCTTCCACTGTGTCTCTCTCTCTCTCTCAAAACTGGAAGGCTGCCGCTCTCATGTCAGGGCAGCCTTCAGTGAGCGCTGCACCGGAGTGGTAATTTTCGCAATCCTCAACCTCACTCATTGCTCTCCAGCTACATTGGTCAGGGGCAGGCTCAGAGAGGTCATACTGTTAGGTCCCATGGCTTAATAAGGATTGTAAGGAGAGCACCTCTGTACTGCTCTGCCTGTGCGCAACTCACCAGACTACTTTTCCTGAGCATGCACCTTTCCTCTTCGGCCGCCAATCTCATCGGGACTCTAGGTGTAGGCACAGATTGGAGGGAGATTGGTCATGCATCCCTGTCATCACTCGCCCCCAGCTTAAATCCACTCGCCAAATGCTAGTAGGCGAGTGGAAATTTTGAGGGCTGCTTTAGACTACATGATTATAATGATCACAGTGGATTAAAACTTTCTGAAGCACTTCTTTTATTCGTGTGCTTTTACGGCTCTGATTTTTCTTTTTGGGGGAGTTGTAGGAGTTAGCCGAAAATACCCATTTTGATTGATATTAAATCTTCATTTCTTATACAAGAACTGGTTCTCCTAAGTGACAATGAATACATAAATATCAAATCTACTCTGCGGCAATTGCTCACTGTATCAAATGGCTTTTTCCACTCGGCAAAAGTGTGAACGAATCAGCTCATGTATTTAAATTCATTCTTTACATAATAAAAAACCCTAATAATCCAAGATCTAAATTACAAGCAATTGTGATTCCCCTTTGGAAAATCATACATTTTCATTCCTTTGTACAATCAAATCTATTTTTTTTATACTCTTTTTTTTTTTTTTTTGTAGCAAACCCTGTGTGCTCTTTTGAGTGATGATGAAATACAGCTGGTATATGTAACACAATGACCTCTTACATTCTCTATTGTTTATCAGAGCTTGATTACACAGTTTTATGTGACACATGGCATGAACCATTACTATTATTTTTATATTGAAATATAAATTTAAATTGTTGTTGAATAGCACACTAATGACATGGTCTCATTAAGACTTCTGTACAATTTTTTTTTAAAACATTTTATTAGGCAAGTATAAGTAACCACCTGGGAGGTCCAACTAGTTAGCAAAAAATACCTAATTAAATTGCTTTCGTCCTTGTTCACACTGCCACAGCTTCAAAGTCGGACAACTTTAAATCCGACATCCCTGGGTGACTTAATTGCAGCTTGCATACAACTTCTTTAACAGAAGTCAATGTGAATCATGTTGAAGTCGCACCAAAGTAGTGCAGGAAGTCACACCGATTAGAACGCTTCCATTGCCATTACTAGGGTGCAACTTTGAACTCTCAAGTTGCATGTCAAGTCGCAGCAGTGTGAACCGGGGCTAAACATGTACGTTTTTGTTGAATACATTTGCAAAAACAACTAAAAATCTCACAGCCACATCAAGCCTCGTCTGCTGAGTGTGGTCCCTAAAGCTGGCTACACACTATACAATTCCTCTTAGATTTTTTTCCTTAAGGCCTCTTCCACACAGGCGGACTTCGTCGCTAGCCATTGAGTCGGCGGATGACAAGTCCCTCTTCGTTCACTGAGCGTGGAGGGGCTTGTGCAGCGCCGCTTTCTCCTATGGGGAGATCTGATGAAAACGGACAGCGGATCGGGTCAGATGTCAGCGGACATGTCTCCACTGACATCCGACGCTCCATAGCACTGCATGGAGCAGCCGTTCAGGTCTGCCGTCAAAACTGACAGGCGGACCTGAACGGTCCGATCGTGTGAACGAGGCCATATAATATGAGGTCAAACCTAAACATTTTCAACTTGTATGCAATCAGGCAGGCCCTTGTACTACATAGTTCAAGGTAAATCTAAAGGAAATGGAACAACAAAAGTATGTGTATCCAGCTCTTAACTATGAGTTCCCAACTTGGAATGTAGAAAGTTTATAGCAATGCATACAATGAGAGTAGGCTTATTTGCCTGGTAATTGAAAACTGTGCTATCCCTTAAAAACAACAATAAAAACTAGAAAGGCTGCAGTTTGAGTGAGATAAACACAATAAACAATATAAGCAACAGAAAACTGCGCTAACATTGAGTATAAAAAAAGTCTGCACTAGACCAGAGATTGAATGGTAGGTAAATATCATCCAGGATATGTCCCAAACACAATGAATCCACTCAATACAGTCTCTATGTAAACCATATATTTGTTAGCTTATTGGGTAAACACGGCTGTGAATTCACGTATGAGTGAATGCCCACCACCATATGGAAAGCCGTTTACCAGAGGGCAAGCTCAAATCAACATTTTGCTTTAGCTTAGCCACGGCCTTTATCCTCAGGAATGGAAGACTCAGGGGATGCTTCTCAAAGGTAGGTTCAGGATGCTATGCTCTTTCATAGGTCATGCGGTCCGTAAATCGTACGGCATACAGGAAGAAAGAGGACCATAGCGTGATACCGTAACACAAGTATTTATTAAAAAAAAGTTATTGTACTAACAAAGTTGTAGGTTAAAAAAGCATATAAGAAAATGCCAGCCGGCACTATAGGAGCCCTTTCTCCTTCAAATCGACGCAGTGACGTCACTGCACGCCCTTCCACTGGCTCGATTTGAAGGAGGAAGGGCTCCTATAGTGCCAGCCGGCATTTTACTTTGTAAGTACTTTTTTGGCTGGGCTAAAGCCAAATGTTGATTTGAGCTTGTCCTCTGGTAAGCGGCTTACCATATGGTGGTGCAAAAGCAGAATGGATTTCAAGGCAACTGTATTTTTAAAATTCTGAATGCACCTTTTTTCTGCAGGAAACGAAGGCATGGCAGCCCATTCAAATCAATGTGCTGCTGTGCCTGCACAAATGAGGGCCACCAAAACACATACATGTGAACCAGCCAGGCCCAAAATAAGCTGGAGGGGGGCCAAAAAAAAATGTTTGCCCAGGGCCCAAACCATATTAAAGACGGCCCTGAATAAGCTAACGAATATATGGTATGTAAACTATAAGAAACTTCTATGTAAGAAGCTTATTTGCCTGCACCAAATCCCCAAATATAAATGGCGGATGCTCAGATTTCATTATAACTTCCCAGCTCTCCTTGCTCTGCTCCCCACACTCTATTATTTCTACAGTACCTACACCCTAATAAAGTTCAGATCAACTAGCAAAAATTAGGTGCACATGAGCAGGGCAATACACCAAACATTACAAAATTACACAAATTCTTCAGTATTCAGTCCGGCTAGACAGCAGAACAGACCCCATTAATCTGTTTAAACAATGAGGTTTAAAACAGAGGCTATTGTTGAAAATATGGGTAAAGACACACTGCTGCACCAAGGCACCTCTACAAAGTGTGGTGCCTAACTCGCACACTGGGGGTCTTCAGTTGTCTTAAGCAAATATGGACTTCTTGGTGGGTTGGGTTGCTGCATCTTTAAGACCCCTTTCACACTGGTTGGAGTTTTTCAGGTGCTTTAGCGCTAAAAATAGCGCCTGTAAAGCGCCTAAAAAAAGCCTCAGCTGCAATCCCAGCATGAAGGCCCGAGTGCTTTCACACTGGGGCCATGCGCTGGCAGGGCATCAAATAAAGTCCTGCAAGCAGCATCTTTGCAGCGCTTTAGAAGCTGTGTATACTCTGCTCCTAAAGCGCCCCTACCCATTGAAATCAATGGGCAGCGCTGCCAAACCGCCAGCAAACTGCCGTTGCAGCGCCGTTTTTAACCCTTTTTCGGCCGCTAGCATGGGTTAAAAGCTCCCCGCTAGTGCCTGAAAAGCGCCACAAAAATTAAGTTGAATCACCGCTAAAAATAGCAGTGTTTTACCACCGACGCCCGGGCGCTTTCAGTGTAAAAGCAGTCTAAAGGGTGTGGGTCTGCCTGCAGGTAGGTCTGTTCTATATATATATAGATATATATATATATAGATATATATATATATATATATACTTTTCCACATATGTCCCATAGTTGGCAGCACAGATAGTTTAAAGTTTTGGAGGACACTTTGCAGAGGTGCCTTGATGGGAGGGTATGGCTTTCTATGTACTTGCAAATGTATGCAACAAAGTAAGGCTTTTATTTAGACCTTTTTATTTATTCCCAGTTTTATATATTTTTTTATTATTATAAATGGAAGAAAATGAATTATTGGCTATTATTAACTTAAACCCTAAATCCGGCGCCTCCCACCCCTTTAAGGGGTTTCTGATGGCGGCAGGTGGGGTGGAGTTTATGATCATGTAACTGCCGTGATTGGCTGTCAGAGCTTTTTGTTAGGAGCTGGTAACTGTTCCAGGATTGCTCTTGGCACAGGTTGGTTTGCATTTTGGTACACAAATCTGTGGCCTCTCTGCATCAAGGCCCACCGCCCGAGAGGCCGCATATTTGCGTACTCTCTGCGCTAAGAGGTTAAAGCCAAACGAAATCCACAGTGTGTCCTAGAGCATTTGCCATAATGCACAAACACAGTGCAGTTGATTTACTTAATGCAAATAAAATGTGCACTTTGCAAGTGCAGTTGCACTCATTTTCCCCAGAGCATAGTGAATGTGGTGAAGCTCTGCTGATTTTCAGCACCCAATCATGTGCAAGCAAAAATATTGCTTTTTAAAACAAAAATCCCTTGTACCTGTTTGGGTGTTTTTTTACAAAGTGCAACTGAATTTGCAAAGTGCACAGTATTTTTGCCTTTAGTAAATCAAACCCATTATGTCAAATTGACCTCCAAGTTTGCTTTCTGTGAGTACTAGCAGATCTGTGATTCCCTGCGTTGCTTGGTCCGCTGCCACCAACATTTTCTTCAGGTCTTATTCTATAACTGGCATCTTCTCTCTCTGATGAAGATTAAAAATGCTTTGGACTGCATCTGGTGTGAACCAGCCCACAAGTCGGATGTTTACCAGGAATATCCTTAGACCCCTTTCACACTGGGGCGTTTTTCAGGCGCTTTAGCGTTAAAAAAAGCGCCTGAAAGAAGCTGCATCTGTAATCCCAATGTGAACGCCTGAGTGCTTTCACACTGAGGCGCTGCGCTGGCAGGGCATCAAAAAAAGTCCTGTAAGCAGCTTCTTTGCAGTGCTTTAGGAACGTTGAATACATCACTCCTAAAGCCCCCTTCCCATTGAGGGAGCTTTTTTTAATGCTAAAGTGCCTGAAAAACGCCCCAGTGTGAAAGGGGTCTTAGCGGCGCTTTTCCAGCGTTTTTCGGGCGCTGCCAGTGTGAAAGGGCTCTGAAAGCACTCTGGCTTTCACATTGGGATTAAAGATGAGGCTTCTTTCAGGCGCTTTACAGGCTTTTTTTAACGCCAAGGCACCTGAAAAACGCCCCACACTGAGGATTTTTTTAGGCGGTTTAGTGCTAAAAATGGCGCCTAAATACTGCCTGAAAAACTCCTGCCCTGCAGTCTCAGTGTGAAAGCCCGAGGGCTTTCACACTGAGGTGATGCGCTGGCGGGACCACTCCAAAAGTCCTGCCAGCAGCATCTTTGGAGCGGTGAGAAGAGAGATGTGTTTACCGCTCCTTCACTGCGCCTTCCCATTGAAAGCAATGGGAAACCGCGGTAATACCTCTGCAGAGGCGCATTGCGGGTGGTATTAACCCTTTTTCAGCCGTTAGCGGGGGTTAATCCCACATCGCTAGCGGCCGGATACCGCTGCAATTCCACGGCAACTCAGACGGTATAACGCCACCGCACATCCCGCTCCAGTGTGAAAGGGGGGCCTAAAGGAGGAGAGAGAAGAGAGACTATCTCATCAGTCTGCTTCTGTTCTTTCACCGTCCAATCACTGACTGGTGGGGGAGTGACCTACTTGTGTTACTTACCTGGTGCATCCAAAAGTCAGGTCAACAAGCCAGCTACTGTATATTGTAGGTCTGTGTACATTTCAGGAAGGGGTGGACAGAATTACAAATCCTATGATGGGAAAAATAGCTCCCTTATATGTTTTTCAACCATGTACAGTGGATATGGAAAATTATCACCACTCTAAAATAATCAAATTTTTTTATTTCTTTTTTTTATGACATGTTTGTGTTATGTCTTTCAAAGCTAAAGGTGGTTCAACAAAATACTGACACAAGGGGGTGATCCCTTTTCCAACTCAGTGATTCTGTTTGTGATTTATTTTTTATTTTTATCTGACATGTTGGTGTTATATCTTTCACTTGGATGTTATAAGTTGCACCGAGTAAATACAGCTGCATACAACAAAAACTGTGTCTGTCTTCAGAAAACAAAATGTGATTATTTTAAAGGTGGCGATTTTTTTCTATACCCACTGTAAATTCCTGTTTTTAATTATTATTATTATACAGGATTTATATAGCACCAATAGTTTATGCTGCACTTTACAATATAAAAGGGAGGCAATACAGTTATAATCAATAATAAGTGGGATTCTGCGCAACGTATCACACAGATATGATAAGTGTAACCACAATGGGGACCAAACTAAAAGTGGTTTTCCCCAGACGAAGACACGTGACCCCGTGTCGTAACGCGTAGGGATTGGACGGACGTACACCTGGAGTGACGTAAGCTGGCGCTGTGGACGCCGCTCGTTTTTTAAATTGCTGCACGATTTTAGTTATGTTGATGTAAGCACAGGTTTTTCTCTAATAAATTATCCCTGAGTCTTACGGTACTTTACTATTGGAGCCCCTCCTTTTGTTCTTTTTTTCTCCATCCGGGTCTGAGTACTGTTTGGATTAGCTAAGGAGACGTTTTACCAGCCTGAAGGAAGGAGTAGCTGTGATTATCCATAGAGGACTGCCAGTGTGGTGTATACTAGATGCCTTTTACTATCGGCCTGGAGGTAAGAGTCCTGTGAGCCTAGTGAGGGATACGTTTAACCATTTTCACCAGCATCTTATTGAGTGGAAATTCAGCAATTCCAGCGTTTCCATTTGGCAGCACTTATTTATGTCATCTATTTTGGGACTATTTTGCACATCATCACTTTATTATTTCTATTTAGCATTAGTGCTATATTGGTTCTTATTCACTTTTGTGTGATTATATTGCACTTTATTGCTGGACTCATTCATTACTGAGCTTGTTAGCTCTCTTATTATTACTACTTCATCTCATTAATCACTTACCACTTTTAGTTTGGTCCCCATTGTGGTTACACTTATCATATCTGTGTGATACGTTGCGCAAAATCCCACTTATTATTGATTTCTGTTTTGTGTATTGTAAACACTATTAGGTTTTGCTGCACTGTATTTATTTTGTTTAGGTTATTGCATATTGAGGGTCTGTATTAGCGCAAAAGGACTTGTCACTTTAAATACAGTTATAATACAATAAAATACAAGAGGATTAAGATGGTCCTGCTCAGAAGAGCTTACAATCTGTTTGCTTGGAGTTCAGCTTTAAATACCAGGAGACCCCGGGTCAATGAAGGTGGACTGATAGCAGCTGAGAAAAACAAGATGTGCTGCATAGGTAGAATACTTATGACTTTAATCATACACTCAAGAAAGACAACCAACTTGTATTGTATGGCATTATGCAGGGCCTTACATGCACATACCCGGCAAGGGGTAACGTCAGTCTTTTTTTCAATAAATTTTTATTGGATTATAATAAAACATTTACAATAAGCACATGTATCGATGGAAGTAAGTAGAGATAAGAAACATGTACAAAATTATACAAGATTTTAGCTTGGACAGTAGAGATAAGCTTATTAAAGGATTTGCAAGCGATCAATGAAAATAAAACTGTCAAGATAAAGAAATACACAACATCACTTCAATTATAGCAGGCCCCAAATGTATGTAGTATGAGGCTGGAAAGAAATATAATAAAAATACATTAAACTATTTTAGGTTGAACCTGAGTCGAAAGGAAGATTTAGGGCCTCAGGATTTTTGCAATAAAGCATAAGCAACAGTGGTATTAAGAAAAGGACAAGTGTCAAAGTTCATATGTTATTGTCGTACCAATTTTTCCAAGGTGCCCATGACAAAGTATGTGTAGGTAGAGTAAGCAGGGGTACTGCCATCATTCTCTCATATGTGTAGTGTAAATTAGTTAAATCAATAACATCCAGAATACAAGGTGGAAACGGATCTTTCCATTTCCTTGTAATTGAAAGCCTAGCGGCCATAAGGAGATGGACAATGGAATTTCTGAGGTTCAATACAAAGTTTTCAATGCCCAAAGAGAGCAAAGCTAAGGCTGGGTTGGGGGTGATCTGAGTGCTTGATAAAACAGAAATAATTTTAAATACCTCTTTCCAATATTTTGTAAGCAAAGGGCAGCCCCACATAGTATGGAGCAAGTCTCCTTTAAGTCCGCACAACCTCCAGCATTTGTCCGAGTGTTTGTCACTAAATTTAGAAACGACATCTGGTGTATAGTACCACCGTAAAGTTATTTTAATTGCCAATTCCCATAAGGAAGAACACTTAGTAGATGATTGATTGAACCTGCATGCTGTACGCCATTGGTCATCTGTATATGATTGTTTTAGATCTGTTTCCCACTGTATATGAGATGAGGTTTTTGTAAATTTCTGCTTTCCTTGTAATAAATTATAGAATATGGTAATACCTTTTTTCCTAGGTTCAGGCGAAGAAAGATAAGACCACATTGAAGATTGTATATGCATATTTTCTACGTTCAATTTTTGCAAACAGTTTGTTATGAGAGGGAAGTGATCTAGAAAGGATAGCGGCAAATTAAATTTAGATTGTATGGACTGGAACGATTTAATCGCACCCTTATCATCATACAGGTCGTGGATGTACTCAATACCGTGATTTCCCCAAAGATCTAGTGGAACATGTTTTAAAACAAGTCGTAATACATTCAGGGGTATATTAGCTATATGATTGGAGACGGAAGAGTCCACTGATTGTAAAACTGTGATCCAGGTGGTAATGGATACCTTCATCGTGGGAGGAAGTTGTGCAGGTATTTTGATCCCCAAGTGTGCGCCAAACAACCAAAGATTGGCAGGGCCATGACAGCAGTAGGAGGACTCAATTTGACCCCAAGATGTAGTTGGAGAGTGTTGGAACCATTCCTTCATTTGGGATAATATAGAGGAATGAAAGTAATCGCGGAAGTCAACGTATCCCACTCCCCCCCATAACTTATGTTTGATTAACTTATGGTGGGCACATCTTGACTTTTTTCCTTTCCAAATGAACTTGGAAAGGATAGATTGTAGAGATTTGAAGAAGTAGATGGGGATAGGTATAGGCAGACATCTAAACAAGTATAGTACCTGGGGTAAATGCATCATTTTAAAAGCAGACATTCTACCCCACCAGGAAAATTCGTGTTTGTCCAAATTTGATAAATCGATTTGCAATCTTTTTTTAAGGGGAATGTAATTGTGTGTAAAAAGAGATTTAGTGTATCTGGTCAGTTGAATGCCAAGATATGGAATACTGTGTTCCGCCCAAGAATAAGGGAATTGGTGCTGAAGCAGATTGTTCGTCACAGCATCAATACCTATGTCCATAACGTGGGATTTCTTGTCATTGATTTTATAGAATGAAACTGTGCTAAACCAGTTCAGAATTTTTCGAACTTCCAAAAGGGAAGAGAAAGGGGATGATAGTAACAGTATTATATCGTCTGCAAACAGGCTGATCTTGTGAGTGCGGTTGCCAATAGGAATACCTGAAACTTCCGAACTAGACCTAATATGTTCCGCCAGAGGTTCGATCATTAGGTTAAATACTAAAGGGGATAATGGGCAGCCCTGTCTAGTACCATTGGAGATACGGAAAGGTCTAGATAGCATATTAGAGTTGAAGACACGTGCTGTAGGGTTTGAGTAAAGGGCTAGAATTGCTGTAAGTATAAATCCATTAAAGCCAAATTTCTGTAAAGTCAGTGAAAGGTATGACCAATTGATCCTATCAAACGCCTTCTCCGCGTCTAATGATAGGAGCAGAGAAGGTGTTTTAGATGTATTTGCATAATGGATGACGTCTATTAATCTTCTAGTCGCGTCAGATGTTTGACGACCTTTGGTGAAGCCTGTCTGATCTATATTGATAAGGTTGGGGAGTAAATCAACAATTCTATTAGCTAGGGTTTTAGCATAGATTTTTAAATCAGTGTTTAGGAGAGAGATAGGGCGAAAGTTCTGAGGGCAAGTTGGTTCCTTGCCTGGTTTAGGCAATGTTACTACTATTGCAGATAGCATTTCCTCGGGGAATGAAGATTGAGAAGCAGAGTGATTAAACATTTCCTGCATGTGAGGTACAAGTAATCGTTTAAAAATTTTAAAATATTCATTGGAATATCCATCAGGGCCGGGTGTTTTGGCTTTGGGTAAAGAGTCTATAGCTAAAAGGATTTCAGAATTATTAAAAGGATTGTTCAATTTTGTAAGTTGGTCGTATGTCAAACAAGGCAAATTAACATGTGAAAGAAAAGTCTGAATTTCATCAGTGGTTGGTTGGTGAGTGGTACTGTCGTTTGAGAGATTATATAATCCGTCGTAGTAAGAACTGAAAGAGTCCGCAATGAGTTGGGGATTAATAATTTTGTCTCGTGTAATAGGGTCATATAAATGAGGTATTCTAGTTTTCTGTCTATATCCCTTAATACGATTAGCTAATAGTTTACCAGCTTTATTATTAGCGATATATGAGCGCGCTTTTAATTTTTTAATTTTGACATCGTAAGATTCCATTAGAATAGATCTCAAGTCGTGTCTCAATTTATATATTTGGGACTTAAGTGTGGAGGAGGGGTTAATTTTATTTTTGGAGTCAGCATCATTTAATTCCTTAGTTAATTCCTCTATCCTAGAATTTTTCAATTTCTTTGCTTTAGAACCAAGCTGTATAAATAGTCCACGTATAACAGCCTTGTGTGCATTCCATATCACATTTGGATCAGTCACTGATCCTTTATTGTCTGAAAAGAAGTCGGTCAATTTTTGAGAAATGTATTTTATATTTTCAGGTAGCTGCAATAAAAAATTATTAGTACGCCATAGATAAGATTTGTTGTTGGAGTTTACATTTTTCAATCTGACACTGATAGGGGCATGATCCGACCATGTAGCAGTATGAATTTGAGAGTCTAATACATTCTGTAACAACCACTTGTCAGAAACAAATAGGTCAATACGAGTGTATGTGTTGTGACGGGAGGAATGGAACGTGTAGTCTCTTTCAGATGCGTGGTGACACCTCCATATGTCATATAATCCATTGTCTGATAAAAATGTAGACAGAGGAGAAGCAAATCTTTTGGCACTAGATGATGAGTCAATGACAATATCAGGTATCAGATTGAAGTCTCCGCAAATTAATAAATGACCCTTTTGTATGCTTTTAATTATGTTCATTGTGGCTTTATGAAATTTCATTTGTCTGAAATTAGGTGCATATATATTAACCAGTGTGTATATGATATTATCCAGTGAGCACACTAAAATAATATATCTACCTTCTGGGTCTATGCACTTGTCTATAAGTACAAAGTCTATAGTATCGCGAATGGCTATCAACACCCCTCTTTGTTTGCGAATGTAATCCGCCCTAAATATATGAGGGTAGGAATTATGGAGACATTGTGGAGCATTATCACAGGTGAAATGAGTTTCTTGTAGGCAAAGAACATCGCAATTAGAGGATAGAGCAGTCTTCCACATTGAGGATCTTTTGGCTGGGTGATTTAAACCATTAGTATTGATGGAGAGGATATTGATAGACATGTTTAGGTAGTATATAAATGCGTCACGTATGATACTCACAGATCTGTAGTGCCTTCGGGTAGCGTAGTATGATACGAAATCGTTGTATGTCCAGAGTATGCACTGTCAGGGAACAAGGAGTCAACCAATCGTTCTTTGACAGCTGCAATTTGAAACTAAAATAAAAATAAAATCAAAACAATAAACAAAACAAAAGAAAACCAAACCGCAACTTTTGAAGTCAAAACAAAATAAAACTAAGTATCTTAAGTGGTTGGTATAATAACAAACCGTAAATAAGTTCTTTTTAGTATCAATAAAGAGAAACTAAATACTATGTAACTTGGTGAAAAATAAATTCAGCACCAGTAATAAAATGTCATAAAAGTCGGGTGAAGTATTTAACCGACTGAAAGTAAGGGCAATGTTCAACAGATATATAGGTAAAATTAATCAGGATAATATATCAGATACTAGGGGGATGTAAAGATAATTAAATATTTCCATAGCAATATATAAGAGGGAGAGAGAGATGGGAAATAATAGATGAAGGAAAAGCATATTAGCAATTCATTTTCCTCTATACATAAGATGATCTGCACGGCGTTGACCATCGAAGTGAGGTCCTGTTGTTGTGTTTCTTCTGCCTTCAGGAGAGTCAGTCGGGACCATACCCCACGATTGAAGTAGGCGAAGTCCATCTTGAGGATTGAAAATAGTAGTGGTTGTACCATTATTTGTAATCACCAATGTAGCTGGGTGTTTCCATTTATATGGAATCTTATTGTCATATAGGGCTTTAGTTGTGGTTTTTAGTTGTCTCCTTAAGTTCAAGGTATACTGCGATAAATCTGCATACAGGTGAATGTCATTAAATGGACCAGGGAGCACTGACAGGACTCTAGCTTTAGCCATTAGCTTTTCCTTTGTGGGATAAAAATGAACCTTCATAAGGACATCTCTGGGAATAGAAGCAGCCAGGCTTTTAGGTTTAGGGATACGATGAATCCTGTCAATCATTCTTTCAATCTGTGGCGCATTTGGTAACAGAGCAACAATTAAGTCATCTGCGTATTTTAATAGGCCATCAAGGGGTACAGATTCAGGGACCCCCCTTAATTTAATATTGTTCCTTCTTGAACGGTCCTCAAGGTCTGCGAGCTTGGCTTTTATTTTCAGGTTGTCATCAGATAGGTCTTTATATGCGTCCACTAGGTCAGTGACAGTTTCTGTCTGGTCATCCAATTTGTGTTCAATTGTAACCACTCTGTCACCTAGGCCTTTCAATTCACTAGAAAATGAGTTCATCATCGATGAAAAGTTAGACATAAGCGATGTATGCAGTGAAACTAGCATATTTTTCATCGTTGTATCCAGTACTGGCTGACCCATTGTAGGGTAATTATTAATGAGTGATGCGTCACAGGAGTTGTTCACGGTGTGCAGCACAGGTGACATACCTTGGATCACATTACTAGCTGCGTCATCAACCCTCCTTTTTGATTTAGCGGGGCTCTGCGATGAAGGGCTACGTGAAGGAGAGTTTTCATCGGTGCCGGGAGGATGATCATCACTCCATAGGACGCAGGTATCATCAGGTAAATCTGAATATGACGTCTGCTGTAACGTTTCGTTACCGGAACCTGTGTTAATCGGCATATCCACTATAGCCGGTGTTTCCAGGAATTCATTGAGCTTTTTGATAGGCATCTTGTCTTTTTTCTTCCTCGGCAGCATCTCTCAAGATCCGCGGTTATTTGACGATGTTTACCGTCTCTCACTGACAGCTCAAAACGATAATATGTCGCTTTTTCCCCGGTTCTCTGACGGAGCTCTGTGCTCAAGCGGCCATTCCGATCGCGTGCAAGCCACGCCCCCTCTGGGTAACGTCAGTCTTGATGGGCCTGTAAATGTAGTTTATTTAAGACCCTTAATTAAAAACACGTCAATGTGCTTTGTAAGCCTGTTGTGCCAGTTGTTTTCCTGTCAAATATTCCAGTTGGGTTACAACAAAGATACTGTATAGCTCCTGTTATATTTGACATTTATTTGTTGCAGAATTTCAAACAATGTACAAAGCATGCTGAGGTCAATAATTGTTATAACAACGCTTTGTGATCCTTTAAAAGCATTCCAGCACTGTTATGTTTGCTATCAAAGAGCATATAATGCAAAGAAATAAGTATATCCTTGCTCCTTCACTCAAGTTTGCTTTATTGAGATACATACACTATATTGTCAAAAGTATTGGGACACCTGCCTTTATACGCACATGAACTTTAACCACTACTTGACCCGGGCATTTTTTGCGATACAGCACTGTGTCGCTTTAACTGACAATTGCGCGGTTGTGCGATGTTCTACTCAAATAAAATGTCCTTTATTTTCCCACAAATAGAGCTTTCTTTTGGGGTATTCGATCACCTCTGCGGTTTTGTATTTTTTGTGCTATAAACATAACAAGACCGTCAATTTTGATAAAAACACAGTGGGCCAGATTCACAAAGACTTACGACGGCGTATCTCCTGATATGCCGTCGTAAGTCCGAATGTGAGGCGTTGCATCTCTGCGCCTGATTCATAGAATCAGATACGCCTCACCGTTGCCTAGATACGAGCGGCGTAAGTCTTGTACGCCGTCGTATCTTGGGGTGCATATTTCCGCTGGCCGCTAGGGGCGCTTCCGTAGATTTACGCGTTGAATATGTAAATTAGGTAGATACGCCAATTCACGATGGTACTTGCGCCCGCTACGCCATTTAAGTTAGACTTACGTCCGGCGTAAAGTTACCCCTGCTATTATGAGGCGCAGCCAATGCAAAGTATGGACGTCGGCAAGCGTATCTTTTTACGTCGTTTACGTAAGTTGTACGTGAATGGTGATGGGCGTAGGTTACGTTCACGTCGACTAAGCATTGAGCCGGCGTAAATTACGGAGTAAATATTACGTGATACTGAGAATGCCCGCGCATGCGCCATTCGTTAAGCGCGTCATTTACGTGGGGTCACGATTCATTTCCATAAAACACGCCCACCTCTTCCACATTTGAATTAGGCGGGCTTACGCCGGCCCATTTACGCTACACCGCCGCAACTTACGGAGCAAGTGCTTTGTGAATATTGCACTTGCCCGTCTAAGTTGCAGAGGCGTATCGTAAATAGGATACGCTATGCCCGCACAAAGATACGCCAGGATACGTGAATCTGGCCCAATATTTGTTACTTTTTGCTATAATAAATATCCCAAAAAAAAATGTATAAAAAAAACGTTTTTTTCCCCCTCAGTTTAGGCCAATATGTATTCTACATATTTTTGTTTAAAAAAAAAAAATCGCAATAAGCGATTGGTTTGCGCAAAAGTTATAACGTCTACAAAATAGGGAATATATTTTTATTATTTATTTATTACTAGTGATGGCGGTGATCAGTGATTTTTAGCGGGACTGCGACATTTAGGCAGACAGATCGGACACTTTTGACACTTTTTTGGGGCCATTGACATTTATACAGCGATCAGAGCTAAAAATAGCCACTGGTTACTGTATAAATGTCACTGGCAGGGAAGGGGTTAACACTAGGGGCGATCAAGCGGTTAAGTGTTCCCTAGGTAGGTGTTTCTAACTGTGGGGGGGAGGGGACTGACTGAGAGTACAGAGAGATCGCTGTTCCTGATCACTAGGAACAGCAGATTTCTCTCTGCTCCACTGTCAGAATGGGGATCTGTTTGTTTACATATACAAATACCCATTCTGGCTCTCTGTGTTGCGCAACGGGCGCACCCCCTATACCTCTTTAAGCAGCACATGTACACCTACAGCGGTTTGCACAGCCATGCCAACCTGCTGCCATACGGCAGCTGATCTGCAAGAGTTTAATGGCATCCCAGTATTAGTCCATAGGGTTCAATATGGAGTTGCTTCACCCTTTGCAGCATAATAGCTTCAACGATTCAACTGTTCTGGGAAGGCTGTCCACAAAATTCAGGAGTGTGTCTATGGGAATGTTTGACCATCCAAAATGTAAAAAAAATGTGAAGTTTTGCCTATAGTTTTACTTTAACTATTTATTTATGCCTAGGACAGGGATATGCAATTAGTGGACCTCCAGCTATGCCTCATGGGACTTGTAGTTCTGCAACAGTTGAAGGTCTGCTAATTGCACATCCCTGGCCTAGGAGATCATGAAAAGCAGTTTTTCTCATCTGATCCTCTGCTCCCATAGGCTCCTTTGTTCTGCTAGCCTCCTCTCCCCTGCAACTCCTGTGGTCTAAGATCCTCTGACATCATCACAACTGACAGGGATGGACTGGCCATTGGGACTACAGGGAGTTTCCCGGTGGGCCGATGGCTCAGTGGGCCGGCTTCAGTGACAGCGGCCTGGGAGTTTCTCACTTCTGCCTAATCTTGTCCCAAACTGATTCTTTGCCCCGGGTGAAATAATGTCTAGCTTCCCCACTGGTACTGCCTATAAGAGTACCAGTACCAGCCGTTCTACTCTAATAAAGTAAAACGGCTAGTGGCTAGTGAAGGGGGAGAGGTGGCTTGGGTGGCCAGGGGGGTGCGGGAGTTGTCCGGCCGCTGTGGGAGAGACCTGTCAAAGTGGGCCAGTGTGGATGAAGTCCAGGGCCAAATTTTTGTCCCAGTCCAGCCCTGACAACTGATGCAGAGTTCACAGGCCTACATTGGATGTGAGGACACCAAGGGGCAACTGTCACAAAAATGCCCATTTGGCCATGTCATTCAGCGCCTGTGTACTTTATGGAACCGGTGCTAGTTAAATTAAGGGTAGATCAGAGTGAAGTTAAACTCTGATCCAGATTGTTAAGCGCAAAACAGGGTCTCTGTCTCAGCTTGGCTGTGCTGTAGGCTTATTCTGTTGTACTGGGGTGTTCTTCCAGCCCCGGTGCTGCAGGTGGCAGCAGTGGAGTCAAGGTTTGGGTGCTCTTTCCCAGCAGCCAATCAGGAGGGTTTGTCCTTGCTGTGCATGCTGGGGAGGGGTATTTATGAGGCAGACGCCATTGGTTCTGGGTCTTCCTCGTCCAGTGTGGCACCCACCTTTAGGGTGGCCACATCACGGCACCCCAGCGTTATGTCCTACCTGGCCGGGGCCTGCATCCTGGTTCCGGGAACCATGCTGGCCCGGAGCATCTGAACAGCGACGGGGACCCAGTGACTGACTGGGTTCCCACCTTTGAAGATCCCAAGCTGTACTGCTGTTCAGTGGGTAGTCATTCTGAGGAGCGCCATTGAGAGGCTGTCAATCCAAAAGGGCCTGGTCAAACAGCCTAACATTTTAATGTCATTTTTTGTCCCTACTGGGGAGCAGTGGCATAGCGTAGGGGGTGCTGTGGCCCCGGGCGCGACATTTAGGGGGGCACATTTTCACGCCAGTGGGTGAGACTACTGGCTGCCTCCTCCTAATTTTAGCTTCCTGTGTCCCCAGCACTCCGGCTGCCATGTTCAGTGTCCAACGCCCAGTAATTGGATGTATGGGAGTTATGTGAGGCGTAGGGCTGACCTGTCCGCGATCGCGGTTGCTCCTGAAGTCCCGCCTCCACACATGACCCCCTATACGCCCAATCACAGTGCGCCAGACACTGAACTTGGCGGCCAGAACGTGGGGGAGATAAGCAATAATGTGAGCTGCCGCCACCGCCGTCTTCTCCTCCTATCCGGCGGACCGGCAGGACAAGAAGGTAAGTGAGACTCCCTTGTGAGAGTCGTGTTACTAGCCCCGGGGGGGGGGTGAGAAAGAGAGGGGATACTGTAGGAAGGACAGTGTAGTGTAGTATGGTGGTCAGTGTAGTATGGTGGTCAGTGTGTAGTGGACAGTATAGTACAGTGGTCAGTGTAGTGTAGTGTGGTGGACTGTATAGTGGTCAGTGTAGTGTAGTGGACAGTAAAGTATAATGGACAGTACAGTGGTCAGTGTAGTGTAGTGTGGTGGACTGTATGGCGGTCAGTGTAGTATAGTGGACAGTAAAGTATAATGGACAGTATAGTGGTCAGTGTAGTGTAGTGGACATTTATTATCCCCAAAGCACTGTTCCCTTCAAATTTCACCCCCAAAAGCACTGCCCCCTTCATTTATTACACCCAAAGCACCGTTCCCTTCATATTTCACACCCCAAAGCACTGCCCCCTTCATTTATTACACCCAATGCAATTTTCCCTTCATATTTCACCCCCACAGCACTGCCCTCTTCATCTATGACCCACAAAGCACTGCCCCCTTCACATCCCCCCACAGTATTGCTCCCCCTTACATGACCCCCCCCCCCAACACACACAAAGCACTGCCCCCCCCCTGTACCCCCTGCTCTCCATCCCCAAGTAAAAAAAGGTTTAGGCTTTAGAACCACTTTCAGTGCAGACACAACAATTTGTAATAAATTGCTTCCAAACACCCTTCTTGGTAGCAGATTCCCTTTAATGTAATGTAGCGGTTAGAATATAATTAAAGTGGTTGTAAAAGCAGAAGGTTCTATGCATAGATAAAAAGCCTTCTGTGTGCAGCAGCCCCCCTAATACTTGCCTGAGCCCCCTCTAGATCCAGCAATGTCCACAAGTACCCTGGGTCGTCTCTCCCTCCTGAGTGGCTGAGACACAGCAGCGGCACCATCGACTTTGACAGCCAATCAGACAATGAGGAGAGAGAGGGGGCGGGGCCGAACTGCGGCTCCATGTCTGAATGGATGCACAGAGCTGTGATTCGGCTTGGGTGCCCCTATAGCAAGCTGCTGGCTGTGGGGCCACTGAACAGGAGGGAGGCGCCAGGAGCACAGGCGCTGGGACCCGAGAAAAGGAGGATTGGGCTGTTCTGTGCAAAACCAACTTCACAAAGCAGGTAAGTATAACATGTTTGTTATTTTTATAGAAAAAAAACCCACAAGACTTTATAATCACTTTAAAGGGGTTGTATGGATTGTTGTTTTTTAAATAACTAACATGTCATACTTTCCTCCACTGTGCAGCTCGTTTTGCACAGAGTGGCCCCTGATCCATGTCTTCTGGGGTCCCTCGGTGGCTGTCTTGGCTCCTCCCCGCTTCTGGTAACCCCCTTGGGAAGCGCTCTCCCAAGGGGGTTACCTTGCGGGCGCGCTCCCGAGTCCTGTATCTGGCGTCCATAGCCGCTTACTAAAGGACCCCCGGCTCTCGCGTCATTGGAGTTGATTGACAGCAGCGCGAGCCAATGGCTGCACTGCTATGAACAGTGGCGGTTCCTCCATAGAGGGCGCTGGAGCATCGCCCCCTCTGGCTCTCACCGCCACTGAGTCTAATAACATAGATTCATGCATTGCATGAATCTATGTTATTGTCACCGCTGCCCTGTTCTATTCAGATGGCCGGACATGAGGCGCCGACCATCTGAATAACGGCAGCTGGTTGGCTGTACGGAAGTGCCTATGCTTTCCGAGTACAGCCCTCAGGTCCCCGGAAGCTTATCCTCGTAACGCACGGGGTGTGCGTTCCTTGGATAAGACTGACAGGCGTCTCAGCCAATCAGGTTGGCCGGTTCCTGACTCCAGTAAAGGTAAGTGCCGGGCGGAGGGGGGAAAGGGGCACAGCGGCGACGAAGGGCACAGTGACATCAATGGGCACAGTGGGGACAATTGGCACAGCGGCATGAATGGGCACAGTGGCGACAATTAAAGGGCACAGTGATGACAATAGGCACAGTGGGGACAATGGGCACAGTGGGGACAATTGGCACAGCGGCATGAATGGGCACAGTGGCGACAATTAAAGGGCACAGTGACATCAATGGGCACAGTGGCAACAATTAAAGGGCACAGTGGTGACAATTGGCACAGTGGCGACAATTGATGGCACAGTGGCTGTGTTTGATGGCATGGCACAGTGGCTGCGTTTGATGGCATGGCACAGTGGTGACAATTGATGGCACAGTGGCTGCGTTTGATGGCATGGCACAGTGGCTGCGTTTAATGGCATGGCACATTGGTGCGAATTGATGGCACAGTGGCTGCGTTTGATGGCATGGCATAGTGACTGCATTTGATGGCATGGAACAGTGGTGCGAATTGATGGCACAGTGGCTGCCTTTGATGGCATGGCATAGTGACTGCATTTGATGGCATCGCACAGTGGTGACAATTGATGGCACAGTGGCTGCATTTGATGGGCACAGTGAGGCTGCAATTTTTTTTTCTGTTTGCGCCCCCCCAAAAATTTTGAGCACCAGCCGCCACTGGCTATCAATCTATCCAATGAAGCCGAGAAGAGCCAAGAAGCAAGTGTGTTCTCAACGCGGGACTTTCGAGGGCTCAGGTAAGTAAACAGGGGCTCGGTAAGCAGCGGATGTTTTTTCACCTTAATGTATAGGATGCATTAGGCTGAAAAAACATGAACCTTTACAACCCCTTCAAATATGATTTGTTGCATATATATTATATAGAAGCTCAGTCTGAAGCAGAAAATTGTTGGGAACAAATCTTGCCATTTATCTGGATGCAATCAAATCAGACAGTTTAAACAACAAGTTTCACACCTGACACTGGCAATTAGGTCATTTTTTATGAGCTGCGGTAATCTTACTTAGTCCATGGTCTTAGGTAAGGTGACCTGTTACAGACTGTGTTGAGCTGAGCAGAGGTCAAAGCCTGGGAGCTGAAATGTGATAATAGGTAAGCCGCGGACGGGGCGGAGGAGTAGACAGAGGCTGTTTGATGAAATTACTCTTCAACAAAAGACGCCCAGCAATTGTTTACCTGCCCTTGGATTAACCCAGGAACATTATGAAATGCAATATACCTGTCCGATCTAGCAACTTGCTGAATACATCTTAGTCAATTTCACATAATTAATGGGAACCTACAGTAAAAGTACAGAAAAATCTAGTATTTTAGATGTTTACTTGCAGTGTTTTTCCTTTTCCAATAAACATTTTTATTCACTTGTAATATGCTTCTGAACTTGCTAGCAAATTCAGCTACTCGAGAAAGTTAGTTACCTAGCACAATCCCTTCACTGTCTGTGTTGGCCCAGCTCCTCCACCTGTCCCTTCATCTCCCTGCATAACCATTTACAGTATGTAGTAGCCCACAGAGAAGCAAAGGGGAATACTATCGAGCATCACTCAAGTGACAGTTCTGAGCTCACTGGGGCTGCTGACCTCACATTCAGGCTCGGTTCACACTGATGTGATGCAGGAAATTGGTAAATGGAAAATGTAGCGCTAAAAATGTGAGTAACCGATATTCAAATAATCAAATGTTGCTATAAACATGAAGGTAGGTCACAAGTGTGAAAATATGACATATAAATATAACTCATATATGGAAGATTAAGGGAAATGTCCAAATGAATGAACCTTTTCATGTAGTGAACACATATAGGTGGATTCATAGAGAGTTACGCCGGCGTATCAGTAGATACGCCGTCGTAACTCTGAATCTACGCCGGCGTTAATTTAAGCGTATTCTGGAAACCAGATACGCTTAAATTAGGCTAAGATACGTGCGGCGTAAGTCTCCTACGCCGTCGTATCTTAAAGTGTAATTTTTAGGCTGGCCGCTAGGTGGCGCTTCCGTTGAGTTTGGCGTAGAATATGTAAATGACTAGATACGCCGATTCACGAACGTACGTGTGCTCGTCGCAGTAAAGATACGCCGTTTCCGTAAGAGATACGCCGCGTAAAGATAAAGCTGCCCCTAGGAGGCGTAGTCAATGTTAAGTATGGCCGTCGTTCCCGTGTCGAAATTTCAAAATTTTACGACGTTTGCGTAAGTCGTCCGTGACTGGGGCTGGACGTAATTTCCGTTCACGTCGAAACCAATACGTCCTTGCGGCGTACTTTGGAGCAATGCACACTGGGATATGTACACGGACGGCGCATGCGCTGTTCGTAAAAAACGTCAATCACGTCGGGTCACGAGTAATTAACATAAAACACGCCCCCCATCCTCTTTTGAATTAGGCGCGCTTACGCCGGCCGCATTTACGCTACGCCGCCGTAAGTTAGGAGGCAAGTACTTTGTGAATACAGTACTTGCCTCTCTAAATAAGGCGGCGTAGCGTAAATACGGTACGCTACGCCGCCTTAAAGATGCGGCGCTCTACATGAATCTAGCTAATAAAGTCCAGTATAAAATAGTTGTTG
This sequence comes from Rana temporaria, assembly GCF_905171775.1. NCBI lineage: Eukaryota > Metazoa > Chordata > Amphibia > Anura > Ranidae > Rana > Rana temporaria. The sequence goes on from NC_053492.1 coordinate 440,142,520, forward strand.
CTCAGAAGTGAAGCACAGTGATATAGTGAACATGTGGAAACATTGAGGTGTTGTATCTTCAATCAAAATAATGGGGTATGTACTCTTACCAGAGATGGTGGACTCGAATGTCAATGACAACGAGTCAATCGAGCAGAGAGAGCCAAGATGGGCAGTCTTCCACAGCGATCATGGGAACCCTGGCGTTTCCAAGAGCAGCTTCCAGGGGTCTTGTAGGTGACTGTAAGGTTAAGAAACCAAGTTGAAACAGCCGGATGGAAGGACCAAAAAAAAAAAACTCACCGACAAAGATGTAAAGAGAAAAAAAAAGGGCTTCACATGGTATAGATCAAAAAGGATAGGTTTTATTGAATAAAAACCGATTGGCATCCATAGTAATAAACATTTGTGATCGAAAAAGAAAAAAAGAGCAATATGGAGAGCAATAAGCCAAGCCCGACGCGTTTCATCTAAGTAGACTTCAACAGGGGCGTATGTTTAGCGCTACAGGGGCGTATGTTTAGCGCTACAGGGGCGTATGTTTAGCGCTACATTTTCCATTTACCTTGTTCACTAATCTTTGTCACATTTGTATGTAGCAGCTTTCCACATTTCACCATTCGGTTTGCGCAGTATTATTCACTTTTTACAGATGCAGGAAATACACAGGAATCGCTGTTTTCCGCATCACACCACATAGCAATCACACTGTGTTCATGCAATCTGCTGCAGATGTCGATTAAAAGTTGACACCACAAAAGCAGGTCGCAGAATGCATTGCAGTTGCTGGAATCAGATTGCATGGGTATGAACACCAGTGCGGTGAAAAAAAGTGCCTGCAGATGCGGTGCTATTTGAGACACACAAAATGAATAGGCTCAAATCGCAACCCACAGAATTGCATGTGATTTGCACAGGAATGCAGTGTTATTTCTGTGTGAATTACATGCGATGAGACACATCGCATCAGTGTGAACCCAGACTCAAGATGAGCCAGCACACAGAAGAGTTGATTTTGAAGCAGGATTTACTGAGATCCCATATCAGCAAAAAAAGTTCCGCTGTCCAAATAATGAGGTAACTCTTGGTGCTCAGGCCGCTTGGTCAACTCTCAGAGCAAGTCTTCAAAAACAGGGTAAGCACTGAAGAAATTCCAGTGGCTCTGGACCCGGGAAGCGATCTGCCCCTAACTTGTAACCAGAATGGTGTCTGGAAAGCTCTATAAGCAGAATCCAGTACCTGAAGGTCACTTTCAGGCTAGACCAGTGGTTTCAAAACTGCTTGCTTTTATCCAGCCCTAGGGCCACTATTTTAATCTTTTTGATACCAACAATGGGACATAATTCCTCCCACTGACACCAATAAAGGGGCAGAATTTCTCCCAATGACACCATAGATGGGGTACAATTCTTCCTAATGACACCAACAACTGGGCCCAATGACACAAATGATGAGGCATAATCAGTGTTGCCAACTGTCAGTATTTTTACTGGCAGCATGTTGCATGATGTCATGGTGCAATGGAGCCAAGCAGAGAGGCCAGAGCCTCGTGTGTGGGTCTGTGGTATGGGAGTAAGGCAGGCTGTGACCAGGACCATTAGTGCTGTTTAGAATGGAGTGGACTGGAGGGACTGCTTGGCTTGGAGAGACTGTTAGGCCTCGTACACACGACAGAGATTCTCGGCAGAATTTGCCGAGAAACTCGGTCAAAACCCGGATTCTGCCGAGAATCTCTGTCGTCTGTACAGTTTTGGCTCGATGGAGCCGCCGAGGAACTCGACGAGAAAATAGAGAACATGTTCTCTATTTTCTCGTTGTCCTCGTTCTTCTATGGGAGAAGCCGGCCCGCCGAGCTCCTCGGCGGCTTCATCCCAAAACTCGACGAGGAACTCGACGTGCCAAGCACGTCGAGTTCCTCTGTCGTGTGTACGGGGCCTTACTGCGACTCAGGAGGGGACTTGTTGTGTTAGTGAGGTCTCATCCTCATCTGTGCTGCTGCACACGGCTGTCATTGTCACTGTGAGAGTCAATTTCATGTGTGTGCCACCTATTCTAATTTCTTGCCCTCATGAGTCCTGTCCCTGAGCTACTTACTATATCACAAATAAAATAAGAAATGTTTTTTTGCCCTATTATCTACCTTAAATCATATTGCTAAGGAGGTTTGTTTGTAGCCTAAATACTCTAATTTGCACCTAAAACTGTAATTCTGTAACTTTTGGAAATGCCAGTAAAAACTTGACTGTGTCAGTAAATTTTGTGTGTTGTGTCTGTAAATTTCAATCTGGTAGGTTGGCAACACTGGGCATAATTCCTACCCCTGACACCAAAGATAGACCCTTTTCTACTCCCAATGGTCACAGTCTGCCCCCCCCCCCTATTAAGTCTGAAGGACAATTAACTGCCCCTTTGTTGAGAAAGATTGAAGACCCCTGGGCTAGACCCACAATGTCCAATCCAGTGGGGTCCAGCAGTCCAAAGCTAGGCTGAGAAAAGGCGGATGCATGTAATTGCCAAGTAGAGACCAGCTCAAGCAGCAGTGGCCAAAGAGTCTTGATTGAAAGACAAAAATGCTAGAAAAACATTGGTGAAACTTTTCCCAGAAAAAACAAAGAAAACACATCTATCTTCATAGGACACTAGCAAAAAAATCAAAGCATGGTAGTTGTAGGAGAAAATATCTTGGGCTGGCCCACAATTTGTTTGTTTGCCGGTGTCAAGTCATTCTGTAGGCGGCAGTATAACCTGTCACTTAACTAGATGCCGACCAGCCACCGCAGTTCTACGGCGGCAGGTCGGCTCTCCTGCGCGAAAGTATAACGACGTATAGTATAACGTCGGCTCTCAACGCGGCCACTAGGGGCCTGCTCGCTCCTGACTCCCGCGTGCGTGCCCGGCGGTCGCGATCACCGCCAGGCACCCGCGATTGCTCGTTACAGAGCGGGGACCGGGAGCTGTGGGGAGAAATTCTTGACCGTCTGTTAATACAATGTATGAACAGCGATCTGTCATTTCCCCTACTGAGTCCACCCCCCTACAGTTAGAACACACCCAGGGAACATACTTAACCCCTTCCCCGCCCCCTAGTGTTAACCCCTTCAATGCCAGTGGCATTTTTATAGTAATCAATGCATTTTTATAGCACTGATCACTATAAAAATGCCAATGGTCCCAAAAATGTGTCAAAAGTGTCCGAAGTGTCTGCCATATTGTCGCAGTACCGAAAAAAAAACGCTGATCGCCGCCATTACTAGTAAAAAAAAAAAATATTAATAAAAATGCCATAAAACTACCCCCTATTTTGTAAACGCTATAACTTTTGCGCAAACCAATCTATAAACGCTTATTGCAATTTTTTTTTTTACGAAAAATATGTAGAAGAATACGTATCGGCCTAAACTGAGGAAAATAAATGCTTTTTTATATATTTTTGGGGGATATTTATTATGGTAAAAAGTAAAAAATATTCATTTTTTTCAAAATTGTCGCTCTATTTTTGTTTATAGCACAAAAACTAAAAACCGCAGAGGTGATCAAATACCACCAAAAGAAAGCTCTATTTGTGGGAAAAAAAAGAACGCCAATTTTGTTTGGGAGCCACGTCGCACGACTGCGCAATTGTCAGTTAAAGCGATGCAGTGCCAAATCGCAAAAAGTGCTCTGGTCTTTGACCAGCAATATGGTCCAGGGGTTAAGTGGTTAATGTCTTCCTTTGTCCCTCAAAGGATGAAAATAAATAGCATACTCCCTTAAGAGATCCTATCTTTACTAATAAAGAAGTAACAGAGTTCCATGGCCTTCCAACGTCTCAAACTTCGCTCTCTTCTAAATGTAAACCTGTTTGCCATTTCTTTTCTTTTTCTCAGACAATGAATGAATTTTTCTCGCGTTGCAAAGGAGGTTATGATTTTGTATTCAGCAGAAAATACAATGTAACATGATTCATAATTCAGAAAATGGAGGAACAACTAACAACGGTATTGAAGGAGGGGAAAAAAAAAACTCTACTTGTAAAGAATGTTTACTTTGCATTTGAACATTTCTTTCATGGATGGGATAGTGGAAACCTGGCCTCCAGCTGCTTCTTTCTTTTGCCTTAGTTTTCCCTGCAATCAAATTCAATTAAACAATCCGTATACCCTTCTCGATGGATGACAATAAAGCCAATTACGCTGCAATCACACAGTCTTTTTGCACTTTCCCTGTTCCTTGCCTATTGTGCTGGGTATTTTTATTCCATGTTGGAGACTTTAACCTACACCTTCTCTTAGTATTACAAGAGCCGCGCACTGCTTGGCAACCAATCACTAACCCACGGCGGACCATGCAAAGGGTGATTCAAAACACTATTTAGCACCAGCCAGCTCTGGAATTAAATGGAGCTCACTGCTGGCCATTGTGTGACTCTGTGGGTTGCAGCAGTTTAATGGCAGGAGATGTGAAGGAAACGAGACCCTAGAATCTAAGGCTGAATGTGATATCCACAAGCAGGGTGATGTATGGGTGGAGAAGGAAAAGCTGCTGCTTGTCAGATCAGTCATTTTATCTTAACGACTTTAGTCAGAGCACAGAGACACTTAAAGGAAACCTGTTATGACCACATCTGCATTTGCTTGGCTCGCCTTCCTAAAACGCTCGTTGCCTGGCTGTCAGTGCTTCTGGTTGTTATGACTTTCTTTATCGGCATACTTTTTTTGGGGTCAGCCACATAAGCAGACAGCTAGTATTTTCAAAAGGAGGTCAGCAATGGCTGCCAGCATTTCTCTCATGGCATGTTCACTTTAAAGGGTCACTAAAGGAAAACATTTTTTTTGCTGAAATGACTGTTTACAGGGTATAGAGACATAAAAGTTAAGTGATTCCTTTTAAAAATGATTACAAATAGATACAAATCAATCCTATAATGTGCCTACAGGTTAGTTTCACTTTTAAACCGGTTTCATGTTCCTGTGAACTAGAGAGACACACAGAACAAAAACAAACAAATCCAGGGCAGGGTTTTGTTTTTAAAATGAATCCGATTGGTTCTGTTAAGTTTTAGACACACAGTAATGACAGTTTAGACCAGTGTTTCTCAACTCCAGTCCTCAAGGCGCACCAACAGGTCATGTTTTCAGGATTTCCCTCAGTTGAAACGGCTGTGGTAGTTACTAAGGCAGTGAAACTGATGAAATCACCTGTGCAAAATAATGGAAAGCCTGAAAACATGACCTGTTGGGGCGCCTTGAGGACTGGAGTTGAGAAACACTGGCTTAGACCACCGTGAAAAGCTCCCAGTACCATGGTTATAAGGAGCCAGACAACCAGGAAGTGTGGAGATCACAGCAGAATTACAGCAACTTCAAAGCAAAAACGAACAATAAGGACATGAAACCAGTACTGCAGTAAGGTAAAGGAAGCTATTTAGCTAAAAAAAAATTCCTTTAGTGATCCTTTAAGGTCATTTCTTTGGATCTCATTGATGCTGTGCAGATCTTATTGCTTTACCACTGATTTTCACAAATCTGTCTATTCATGTGACCTTTTTATGCACTATTTTTACACATGTTTGAAAGGAGCAGGGCCCTCTGATTCCTACTGTATTAACCACTTGCTTACTGGGCATTTAATCCCCCCTCTTGCCCAGACCAATTTTCAGCTTTTAGCGCTGATGCACTTTGAATGACAATTGAGCGGTCATACAACACTGTACCCAAATTAAATCATATTTTCCACACAAATAAAGCTTTCTTTTGGTGTTATTTAATCACCACTGGGTTTTATTTATTTTTTGTTAAAAAAAAAAAGACTGAAAATGTGTAAAAAATATCAACGTTTTTCATAGTTCGCTAACAGGTAATTTTTCTCCTTCACCGATGTGTGCTGATTAGGCTGCACTGATGGGTGACACTGATGAGCACTGTTGGGACTTCGCTGATAATCAGTGCCGATGTCCCTTTTACACAAGCCGGTTATCGGCTCTCTTCTCTTCTCTTCATGCTGACAGCTGATAACCGGCCTCTGTTTAACACTGTGATCAGCTGTGATTGTCCCTCAGATGATGTAGTGGATGACGAAACATGTCAGTGCGTGGCCAAACGACAACCAATAGTGATGTCAGCATGCCGTTCGGGGACACCACTACTGCCATTGTCAGAAAGCTGAGTGTGGTAGGAGACACCGCCAGGTTCATCCCCATATGGTTCACTTCTGATTGCATTAACAATATGCTTGTGTGAAATGTATTTTATGTAAATGCTAAGGACAGGACCAGAGACAGCCGCCAGGGGACGGCTGTTTAAAAATAATGAAATCAAAATGAATAAAAGGGGCAGGCCAGGGACAGTCAAGCAGAGATGGAAAGGGGCTAGATGATGCTGCATGTCCTCCTACCAGGAGAAGCAACTGTAAAAAGCTCTCAGTGGGCAGTGAAGTCAACGTAATTCATTTTATTTGACACTTCGCTGCATTCTTAATGTGTTACAAAACCCAGTAATATGAAAATACTAATTGTCTCTCCTCAGCATCTCCAACAGCGGTTCATCTCTCCACGTCTTGGAGACGCTAAGAAGAGACACTCATTCACCTAAGAGAATCAGCCGTGAGCTGTGCTTCCCCCAGGTTATGCCAGATAACTACTTTATTGAAAACCCATACAGCCATATTGTCCCATTTGGTGTGAATCTGTAAACACTACAGCAAGGCAAACGTCACCTCTCTCTAAAGATTCCCATTCAGTTTTAGCACCGTTTGCTTGAGACCTTGCAATAGTATATATACAATCTCTGTTTTGCACACTGGGTGTCCTGCCCTGATCTCTCCAGTGGGACTGGGTGAAGCATCTCCACGGGCGACCCAAGGGTCAACATTCCTCCTGGACCAACACTTTACCAATACAGTCTTAAGTCCCTGACGAAGCAGGAGTTCCTGCAAAACGCGTAGGCCACATTTCTTGACATCTCCAGGACCTGCACATTCTGAATTCAAGCAACAGTAATAGACTTTTAAAGTCCCATTCCACCCCATTTTTCGAATTTTAGCTTTTGGGGATGGTGCCTCTGTGGCAGTGTAATTATTTCACGTCTACCCCCTACACGTGAATAACCATTGATTATCTTGTTACATTGGCATCTGAAAGTGGGTGGGATATATGAGTTCAAATTGCTGAAAAAGTGAATGTTCTGATAGAAAGGTGTCAGAACACACAGAGCATTGTGTATGGGGCTGCGTAGCCACAGACTAGTCAGGATTTCCATGCTGAACCGTGTCCAGAGCCTCTGAGCATCAGAACTAGACCATGGAGCAATGGAAGAAGATGGTCTGGTCCAATAAATTTAAGAATGGTTTGAGGAACATGAGTTTGAGGTCTTAACTTGGCCTCCAAATTCTAAAGGTATGGGATGTGCTTGAAAGAAAGAAAAAAAAGTCTGATCCATGGAGGCCACACCTCGCAACATACAGGATCTGCTATGTATGGCTTGGTGCCAGGTACCACAATATAACTTTAGGGGTCTAGTCGAGTACATGCCTCAATGGGTTATGGCAGCCATATAGAGTAACTAGATGGTACATTAAATCTGCTTACAGTTCAGCTTTACATACACTTTAATAAGATAATGTAAACAGATTTATTATCACACTATACATTTACCTCATTTAAAACTGTAAACCATTACTAACCACTTGCCGACCGCCTCCTGTAGATATACGTCGGCAGAGGAGCACGTCTGCGCAAAGCAACGTACCTGTACAATGCTTTGAATTTCCCGCTGTGCGCTCTGTGACCATGCAAGCAGACTCTATGTCCGTCTGTGTCCCGTGATCGTGTCAGGGAGCTGCATGACACGATTTCCCTGTTCTGCCTTGTGACAGGACACTGATCTACTGCTCCTTGTCATTGGGAGCAGTGATCACCGTCGTGTCACTTGTAGGCCAGCCCCCCCCCCTAGTTAGAATCACTCCCTAGGACGCACATTCCCTTCTTCGCCCCCTAGTAGTTAACCCCTCCCCTGCCAGTGCCTTTTAATAGCACTGATCGCTGTATAAATGACAATGGTCCCAAAATAGCGTCCGATGTGTCCGCCATAATGTCGCAGTCACTATAAAAATCGCCGATTGCCACCATTACTAGTAAAAAAAAAAGAAAATTAATAATAAAAATGCCACAAAACTATCCCCTATTTTGTAGATGCTATAACTTTTGCGCAAAACCGTCAATATACACTTATTGTGATTTTCTTTTACTTTTAATATGTAAAGAACACATATCAGCCTAAAAGGAGAAACAAATTGTTTTTTTTTTATATATTTTAGGGGGATATTTATTATAGCAAAAAGTAGAAAATACTACTTTTAAAAAAAAAAAAAATAAGCTATTCTTTGTTTATAGCGCAAAAAATAAAAACCGCAGAGGTGATCAAATACCACCAAAAGAAAGCTCTATTTGTAGGGAAAAAAAGGACGTCAATTTTGTTTGGGTACAACATCGTAACAACCGCGCAATTGTCAGTTAAAGCAAAGCAGTGTTGTATCACAAAAAGTGCTCTGGTCAGGAAGGGGGTAAATTCTTCCGGCGCTGAAGTGGCTAATATACAGTACTATACATGTCTCCGATATTATATTGTTTTTTTATACTCAAGCTGAAAAATAAGCAGCACTTGAAATCCCAGTCTGCCACCTAGTGGACAATTCTTAATGGCAAAGTACACAGAATGACAAATCTCAGGGGATCTCCAGTGTACCTCTCATTAAAATGTATTATTCCTTACCTAAAATATCCTGACTCACAAACAGTACACTATGAGGTATATTTATCAACAAATGAAATAAAAAATAGGATTTTTTGTACTCACCGTAAAATCCTTTTCTCTGAAGTCCATGGACGGACACAGCTCCTTAAATCTTGACAAGTGGGTTATGTTCCCTGTTTACAGGAGAGGACTAGGCAGAAACATGTTAAATAGTTAAATACATGTTACATTAACAGAGTTGAACAGCCCCGCCCAGGGGGCGGTCCCTCCAGACATAACCCTCCTCACTGCAGCTTGCAGCCTCAGTTCATAACAAGCAGTACAAACCTAAAAAGGAGGGGTGGGAGCTGTGTCCGTCCATGGACTTCAGAGAAAAGGATTTTACGGTGAGTACAAAAAATCCTATTTTCTCTTATCGTCCATGGACGGACACAGCTCCTTAAATCTTGACAAGTGGGACGTCCCCAAGCAGTGTCAAAAAACGAGGGGTGGGAAATATATCAGTAAAAACAATTTTAACTTCACCCCAAAACAAGCAGAGCTCCTCAACGGAGGAGGTGCAACTTTAAACAGCCGCCGGCAAAAACTAGCGGCTGAAAAAAACATCATAAGATGCACTCACAGCAACCATGTAAATTCTGGAAAAAGCGTGAACGGACGAGCAAATCGCCGCCTCGCACACCTGTGAGACCGACGCATGATGTCGGAAAAAAAAAAAAAAAACCCAGGAAGCACCAATTGCCCTGGTCGAAAGTGCCGTGACCGGAAAGGGGGGCCCGCCCTTAGGAGCATAGGCCTGTATGACGGCCTGCCCGATCCACCGAGAAATGGTGGTCGACGAGACCGCCAGGCCCTTTTGTGGACCAGACACCGACACAAAAGAGAGTCAGAAGCTCCGAAATGGAGCCGTAGTAGGCTGGTATACCCGCAAAGCGCGTACCACGCCTAAAGTATGAAAGGCCGAAACCTCCTTCGGAAGAAGGGAAGGTCGCGGGCGCACCATCACCTAATCCTTATGGGGGATCAAGCATGGCGGCTTGCAAGACAAGACCGCCAACTCAGAAACCCCTCTAACAGAGGTAAAGGCCACTAAAGGGGCCACCTTCTGAGATAGTGTCAAGAGAAAATCTCTCTGATGTTTCCAAAAGGAAGGTTCCTGAAGAACCGAGAGCACCAGAGTCAAAACTCATGGGGGAAGAGATGGGCCAAGAGGGGAAAGTATATGACAAACCCCTTGCACACAAAAAAAGGGGACCCACCAGGGAACGGGCCGCAAAAAGGCCACTAAAAGAACACAGCCAAGGCTGAAATCTGCCCCCAAACGGTGCTTTAAGCAATTTTTAGATCCAATCCAAGCTTTAAAAACAGCAGGACCCTGGACATTGAAAGTACGCCCGTGGACGTCACTCCATCCCTTCGCACCAAGAGAGGTGCGACGGTAGATCCTCCGGAAGAAGACTACGGTGCCCTGTTGAGATGACCGAGTCAGACAGACCCTGGTCACCTAAAGTCTGGCTTCCAATAACCATGTTAAGCAAGTCAGTGACTGTACAACAGGAGGAAGTATGGGACCTTGAGACAGGAACCTCCTGCCCTGGCAATCGCCAGGGTGCCTCCGCTACCAGGCGCCCGATATCAGCGTACCAAGGACGCCGAGATTAATCTGGAGCGATTAGAATCATCGGGATCTCCTCAGCATCCACTCTGTGGAGCGGCCGAGGAAGCAACTACCATGGAGGAATGGCAAAAAATCACCGATACAGACAACACAGGGCCACCAGCGCAACTGACGCGTCTGTACAAGATCACTAGACCTGGCCACTAACTGACACCCTTGCGGCGGAGACAAGCTGCCAGGAGATCCATGCCATGTGAGGCTCACCTCCTGCAAGGGAGCCGAAACACCCCAAGCACAAAGACCAGTCGCCCTGGTCCAGCATCTGGCGACTCCAGTAGTCTGCCTGCCGGCATACCTGATGGTAGACTGAAGCCACGGCCGTGGCGTTGTCCGGCTGAAACCAGATTGGTCGACCACAAGGAGAAGCATAGCCTGATCGCCTAAAATAGTAGGACAATGAACAGTAGACAGCACCTGGTATTCCCAGGCGGTCTTCCACCAGGCACTAGCCAGGCCCGACCCTGGGTAGCTACCGAGACCAGACACATTCAAGGAGGTGTGGTCATAGGTCCACGCAAGTCCAGCGACTCAGGGCCGACTGGACCCCCCAGTTTTGTGAACCTCCAGGTTCACAACCCGTGAGCTGGCATTCGTCGTAAACACCGACCACTGGAAGGAAGGAACAACTTCCCGGACCGAAGAGTCGGGAATCTCTGTCACCAACTCAGAGAGACTCTGACTAGGTGGCGCACAGGAATCTAATGATTTCAGAGACAAGAGATTTTTACCACCTGGACAGTAGTTCCACTGGAAAACCAGGGTGTGGAACTGGGCATACAGTACCACCTTGAAGGAGGCTACCCACAGACCCTGAACCAGCAGGCGCCCGGAGAGAAGACCGATTGCGTGATGCCAATACCTTCTCCGCAGACTGAAGAGTCTGCAATTTCTCCAGGGGAAGAAGGACCTTTGCCACTGAGGAGTCTGGATCAACACTAGATACTCCTACGCTGAGTCGGAACCTAGCATGCCCATAATTTGAACCCTGGGTCGCACACATGTAGGGCAGGCTTGCTGCCACTGAGCTACACTTTCTGGCCTAAACGTTTAACATCCACCCGAATCTTCGGAGGGTCTGAATGGGAATAACCCATCCACTAGGTCGGAGACAGAAGCTGCTCTCAGAAGAAAGTCGTCAAAGTAGCCAATGAGGCAAAGCCTCGCTGTCCCAACAAAATTCAAATAAGTGCGAGCTCCTAGCTGAAAACCCATGGTGCTGACGCCAGATCAAAAGGGAGGGCCACAGGCTGACAGAGACCCTTCTCTCATCACGAAGCACAGAAAAAAACACTGTGACATGTGCAAAACGGGACATGCATGTATGCGTCCCTGATGTCCGAGGACGTCAGGACATCCCCCGGATGAAGCGCAGCTACCACCGAACAAATGGATTCCATGCGGAACTACCCGACGTTCACAAAGGTATTTAGGGCCTGAGGCCCATAGAAAACCCCAAAACTCTCGTCCTGCAGGAAAGGTAAAATTACCTTGCAGCTTAGCAAATCCCACACTGCCCAAGGCAGACCGACGTGCCGGGAGGGGAAGACACAAGGACAGAACTTTGTTCTGTGGATAGGAGGAAACCCTATCTAGTACTCCGAAGAGACCACCTCGCAGACCCACTAGTCGGAGAGCAGGGAGGTTTCACTGAATTGTGAACCTGCAAGCCGCCCCTCCCACCTAGAGACAGGGAGGGAAGGCTATATACATTGGCAGGATTTGGGTGCCGGCGTGATCGGCTTATGCACCCAGGGACAGATTAGTCCCCCAGCTGGGCCTTTGATGGCCTGGGAGGGTTGCCCCTAAATAATACACACACATGGTGTGTATGTATATTATGTAGGTGTATGCACACATGTCTTTGGAGGAAACCGGAGTACCCGGAGGAAACCCACACAGACACAGGGAGCGACAATGCAAGCTCCAGGCAGATTGGCGTCAGTGTGCAGATTCGAACCAATGACTCTTTTGCTGCCAAGTAATGGAGTTAAGCACTACACCACCGTGTGCATAAAACCATTCTGAAACAGACGCCCTGGATAACAAGGGCGCAGCATTCAATGAAGCATCACAGACCTATATGAGATGAGGCCCTGGACCAGCTGGCCCGCTAGGCTAATAACCTCAGGAGAGAGTCGGTGCTCCTCCACTGTCTGGTGCAAAATGCTCACTCTGTGAGTTGTATACAGCACTAGGGGTCAGGACTACTCCAAGATGGCCGCCGAGCGTTCAGAACGCGGCCACAGGAAAAAGGCCAGCACAATGTAAGCTGCGCCATAGCGTGGCTACGACAAAATGGGCGCCAATGGGAGTTTTCAATGTAATTGAAAAATCTCCCAAAAAATAGCGCCAGCGACCACTGAGACCCCAGTGTAGTGGCCACAATAGGCCGCAAGCCAGACCCCAGCATGGTAAACATGGAACGGGTCAGTACTTCGGATCTTCTATCAGTCAGATCCAGACAAGTAGGGGTTCCCGCCCGGCGGTGAGGGACTACAAAAGCCCTCAGTGGCTTTTCTCATTCCGCATCTCAGAAATTATCAAAGAAGGGCACAGAAGGAAAAAACCTACACAGCGGTCTGATTTGTGTGATCCAAAAAAGACCGAGCCCTCAGCGGAAACCCAGCTGCACTATGCAGCTTAGGAGAGTTCCTTTGCAGCAGTAAAAAGCGCACCCATAAATGCCTTATTCTGCCTTTTTTTTTTTTTTTTAACTAGGTACCTAGTCCATGGCTCCATAACAGAGCATTCCCCAGGGGATAACGGGGGAAGGGGGCACTCTTTTACCGCCCGCCCGCAGTCCACCCCCACCCTGGCACAAACTGTGTCCAGGACTAACAATAAAAACTCTGTGGGAATCACAGGTGCCAACACCTGCTGCCACCACCAGCATGTGGGGAAGGACCCAGATACTGACTCCAATATTTACATATAGTGTGTATTATAATATGCACACCTGTCCATACAAATAGACAAAAGCTCCTAGAGCCCTATTCAGGGCCTCTCACCCACTTGCTGCGCTGACCAGGTGTAACCAGGGGACTCCCTCAGGAGGAGACTGCCCAGCGCTGCCTGTGAGGAAAAGAACCGTGAGGTAACTTTTGCAGGGACCTGTGTTTAAACAGGAAAAGCCTCATAGGGCTGTTTTATTTAAGGATAAGACACAGATACAGCATAAAAAGCAAAACCGTTACAGGTGTCACCAATCAGTCAGCGTCTGCTGAAGTATAATCATAAACATCTGTGCTCATCACAGGGCTTTTTACCTCACAGGAAAGCCCAATACAAAAAAGAAAAAACACAGGCCAGATAACAGTCCCCTCAGGAAGGCCCCCTCCCCCCTGACAGCGGCAATGTTAGCAATGCAGCAAGGGAAAGGAGCAGGGAAGTAAGGGGAAGGGACCCCCGAACCCCAGGAATGCCCAGCTGTACCAACCCACCGAAGCAGGAGGGACTGTACTTACCCGTCCGAGCGAGGACTCGCTGACGCATTCCTGACAGACCTACAACCGCAATGGAGGTAGCTGTCGGCCCGGTCCACTGTGAGTGAGACAACACCACAGCCCAGTCATATGTGGACCTCGGAGCAAAGCTCACCGGCCACCTCAGGAGTCATGAGGTATGGCGTGGCAGACCAAGCCTCTTTGCAAAGGTGTGCCCACGCTTGCTGGTCGGACTGAGTAGACTACAAGGATCTATAATATCCAGCCTGTCTCTCAGCCAACAGTTGAAAGAAGATTCTTCAAGAAAAAGTAAAGTAAAATAAAATAAAATTTCTCCTCAGGGCGCTGGGCCCAAAGGGAGCCATACGTCCTTCTCCTTTGCTAGGCAGAACGAAACTGAGGCTGCAAGCTGCAGTGAGGAGGGTTATGTCTGGAGGGACCGCCCCCTGGGCGGGGCTGTTCAACTCTGTTAATGTAACATGTATTTAACTATTTAACATGTTTCTGCCTAGTCCTCTCCTGTAAACAGGGAACATAACCCACTTGTCAAGATTTAAGGAGCTGTGTCCGTCCATGGACGATAAGAGAAATGTCATTTTCATTAGCATCACTTCAGGCAATTTATCAAGGTGTGAGTACTTTAGGATAGATCTTGCTAATGCCGCCAATTTATTATTCAGATTGCTGCCCATTGTAACACAGATAGAAAAAGGTATATTGGCTGAACATTAAAAATCTTGCCATTCTGTAATGCCAAAGCCCAACCTTTGTTTTATTAATACAGCACCACAATTCATTAATAACAAATATATCATTTGGTTTTGTCAGCATGTATCTCAGGGGTGACCAACCTTTTGAAGCGCGAGGGCCACTTAAGCGACTTGGTAACTGGTGGCGGGCCACAATCAGCGGAGCGGGCGAATGGCAGGTCCATGTCCGCTCTGCATATGCAGAGTGGACACGGGCACAGACGGATCAGATTGGAGGTAGGACACAAGTCGGTTTACGTCTGCCACTTGGAGGTGAATGGAGGGTCCAACTGAGTTGGACTGGCCGTGTGAAAGGGGCCCATGGCTGCTTTCATACTAATGCGCTGTGGTTTACCCGCACCGTGGGGGCAACGCAGTGTACCTTTTGGCTTTTCTGCACTTTGCAATAGACTTTGCAGGTTTGGTGCATTTTCTGAAGGCTCAAACTTGCAGGTAATAACAGAAGTCTATGGCTCAGTGCAGATAACCCTCAGGTGCGCTGCTCTGCATCTGCAGATTAGTTTGAAAGAAGCCCAGTAACCACTACAGAACAGATATGCCCATATATACACAGATTTTAGTAATAAACTGACCTTTAATAACAGTACTCTATTCCATCCCAGAGTAGGAGGTCGCGGGCCACATCAGAGGGCTCCACGGGCCACATGTGGCCCCCGGGCCACTGGTTGGGCACCCCTGATGTATCTGATGACTCCATGTAAAGTATGAGTCTGCATTCACACGTTCCCGCTCACCATTTTGGTTGAGTGCTTTGCATGTCACACATAAGGGCCGAAACAACTAATTGATTAATCGACAACTAATCGATTATGAAATTAATCGATTACAATTTTCATAATCGATTAATCGGCCAGTAACATAATGGGGTTAAAAAAAAAACTAAAATTAGCCCTTTATAGTACAAAAAAGCAAATCGCTACTGTAAATATTACTTTCACTGTCCCACAGTAAAACATGAACCCCTTACTACAGTAGCGATTATTTGCTCTTTTTGTACTTATTTTTGTTTTTTTAGCCCCATTATGTTACTAAACATCTCAGGCCGGGGGTTTACACCTCTGTTTTTTGCAGAAACACACTACAGTTCATTTACATGTTTTTCTATAGGACACGTTCACATCCATGATTTTTTTTCAGCTGCTGTGTATTTGGAAAGGGGCGGGGACTTTTTAATGCGAAACGGTGCTATTTTGTTTTTTTTTGGTTCAATATACTTCAATGGAGAAGCTGCAGAAAAAGCATGTAATGTGTTTTTGCAGCAATTTTGTGTTTTTTAACCACTTTTCCACGGGAGGACGTCATATGACTTCCTCGACTTTGTGCGGTGATATCTGAATGATGCCTGCAGCTACAGGCATCCTTCAGATATCGCCGTCTTCAGCCGCCGATTCTGTGCACAATCAAAGCGGCGCTTGATCGTTTTAGCGGGAGGGGACGTGTGTCCCCCTGCCGACATCCGGTGCTTCTCTGGGCTCTCCCGTGCCATCGGGGGCCCGGAGAGCGAATCGGTCGGCGCTGCCTGGAAACCATAGAGATGACTGGTGACCAGATGGTCAACAGTCATCTCTATGACCGTCGGAAGGCCCGGGCGCGACGTTATGATGTCACACCCGGTACCCGGAAGTAAACAAAGCCGCAATCACGGCTGTCGGCATGTGATCAGCAATTTTTTTTCACCGATTTCATGCTTGTAAGCCTGGAGGAGAGATGTGGGGTCTTATTGACCCCGCATCTCTCCATAAAGAGGACATGTCACAGTGATTCCTATGACAAGGGATGTTTACATTCCTTGTAATAGGAATAAAAGTGATAAAAAAAAAAAAAATAATGTAAAAAAAATAATAAAAAGAAGTGTAAAAATAAAAAAAATTAAGTAAAATAAAAAACGTTTTTTTTTCAAAAATGCCCCTGTCCCCGTTATCTCGCACGCAGAAGCGAACACGCATGCAAGTCCCGCCCACATATGTAAACGCTGTTCAAACCCCACATGTGAGGCATCGTCGCGTGCGTTAGAGTGTGTGCAACAATTCTAGCACTAGACCTCCTCTGTAACTCGAAAATAGTAACCTGTAAAAAATGTTAAAGCGTCACCTGTGGAGATTTTTAAGTACCGAAGTTTGGCGCCATTCCATGAGTGTGCGCAATTTTAAAGCGTTACATGTTTGGTATCTATTTACTCGGCGTAATATCATCTTTCACATTATACAAAAAATTGGGCTAACTTTACTGTTGTTATTTTTTAATTCATGAACCGTTTTTTTCGCCAAAAAAGGCGTTTGAAAAATTATTGCGCAAATACCGTGCGAGAAAAAAAAAGTTGCAATGACTGCCATTTTATTCCCTAGGGTGTCTGCTAAAAAAAAAAAAATATATAATGTTTGGGGGTTCCGATTAATTATCTAGCAAAAAAATTGAGATTTTTACATGAAGGAGAGAAGTGCCAAAATAGGTCCGGTGGACAAGTGGTTAATCTGCCCAACAAACTTTTTTTAAAGGCTATTATCCGATTAATCGAAACAATAAATCGAGCAACTAATCGATTATGAAAATAATCGTTAGTTGAAGCTCTAGCATACATATTCACTGCATGGGCTGCCCTATGCCCGTTTTTGGGCGACAAGCTTCGCACCATTTTTAACCACTTGCCTTCCAGAAGTTTTACCCCGATACGGCACTGCGTTACTTTAACTGACAACTGTGCAGTCGTGCGACTCTGTACCCAAATAAAATATCTGTAATCCCCCCCCCCCCCCCACAAATAGAGCTTCATTTTGGTAGTGTTTGATCACCTCTGCAATTTTTCTGAAACATTGATTGGTTTGTGCAAAAGTTAGGGCGCCTACAACAGTTTCTCAAACATTGTGCCGTGGGAAAATTGCAGGTGTGCCATTGGAAGCATCAGGAGGGGGGAGGGGCGGAATCTGACACGGGTCTCAGAGTGCTTGGTTTTACATTATTAGCCCCGAGTCCAGGGGGCGGCAGGCAGATCCTTTACTGCAGCACAGTTACCAACCATCAGTAAATTTACAAACAGTTTGTAAAATCCATAATTTTTGCATCTGTCCATAAATGTCCATTTCAGACATACAGGCTACATGTCCATAATGGACATTTATGGACAGATGCAAAAATTACGGATTTTACAAACTGTTTGTAAATTTACTGAAAGTTGGCAACCCTGCACTGCAGTCGCTGCTAGGATAGTCTGCCGTCTAGCAATCAGTGATGTCACAAGGAGAGAGCGAGGCCCCAGCATTCGGAGTACAGAGGATTTAAATTCCTCCTCCGCCGCTCCACGCCTAGTCCAAGGGAGGGGGCGAGCACGACACTCCACACCAGGGAGAAAGCCTTGCATTACTGTGTGGAGTTACAGACAGAAGAACAGGAAGTGAGGATTTCTCAGAAGAAAGAAGGACATTTAAAAGAAAAATGGAAGGATGAGGTAAGTGAAGGAGGACTGCACTAAGGTAAAGGAAGTTATTTAGGGGGAAAAAATTGTACCTTTACAACCCCTTTAAGCTTGCCTTACATGGTAAAACAAGTAGGGATGCACCAATACATCGACCGCCGAAAATAGGTTTATCTGGGTTTTACCAAAATAAAAAATATGCCAATAATGGCATGCTGTGTCCCATTAACTTCAATGCAAAATCGCAGCCCATAGAATCAGTTTGTTTTCGGCCAAGTGCATCCTGAATTTTCGGTTTCAGTTTCGGGACCAAAATGTTCATTTCGGTGCACCACTAAAAACTAGTTCTATTGGCAATAAAAAATTCCTCTTCAAAAGAGCATCTTGTTTTTTTTTTTATTAAAACCAAAATTCTTATTTTAGAGGTTACATAAACACACTGGGGTTGATTTACTAAAACTAGAGTGCAAAATTTGGTGCAGCTCTGCATAGAAACCAATCGGCTTACAGGTTTTATTGTCAAAGCTTAACTGCTTCAGCCCGGACCATTTTTGGTGGTCAATGACCGGGCCACTTTTTGCGATTCGGAACTGCGTCGCTTTAACTGACAATTGCGCGGCCGTGCGACGTGGCTCCCAAACAAAATTGACGTCCTTTTCTTCCCACAATTAGAGCTTTCTTTTGGCGGTATTTGATCGCCTCTTTGCGATTTTTAGTTTTTGCGCTATGAACAAAAAAAGCGTACATTTTGAAAAAAAATTGCAATATTTTTTGCTATAATAAATATCCCCAAAAAACTTTTATTTTCCACAGTTTAGGCCGATACGTATTCTTCTACATATTTTTGGTAAAAAAAAAAAAACGCAATAAGCGTTTGATTGGTTTGCACAAAAGTTATAGCTTCTACAAAATAGGGGACTGTTTTATGGCATTTTTATTAATATATATATTTTTTTACTAGTAATGGTGGCAATTTTTATCGTTACTGCGACATTATGGTGAACACATCGGACACTTTTGACACCATTTTGGGACCATTGTCATTTTCACAGCGATTAGTGCTATAAAAATGCACCGATTACTGTAAAAATGACACTGGCAGTGAAGGGGTTAACCACTAGGAGGCACTACAGGGGTTAAGTGTTCCCAGGGAGTGATTCTTACCGTTAGGGGGCGCGGCTAGACGCGACACGTCACTGATGACCGTTCCCGATCACAGAGAACGGTCATCAGTGACAGTGTCACTAGGCAGAATAGGGGAATGCCTTGTTTACAAAGGCATTACCCTGTTCTGCCCTTGCCGACCGCAATCGCGGGCCTCCCGGGAACATCGGGGACCCGTAGCCGCACTTGCGAGGCACGCGACGGGCACGCGCCCGCTGGGCGGCAGATTTAAAAGGGACGTACCTGTACACCAATCTGCCTGCCCGTGCCATTCTGTCGACATACATTGTCATGCGGCGGTCGGCAAGGGGTTAAATGAACAAGCCGAAGTTAGAAGCGGATTGGCTACCATGCACAGCTGCACCAGATTTTGCACACCAGTTTTAGTAAATCAACCCCTGTATATATATATTTCTAGTCGCGGTGTTATTTTCAGCAGCTATTCGGACAAAGAAACCCCATTCATGTAATACAATAAACACTGCAGTCCATGAAGTACAAAGTGCAATAAGAATGGAGCTGAAAAGAATTTGGGAATGTTGCCGTCTGTAACCAATAGTCATTTTTTTGTAGAATGAAGCCGAGTTCTGCCTGAAAGACTCTCTCTCTCTCTCTCTCTCTCTCTCTCTATATTCAGTTGTTTTCCCCGGTAACAAACAGATGGACGTTCTTCTTTGACTGCAACATCTGCGCTGCTCTCTCTGCTCCCACCACGGCAGCCAGTTTCTGAGCATCGTACTTCGAATACAGAACTGTACAAGTCCACGTGGCTTCTTCACCCTGCCTCCACGCCTTCATCATGTTACACACCTCACTGTAGAAGTGCGGGTAGGTGGGCAGTTCATAAAATATTAGATTCCTGATGCCTTTCAATGTGTATCTGAAAGCAAAATGATTATTCTCACATTAGCATTAATCACATCTTCCCAGCATCACATAAAGCAAATAGACACAGACAATAGCAGACACCTTCATATACTTTGTGTTTTGTCTTTACTCAGAAAGCAAGACATTGTGCTGCAAGTCTGAATATGACTTGCTAAGCTTGCCAGTCTTCACAAGTTTGTAGCACATTTGCAGCAAGTCCGCATTGCATGACTCAATATCAACTTTCTTTGAAAACATTCTGCAAGTTCTGGTTCAGTTCAGCAATAGTCATCCCACCACAGGGGTCACTGTGGCGGAATTTGTTGTAGACTTGCAGAGTCCTTGCTGTAGACTCACCACTGCAACTTTGCTTTAGACTTGCCATCCAAATTTGCTACAAATTGGAAAAGTGTCAACTTGAGCTTCATATGCTCTGCAAGGGTACAGCTTGCCAGTGTTCAATTGTAAGTCTGTTAACTTGCTGCACATTTGCGGCAAGTTACTGTATCCTTGCCATCTGGGTAGCCACTCCAACCCATGTAAAATGACCCCAAGTAGTCTGGCTGTCTCTAAAAAGTAAAGAGAGAAAGGTTTTCATACTTTTCTAACCAGCACAAAAACACACACACACACACACACACACACACACAAAACATTCTTTTCTATCACTATTTTTTTGGGCCACCAATGACAAAACACTACTCCTTTCACTGACACCAGCGACGAAAAGATTGGACACGATTTCTCCACCCACTGACACCAAAAATGGGGTTCCAGTTCTTCACCCACTAACAAAAATGGGGTTCCAGTTCTTCACCCACTGACACCAAAGATGGGGCTTACTCCCACTGACAGCAATGATGGAGCACTATTTCTCCCATTGTCACAATGATGGGACACTATCCTTCTACCACTAACCACAGGTGCCAGGTCATCTTTTACTTTGACTGCTTACCAACCGTGGGACTTTATTGAAAGTAGGACAGGAACAGCTAAAGGTTGGCAAGAACATTCAAAACTCCAAGATGGGGGGGGGGGGCAAATCAGAAACTATGGTAGTTAAGTTCTTGCCAATAGAATCATTGAAGGATTTGAGGACCACACTTCTTACCAACATAATATAACTCATTATGTTTCTAAGTGACGTGACCTTTTACGAGCCCTGACCGGGCTTTTTTGCCCTTGATGTTAGCAGTGCTGTCAATCCAGCTTTACCCACTGTCATACACTTTCAGCTATCCAAATTGGTTTGCTTTGGTTGCTGCGTATGCCTTGATGGCGGCGGGGATTGTAATCTACTGAAGGTGTCCTCATTATTGCAGCCAAATCACTTTTGACCCTATGTTGAATATCAAAGAATCAGCCCTTGTCTTTATTATGGGACGGACCGGACCCTCAGTGGCTTGATTAAGGCAGATGGTGGCAATTTTTGGTCATTATTATTTTCTCCTAAAAATTGTTTTCGAACTCACAAACAGCTCCTTGTAACGCATTTGGATCAAATGTGGCCCTGATGGCATATCCTGTATAAGCTCCTGATGAAGCTCTAATCAGAGGGAAACATGTTGGGCATCTTTTATACAGGTTGTTTCTGTGGCTCTTCATTGAAGCCACGCATATCCTTTTAGGATTAAATTCTGGTTGTGTGTACTTCATTTTATGAATTATGTATGCAAATTAAATAAATTATTTTTTTCTACCTTATCTATCCGATATTTATTGTGACACCGTTAAAGTCCCAGGGTTTGTTACCCTTCCCCCTTTGTTTTCTTTCCATTAATATATGGGATGTGACGTCTTGATTTGACCTCCTATGCCTCACAACTGTCTTTAGAAAACAGAGAATGGAAGAAGTGCTCCGATATCATCTACCCTAGACGTTCAGGTTTATTAACAAAACGTAATGTTCTCACCTCTTATAGAAGTGAAATCTTTCCGTGACGAGGAGGAACTGTCTTTGTCCTCTCAGAAAGAACTGCCGTGCTCTGGAAATCCCAGGTTTGTCTGTGTATTCACAGATATGAGTGAAGCTGAGCTCTTCCTTTTTAAAGTAATTCCGAAGACGAACATAGTCAAAGTAGGATGGAACGTAGATGAGTGTGTGTGACATGATGGCATCTCGGTACTGTGGCAGGATCTTGTCAGTGAAAAACTTAAATCTGTAGAAATAATAAACAAATGTTACCAGTGATAAAATATAAGACGTACAATACTTTTACTGAACAATCCCTTCAGGCAACAGTAGAGGAGCAGGACACTGCCATGTATTCCATATTAGCATATGATTAACAGAACTGCATCTTATTAAATCTGTTTGATAAATGCAGCAAAACACTTGTTGATCTTGCCAGAAATCCTAAGAGCCAATATTCTTCTATAATCTGCTAAATTGTTATCAGTTTGCATTAGGGCCGAAACAACTAATCGATCAATCGAAAACTAATCGATTATGAAATTAATCGATTACAATTTTCATAATCGATTAATCATCCAGAAACATAATGGGGTTAAAAAAAAAAAAATTAGCCCTTTATAGTACAAAAAAGCAAATCGCTACTGTAAATATTAATTTCACTGTCCCACAGTAGAAAAATTAACCCCTTATTTTTGTTTTTTCAATCCCATTATGTTACTAAACATCTCAGGCCGGGTCACACCTCTGTGTGTTTTGGTGCTTTTTGCAGAAACACACTACAGTTCATTTACATGTTTTCCTATGGGACACGTTCACATCCATGATTTTTTTTTATTTGCTGCGTATTTGGAAAGGGCTAGGACTTTTTAACGCAAAACGGTGCTATTATGTTTTTTTTGGTTCAATATACTTCAATGGAGAAGCTGCAGAAAAGCATGTAATGTGTTTTTGCGGCAATTTGTGTTTTGTAATCTGCCCAACAACAAATTGCCCCCAAAAAAATGAAAAATGCTATTTTTTTATTTTTTTTAAAGGCCATTATCCGATTAATCGAAACAATAATCGGGCAACTAATCGATTATGAAAATAATCGTTAGTTGCAGCCCTAGTTTGCATTGTTCTCAGTTTTCTCTGTGGATTACAGAACTCAGAAGTAGGGAAGTTTTTCTGCAGTTCTCAACTAGAATGACAACGCTGCTCATCAATGGCGAGTGTATAGTAAATATGGTAGGCCAACCTAGTACAGCAAGTGTGTAACTGGCAGCATAACCAGGAATACAAGTAGGAAGAGGCTAACAAAACAATAAATAAAACAAAGGCAGCTAAGGAATGGTAAGAAGCAATAGATTACATTTTTATTTTAGGGTTTTGCTAAAATTTTAAATTTCAACTCTGGGCAAAAAAAAAAAAAAAAAAAACTACGTGTACCGCCCTCCACCCACGCCTATGCAATCTATAGCTCTCCTTTAAAATTTGTGGTCCAATGACAGCCAGCATCTTACACATCTGACTGTAAGTGCTGCAACATGGGAAGGTGCTTCTGGCAGTACCCACATCTCTTCCTGGTGATGCTGCTCTCCTGCTTTGCATGCAGTTGGTTGGTCAAAAGAAGCAGCGAATGGGGCCGCTTTAGTGATGCATTACAATTTTTTTTTAGTCCTCAGTGCCCAGGGCTGTCACAGCTTCCACATACCATCGGCAGCATCTGGATCATATAGTTGAAAACTATCTAGGGGCGAAAAAAGACGTGGAGAGCTTTCCAGTCAATGATCCACTGGGTCATGAGAATAGACCACTGGCCAGAACTTGCTTTCGGAACGGGCATTTAGTGCTGCCGGAGGCTTTGCGACTGATAAGAGTGCGTCTGTTTACAGACTATGTTGACCGGTTGACATTTATCAAAATGAATCATTCCTGGATTAGCAGCAACTATGAAGCCCCAGATGCCGATTAAGTGTTTTTGAGATGTGGATTCTCTGAAAGACTGTCTAGGCTGCCTAGCTTTGTGGGTGTTGATTTTATCTGAAATAAGACATTTTTTGGTGTAGGTTTCATGGGGACAATTAACACTCATTGACTAATTATTATGTGCCTGTTTGACAGGTGTATATTATTTCAATTTTTGACAGCAAGTCCAATTCTTGCTTTCATCAAGAGTACCTCTATAGGGTTACGGTGTAAAGCCACCACCAACACCCAAAGCCCAATTTTTCAACACTTGTTCCGAGTGCACTAAATTGTGGCCTCATCATACAAACTGGCTTCCCAAGCCGATGTTTATAAAATAAAGAAAGCTTTCAGGGAAAATGTTATTTTTTTTTCTCTTGATAAATGTACTTTTTTGCTGCAACAGGTTCTATACATGGTACATATGCACCACTTTACAGGCAGACAAAGGGGACCCCTAGGCACTATATTTAATGAATTTTTCATTTTTATTGTTTCACTTTAAGCTTCATTAAGTCACAGCTCATTTAAAAATTATCTTTTTAAAAGCTTTTGCATTGATACATGTTCCCCAGGGCAGTACCCGAACCCTCATACCCTGTGTATTTGTGCTATTCGTGAATCACACATGCTGTAAGTGTTAAACCCAATTTAAGATTTGTTGAAATGCTTTATATGATATCCAACATCAGTTATATGGATTTACTATAAACTTACTTTTAGAATGGTGATGTTTTACATACTTTCACACCCCTGAAGAAATTTCTGAAACGTGTTGGAAAATCTCCATTCGACTGGTACTGGGTGACCACCTTTCTGACACTAGAGACTGTGGAACACCTCCTCATGTTTTTGATGTCATATCATCACAGCCGCAATTTGTTTCTTAATGTATTGGTTGTCCAAATAAAGTTTGTATCTATGTTTTATACTATGCTAACCTTATTATTCTTATTTTTTGATTACCTTGGGCCTTTAAAAAGTCCCCAAAGGGGGATTTTTGCCCTTTACCTATTTAGATTAGCTTTGGGATGATGGCCTAAATCATTTTCTGTCTGAAGTGATGTACTGTGTCAGCCAGTGGTGGCTGCAGGGAGAGGAGAGAAAGCTCAGACAACAGCTAGTAAAGCCTGGAGCAAGGATGTCACCCATAGGCTTCAATAACTAATTCGTTGTCGGTGCTCCTCCTCTCCCCTGAAGCCGAGCAGCCTAAAAATAGGAAAATATGTGAATTTATACATCTTCCTTACACAGGTTAGTTAGCACAGGGGAGGGGGGGTTTAAGGATAGTAGGGTGTAAGCAGGAATACTACTAACTTTATTTAACCACTTTCCGCCAGCGCTATAGTCGAAAGATGGCTACAACACAGGCTTCCAGTGCCAGCAGCAATAGACATCCTCCTGTGATCGCGCTCTGGCACGCTCTGATCGTCAAGACATTCGGATTGGGCTTATCACAGAACAGGGTAAAAACGCCGATCACAGCGGCCCTTTACCACGTGACCAGCTGTTAGCCAATGATAGCTGATCATGGAAGTAAACAGAAGTCGGTTATCTGCTTTTTTTCCTCCTCATGATCAGCTTGAGTAGGAGAGAAGAAAGCCGGTAACCCGTTTTTGTTACAGGGACATCGGTTCCGAACTGTGCCCGCCAGTGCTGCTAATCAGTGCCAACTAGTGCCACCTATCAGTGTCCACCAGAGGCACCCAACAATGTCCAGTGCTGCAAATCAGTGTCACCTACCAGTGCCACCACATCAGTGTAGCAGAAAAATTACCTGTTTGCAAACTTTTATAACAAACTATGAAAAATTGTTTTTTTCCAAAAAATTGGGTATTTTTTTTGTTTCTTTACCAAAGAATAAAAAACCCAGTGGTGATTAAATACCACCAAAAGAAAGCTCCATTTGTCTGAAAAAAAGATGATAAAAATGTCATATGGATACAGAGTTTCATGACGTGAAAAAGCTGAAAATTGGCATGAGCAGGAAGGGTGTACAAGTGCCCAGCAAGAAAGTGGTTATTAAAAAAAATAAAAAGAAGAGGTTATAAATTACCTAGGAGCCTAGGCCACATTTCAGCTATATTTAGATTTGACATTGCTATAATCACATAACCTTGAAGAAATAAAAATCCAAAAATGGCATGCCATGTCAAAGTACCTTCTATGACCCTTACCTTGCATCTATCACAGAAAGCACGCTGTCGGCCTCCAATCGCTGAAACACATGTGGTAGTTGGACCAGCACCTGACATATAGAGCCTGTCTTGGGGGTGTTTTTCACAGCCACCTATATTGAAATAAAGTAAGCAGAGAAATAGGATTGAACTTACAGCCACTTGCTACTGCGAAGGGGCTTTTGTGTCCTTGGACCCATTTTCTCCAAGGCTCCGATGGCTTTTGGTGAACTTACCTGCCCATTGTAATTGAAGCAATGCTTATTAAATATAGAGTTTATCTGAGGCTCCTGCAGAGCGCTGAACAGCAGTGTCTGCCGGTAGTATTTGGACCAGTTACTGAGGCTCCACATACGAACGCGGGAGAAGTCCACCCCATGGGAGTCCGTTGGTTGGAGGTTGAGGTGAGACATTAGGTGCTGAAACAAAGCAAATCAACAAAGTTATTAAAAAGAAAAAACACATTCAGCTTCAGAATCTAAAACAAGAACAGATTTTTTTTATCAAAGCAAGCTAGAATACTTAAAGCGGGGGTTCACCCTAAAAGAATTATATACAATTACATCCAGCATACTTCGGATATGTAAAGTATGCTGGACTTTTTTTTTTTTTTTTTTTTCGGGGCACATACCGTTTAAAAGTTATTTTTCATCCGACTTCCGGGTTCTCTCTGCTGCGGGGGAATAGGCGTTCCTAGGCAGCGGTGTAGATGATTGATGTGCTGTTATGGCGCGTCACGCTTTCCGAAAATATCCGAGCTGGACTCGGCTCTGTACGGCGCCTGCGCAGTCAGGTCTACACAGGCGCCGTACAGAGCCGAGTCCATCTCGGATATTTTCGGAAAGCATGACGCGCCATAACAGCACATCAATCATCTACACCGCTGCGTAGGAACGCCTATTCCCCGCGGCAGAGAGAACCCGAACTGAGTGAAACAGAACTTTTAAACGGTATGTTTCCTCCGGAAAAAAAAAAAAAAAGTCCAGCATACTTTACATATCCGAAGTATGCTGGATGTAATGGTGAATAGATGTTTTTTAGGGTGAACCTCCGCTTTAATAAAATGTACAGAAAACCATCCCTGTGCAAAAATGATAATACAGCAAAATATGGAATTGTCCTTGCATTCTACCGTATTTTATTAGAGACAGTGGAGGCTTCAGCCAGAGCTAAAGGAAACTCGTCATAAAACACAGACAATATTTATCTCTTCATCTAAAATTGCTAGCGGTTTGGTTTTCATGCTGATCCTCTGGCTTTAATACATTGAAACACTGACTGTAAAAATATGATTTTTAAATTTCTCTCTACCTTTCCTAATCTCCATACTTGTGCTTGGATAGTGACTGAAAACACTGAAGCCAAGAGTAACAGCCAAGCAGCTAGCATGTCCAGAAACCATATTACCGCTTGCCGACCACCCTGCGGCGGCTCCTACAGACAAAATCACTTACCTGTATGTGATCGGTCTGTCCGGGTTTACGTCACACACGCTTGCTGTCGGCAACCAGCTCTGACTGTGCTTGGACCAGTGGGTCCGACGGAAATCGCTGATCGTTCCCGACCGAGGCAGCAGAACGGCGGTCTGCCTATGTAAACAAGGCAGATCGACGTTCTATGACAAGGAAAGACTGAGATCCTGTGTTTCTGCTAAGCAGGAACACGGATCTCCATCTCTCCAAAGTGGAAACATCTCCCCCCACACAGTTAGAAAGCACTCCCTAGGGACACATTTAACCCTTTGATTGCCCCTTCCCAGTCAGTGTCATTAGTACAGTGAATATTTTTTAGCACTGATCACTTTATTGGCGTCACTGGTCTCGAAAAAGTGTCACTTCAGGTCTGATGTGTCCGCCGCAATTTTGCACAAACCAATCAATATACGCTTATTGTTTTTTTTTTTAAACAAAAACATGTTGCAGAATACATATTGGCCTAAATTGATGAAGAAATTTGATTTTTTACATTTTTTTATGTATTTTTATGTATTATAGCAGAAAGTAAAAAAGGTTTTGTTTTGTTTCACAAAATTGTCGATAGTTTTTTGTTTATAGCGCAAAAAAATTCAAACCACAGAGGTGATCAAATACCACCAAAAGAAAGCTCTATTTGTGGGAAAAAAAGGAAATCAAATCTTCCAGAGCTGAAATGGTTAAATGGACTGTAGTACATTTCTGCAAGACTGAAAACGTACTGAAAAATACATAGGTGTAACCAAGGTCTAAATGTCCCAGTTTGTGCCTTTTATCCAACCATAATACCTATGTAACTAGGTACCAAGTATCAGCTGGAAGTAAAGCATACACAGACATCACAGAAAAGTGATGTTGAGATCCATTCTTTGGGAAAAGCTTACAGAAGGTGCTTTATTATCTATACCAGTGGTCTCCAAACTGCGGCCCAAGGGCCGGATGCAGCCCTTTGCTTGCCTTCATCCGGCCCTTGGGGCACTATCCCTCCCACTGATACGAGACACTATTCTGCCATCTGACACCAACAATGGAGCACCATTTCCCCCTCTGACACAACTAATAGAGCACTATTCCTCCCTATGATACCAGCAATATGGCACGATTCCTCCCCCTAATACCAGATGTTTACTAACAATGATACCAGGAAAACTTCTACTCCCACTGGCTAAAGTCCGGCCCTCCAAGAGTCTGAAAGACAATAAACCGGCCCTTTGTTTAGAATGTTTGGAGACCCCTGATCTATACCAATATCCAAAACCTACCAGGACATGTTCCCAGTTCTGCATCAGGTAAATATCAGCTTGATCAATGATGAGGATTTCTATGGAAGACAAGAAATCAAAATCCCGTTTTTTCTCTCCCTCACTACCAATGATGGTACGAAGACCAAGTGGAGATGCAACGATGATGTCCGAGGAGTAGAATGGAGAGTAAAGTCTCATGCTCTTCTGCAGAATGGCCACTCCTGTCAACCAAAGATGAGGCAATGTCAACACCTATTCATTAATGTGATTCACAAACCATTACCAAGCAGAGAACATAAATCCTGCCTTTTACTGAGCTACAAATACAAGACAGTTAAATAGCTATTAACCCTTCTATAGTCATTCTCTCTCAAAACGTTTCATCTTACTTTTTTAAAGCACCTTTTATCGTCAAGTCTGCAAAACATTAGACATACCGTATATACCCGAGTATAAGCCGAGGACCTAATTTCACCTAAAAAAAACTGGGAAACTTATTGACTCGAGTATAAGCCTAGAATGAGAATGCAGCAGCTACTGTAAGCGGAAAAGAGGGTCAACAATGCCCATTTGCATGCCTCACTGTGCCCATTGCAGTCTCACTGTGCCCGAGTACCTGAATTCTTGACAGGCATCCATTTTTTAAAAGTCACGGCTTCCTCCTGGTGTTCCGTTCCGTGATAGGCTTTTGACACTGTGTTCCGCCTATCACGGCGGTCCTCTCATCTTCAGACACAGTTTCCTAGCAGACACCGTGTTCAGTGTTATGCCAATCACGGACGTCCTCTCGTCCGAGGATGAAAGAATGTATGTGATTGGCGGAACACTGAACACAGTTTCTGCAGGGCAATTGTCCGAGATTGAGAGGACCTCCGTGATAGGCATTTGACACCGTGTTCCGCCTATCACGAAACAGAACGCCAGGAGGAAGCTTTTAAAAAAAAAATAGATGCCTGTCAAGAATGCAGGTACACCGACTCTAGTATAAGCCGAGGGGGATATTTTCAGCCCTAAAAAAAGGGCTGAAAAACTCAGGTTATACTCGAGTATATACGGTATTCAGCAAAAATGCTCAACATGAGCACCATGATATATATAATACAAGTAAACCATCATATAACAAGATATTGGAGAATACAGATACAGCTTCGCATTGATCATAAAACAAATAGGAAACATAAAATAAATCAAAATCGTTCCTCTGGGTACATAGAAACAGCGATTGGAGGACGAAGTTCTAGTCTTAAGCCTCGTACACACGATCGGATTTTCCGACGGGAATTGTGTGATGGCAGGGCTTTGTTAGATAATCCGACAGTTTGTACGCTCCATCGGACAATTATTGTCGGAATTTACAACAAATGTTTTATAGCATGCTTTCAAATTTTCCGTCAAAAAATGTGTCTTGTCGGATTATCCGATCGTGTGTACACAAGTCCATCGGAAAAAAATCCACAGTACAAACACGCGTGCTCCGAACCAATGTTAACCATAAGACAACATTAGCAGAAGTTGCCCAAAGGGTACCAGGCTGCACCTGTTTTAGCAGGAGTGAACACAAACAGATGCTTGGGCTTGCCATTAAGACAGCACATTTTTGTGCAGTGCGGGAAAACATCTATATCATAATAAAACAAGGGGGGAACTAATGCGCAAACCAGCCTAACCCGGGAAAAAATATATATAGTGGTACAAATAAATTAAAAGTTACAATCAAGCAGCAGCCACAACTAATAGTGCTCACGCACTGACAGCATATGATAGACAGTGGGATGTAGTGGCGCTTGCAAATACTAAAAACCGACAATAATTTAAAACAATAAAATATTCTAAACAATGATTCCTAAAGTATGAGAGTGAGTCTGTCCTCTACTGGGGTAAAAATGTGTAACACTCGAGGTCTATGCCCAAAGAATACCATCCAACATCAATAATTAGATGTGGAAGGAACTGCGAGTGAATAAATAATGAAATCCAATGGATAAAAGTGCCTGACTGGCCGCACAGTGTACATGGGATAATAATCCTTTTTTTAAAAATATGTGTCATAAATCCTTAAAGTGCTTGATGAAAAACAAGTGCAAAGTGCTAATAATTAAAACAATAATAGCAGTGAATGAAAGCTCCAGCTCTCCTGGAAAGTAGTGGTTAATTACTAATTAGCAAACACATGCAGGAAAAAGCAACAACTGAAAAGTAGTGCAAAAATGCAAGTGTCCTAAAAACCTAAACGGTTCAATCATAAAACTGTTGTTTTTCTGTGCAATGAAAAAGATATAATAATATAATAATAAAATAAAAAATAAAATAAAAAAATCATAAATAATAGTCCAAAAACAGATAGTACAATATCACTGCAGGATTAGTGATAGTGAATAAAACTATATCCAGTGCACAATCAAGTGATAATGAAATATTAAAAATAAAGTCCAAAGTGCAAAGTGCATCTGTGCTCCATTCAACAATTCAGATGATCAGTGGTTAATTCAGTGAAGACTTGTTACATTGTGCTCATTCAATGAAGACTTGTTACATTGTGCTCATATGTCTGTGAATCAAACCAGCCCGATTTTCCTCAGTGTGGGGATTATTTTTACCAGCCTCTTACCTTCTTGAGGCTTTTACCAAGCCTGTAACAGGAGCTGCTCTGCAGTCACATAAATACAATCCAGGATCCAAAGACGGCTCACACTCCTCCCCATTCAGGCTCTCAAAAAGAAACACAGGAATGCCTCCATAGCATAAAACCACAGGATATCAGTTTAATAAAGAAAAACGAATACACTCACAAACATTGCTGTGTTAAACAGCGTGTGTACAATCGAGTGTCACCGCTCTGCGGCCGCAAAGCAGGTGACTTCACCAGCAAGCCCTCTGTGTCCTCCTCACGCGTATCACGACAGCCCTACGTCTATGATTAAGCGACGTAGGGCTGTCGCGATACGCGTGAGGAGGACACAGAGGGCTTGCTGGTGAAGTCACCTGCTTTGCGGCCGCAGAGCGGTGACACTCGATTGTACACACGCTGTTTAACACAGCAATGTTTGTGAGTGTATTCGTTTTTCTTTATTAAACTGATATCCTGTGGTTTTATGCTATGGAGGCATTCCTGTGTTTCTTTTTGAGAGCCTGAATGGGGAGGAGTGTGAGCCGTCTTTGGATCCTGGATTGTATTTATGTGACTGCAGAGCAGCTCCTGTTACAGGCTTGGTAAAAGCCTCAAGGAGGTAAGAGGCTGGTAAAAATAATCCCCACACTGAGGAAAATCGGGCTGGTTTGATTCACAGACATATGAGCACAATGTAACAAGTCTTCATTGAATGAGCACAATGTAACAAGTCTTCACTGAATTAACCACTGATCATCTGAATTGTTGAATGGAGCACAGATGCACTTTGCACTTTGGACTTTATTTTTAATATTTCATTATCACTTGATTGTGCACTGGATATAGTTTTATTCACCATCACTAATCCTGCAGTGATATTGTACTATCTGTTTTTGGACTATTATTTATGATTTTTTTATTTTATTTTTTATTTTATTATTATATTATTATATCTTTTTCATTGCACAGAAAAACAACAGTTTTATGATTGAACCGTTTAGGTTTTTAGGACACTTGCATTTTTGGACTTCTTTTCAGTTGTTGCTTTTTCCTGCATGTGTTTGCTAATTAGTAATTAACCACTACTTTCCAGGAGAGCTGGAGCTTTCATTCACTGCTATTATTGTTTTAATTATTAGCACTTTGCACTTGTTTTTCATCAAGCACTTTAAGGATTTATGACACATATTTTTTAAAAAAGGATTATTATCCCATGTACACTGTGCGGCCAGTCAGGCACTTTTATCCATTGGATTTCATTATTTATTCACTCGCAGTTCCTTCCACATCTAATTATTGATGTTGGATGGTATTCTTTGGGCATAGACCTCGAGTGTTACACATTTTTACCCCAGTAGAGGACGGACTCACTCTCATACTTTAGGAATCATTGTTTAGAATATTTTATTGTTTTAAATTATTGTCGGTTTTTAGTATTTGCAAGCGCCACTACATCCCCCTGTCTATCATCTATATCATAATAAAGCAACCAGACAGCAGGAAATGACTGTATGCTTGGGACAGTTACACAAGCCCGTCCTTACCTATCCTGAAATGATCATCGATATTCCCAGAAAACACCGCTTCATAATCATCTGGCCTCCTCAGGTTGGGAGGCCGGTCTTCGGGGGCACAGCCAAACTGGTCTTTGAACCTCTTCTTGTTGCTCACATCCACTTTCTTATCAGGGACTTCCATGAGGCTGATTAGAATCTGGACCACTCGCAGGGCAGACTCACGAAATGGGACAACAATAAGGACCTGAGGATATCACAGAGAACTGTATATTATATGTATAGAGATGGGGGCTAAACACCACAGAATTAGACAACACGATGCTACAGTGCCACCAGAAGCATCATGTGGGAGATGTAGGGCTGGGGAAAAAAATCGATTTGAATCGTGTATCGAGTAGCAAGGTCAAATCGATTCAGATTTTCAGCAAATCGATTTTTTTTTTCACCAGGACCACTGACACCGCGCCAATCCTGAGGAGCTGTGGACAGGAGTTTTTAGGCGAGGTCATGGCTTCAGCCTAGTCCGCAAGGCCGGATGCTGCAGACTAGGCTGAAGCCGCGGCCTCGCCTAAAAACTCCTGCCCACAGCTCCTCAGGACCGGCGCGGTGTCCATCAAAAAAAAAAAACACCCTTGAGTCGAATCGTGAATTTCTTTTTTTTTTTTAATCGCTGCTTTTTTGGGGGAAGAAAATCACCCAGCTCTAGGGAGATGCACTTATAAAACAAAACTAAAATTAAGTGGTTTGAGTGTATCCAAAACCTAAATTGTTTTCTGGATAGAGTAATGAAGGGTTACAAGCTCTGTCAAGTTTTTATTGCTGGCTGTGTCCCCACTGGTTAAAATTCAAGATTAATGTCCTGGTGACCTTTGTCACTGGGATAGAAAATGAGGAAATATCCAAAATTTGGAGCGGTTACTAAAACAAGAAAACAGAGGACTGTTCTGGTGACAACTGTCGAGAGGGGATTAACCTGAATTTACTGTACAGATTTCTTTTCATTTCATAAAAAGGGTAATCTCCCCAATAGAAAACAGACATATAAAAAAAACAAAAAGGAGTGTTGATTGCCATTTTGGGCAAGCTTCTAGTAGGCTTTAGCAAGCTTCAGGAAGTTCTGAAGTCTGCTAGCAGCTTGCTTAAAGTGGCAATCAACACTCTTATTAGGATCGGTGTTCAACATTTACAAACTGGAGCTGAATGGTACTTTAAGCTCTGCCAGTGCTTTGTTGAAGCTTGCCGTTCACTTTGCTCTTACACAAGCTGAAGCCCGTGTGATACAGGCCTTATTATTGATAATACAGTAAAACATGACAAGGCAATTTCAGGTAACAAATGAAAATAATAAAAGTTAACAATTTCAATACTGGGCACTTAAACCCCCCTTCCTGTCCAGGCCAATTTCCAGCTATCAGCGCAGTCACACTTTGAATGACAATTGCGTGGTCATACAACTCTGTACCAAAATAAAATTGTCATTTTTTTAGACCGTTTTCTTGTGGTGGTATTTAAATCGCCACTTTTTTTTTTTGCCAAAAAAACGACAGAAAATTTTGAAAGAAACTAAAAAAAAAAAAAAAAAAGAAGTGTTTTTATTTGTTTCTGATGGGCACTGATGGGGTGGCACCAAGACGCGGCACTCATTACCATCACTGCGGGGCACTGTTGGGGCTGCACTGATTACCTGTACAGGTCTCCCCTGTCAGTGTGAGGAGAGGGAAGCCGATAGCCGGCATTTCCTTGTTTACATGTGATCAGCTGTGATTGGACACAGCTGTTCACACGGGTAAAGAGCCTCATCATCGGTTCGGGGATGCGCTGTGTCCCAGGGAAGAGTGGGACGACGTCATATGAACTCGTCCCAGAACGAGAGGGCCACCTTGCCACCGTCATTTGTTTATACGGCGGGTGGGAGGCGGTTAAAGTTCTGATATTTCAAGTCAAAACTTTTTATTCTTACCTGGAATTACTAGGACATATGATAAGAATCGTCTAAGAAGAAATGCCTCTTATCTCTAACAACCAATCAACTTCTCCAGACACGTGAAGATGCAGAAAAGATACATGAAGACCATTGGTTGTCAATGGTATCTCAGACAGTTCTTACAGCGTTTCAATATGCCAAGAGCATCAAGAACTTTGAATACCTTAGGTCGAGTCAGGCCCTGGTCCCGGAGATCCTCTTCATCAAGTCCGCTCCTCTGATCCCTCTTCCTTGTGTTGTTGTTGAGGACCTGGGAGTTGGCTTTCAGCACATGATTCAGGGCATGGAGACAGTACACATGTCTAATCTCTTCCCCTAGTGCTGTTGCCAGCCTGGATGGGTAATACAAGTCCTTGTAGGAATCCATAACTGTAAAAAGTTCCCTTTGTAAAGAGGTAAAGTTCTGTTCTGTCTGTTTTTTTAAATACAAACTGTTCACATTAGGCCATGTGCAATCCAAAGGCTTGCGGAGATAAAGCTTATCCGGCTCGTTTTCCTTCTCTAGTTTTACCGGAAGAGCTTCCTTGAATGTAGATGTAAATGCTAACTGTCCCAATGTTGGCCACTAAAAAAAGTTAAATAAATGTAATTATTAGTACTCCAGTCCTACCCAACAATGAATACTGTCTGGAATAAACGTACACTATCCTTTATTGGTAAAAAAAAACTATGAGGGTGGCAACGTAAAAATGATGAAGAGGCGCAAACAAACAAGAGACGAGAGGGGAGGTGTCTGAGAGCATTCTGTGTAGGGATGTAAAGCATGACAATCTTCATGGAAGACCAGGCAGGAGGTTGTAGTAGAAGTGGAGGTAAGAAATGGTATAAACTAGATCATTAGTGGTCTCTTAAAACATAGCATCCTAGAGGTGCGCAGAAATCCCAGTCTGAAATCTTTTGGCAGCAAAACTAAGGCCGTGTACACACGACCGGTTTTCTCGGCAGAATTCAGCAAGAAACTCGATGGGAGACGTATTCTGCCGAGAAAACCGGTCGTGTGTACACTTTTCGCCGAGAAACCCGTCGAGGAACTCGTCGAGCCAAAAAGAGAGCATGTTCTCTATTTCCTCGTTGGGCAATGGGAAAATTTGGCTCGACGAGTTTTTTGACAGCCGAACAAGGAACTCGACGGGGAAAACGATGTGTTTAGCCCGTCGAGTTCCTTGGACGTGTGTACGAGGCTTCACACTAATGTTTCAAGAGCAGGAGGGCCCCATCTCCATTTGTCACCTTGAGAAAAAGGGGCTGCCGTGCTCTCGGAACCTTGAGGGTTGTTATGCTGTTATGGGACATAAGTAATTGGTTTTTCACCTGGATTTATTGTCTGGCATGCTCGTCTTTTTGCATTGTTGGATCTATACAACGTTTAGACGTGCGCCCACACCATCATGCCTGGATTTATTTTAGTCTGTATGGTATGAAGTTTTGTATTCCTTTAGTGACTGGTATGACCAGGAATGGACTCTGGAGTATGTGCAATATGGAGGTTTACTGAGTGAAAGTTAAAAAAGTAAATAAAAAAAAAAACCCCACACACAAAAAAAAAACACAAGACCTGGAAAAACAAGTGAAGTACAACCAAGAAACGGTAACCTAGTGGACAAAAAAAGCGAGCGTTTCGCAATACAAGCTTTTTTTTTTTTTTTTTAATCCTGACTCGGTTTGCGAGACAACAACGAGCAGGATTCAAGCCACAGCGGTGTGCAGTACCGCATTTGGCCAGAGGCATGGGGGCGCCGATGGCCAACGGAGCCGTTCTGAAATACTCCGTTCTTGAGCCTTTCCGAGTTAAGCCGAGCTGTCCCCGAGCCTTACAAGGCTCTCCGGCGCCCTCCACCTCTGGCCACATGCAGTACTGCATGCCATAGAAGTCAATGTGGAGCAAATTATTTTCGTTTCCATTGACTTCTATGGGGAAACACGCTTTGACATGCGAGTGCTTTGGATTACGAGCATTCTCTTGGAACGGATTATGCTCGTAATCCAAACTTCCACTGTGTGCGATTTATATATACATATACACACATAGAGTAACAGTGAAGGTGGTAATGGAGGGATTTTTGCATTTGTAAAAACCCATCTGCATAAACCCCAAGGACTTCTGACAGACACCTGCTGGTGGCTACTAGAATTACAGGATCAAAAGCAACAGACGCTCAGAGCCACAAGCAGGTAACAAAGGGGAACATCAATCTCCTGACAAGGTGCTAACACAAGTTGAAGTGGTTGGAGAAGTGCTGATGTATGGCATGATGTAGAGGGCTAGATCGAAGGCAGCAGGCTAGTCAGGCCAATGTAATGATAGAACCACTGGAGTTGATTTACAAAAACTAAAAAGTTCAACAAAATCTGGTGCAGCTCTGCACAGAAAACAATCAGCTTCCAGGTTTTCTTGTCAAAGCTGAATTCACAGGTCTTCAAACTACAGCCCTCCAGTTGTTCAGGAACTACAATTCCCATCATGCCTAGTCATGTCTGTGAATGTGAGAGTTTTACAATGCTTCATGGGATGTGTAGTTCCACAACAGCTGGAGGGCTGTAGTTTTAGGATCCCTGGCCTAATTGAATAAACTGAAGTTAACAAAACATAAATTGTAGCGCTAAAATGTTACCCCAAATATATACATAAACTGTATGTCCTATGCAAGTAAACAAAGGACATGGGTACAAAAATTGAAAACACCATGTGAATAGAGTGCAATCAAAATTATTAATAAATGCAAGAACATGTAGAAGTAAATGTACAATAGGTGGAAAAGTCCTGAGCAAACATATGAAGTTTGAATAAACGTGAAATTCCAATAGGTGAATAGTCCTGTGTAGACAGAAAGGCCAAATGGTGTTCCCACAATCTGGACGTGACACACACTTTGTGAAGAAGCCGCCACCAAATAAACAGAGGCTTACCAGAAATGTTGAACCCTAAAAAGCATACGCTCAGAGGGTCAACAGGGCTTAATATAATCACTGGATGTTATCACTGCGAGACAAGATCTTCAATATCAATGAACGAATGGCCTCAAACACACCAATCAAATGGAGCAGATGTCCGAGCTACTGTGCTGCCCCTATTTTGGTGCAGTTTGGTGTCCTGGCCTAATAAGCTGAAGTTAGAAGCCGATTGGCTACCATGCACTCCTGCACCAGATTTTGCACTTTCCAGTTTTAGTAAATCAACTCCACAGTGACAAAGCGGTTAGCACTTCCGCCTCGCAGCACCAGGGTTGTCTGTTCGAATCCCAACCATGGCACTATCTATGGGTTTCCACCGGGTTCCCCAATTTCCTCCCACACTCCAAAGACACACTGTTAGGTTAGTTGGCTCCTGTCTAAATTGGCCCTAGTATGTGAATGTATGAATGCGAGTTAGACTGTAAGCTCCACACTGTGTTCAGTAGCACAGACATAAACAAGGCACCGATTAAGGGTGCAGCAATGGCTATACTTTACCTTGGAAGACACTGTTTTTTTAGAGCTGGTTGAAATCTGAGTGATGTCATCCTCCTCCAACTCTCGACCAACGTGCTTTTTGAAAGGATCTTGGAGGAGAAATAAAAAAAGTTGTTTCAGATGTGGGATTCTGTGTCACTCACCGCTCAAAAGAATAATGATCCTGGCAGAAAAATTGATAACTACAAAGTGGGCTGATAGAGAACCTGGAGGAAAGAAAGTGGGGGCGATTCTCCAAGCAATTAGTCATAAACCAGCTGTCTTTTCTAAGTGCAGGTGACAAAGTCACAAAGTGGTTGCTATGGCTGACAATTCCAGGTTTCCTCCATATTAATCCATTTTATATTTGGCTAGAACAAGCAAAATTAACCCCATATTGTCTCCTTTTAAAGGATAGATGAATTTCCAATAAAGTGTCCTCATATTGTATGTGCACCCTCCTGACAAATTCATTACTTCCTAACTACAATACCAAACCTCAAAATACACCTAGGTTGTATTGTCAAATATTAATTGTTAGAAGCCGATTGGTTTTCATGCACAGCTGCACCAGATTCTGGGGCAGATCCACGTACATCGGCGCATATTTCCGTCGGGCTAAACGCCGGAAAAAGCCGAACGCAAACGACGTAAAAAAATGCGCCGGCTGGACGTACGTTTGTGGATCGCCGTATCTAGCTAATTTGCATGCTTGACGCGGAATTCGACGGAAACGGCACCTAGCGGCCAGCGTAAATATACACCTACGATCCGACGGCGTACTAAGACGTACGCCTGTCGGATCGATCCCTCATTCCTGTCGTATCTTGTTTTGTGGACACGACGCGGGAACTTTGAAATTACGCGGCGTATCAATAGATATGCCGGCGTAATTTCTTTGTGGATCTGGCCCTCTGTGTGTACCAGTTTTAGTAAATCTCCCCCATTATGTTACTTCTACAATTAAAAAAATAAATAATTAAAAAATAATAATACAAAAAAAAATACAAAAAAAAATAAAGTAGCTTTCTGAAAGCTACATTTTGTTTAAAAGTTGAAATTCCTCATCAGGTTTTTATTCACTTCTGGACTTTAAAGCAGTGTTCCGTCTGCAAAAAAAAAAAAAAAGTCAGCAGCTACAAATACTGCAGTTGCTGACTTTTAAAATAAGGACAATTACCTGTTCTGGGCACCCGCAATGTCCTCACCCGGAGCCGAGGGATGGGTTATGTTCGGGTGAGGACATTGCGGGTACCCAGAACAGGTAAGTGTCCTTATTTTAAAAGTCAGCAACGGCAGTATTTGTAGATGCTGTTGCTTTTGTTCCTTTTTTTTTTTTTGCAGGCGGAACACTGCTTTAAAGTCCAGACGTGAATAAAAACCTGATGAGGAATTTCAACATTTAAACAAAATTTAGCTTTCAGAAAGCTGCTTTTTTTTTGTATTATTATTTTTTAATTATTAAAACATAACCCGTCCCTCGGCTCCGGTTGGAAGCGCCGTCTTCTTAAATAAGGGAAACAGGAAGTGAAGCCTTGTGGCTTCACAGCCTGCTTCCCTAATGCACATGTGCGAGTCGCGCTGCGTGTTCTGACTGGTCCCTGCTGTCTTCTGGGACCTGTGTGTCTCCCAGTAGACAGCGGGGGGTGGGAGGCAGAGAAGGGGCCGGACATGGTGTAGATCGCTATGAATACTGCAGCGATCTTTCGCCAGAAGTAGGAGCAAATACCTGTATTAGACAGGATAAGCGGAAGTTCCATTTTCTTTTTCCTTCTTTAAAGCGGAGGTGCACCCGAAATTTTGACTTTTGCTCAAGTAAACTAGCAGGCAGAGACA
This sequence comes from Rana temporaria, assembly GCF_905171775.1. Classification (NCBI taxonomy): domain Eukaryota; kingdom Metazoa; phylum Chordata; class Amphibia; order Anura; family Ranidae; genus Rana; species Rana temporaria. Next base: position 440,182,688 of record NC_053492.1, read on the forward strand.
ATAACTAATCCGTTGTTTATTTTTTTTTAATGCCGATCCTTACCTTAGTACTGCAGCAGTTTCTCCCCTGTCCATCACTATTCCCCACGGGAGTGGGCGTTCCTAATCACAGGCTGTGAATGACTTGCTTCCAACCGGCGCATACTGCGCGTCACGAGTTGCCGAAAGAAGCCGAACGTCGGTGCGGCTCTATACAGCGCATGCGCACCGACGCTCGGATTCTTTCGGCAACTTGTGATGTGCAGTATGCACCGGTCAGAAGCACGTCAATCACAGCCTGTGATTAGGAACGCCCACTCCCGAGGGAAAGCCGGGGGCCGAAAATAGCCCTAGAATGGTATGTACGGAAAAAAAACACAAATAACAGCATACTGTCGGTCTCCTAGGTCGGGCCATGTATTAGAATTTTTTTTTAGGGTGAACCCCCGCTTTAAGTTATGATTAATCCTGATGGCTGGTACTCTTCAGCGCCCTCACGTATCTCTAAATGTTCATAAACCCGTTACATACCACTGATGATCTGCAGACCAGGCTACGCTGAACAGAAGCTCAAGCCCAGTCTCGGTCACATTTCTCTGTACTTATGTGTATTGAAGTGGCTCCGCCCGCAAATATGCTTTCGAATGTTATGTCTTTACCCTCCAAAATAAATAAAAACTTCTTTAAAAATAAAATAAAAAATACATGCAAGCACTGTATATTGTATGCAGCTAGCCAAGAACAGATCTGTATGAAGAAAGCAAATATACCTGCAGAGGTAACAGCTGAAGGCGATGCAGGTCTGTCCTTGTGATCTTCCATGTCGGCGTCTATAAAATTTGTCTCTAAACTAAACGCAGATTCATGTTTGGTGTCTGTAAATTCTTCTCCTTCCTGGGTTGGATCTTCAGGTTCTTTGTCACCTTTGTCTTCATCTTCTTCTACTTCAGCCATAAGTTCTGGAACAAAAAAGGTCACATTTTCTGATCAGGACACAGGTAAGAATAAAACAGAATTGACAGTTTATTTTGCTTTTAACCACTTGAGATCCACGCTATAGACAAAATACGTCCGCAGCGCGGCTCTCAAGTGCCAAGTGGCCGTTTAAACACGGCCTTTTATGTGCATTACGCACGCGCGCGCCACTGGGTGGCGCGCGGCGGGTAAAAACTGTCCCGGCGCATCGCCGAAGACCCGATGCGTGTACCTGGCGGCCGCGATGTCCGCCGGGTACACGCGATCGTCGGTGACACGGCAGGTGACAGCAGGGACGTGGAGCTCTGTGTGTAAACACAGAGCTCCACGTCCTGTCAGGGAGAGAGGAGACCGATCTGTGTCTCTTGTACATAGAGACACAGCATCGGTCACCTCCCCCAGTCGCCCCCCTCCCCCCACACAGTTATAACACACCCAGGCTACGCAGTTAACCCCTTCCTCACCCCCTAGTGTTAACCCCTTCACTGCCAGTCACATTTATACAGTAATTAGTGCATTTTTATAGCACTGATCGCTGTATAAATGTGAATGGCGCCAAATTTGTGTCAAAAGTGTCCGATACGTCCGCCGCAATATCCCAGTCCCAATAAAAATCGCAGATCGCCGCCATTACTAGTAAAAAAAAAAAAAAATCATAATTCTGTTCCCCATTTTGTAGGCGCTATAACTTTTGCGCAAACCAGTCGCTTATTGCGATTTTTTTTTTTTTTTTTACAAAAATACGTCGAAAAATACGTATCGGCCTTAACTGAGAAAAAAAATAGTTTTTTTAAAAAAAAATTGGGATATTTATTATAGCAAAAAGTAAAAAAAATATATATTTTTTTTAAATTGTCGCTCTTTTTTTGTTTATAGCGCAAAAAATAAAAACCGCAGAGGTGATCAAATACCACCAAAAGAAAGCTCTATTTGTGGGGAAAAAAGGACGCCAATTTTGTTTGGGAGCCACGTCGCACGACCGCGCAATTGTCAGTTAAAGCGACGCAGTGCCGGACGCTGAGATTTCGCCTGGGAACGAAGGGGGTTTATGTGCCCAGTAAGCAAGTGGTTAATACATAGAAAATGTGCCCCAACTACCACACTGAAATTATTTAAAATATACCAAGAAAAAGGACAAAACAAACACCATGGGACCACAGCTGTCTGCAGCCTTGTGAGCGCTCTCCTCACCTGAACGAACGTGTCCCCCGGCATACGATGTACAAAACTATAACTTGCTCACATAAAGGATACCAATTTATTTCTAGCTTACTAAAAACCTACGTTAGATCTACCGGTAACGGTATTTCTACGAGCCTTCCAGGACGGCAGGCCAGAGAGATGAGGGCTCCTCCCACAGGAAACACAATCAATTGACAAGTTTGTTATAAGTTCCCACCCACCCCCTTGCTCCTCAGTATTTAATAAAGTAATCTTGAACTGGTTCACAAGGGGCACCCCATCGGTACTTACCTTTTAGCATATAGCTTACCTTTCTTCACATAGGGTGGGTAGTAGGCCTGCCGTCCTGGAAGGCTCGTAGAAATACCGTTACCGGTAGATCTAACGTAGGTTTTCTCCTACGCCTTCCAGGACGGCACACCAGAGAGGATATTAAAGGACCTCAGGCCTACCTCAGGGTGGGACCACAGCTTGGAGGACCTTCCGACCGAAAGCCAGGTCTTGCTGTGACAACAATTCTACACGGTAGTGTTTCAGGAAGGTGTGATGACTTGACCAGGTAGCCGCACTACGGATCTGGTCCCAGGAGGCACCTGCTCTCTCAGCCCAGGATGTCGCCAGAGATCTGGTTGAATGAGCTTTGATATTAAGTGGAGCTGGTTCTCCTGCACACTGATAAGTCTCTGAAATAGCTTCTCTAATCCATTTTGAGACTGATGGCCTTGAGGCCTGCAATCCCTTCCTGACTCCACCATAGAGGATTAGGAGATGGTTAGATTTCCTAAAACTTTTGGTTCTCTCTAAATATATAAGAAGACATCTTCTTACGTCCAAACAGTGAAACTTAAATTCCTTCACGTTCTTTGGTTCTGAACAAAAGGACGGCAATATCATTTCTTGCGTCCTGTTGAGTAAGGATGCTACTTTAGGTAGGTATAGGGGATCTGCCCTAAGAGTGACCCTGTCTGGTTGCACCCTAAGAAAAGTCTCTTTCATGGACAGAGCTTGCAGATCTCCCACCCTCCTGGCTGTAGTAATAGCTAACAAAAAAGCTAATTTTAACGTAAGGAACCTAAAGGAAACTTTCTCTAAAGGTTCAAAAGGGGGCATAGATAATGACTCTAATACCCTAGTAAGGTCCCATGGTGGACAGAAGCTTTTAAGGACGGGGGACATTCTTTCCCTAGCTAGTAAGAACCTCTTAACTAGGTCGTCCTTCGCTAATCTTTTATCCAGGTACACGGAGAGGGCTGCTACCTGTACTCGCAGGGTGCTAACCTTAAGCCCGGCGTCTGCTCCATCCTGGAGAAAATCCAGGATAACCGGAACCGACTGGGAAGACTCTAGCCTTTTTCTACTCCAGGTCTGGAAAGTTTTCCATATTTTTAAGTAGATCTTGCTGGTGACCGGCTTTCTACTTGTAAGGAGAGTATTAATCACCTTTTCTGAACAACCTTTTCGTTTCAGAATCTGGCGCTCACTAACCAGGCTGTTAGTTGAAAAAACTCTGGTCTCGGGTGAGACACTGGACCCTGCCTGAGGAGATCTGTCCTGGCTGGGAGTTTCAGAGGTTCTGCTACTGACATGAATCTCAGATTCGCAAACCATGTCCTCCTTGGCCACCATGGGGCAATAAGGAGGACCTGACCGGGGGACCTGCTGACTTTCTGGACTACCCGCGGAATTAGCGCCAGGGGTGGGAAGGCGTAAGCCAATCTGAAGTGCCAGTTCTGGGACAACGCGTCCAGGCCCTCGGAATCCCGTTCTACGGAGGTTGAGAAGTACCTGTTCACTTTCCTGTTCTTCCGGTTTGCGAACAGGTCTATGTCTGGTTCGCCAAACTGAAGAACTAGGGCCTGAAAGACCTCGGGATTCAATTCCCATTCCCCCTGTCTAATTTGTTGGCGACTGAGGAAGTCCGCTTCTATGTTGTCTGTCCCCTTTATATGTATGGCTGAGATGGAGGTGACCTTTTTCTCTGCCCAACCCAGAATTTCCATGGTTAGTTCCAATAGGGGACCGGATCTGGTACCGCCTTGGTGATTCAGGTAGGCTACTACTGTAGCGTTGTCTGAGCTCACCTGGACCTCCCTGTCTGTGACATCTTGTTGGAAGGCCTTCAGGGCTTCTCCTACTGCTCTGAGTTCCCTGAAATTGGAAGATTGACGAGCTAGGAGGTAGCACCATCTTCCCTGGGCTTTTTTCCCCCCCATGTGGGCACCCCACCCCCATGTGCTGGCATCCGTAGTCAATTTTACCGGATCCCATTGTGCCCAAGGTCGACCTTCCCTTAGGTTTTGGTGACTGGTCCACCACTCTAGGGATGACAGGACCTGAGGGGTGAGTAGAATCTCCTGATCCAGGGATTCCTTCTTCTTGTCCCAAGAGGACAGAAAGAAAAAATGGAGTATCCTGGCATGTAACTGGGACCAGACTACCGCTGGTATGGATGCCGACATTAAGCCTAGGACTCTCATAACTGACCTCCTGGGAAGTCTGGGGAATCTCACCAGATTCTCTGCTGCCGACGCTAATTTTTTTATTTTTTCTTCTGGCAGGAAGAGCGTCTGAAGCCTGGAGTCTATAGTGTAGCCCAGAAATATTTTTACCTGTTCTGGTATGAGGGAGGACTTCTCTAAATTGATAATCCAGCCTAGGCTTTCTAAAAACTCCATCACCCTGTTGGTATCCCTCTGAACCTGTGATTCTGTCTGACCGGAGATCAGTAGATCGTCCAGGTATGGTATAAGGCATATCCCTTGAAGATGTAGGAAGGCTACCGCCTCTGCCAGTATCTTTGTAAAGATTCTGGGGCTGGAGGTTAGGCCGAAGGGCAGCGCCCTGAACTGCCAATGACAGATTTCCTTCCCTACCACTACCGCAAACCTCAAAAAAGCCTGATGGTCCACGTGAATTGGCACGTGCAAATAGGCGTCTTTCAACTGACTGGGGGAACGGGTACTTCCGTTTCTAGGTTTTCTGAGTGGTCAGTCTCCTTTCTGGATACTTCCACTCTTGTAGGATTATTTCTTTTAGAGATTGGTGAAGAGGGAAGACTCTATCCTGTGTTTCACGGAGCCCCCTATACACCTTATCCTGTGCAGAGGTCGTTTTTGGAACCTCCGGAATCTCTTCAGTGGCATAGATTGCCTGAAGGAGACTGTCCACATCCTCTGCTGAGAAGAGGAACCTTTTCAATTTTCCTTCCTCCTGAGACATGACTGAGTCTCTATCCTCCTCACCCTCTGAGCTGTGTCTAGTGACCTGGCTCATGACCTCACTTTCCTCTTCTTCCTGATCATGAGAAAAGATCTGGGAGGGTAGGAAAGGGGTACTGGGTCCTGCGAGGAGCCTTCCCTGAGAGATCAAACTCTCTCTAGGGTTCCTCTGTGCTAGGGCCTGTGGCTGCTTGTGTAGCCGTCTCCCTGAAAGCTCTAACCGTGGCCAACATTTCAGACTGCATTGATAAGAGCAAATCTTTCATCATGGCAGCTGCCTCCTTTCCAGCCAGCTGGTTAATACACTTGTGGCAGAATGGTTTGGTGTAGGATTTTGGGAGCTTATCTTTACAGTTTCCGCATTTTTTAGAGGAACTGCCACTAGCTGATGCTGAGGATTGAGCAGAGGCCCCCTGGGTTTCGCCGGGAGATTCTGTTAGAGAGGGAACATAATAAACAACCGTGTTATTCCTTCCCACTCTGGGCTGCAGGCTGTACTGGGGAGAAAAGAGAGAGAGAACGAGGAAGGCAGCCAATACCAGCTGCATCCTGCGACTCAGGAACTCTCACTCTCCTCTTTCCTCCCTTTCCAGGAGGGACAGTACTCACCGACCCCGATCTGGATTTGGTTGCCGCAGCGCTAGTCTTCCCTTCCTCTTCCATCATGAGGAGGTTGACTGGGTCCTTGGCTTGCCGGTACCTGTTGTAGGGTTTATCCGCCGCCAACCCCACCGCTCCACGCTGCCCTCCACGCCGAAGCGTCACTTCCGGGTTGCCGTGTAGGGAACGCCCACTCTCCGGTGACGCGCTTCCTGTACCTCAGAACGAGGCCTGGAGCGCAATGCTCCTTGCAAACCCCCCCAGGAAGGAGAGATCAGCAGCGTGGCGGATTTTTTGCAGAGGGACGATGGCTTTTTCACCACAGCTCAGAGCGTCCATGCATGTCTTTGTGGCGACCTGTGAGCGACCGAAGCCAACAGGTTAGTTCAGCTCTCCCCGGCCTCCCTGAACCTGCCTCAACAGGGGTACCCTTCGACCTCACCGTCTCCAGGTAATATAAAACAACAAACGTGCCGCTGTGTTCGGGAGAAACACAATCAAAATACTGAGGAGCAAGGGGGTGGGTGGGAACTTATAACAAACTTGTCAATTGATTGTGTTTCCTGTGGGAGGAGCCCTCATCTCTCTGGCCTGCCGTCCTGGAAGGCGTAGGAGAAATAACAAAATACAGTTGCAGTAAACATTTTGGGCTAGATTCAGCCCTGCGTAATGTTGTGTCTCCGATACGTTACGCCGCCGTAAATTAGGGTGCAAGTTCCGTATTCAGAAAGAACTTGCGCCCCAAGTTACGGCGGCGTAACGTATGTGCTCCGGCGTAAGCCCGCCTAATTCAAATTTGGATGATGTGGGCGTATTTTATTCAAATTTAGTGTGACCCCACGTATTTGAAGTTTTTTACGAACGGCGCATGCGCCGTTCGTAAAAGAATCACAGTCCGCCGCAAATCGTCAATGCTTTAGACATGAACGTAACTTACGTACAGCCCTATTCGCAAACGACTTTCGCAAACAACGTAAACATTTCAAAATTCGACGCGGGAACGACGTCCATACTTAACATTGCGTACGCCTCATATAGCAGGAGCAACCTTACGCCGGAAAAAGCCTAACGTAAACTACGTAAAAAAATGCGCCGGGCGTACGTACGTTTGTGAATTGGCGTATCTACCTAATTAGCATATTCCATGCGTAAATCGACGAGCGCCACCTAGCGACCAGCGTAAAATTGCAACTAAGATACGACAGCGTAAGAGTACGACGGCGTAAGAGACTTACAGCAGTCGGATCTTAGTCAAATCTATGCGCAACTGATTCTAAGAATCAGGCGCATAGATACGACGCCGCAACTCAGAGATACGACGGCGTATCTGGAGATACGCCGTCGTATCTCGTACCTGAATCTAGCCCTTTGTTTTTCTGCTCCCTAGCAGCTGCTCAAAATGTATGGGGACACATGGGAGGCAGATATCTAAACAGTCATAATCTATAAATTAAGAGATACAAGCTACCTGCCCACTTAGTATAGGAGTAACAGGAAGAAATGTGTGGGAGGGGTCCAGGATTTTAGGGTGAAAATGGCTTGTAGAAATTTAGTAAGCCACATCATTTAGCTACAAATCAGAATAAAAATCGTATGTGGGGATTCACTTTCAAAATTCTACCTTGGAAAAGGTATTGTTACAGCCGGAACATGTGGGTTTAAATTGATTGTAAAGTCTTGTTTTTTTGTTTTTTTCATATAAAAATTACAGACATATTATACTTGCCTCCTCTGTGCAGGGGATTTGCGCAGAGCAGCCTGGATCCTCCTCTTCTCGAGTCCCTCATCTGTGCTCCTGGCCCCTCCCTCCTGTTCAGTGCCCCCACTGCAAGCAGCTTGCTATGGGGGCACCCAAGCAGAGTGACAGCTCCCTGTGCCCATTCAGACACAGAGCAATGCCCCATCTCTCCTGATTGGCTAGCTGACTTAGATTGACAGCAGTGGCAGCCAATGGCGCCACTGCTGTGTCTCAGCCAATCAGGAGGGAGAATCTGACGGCTGAGACACTCGTGGACATCGCTGGACAGAAAAGGTACCTCAAGTGTTAGGGAAGTTTCTGCACACAAAAGGCTTATCTTAATGCATTAAAGCAGAGTTCCATCCAAAAGTGGAACTTCCGCATTAAGCACTCCTGGCCCCCTTACATGCCCCTCCATTCCTCCTCCCTCTTCTCGGCCCTGTAGGCAACTCCCCCTCTTGCCGTAGGCGGCCCCTCCCTGCCAGCAATCTTCTGGGACACGTCATAGGTCCCAGAAGACTGCCTAGCAAATAGAGTGCCCAGTGCGCGCCCGGCCGTGAAGCTGTAAACTGTCACGGCCGGGTGCCCACAGTTGCTATGACGGTGCCGTGGAGAGGAGGGGGGAGAGAAGCGAGGCTCTGGGCGCCGTATTGCTGGACCGTGGGACAGGCAAGTGTCTGTTTATTAAAAGTCAGCAGCTTCATTTTTTGTAGCTGCTGACTTTTAGGAAACTAAAAAACGAGTGGAACTCCGCTTTTGAGTAAAACACCTTCTGCCTTTACAACCGCTTCAATTTCCTCCTACTACAGTGTCTTAGTGCAACATAAATCCACCCGATTACAAAACTTTGAAAAGCCATTGACATCCCAGATCTCTCTGAAAACTGGGAAGATCTTAGCATATATTTTGCAGTCTGAAGTGGTGTGTATATTAGTGGTGCTGGAGGACGTTGATTTCCGCTCATATCCAAAACAATTCCTACATTTCTTACCGTTTTATGCCAGGAAAAGTGTTGCAGTGGATATATTCCACAGTAATCTCCCTCAATCAATGAAGACCTTGAAAAATCAGGTATTACCAACTTATAAACTCACCTATGAGGCTAGGGGGTGTCCTAATAAATTTTAGATTTTTAAATTTGGGGCCTGTGGACTGAACTTTCTGATACCTGTGTAAGGCCTGATCTCTGATCTGGAATCACAATGTATAGGAAGTGGAGTGGGTTCACCATATTTCAATGAGGCTTAGGAGCCTTTATTTCTATGGGGTACCTGCATAATGAGATTGTAGTGAGATTATTGTCTTCAGGTTTCTAATGTGCAATACTACATGTGTAAGTGTTCAGTTGTTAGAAGTTTTATTTAGTTGCAGTTGATGCAGCCTCATCAGCGCACATCAGTTAAAGCGGGGGTTCACCCTATATAAAAAAAAAAAAATTTCCCTCTAGCATTAAATTCGGCATAGTAGCGCGAGCTACAGTATGCCTGTCTTTATTTTTTTATCGCCGTACTCACTGTTATATCGTACATAGAAGATTCCGGGGAATGGGCGTTCCTATGGAGAGGGAAGGTGATTGACGGCCGGCCCTGGCACGTCACGCTTCTCCGGAAATAGCCGAAATAGGCTTGGCTCTTCACGGCGCCTGCGCATAGCCTGTGCGCAGGCGCCGTGAAGAGCCGAGACCTACCCTGGCTGTCTTCGGGGAGCGTGACGTGCCAGAGCCGGCCGTCAATCACCCTCCCTCTTGCTAGGAACGCCCATTCCCCGCGGCAGACGGAATCGTCTATGTACGATATAACAGTGAGTACGGGGATAAAAAATTTAAGACCGGCATACTGTAGCTCGCGCTACTATGCCGGATTTTATGCTGAAATGTTGTTCTGCGGGGTGAACCACCGCTTTAAGGAGAAAAATTACCTGTTTGTAAAATTTTATAACTAACTCTAAGACCCCTTTCACACTGAGCCGCCCATAGTGTCAGCGGTAAAATGCCGCCGTGGAGGAGCGGTAAACACACCGCTCCAAAGATGCGGCTAGCAGGACTTTTTTTACCGTCCTGCTAGCACAACGCTCCAGTGTGAAAGCCCTCGGGGCTTTCACACTGGAGACAAAGGAGCAGCTGTTTGAGGGCGGATTGAAGGCGCTATTTTTAATGCTATAGCGCCTGCAATATGCCCTCAGTGTGAAAGGGGTCTTAAAAGGTTTTTTTTTTGGTCTTTTATTGTTTGTTTAGCAAAAATTCAAAACCCTAGTAGTGAGTAAATGCCACCAAAAAAAATGATAAAAATTTCATACGGCTACAGTGTTGCATGACTGCACAGTTGTCATTTAAAGTGTGACAGCGCTGAAAGCTGAAAATTGGCCTCTGCAGGAAGGGAGTTTAAGTTTCCAGTAAGAAAGTGGTTTAGGTAGAAATAGAGCCCACAAGCAAGGAGCAACTTTTGATGTGCACTATTCTAACAATCAGGCATATAGAACACAATGCTGTGTCTCCAATTAACATCAAGAGAGGCCTATGTATAGTTTATGGAAAGCTGCATATGCGGGGTGGCCACATTTGAGCTGTGCATATGCAGATCTGCATGCTGTTTATTATTATTGAACAGTCAATGTTCTTTGCAGTGCAAGCCAACTCAGATGGACTAGACAAAAAATAAATACAAAAAGTACTTGGTGTATTGCAGCAGCTACTCAACTGGAATGCTCAGTGCTTGTCTGATAATAGAAAATATAAACAGCAAGCCAAATCAAAATTACTTTCAGGTTAAATTTACAATAACCATGCAGTATATGTACTCTCAAAAAATAAAAACACCCACTATAGTTGCCCTTTAAAAAAAAAAATCGCAAAACCATGTTTGGCCACCAAGTGCCCCCTGCTGGTGAAACAAAATCACTTACTTTCTCCCTCTGCCTTTTCCCCAGACAATTTGTCAGCTGCCGTGTCATCATCTTCCCCATTGTCCTCATCCTCCTCTTCAGAGGCCCCTCCTTCCTCCTCTGCTCCACTTTGCCCTTCTGCTTCTTCAACACCTTCATTATTATTATCTTCTTCATCATCAGTATCCTCCTCCTCGTCATCATCAGAGACATGCCTTAATGTGGCCAGCAACTGATGGTACACAGTAGGATTCTCTGGCTCACTTTCAGGATCACTTCCACTCTCATGCGACTCTTCCTCAGAGCTTTCAGTCTAAACACATAGTCAGAGGATAAATCATCATAAGAAATAGAATATTCACTTTGGAAACAAACAATGGTTTCCGTAATGGCCCAATATTATAACTTTCATGCAGCCCTTTCTTGGAGACTATTAATATCTCCATATTTATCTTTGTATCCATCATCCTAAATATCAGGTAAAAGACAGGACCATCCCACAAAAACTCTACAATAGACACAATCTGATAAAATCAAAATTACTTTTTTGTTTCCAATATTTTTTATTAAGTTTTCAAAAAAATGAGGAGAGGGGTATACAAAGAAAATTGGGGGTGGGAGGGGAAAAAAACACTCACAGTCAGCATCTGGAGGGCCATTCAAAATTACTTTTTCAATGCAGCCAAATGCTAGTGCTTCCTTCTAATAGGCTCCACCATGCCTTTAACGCTTTCACAACCACACCACAAGTGTCAGCATGCAATGGTTAACATAAGAATTACTAATTTGCATACCTACATGATTTTTTAATAAGGCTTTACTTGATTCAATATTTTAATAAAAACTCTGATGTTTTTTTTTTTACCATAGGCCGACAAAATCTTTTTTTTTTTTTTTTTTATTAATTACTGTCATTGTACCCAACAATTACAACAATAAACAGGCGCACACTGCCACCTTGAGGCTGCCTTGTTACATTCTGATCAAAAGCTTAAACTCCTGGCAGATGTAAAGGACAGAAGTTAATACAGCTCTGAAATCATTAATACAGCAATAAATGTATTTTAAAATGCAAGCGGTCCATGTACCTGAATTTTACCTGGTGTCTGTATTTTACAGTCCCAGTACAGCAGGGCCAGAGTTTGAGAGGAAGCAGAACAGGGAGTCAATCAGCTCACGTGCCGACATGAAGCATGCCAATAGAAAGCAGATTGACTGAGAGATAAGCTCATCACTGTGCTGCTTCTCATTTCACTGTTCAGTCACAGACTGGGGCAGGTCCAGAATCACCTGGCCTAGCTTATATGTGATCACTTAGCCATACCCAATATTGCGATCACACTAATGGGACAAACTAATTGGTCCCCAATGATTAATGGGGACCCGAGGTGTCAGCAACAGTCAAGTTTGAGATCCATCAGTCGTGCAAAGTGTCAGCTTGTAGCATTTAAAAAATGATGTATATTAATGTATCCTCGTCACGGTTCATCATGTAATGGGAATTTTATTATTAAGGCTGCGGGACAGAAGGAATCAAAAGGGAACCTGTGCTGACAGAAATACTTACATTTTTGACCAATCCTTCTGTAATTTCTAGTAGACTGACTGTCATGCTGATACAATGGCTTTGAAGTAACATTGGTACCTCTTGTGGTAGAGCATTTCACATTTTTACTGCATTTACAGAAAACCCCTACCTATCGTGATGTTTTTTTTTTTTACGGGCAAATGATGCCCTATGTGCAGGGTTTGACAAATTTGCTTGGATTCTAGGAGGCAGCTAAAAAGTTAGGAGCCAGAAAACGTGCCCCGTCCCGCCAAGCTCGTGCACAGAAGCGAACGCATGCGTGAGTGGCGCCCACATATGTAAACGGTATACAAACCACACGGGAGGTATCGCCACGATTGGTAGAGCGAGAGCAATAATTCTAGCCCTAGACCTCCTCTGTTACTCAAAACATGCAACCTGTAGAATTTTTTAAACGTCACCTATGGAGATTTTAAAGGGTAAAAGTCTGTTGCCATTCCACAAGCGGACGCAATTTTGAAGCGTGACATGTTGGGTATCAATTTACTTGGCGTAACATTATCTTTCACAATCTAAAAAAAAAATTGGGCTAACTTTACTGTTGCGATCGCGGTGGGAATGCGTTGGCCGTTAATTGAGGCAGTGGCTTTGCGGCCTTCTTCAGGCCTAAGCATCCCCGGGCGCCAGGTCACAATTTCTTGTCGCAATTGCGACCGGGCGCCCGGATTTTGTCGAGGCCTGCCTATGTGCAATCTTTCGGATAAAGTACTAACTGCCAAATCTTAATAATGGAGGAGAAGCGCCTGCTTTATTGAAAGGCTATACTGCTATACCGGGGGGGGTTATCAATGCTTGTAACTGCCCCCACCAATCACCTGTGAGGCTAGCCGGCCCCTCTGCTACACTGGAGGACGCCTGGCCTGATACAAGAGGTATTGGGTCAAACTTTGGAGCATTTGCACAAGTTCCGATACTCGTGCAAATGCTTGGTACCGATACTAGTATCGGTGCAACCCTAACATATATAAGCATAGTTGGGGGCAAATATTTTTCCCCCCCAAGGGAGCATAACCAATGCACTCATTTTAAACTCTTGCCAAAATTTACGTTCCTTTTACAATGAGGGGTCCATAACCATAACCACAAAACCCCTCATATATATATATATATATATATATATATATATATATATATATATATATATATATTACACACACACACATTTGTTTGCTCTTGTAGCTTCCATGCAGCATTGAGTTGTGCTGCCAAGCTCACTGTTCTCCTTTAGCGCTGTTTAGCCAGGCACTTACCAGCTTGACAACCTGAGTCCTCTCTGCTCTCTGTGAAACTCTGCAATCAAAGGGAAAAATTCAAAATCAGTGCCAATGTCATCCATATCATCATTTTATAGTGGAAAACTTTAAATTTTCTGAATGTAAAATATATAAAGTGAAATTGTTCCACTTTGCATCTGGTGTGTTCTATTATATACTGTAATATAAGGAAATAAAAAAAAATATATAGTATTCCATAATTTAAAGGGGATGTATAGATATTTTTTTTTCCCTTTCATTAATTATGGTCAAAACTATAACATTTTGCAAATTACTGACCACCAGTGCGCCCCCCCAAATTGAGAAGGGCAGTAAACTTGCCTTTTGTTTTGACAGTTTGGGGACCCCTGCTCTAGCCCTTTCCTCCCCAGACGGCCCATGCTCTGTCCCTTACATTCATTGGATTCCAGTTCTTTCAATCATGGAGGCTCAGCATCACATGGAGGGCGTTACCTAGGGCTGTCAGAATAGAAATACAGCGGCCTAGGAACCCCAACATCCACCCATCAAGTAGGGTTGCCACCTTATCCCTTTAAACCAGGGTTTGACAAATTTGCTTGGAATCTAGGAGCCAGCTAAAAAAGTTAGGAGCCAGAAACGCGCCCCATCCCGCCAAGCTCGCGCACAGAAGCGAACGCATACGCGAGTAGCGCCTGCATATGCAAATGGTGTTCAAACCACACATGTGAGGTATCGCTGCGATCGTTAGAGCGAGAGCAATAATTCTAGCCCTAGACCTCCTCTGTAACTCAAAACATGCAACTTGTAGAGTTTTTTAAACGTCGCCTATGGAGATTTTAAAGGGTAAAAGTTTGACGCCATTCCACGAGCGGACGCAATTTTGAAGCGCGACATGTTGGGTATCAATTTACTCGGCGTAACAATATCTTTCACAATATAAAAAAAAAAATTGGGCTAACTTTACTTTTGTCTTATTTTTTAAATTTAAAAAAGTGATTTTTTTCCCAAAAAAGTGCGCTTGCAAGACCGCTGCGCAAATACGGTGCGACAGAAAGTATTGCAACGATCGCCATTTTATCTCTAGGGTGTTAGAATAAAAAATATATATAATGTTTGGGGGTTCTAATTAGAGGGAAGGAGATTGCAGTGAAATCACAGGGGAAGCTCCATTAGTCTTGTCATGCCAATGGCCACCACAAGATGGCGCCAGAGCACAGAAGGAAGCATAGGCCTGCAGAAGGCCGCGGCCTCAATTACCGGCCGGCGTGACGCGATCATGCGGCGGGGGAGGTCAGAGACACAGGATGGGGTATTCCGTGTCTCTGTGCGCTCCCACCTCCCACACCGTGCGATCGCGTTGGGCCGCGCGATCACGTCGCCCGGTAATTGAGGCAGCGGATTTGCGGCCTTCTGCAGGCCTATGCTTCCTTCCCGAGGTCGCTAATCCTAGTCGCAATTGCGACCTTGCGCCCGGATTTTGTCGAGCCCTGCGTTAAACCCCAACACATATGAATTATGCAGGTTCTGTGGCTGATTAGGGGGGTAATTAAACTCACTTAGTGCCTTACCTGCATTAAATTAGCCTCAGAACCTGTGTAAAGAGGTCCGCCCACCCCTGCAAAAATTAAAAGCCAGCAGCTGCACATACTGTAGTTGCTGACTTTTAATAATAGGACACTTACCTGTCCTGGAGTCTAGTGATGTCGGCACCGCAGCTGATGTTTCTATTATCTGGTTAGGTGCTGCCGCCATTGTAAGTAATCGAATCCAGCAGTGTAGGCTTACAGCTTCACGCCGGAAACCCTACTGCACATGCGCAAGGCGTCGCTCCTCTCTTCTACTGGCCCGGCGGCCGGGGAAGGCGGAGGGAGCCCCGCGGTGACAGAAATATTCCAATAGATTTACATAATTGTATACAATTTTTTGCCAATTTTAAGGCATTTTGCCAAGGCACCCCTGAAGAAACCTTAAGGCACCCTAGTTGAAAAAAGCTTGCATAGAGAAGCACCAAGTGATGGCATCTAAAATATGCTGTGTAACAAAATACAAAAGTGTTATTTGAAAATGGCATTAGAATGTTCACAGGGAGGGAAAGGAGGAACCAAGAAACCTATAAGGCCCCTTTCACACGGGCGGACCATTCAGATCCGCCTGTCTTTTTTTAGCAGACCTGAACAGACGCTCCATACATCTCTATGGAGTGATGGATGTCAGCTGTGACATGTCCGCTGACATCCGATCCGCTAAATCCAGAGGAAAGTGTACAAAGACGGACTTGTCATCCGCCGGCTCAGCGGGGATCAACGGAGTGATCCCCGCTAAGCAAGTGGATGTCTAAAAATGGATCCACCCATGTGAAAGGGCCCTTAGGAGATTAAACTTCAGCTTTAACTACTTGCTTACTGGGCACATATACCCCCCTCCTGAATACCCCCCTCCTGCCCAGGTGAAATTTCAGCTTCCGGCACTGCAACGCTTTAACTGACAATTGCGCGGTCGTGCGACGTGGCTCCCAAACAAAATTGACGTCCTTTATTTCCCACAAATAGAGATTTATTTTAATGGTATTTGATCAACTCTGCGATTTTTAATTTTTGCGCTATAAACAAAAAAAGAGCGACAATCTTGAAAAAAAAATCAATATTTTTTACTTGTTGCTATAATAAATAGCCCAATTTTTTTTAACCACTTGCTTACTGGGCACATAAACCCCCTTCGTGCCCAGGCGAAATTTCAGCTTCCGGCACTGCATCGCTTTAACTGACATTTGCGCGGTCGTGCGACGTGGCTCCCAAACAAAATTGACTTTTTTCCCCACAAATAGAGCTTTATTTTGGTGGTATTTGATCACCTCTGCGGTTTTTATTTTTTGCGCTATAAACAAAAAAAGAGCGACAATTTAAAAAATATATATATATTTTTTACTTGTTGCTATAATAAATATCCCATTTTTTTTTTTTATATTTTTTTTCTCAGTTAAGGCCGATATGTATTTTTCTACGTATTTTTGTAAAAAAAAAACAAAAAAAAAAAATCGCAATAAGCGACTGGTTTGCGCAAAAGTTATAGCGCCTACAAAATAGGGGACAGAATTATGTTTTTTTTTATTATTATTTTTTTACTAGTAATGGCGGCGATCTGCGATTTTTATTGGGACTGCGATATTGCGGCGGACATATCGGACAATTTTGACACAAATTTGGGACCATTCACATTTATACAGCGATCAGTGCTACAAAAATGCACTAATTACTGTATAAATGTGACTGGCAGTGAAGGGATTAACACTAGGGGGTGAGGAAGGGGTTAAATGTATTCCCTGGGTGTGTTCTAACTGTCTGGGGGGAGGGGACTGACTGGGGGAGGTGACCGATGCTGTGTCCCTATGTACAAGGGACACAGATCGGTCTCCTCTGACAGCACGTGGAGCTCTGTGTTTACACACAGAGCTCCACGTCCCTGCTGTCACCGCCAATCACGTGTACCCAGCAGACATTGCGGCCGCCAGGTACACGCATCGGCTCTTCAGCGATGCGCCGGGACAGTGTTTACCCAGTGGCACGCGCGGGTAATGCACTTAAAATGACGTCCACTTGAGAGCAGCGCTGTGGATGTCTTTTGTCCATAGCGCGGGTCTCAAGTGGTTAAAAAAACATTTTTGTTTTCTCAGTCTAGGCCGATACGTATTCTTCTACATATTTTTGGTAAAAAATAAGAAACGCAATAAGCGACTGGTTTGCGCAAAAGTTATGGGAGTGAAAATGGAAATCGCCATTACAAGGGGCACGCTCAGTGCGCCTGCACGCCGTTGTTTATAGCGCATGAGCCGTTGACATCGGTGTCTGTCTTTCGCAAATATCTCCTAAACCATGTAGGTAAAGGAGATATTTGTTGCACCTACAGGTAAGCTTTAATCTAGGCTTACCTGTAGGTAAAAGGGGTCTGTAAGGGGTACAACCACTTTAAAGTGGAGCTTTAACATGAGTAGCAGAACACTTTAGCACGCACTTGTCATAGAACGGATGCTGCTCCCCAAAGTCCTTCAGATGCTTCTTCTGCTTCTTGCTCAGTGCGCTCACATCCTCGTCCCCCCTCCTCGGCCTCCTTCGCTTCCCCATCTTCAGCTCGCTCCTTCACACACACGTGAGCTCCCCAGTGCACAGGAGTCCGGTCGCCTACCGATGACGTCACGGGAGTAGCCACAGCGGAGATAGGCAGGAGCGCAGGCGCCGTGTCGAGTCACCTGACGTCATCGAGAAGCGCGGTGGTTACTCAGCTGTCACTATGGAAGCGGAGAAGTCTCGTGTACCGGAGCGGTTACAGCGGAGGGATGAGGAGCGGCTGCGGGAGGTGGGGAAGAAGCGGCAGGAGAAGGAGGAGCAGACCGTGGTGGAGGAGAAGAGCGGCTACTTCAACGCCAGTTTCGGGCAGGAGCGGGCGGCCATAGAGGAGGCTCTGGGTGGGGAAGGGGGGCCTGAGCTGCTGGAGGAGGCCGCCGGGCGGATTCAGGGGCTGCAGAAGATGCTGAATGACAGTATCATGTTCCTTCCTTCCTATGACACCCGGCAGGCCCAGGAGCAGCTCACCCGCCTGCAGAGCGCCCTGGACGCCCGCCGCCAGCAGATCCAACCCACCAAGAAATTCACCTTCAAGACCCGGAGGAAGGAAGGTGTGCCCACCGCCGTCGTCCAACCCAGCGCCCCGGTCCCGCCTAAGGAGGTCGCCGTCCAGCCGGCAGCTCAGTGCGGCTTCCAGGGTCTCTCCGGCCAGGTGCTGTTCTTGGGCGCCCAGGAGATCCGCCAGCAGGACGTCCAGCTCAGCCAACTGCGGGATTGTACCATCACCCTGAGCGGAAACCCCTCCACCCTGCACATGAGGGAGCTGAGCGGGTGTCGGGTGCTGAGCGGACCCGTCTCCACCTCCATCTTCGTAGACAATTGCCACGACTGCCTATTCACCTTCCCCTGCCAGCAGCTGCGCACCCATTCCACTCGGGACTGCCGCTTCTACCTGCATGTTACCAGCCGGGCCATCATCGAGGACTGCTCCAATCTTCTCTTCGCCCCCTTCACCTGGAGCTACCCGGAGATCCTGGAAGACTACCGGCTGTCCGGGCTCGACAGGAACCGCAACAACTGGGACCAGGTGGATGACTTCAACTGGTTGGCTATGGGGGAAAAGTCTCCAAACTGGAGCGTGATCCCGGAGGAGGAGAGAGTCACCCACTGGAACTGAAATCCCATACCGAGCTGTGTTTACTGAGGTGCCTCGGCTGAGCTTTACTTGCATAGAAATCGATAAACCATAAAGAATTCAATCAGAACTGAGCTGGATACTGAGGAGGACGGCATGGATCTCCTGATAGATACCTTCATTTACAGCTACTCTGGGGTCTTGCAGATCTTCTGTGGACCTGTTTACCCGGCGCTATTTTAGGACCCTGCAGAACTTTTAATTGATCCTTTCACCTGGAGTTACTTCAGAGACCTGAAGATCTTCTATAGGCTCCCTGCACCTGAAGCTACTCTAGGGTCCTGAAGATCTTCTTCTATATGGGAGCTACTCCTGGGGTCCTGCAGATCTTCTATGGGCTCCCTGCACCTGGAGCTACTCTAGGGTCATGAAGATCTTCTATATGGGCTCCCTACACCTGGAGCTACTCCTGGGGTCCTGCAGATCATCTTCTATGAGCTCCCTGCACCTGAAGCAACTTTGGAGTCCTGCAGATCTTTTATGGGCTGCCTCCACCAAGAGCTACTCTGGGGTCCTGCTGATCTTTTGTGGGCCTTTTTCACCTGGAGCTACTATAGGACTTTGCAGAACTTTTGTTGGATCCATTCATCTGAAGCTACTTGCGGGACCTGCAGATCTGCTATTGGCTCCCTCTGCCGAGAGCCACTCTGCGGCCCCATAGATCTTTTGTTAGCTTTCTTCGATTTGTAGATACTGTGGGGTCCTATTGATCTTCTACTAAAAAAAAAAAATGTATAGGGAAGGGGTGCTTCTAAAGATTGGTACACACTATTTGAATTGAATCGCTATGTGGGTGGACCTGTCAGACACCTTTTACCCAACATCCCTCCACTGAAAATATCCAAAGAGCCAGGGAAGAAAACTGTCAGGCAAACTGCGGCTCCAATCAGATGCAGCCACCGTTCAGGTATTCTGACGGGTGCTGGCTGAAGCTGTCATAATACAATAGCCACAGCTGGATATTCCTCCATCTACTCTGTACCTCATGGATGTTTTTTTTTTTTTCAAATTATTTTGTTCAACATGCAGGCTGAATGAAAATAAGCTTTGTGTGTGTATCCAGCTCAAGAGTATTTGTCAGCCATGTGATCACAGTTGGCTAATGATGATGTCCTCACCTTGTTGTATCATAAGTCTTTCTGCTGTTTTAACAGCCACAAAACAAGGTGAGGATATCTTCATTAGTTACCTGTGATCACATTGCCGACAGCTACTTTTAGACCCCATACACACTATTAGATTTCTGCAGATTTTTGTCTTCAGATTTACCAAAACCATATAATATGAGGTCAAACCTTAAAGCAGAGGTTCACACAAAAAGTGAAGTTTTTGGAACGATCCCCCCCACCTCCGGTGTCACATTTGCACCACTTCCTGGTTCTGACTCCCGTGAGAGTCCGCCCCCCCCCCCCCCCCCCGCTGTCTTCTGGGAAACACTGTTCCCAGCAGAGAGTGGGGACCAGTGACGGCGTGCCGCGATACTCACGCATGCGCAGTAGGGAACCGGGCAGTGAAGCCACAAGGCTTCACTTCCTGATTCCCTTACCCAGGATGGCGGCGGAAGCAGCCGAGGACCGAGCGATTGCTCAGCCTCGTTTGCTGACATCAAAGGCCCACTGGACAGGTAAGTGTCCATTTTTTAAAAGTCAGCAGTATTTGTAGCTGCTGGCTTTTAAAAAAACAAAAAAAAAACAAATGGCGGAACCTCCTCTTTAAGAGTTTCAATTTGTGAATGTGTAAATGGTGTGTATGGGGCTTTAGAGACACCCCCTTCCCATATGTTTTTCTTTTTTAGATTTTGCCATTTCCATGTTAATGGACTGGTGTTGAACTGCTCCCGGAGAAACAGACTGCAATCTTGAATTGACACAGCAAAGCTCCCCTACAAGGTTGCATTGTATACAAAATACTACTCCCTTCATTTAGATCTGCTCTGGGTCCTGCAGACCTTCAGTGGGCTCCGTTCATGTGGACCTATCCTGGGCCCCCTGCAGATCTATTGATTGCTTCCTTCACCTGGAGATATTTCTGGGTCCTGAAGATCTCCTGTGGGCCCTATTTTTACCTGGAGCTAATTTGGGGTCTTGCAGGTTTCTTGTGTGCTCCCTATACCTGGAGCTATTCAAGAGTCCTGCTAAGTCTAGTAGCAAGTTCTTCCCAGTTAGAGTTCCCCCACCCCTAAAAGGTTCTCACTTTACATTCCATGAAATTAGGTATCTTGCTCTCTTCCTCTCAGTGTGGTCAAACAACTGGAATTTGAATGAATAGGATCACATCCATTAAACTGTTGCACTACACCTGCAAACTAATGCAAATAAAGCTTTATATCCAGGGGTGCCTGAATTGTTACTCCATCATTAGCAAACATTATTCCAGAAATAACTGCCGGATTACTGGTTATTGGGAGTTGCCATGCACTCCATGCAGGACTTGTCTGTGGGGAATATATAAAATCATTGGGGCTTTAATCTAAGGCCTCGTACACACGACGGGACATGTCTGATGAAAAAGGTCCGCGGACCGTTTTCATCGGACATGTCCGCTGGCGGATTTTGGTCTGATGGCTGTACACACCATCAGACCAAATTTCCCGCGGACAGCTAACGCGGTGATGTGGCCGCGACGCTGGAAGGTCAATGCTTCCACGCATGCGTCGAATCACTTTGACGCATGCAAGGGCTTTCGGCCGAGCGGACATGTCCGGTGAGTCGTACAGACGACCGAACATGTCCGACGGACAGGCTTCCAGCGGACATGTTTCTTAGCATGCTAAGAAACATTTGTCCGCTGGAAACCTGTCCGATCCGCCGGAAAATTGTCCGGTCGGCCGTACACACGACCGAACTGGTCCGCGGACCAGTTTCAGCAGACATGTTCGGTCGTGTGTACGAGGCCTAACAGGCAACATCACACCTTAAAGTGGAAGTAAACCCATTGATCCAACATTTTCGAAACAAACGCTACATTCCCGGCATGGCAGCAATACGAATACTAACTACACATTGGTTGTGCTCTCAACCTGTCAAATCATCCAATGGCTGGTGTCATAACTGACCACGTGCAGCATTATGGCAGTTGCAGATTAAACAGAGGTCAAGATGGCAGCTTCCTTGGCTGAAAATGATAGGAGGGTTTACATCCACCTTAAAGCGGGGGTTCACCCTATAAACGCAAAAAAAAAAATTTTTTTTCCTTCTACCATAAAATCAGGCATTGTAGCGCGAGCTACAGTATGCCTGTCCCGATTTTTTTATCCCCGTACTCACCTTGTACTCGTACATCGAAGATACCGACTCCCTTCGGGGAATGGGCGTGCCTATGGAGACGGAGGATGATTGACGGCCGGCTCTGGCGCGTCACGCTTCTCCGGAAATAGCCGAAATAGGCTTGGCTCTTCACGGCGCCTGCGCATAGCCTGTGCGCAGGCGCCGTGAAGAGCCGAGACCTACTCCGGCTGTCTTCGGGGAGAGTGACGTGCCAGGGCCGGCCGTCAATCATCCTCCCTCTCCATAGGCACGCCCATTCCCCGAAGGGAGTCGGTATCTTTAATGTACGAGTACACAGTGAGTACGGGGGTAAAAAAATCGGGACAGGCATACTGTAGCTCGCGCTACAATGCCAGTCTCGATGGAAAAATCATGTCGGTGAGGGTGAACTACCGCTTTAAGGTACTCTGTTGCTAAACTCTAAAGTTCACATAATAGAAGAAAGTAATCAATGGGGTTAGGACTGCTTCTGAAGGGATGTTGGGGTGGGTGATTGTTCTGTATTAGTGGAGTTTGCTTGTGCAGTCAGTGAACATAATATTTACTCTTTTTCTCTGTAGGGAATTAATTTATTCAAAGGATAAATTCACCATATAAATAAATGCAAACATCTTTTGCAAGTAAAAATATTTTCATTTATTCGTTTTTTTTTCTAGGGAGCCTGCAAAGCATTGCAGCTGCAATCAGCAGATCATAAGTGTAATGCAGGGCTTCTGCAGACTGTCAAAATAGCTGTCTGTTGGTACCTCTCTATGTGTAGGCAGTTACAAGCAGAAAGAATCAAACTACGAAAGCGCTCACCAGCGTCCTCGCAGTTCATTGGGAACTACAAGCCATCAGCTGCGATGGCTAATGGTATTTGGGGTTCATTCACTGACAGGAACCTGAATGGATGTGTGGGCAGGGCCCAGCATGGCTGCATTATTTTAAAAAGTGACAGCAGGAGGGGGGAGAAAATTTCCCGCCTGCTGTCACAATGCGAGGGGAGATCAGCGAAACTGGCGGCTGGAGCTGGCACATGTATGTTTCAATAGGTCAGGAGTGCTCAACCGGTGGCCCTCCAGCTATTGCAGAACTTCAAGTCCCATCGTGCCTCTGCCTTTGTGAGTCATGCTTGTAAGGCCCCGTACACACGTCCGAGGAACTCGACGTGCCAAACACATCAAGTTCCTCGTCGAGTTCAGTGTGGAAGCCGCTGAGGATCTCGGCGGGCCGACTTTCCTCATTGAACAACGAGGAAATAGAGAACATGTTCTCTTTTCAGCCCGATGAGTTCCTCGTCTGCTTCCTCGCTGAAAAGTGTACACACGACCGAGTTTCTCGGCAGAATCCAGCTCCGACCGAGTTTCTGGCTGAATTCTGCCAAGAAACTCGGTCGTGTGTACGGGGCCTAACTGTCAGTCTGGCAATGCCTCATGGGACTTGTGATTCCGTAACAGCTGGAGGGCCACAGGTTGAGCACCCATGCAATAGGTGAACCTATCCTTTTAAAGATGAACTCTAGAATAAGCAAATATTGTCTAAATACAACAGATATATGTTCCTTGTTTCTACTTTGCATATTTCAGATCTGTTCAGTAATCCAGTGTGATGGTTGAACTCTGTGCAAGAGCCTCCTGTATTAAAGACCGGTCACTGCTCCTCTTTCTCTTTGTGCAGGGTGACTGGTCTTGTCTCCTCCCCTTCCTGTAGTTCTCTGCAGCCAGCCTGTAGTTGGCAGAGTCTGTTGGGTCCCTCCCACAGCTCTGCTTTCTGCACAGGCTATGTACAGCACAGTAATGATTCACTGCTTCTTTTACAAGGTAATATCTAGTATTGCATTTGGTGCACACAAGGTGGATTTATATCCTTTATGGCTTATGAGAAGTATATTTAAACTACAGTTTTTGTGCCCTGAGTTCTGCTTTAAACTTTCAGTTTAGCAAAAGTCACTTTAACTTTTGTCTCCCACCAATGAAATGCTGTCAGTTGCACTGCCAACCAATCCCTTTGCCATTAAAGAAACTTTACACTGCTGTGTTATGGTATACTTTATGTTTGTTTTGTTCAGTAATCCAAGAGAAATGTGAGTCTGTTGTGTTATGCAGAACTTAATGCTTAGCTTTAGTGAAATGTTTTTGTTTTTTTTTATAATCGGCACCAGGGATGGTACTTCTGACTAAAAAAAAATTCCCTCGTGTTGGTTGCTGTGTTGCTTGGAAAAAAAATAAAAAAACAACCTGTTGTATACTTTTAGTGTAATATCGGTCTTTATTTGGGAAATATTCACAGAGAAACGCCAGCAAGTTTGCGCTAAACCCACCTTGACCTAAAGCTTAGCTCTTATTCATAACTATCTAAAACCCATGATATTGGACATGGAAGAAAGTCATCAACAATGCCAGGTATAGAACCTTATAGGGCAATCCAAAATGGTGGCACAAATGTACAACTGCCTTATTTACAGGGAGATCACAACCAGACAACAAATGTCTTTAACTGCCATTGGTCAGTCTGAGTGGAGATGTGTATAAGGTAGGTCAGTATCCTGGCCACATACCACAACCTAAAGGAATTGATTAATACTGAGGGTTACTTAAAGGCTCAGCTTCCCATCAACATCAGATATACCACAGTGCCCTACCAGCCTGGTAAAAAATATTCCTGTCTGTCCACTATCTCTACGGCCTCGTACACACGGACGGACTGTCCGCTCTGAGATTTCTGTCTGATGGTTGTACACACCATCAGACAGAAATCCGCTTGGACACGATACGCGGTGACGTGCGCGACCCTGGAAGGTCAATGCTTCCACGCATGCGTCGAATCACTTCGGCGCATGCGAGGGCTTTTGGCCGAGCGGACATGTACGATGAGTGTACAGACGACCGAACATGTCCGATGGACAGGCTTCCAGCGGACATGTTTCTTAGCATGTTAAGAAACATTTGTCCGCTTGAAACCTGTCCGATCCGCCGGACAATTGTCCGGTCGGCCGTACACACGACCGAACATGTCCG
Organism: Rana temporaria; assembly: GCF_905171775.1. NCBI lineage: Eukaryota > Metazoa > Chordata > Amphibia > Anura > Ranidae > Rana > Rana temporaria. Next base: position 440,207,601 of record NC_053492.1, read on the forward strand.
CTGAAACTGGTACGCGGACCAGTTTCAGCGGACATGTTCGGTCGTGTGTACGGGGCCTTAAGGGCTCCTTTGCTGTGCCTTAATATCTGCATGCCGGCGGGACCTTACTATCTGCCACACGCAAGGGCTGTTACACTTTCCTCTATCACTTCCCTCTATCAACCTGGGATTCTACAACCATCCACTGGGAGTTGTGATAGTTCCCTTCACGGGACATCTATATGCCGACAGACTGATGTTAACCTCTCCTCATCTGGATTCAGCAGTGGTATCGTTGTACACATTTTTATACCAGTATCATACTTAGCTACATGTTTTTATGACTGCTTTTGTTACCGTTTGGTATTACTCGCACCATTTTACAGTTTATGTAGCGTAGCTACAGCGATTTTATCTCCAGTGCAATATTTATTTGGTTACCTACTTGAAGACTATAAGGCCTCGTACACACGACAGGACATGTCCGATGAAAACGGTCCGCGGACCGTTTTCATCGGACATGTCCGCTGTCAGATTTTGGTCTGATCACCATCAGACCAAATTTCCCGCGGACAGCGAACGCGGTGACGTGGCCGCGACGATGATGCGGCAACGTGCGCGACCCTGGAAGGTCAATGCTTCCACGCATGCATCGAATCACTTCGACGCATGCGAGGGCTTTCGGCCGAGCGGACATGTCCGGTGAGTCGTACAGACGACCGAACATGTCTGACGGACGGGCTTCCAGCGGACATGTTTCTTAGCATTCTAAGAAACATTTGTCCGCTGGAAACCTGTCCGATCCGCCGGACATTTGTCCGGTCAGCCGTACACACGACCGAACATGTCTGCTGAAACTGGTCCGCGGACCGTTTTCAGCGGACATGTTCGGTCGTGTGTACGGGGCCTACCAGTCCATAGGAATCTCCCTTATTCTCATGCAGCTAGATTTACATTGCCCCAATTAAGTGCTCATAGAATGAAAGGCAGTTGTATATTTGTGCCACTATTTTGGATTCATTTCCACATTGCCCTTTAAGGTTACACACCTTGGACTTCCTTCCTTTTCCTATATCACGGATTTTAAATAGTTATGAGTAAAAGCTAAGGTTTAGGTCAAGGTGGGTTTGGCACACCCTTCCTGGTGGTTGAAGCACAGAAAATTTCAGGCAGCAGTTGGTTAGCCAAGAAAAATATTTCAAGTGGTTGTAAACCCTCTGGGGGAAGTTTACTAGTAATGGCGGCGATCAGCAACTTATAGCGGGACTGTGATATTGCGGCAAACAAATCGGACACTAACTGACACTTTTTTTTTTTTGGACCCAGTTATACTAATACAGTGATCAGTGCTAAAAAAAATTGCACTGTCACTGTAGGACACTGGCTGGGGAGGGGTTACCATCAGTGTTTATGTACTGTGTGGGAGGTGCTTTTACTAGAGGAAGTTATGAATCCTAGTCCATGCTTTGCAGGAACACAGAATCCATGCCTTCCCTACCTATAATCGCAGCTGGAGCGAGCTGTTGCGTATTCGTGTCCGCTACCCGGAAGTGCAGGATTAAGTGTGTATGTGTGATCTATATATAATATGTGTGTATATTTATATGCCGATACTAGGCATTTTAGCGAGTATCGGTACTCGCTAAAATGCTCCGATACCGGAAGTGACGTTGCATGGGAGCGGACCGCCTCCTTCTCCCCTTCCAACAGTGCCATCCCCGCTGCTGCTTCCTCTTTAGGCTGATTAGCATTCGTGAGTGAGTAGGAGGAGCGGCAATGCAGAGGGCTGGAGAGGCAGAGTTCTGATTGTAGCCGAGAGCCAGGGGAAACAGATTCCGACAGGGAAACCATTCTCGGCACAACACCTGACTTCCTGTCCTGACAGCCGACAAGAATGTGTCCACACTGCACACCTCCCTCCTCCAGCTCTGACTCCCGGCCACACAGCACTGGATCCGGGCTCTCCCTGAAGCTGAGTCAGAGAACAGGTATGTGAAGACACTGTACAGCGGTATCCTATCCTGTTGTACTGAGCAGCAGGGCTCTCTTTTTCCTCTGTGCAGTCCCTAACTGTCTCTTGTACCATGCCTGCAGTCCCTAACTGTCTCTTGTACCATGCCATTGCCTGTAGTCCCTAACTGTCTCTTGTACCATGCCTGCAGTCCCTAACTGTCTCTTGTACCATGCTATTGCCTGTAGTCCCTAACTGTCTCTTGTACCATGCCTGCAGTCTCCGACGGTCTCCTGTACCATGCCTGCAGTCACTTCTGCCTGTTGCTTCCTCTACCAGCTGTCACCCCTGCCCACGTGTTTCCTAATAACCCTCCTATTCCCACCCCCCCTCCACATCGATCACCGCCCTTTCCATCCCAACTCTCTCACACCACAATCCCTATTTCACCCCACCCTCAACTACCGCCACCTCCCAAACCACACCTTTTCCTAGGCGATGGGTATCGGTAATTAGTATCGGCAAGTACATGATATCAAGTATCGGTACTCGGTGTCAAAAAAGTGGCATCTGTGCATCCCTAATATATATAATATACGTGATCCTGTGCCCAACGGCCACCCTGTAGCTGTATATCTGCTATAGGGTGGTTAGATTATAATAACGATGTTCCAGCATCCACCTCCGATTTTAATTTTTTTGTCTAAACAGTCGGAATTCGCTGTCGAAAGCACTATACTAACAAACAGAAAATCGTCTTATGGAATGACCTTTTTTTCATGCTATAATTCTAAAGAATAAATCCATTCACTTTAAAACAGCTGTAATGCACTTTACCTATAGGGGCAGCTTCCTTTTAAAATGGGGGAAAAAAAAGAAAATGAGCCCAAAAGCTGACCCCATAGTAATCCAAATACAATCCCAATGCTAGTTAACGCAAATAACACGTCAAAACTGAATGAATTGAGCCAATAGGTGCTAATTTTAGATGACTTGGAGACCATGGCCCAGATTCTTGTCCACTGGGCGTATCTCTGCGGCGGCCTAACGTATCCGATTTACGTTACGCCGCCGCAAGTTTTTCGGGCAAGTGCTTTATTCACAAAGCACTTGCCTGTAAAGTTGCGGCGGCGTAGCGTAAATCACGCAGCGAAATTCAAATTCGGCAGGGAAGGGGGCGTGTATCATTTAAATGAACCACGTCCCCGCGCCGAACGAGCTGCGCATGCGCCGTCCGTAAAATATCCCAGTGTGCATTGCTCCAAATGACGTCGCAAGGACGTCATTGGTTTAGATGTGAACGTAAATGACGTCCAGCCCCATTCACGGACGACTTACGCAAACGGCGTAACTTTTAAAAATTTTGACGCGGCAACGACGGCCATACTTAACATTGGCTGCGCCTCATATAGCAGGGGCAACTTTACGCCGGGAAAAGCCCTAACGTAAACATCGTAACTTTACTGCGTCGGCCATGCGTACGTTCGCGAATTAGCGTATCTAGCTAATTTGCATACTCGACGGGGAATCCGACGGAAGCGCCACCTAGCGGTCAAAAAGAAAAAATTGCAGTTACGATCCGACGGCGTAAGAGACTTACGCCTGTCGGATCTAATGGATATATGTGCGTAACTGATTCTAAGAATCACTCGCATAGATACGACGGCTCAGATTAGGACTTACGACGGCATACATGGCGCTGCGCCGTCGTAAGTCCTATGAGAATCTGGGCCCATGTTCCTTTGAATCTCCGTGTGAAGTGAGAGTTCTTCATTCTAATGTTGTCAGGAGAGGGGGAAATATTAGGTCAAGTAGTCAATTGTGGAAGTTGCCACTTATCTGTCTACCTGCTAATCACCAGCACAATGTATACCAGGTCACAGGCTTACCGAGGTTAGCTTATGGGTGTCCTGAGCACTGGCCTTTTATAGGCTTAACCTCCACTGCTTGCACGCCTTCTGTATTCCTGAACACTGCCTCCTCCATGTAAAGTACATCCGGACTGCCATGTCTCTTGTATACAAACACACGTGGTTTGTACTTACAGTTGTGCTCAAAAGTTTGCATCCCCTGGCAGAAATTGTGAAATTTTGGCATTGATATTGAAAATCTAACTGCTCATGCCAAAAAAAAAAAATTATTTAACCCCTTCCCTACCGAGTCATTGTAAAATGACGTCGGCGGGAACCTTTCGTCTTTCAGACTGGACGTCATATGACGTCCTTGCATTTCCGGCCGCTAGGGGTGCACGCCCCCGCCGCATTGCTCGGGACCCGGTGCCTGTGCCCGGCAGCCGCGATGTCCGCTGGGCACCCGCAATTGCCGGCAATCACGGCAGAACCATGGATCTTTGTGCGTAAACACACAGATCCATGTCCTGTCAGAGGTGAGGAGATTGATGTGTGTTCACAGTACAGAGGAACACACATCGATCTCCTCCCCTTGTGAGTCCCCCTTCCCTTCCAGTCACATTTACACAGTAAGCAGTGCAGTTTTATAGCACTAATCGCTGTGTAAATGTGAATGGTCCCAAAAATGTGTCCGATATGTCCGCCGCAATGATATGTCCGCCTCTATTTGTGGGGGAAAAAAGGGCGTCAGTTTTGTTTGGGAGTGATGTCGCACGACCGTGCAATTGTCATTCAAAGTGCGACAGCGCTGAAAACTAAAAATTGGTCTGGACAGGAAGGGGGTGAAAATGCCCTGTATGGAAGTGGTTAAAGGCTAACTCTTTGCAAATTTTTTTCCACAAAAAAAAAGGAAAAATAAAGTAATATAGTATATACAATTGCGACTTGTCATATTGAAATTGAATGTTATTAAAGCGGGGGTTCACCCTATAAACCTAAAAAAAAAAAAATGTTTTGTTCTACCATAAAATCAGGCATTGTAGCGCGAGCTACAGTATGCCTGTCCCGATTTTTTTTCCCCCGTACTCACCGTTTACTCCTACATCGAAGATACCGACTCCCCTCGGTGAATGGGCGTGCCTATGGAGACGGAGGATGATTGACGGCCGGCTCTGGCGCGTCACGCTTCTCCGGAAATAGCCGAAATAGGCTTGGCTCTTCACGGCGCCTGCGCATAGCCTGTGCGCAGGCGCCGTGAAGAGCCGAGACCTACTCCGGCTGTCTTCGGGGAGAGTGACGTGCCAGGGCCGGCCGTCAATCATCCTCCCTCTCCATAGGCACGCCCATTCCCCGCGGGAGCCGAAATCTTCTATGTACGATTACAAGGTGAGTCCGGGGTTAAAAAAATCGGGACAGGCATACTGTAGCTCGCGCTACAATGCCTGTCTCGATGGTAAAATCATGTGAGTGAGGGTGAACTACCGCTTTAAAAAATACCTTCCCTTTTCAATCTGCAGCCGCTGTCATTTTCTGTAAAATGGAATATGGCATCCTGGGGGTTTTCTGTACACAGATAGGTAGATTCACAAAGAGTTAGGCGGCTTATCAGTAGATAAGCCGACCTAACTCTGAATCTACGCCGGCGTTTGTTTAATCGTATGCTCAAACAGAGATACGCTTAAACAAAGCTAAGATAGGCCGGCTTGCGCCGTTCTATCTTAGCTTGCAATGTTTCTGATGGCCGCTAGATGGCGCTTCCATTGCGGCCGGCGTAGATTATGTAAATGAGGGGATACACCGATTCACGAACGTACGCCAGGCCTACGCCGTCGAATTACGTCGTTTCCGTAAGGCCTTAGGCGGCCTAAAGTTATTACACCTATGAGGTGGAATAACAATGTTAAAGTATGGCCGCCGTTCCCGCCGCGAGGTTCGAAATTTTTGCGTTGTTTGCGTAAGTCGTCCGCGAATCGGGAGTAACGTCGTTTACGTCCACGTCAAAATCAAGTACGGCGTACTTGGCCGCAATGCGCACTGGGAAATGTAGTCGCCCGGCGCATGCGCAGTGTCAAAAAACATGAGGTCAAGCCTCATTTCCATACAACACGCCCCCCTCCAAGCAATTTGAATTAGGCGCCCTTACGCCCGCTCGTTTTAGGCTACGCCGCCATAGATTAGCAGGTAAGTAGATTGTGAATCACTACTAGCCTAACTAATTTACGGCGGTGTAGCCTAAACAGGCTAGGCTAGGCCGCCATAAAGTTAGGCCAATGTGTGTGAATCTACCTAAGAATGTATACAAAACGCCCCCCAGAAACATAATTTCCTGCTTGTGTGATTGGCTCACTGACATCCCCAGAAGTCTGCACTAATAAACAAGTCAGATATCGGGCATCCCCTGCAACAAAAATTACATTTTTGGTGAGGTACTCCCAATTAGACATCTGCACTGCCGAAAAATTAGTTTGTTATCGTTTTCGTTTCATTCGTTTGAATCTTTGTTTTTTGGGTCATTCGTTATGAAATGTAATTCGAAAATAAGAAAGAAAATTCGAAAGAATAACTAATAATAACAAACTATTAAAATATACCGTATTTATCGGCGTATATCGCGCACTATTTTCCCCTTAAAATAAGGGGAAAATCGTGGGTGCGCGATATACGCCGATAGCCGCTTCCCGCGCTCAGTTTGAAATCCTGCGCCGACATATACCGAGTGCAGTACATTCGGCTAGTCTCGGCTTCGCTCGTGCTCACGCATTAACGTCACAGAGCGTGAGAGCGAGCGAAGCCGAGCCTTGCCGAATGTACCCGAGTGTACTGCACTCGGTATATGTCGGCGGAGGCTTTCGAACTGAGCGCGGGAAGCGGGGACTCGACTTGAGGCGCGCGCTGGAGAAGCCGGGAGGACACCATCGAGGCCGCAGATGGACGCTGGACGCTGGGAACACACCAAAACTGTAAGTAATAAAATCATATAACATTTTTTTTTACAGGAATTTCGGGGGCAACTTTAGGGGTGCGCGTTATACCGCGATAAATACGGTAGGTATTATAATTTTCTTTCAAATTTGTTTTTTTATGCTGTCTGTGTCCCCGTTTGGGAAAGTGACCTGCCTTATTTGTCCTGGTGACCAATGTCACTGACACAGAAAGTGATAGGAAATCCCAAATGTTAGGCCCCGTACACACCATAGAATCCATCCGCTGAAAAATCCCAGCGAATGGGTTTCAGCGGATAGATCCTATGGTGTGTACACTCCAGCGGATCTGTTTCCGCGGATATTTATCCCCTGGGATGGATTTCCAGCGGATAAATATTTGATGACATGCTATCAAATCTATCCGCTGGAATCCATCCCAACGGATGGATCCGCTGGTCTGTATAGACTCACCGGATCCATCCGTCCGAAGGGATCCCCCGCATGCGTCATAATGATTCGACGCATGCGTGGAATTCCTTATATGACAGCGTCGCGCACGTCGCCGCGTCATAATCGCGGCGACGGCGCAACGCGTCATCGCCAGAGGATTTCGGCGCGGATTTCGATTCGATGGTGAGTACACTCCATCGCATGGAAATCTGCGGAAATCCTCGAGAGGACACGTCATCGCCAGAGGATTTCGGGGGATTTCGGTTCGATGGTGAGTACGCATCGCATGGAAATCCGCGGAAATCCTCGAGAGGATTTATCCGTGGAAACGGTCCGCTGGACCGTATCCGCGGATAAATCCTCCCGTGTGTATGGGGCCTTACAGTTGCCACCAGAGCAAAAACTTGAGGAAAGTCCTCCAAAGGGGACGCCCATCACTGACAAATCTGTTTCTGTTGACTTTAGAGAAATTTCTGTCTCCAAGACAAGAACTAAAGGGAAATCTCCCTAGCGACACAGGAAGCAAAATATAACCTGATAGGGGTTTAATTCTGTTTCTACCATATCCAAAAACAAAAAAATGTAATTGGCAGCTAATAAAAACTGGTATAAAGATATCTCGCTTCGTGAAAGGAGAAATTCAGTAGCCAGTAAAACGAGGATTATATCTGCTGATTATCAGAGCTGGCAGAGATTCTTGCAAATGGGATGAAGAGGATTAGAAGTATTTAGGTGACGTCTTGCACTTGTAGGTTTAATCGTCTGAAACTTTCATGCTCCTTCTTCTTCGGTGGGACTGGGCCACCAGCAATCGGTGTAGCTGCCTTCAGCCAATTACCCTTTAATGACGGAGCTATTAATAACTCAGGAAAGAGTAGTCGTTGCGTCGCCTCCGTCTTTAGGTTAGGGTGGCAAACATGGAAGGACCACAAGTAATGAAGTCACTCGTGGAATGAGGGGAGGCCCCAAACATCTTTCCTTGATTCTGACAACCACCTATTGAATTTCCCAAGATATCCACTCTCTGCCCGCTGCAAACATGGCACTGATGAAGATTAGATTTAACCAGAGGAAAAGAGTCAAGTTGGCTCAGGGGTTATGGCTGATGAATTGGTGCTGTGTATTAGCTGGCATAGCCCTTTTCACCATGGGAATATTCCTAAAAATCGAGCTCAGGAAGAGGAGCGAGGTGATGGATAATGTTGAAAGCCATTTTGTGCCCAATTCTCTCATATTAATCGGTGTGTTGGCTTGTTCCCTCAATGCGTTTGCTGGGAAAATCTGCTACGATTCCCTGGACCCTGCAAAATTTGCAAGGTGGAAGCCTATGCTGAAACCTTATGTGATTATCTGTCTGCTGTTTAATATCTTCACCTTCTTCATCGCTGTGATGTGTCTTGTGACCAGGGGGTCCTTGGAGAGTACTCTGGCACACGGATTAAAGAATGGCATGAGGTACTACAAGGACACGGACACCCCAGGCAGATGTTTCATGAAGAAGACCATCGACTTGCTCCAAATTGAATTTAAATGCTGTGGGAACAATGGCTTCCGGGATTGGTTCGAGATCCAGTGGGTCAGTAACCGATACCTGGACTTCAGCTCTAAGGAGGTGAAAGAGTAAGTAGATTTTAGTTTTACTAAATGCTATAAAAACACAAATAGCACCCCAACTGCTAAAGGTTTTCTAAGTCTCAAAACTTGCCATCCAGATGCTTAGACACAACCGGAATAAATTATTGTAATTGTTCTTAAACAACTCCTTTTTAAAATTATTTTCTCTAATTCAGTAGTTGTTAAAGGAGTTGTAAAGGAATTTTTTTTTGGCCTAAAATTAATGTCTGCAAGGTAGACAGAATAGTGTAATGATTCTGTTAAAAAACTAGTAAATACCTATTAAATTCCTTCATCTAAATCACCTCCGGCATTCTAGTTTCTCTTCTCTCATTCACTTCCTGGTTTGCATCGTTCGTTCATGTAAGAACTACATTTCCCAGTATGAATTGCGGCACGCCCAGTAATTCACACCTCCTTGGAGTCTCTAAGGCCTCGTACACACGAGGAGACATGTCCGATGAAAACGGTCCGCGGACCGTTTTCATCGGACATGTCTCCTGGGAGCTTTTGGTCTGATGTGTGTACACACCATCAGACCAAAATCCCCGTGGACAGAGAACGCGGTGACGTAGAAGACACCGACGTTCTCAAACACGGAAGTGCAATGCTTCCACGCATGTGTCGAATCAATTCGACGCATGCGCGGGATTTCGGGACGCGGGTTACACGTCATAACCAGCGGACATGTCCGATTAGGTGTACTAACCATCGGACATGTTTCCAGCGGACAAGTTTCTTAGCTTGCTAAGAAACTTTTGTCCGCTGGAAACCTGTCCGCTAGGCCGTACACACGGTCGGACATGTCCGCGGAATCTGGTCCGCGGACCAGTTTCCGCGGACATGTTTGACCGTGTGTACGGGGCCTAACACGTAGAGAGCGTCCTGCCACACAGATGTAGTTCCCAGGAGTGGGCGAGCACGTTACTGACCACCGCAGTAAAGCCTCCCATCACGGTGGTGAGTAACAATCCGACAAGCAGGAAGTGAACAGAACAGAGAAGAAATAGAGCAACTTCTGAGCAAAAACGAACAATGAGGAAGTGAAAAGAGGAATGTCTGCAGGTAAAGGATGCTTATTATGAAAAAAAAAAATCCTTTACAACCCCTTTAAGTTCTATCCACTTGGAGAAAGTTCTCAAAATTGAATGCAGTTTGTTAACAAAAGGGAGAAAATTTGATATTTGTTCATCAAAAGGTCATACTGATTGATGGTATACAAGCCTGAATGATGACTGTATCTGTCATGGGTGAAGCAAGATCACAGTGTTGTAAAATAAATTAAGTAACAAATCAAATTTCTCTATCATTAACCCATTCCACCATTGCTAAGTAATCAGTAGTAGGAAAGCAGCAGCTTTGGCACCTTTCATTGAATTCACTGACTGAATAGGAAATGGAGCTATCAGCATTGTTGTGAGTTTGGACCCTGGAGATCAGTCATTTCCAACCAGGGATCTTTGGAACAATAGGGTTCCTCCAAAGGTTGCAAGGGGTTTCTTGAGATGTGGCTGATTGACCTCCCACCTGATGGTGCCTGCATAGTTCCAGGTCCAAAGCCACTTGGCAAAGCCAGGATCATGATTTTTTTTAGTTGTCTGTAAGGATGGCATCATTCCTATTGGCAACCAATGTAGGTGGAATTTTTCTTATTGACCCCAATAAACTATTTTTAGTAATACTTCATGCAACACTTTCGAAATCTCCTGAGGAAGCTCTTTGAGAGAAACATGTAGAGTAAGAAGTGGTTGCACATGATATCTAAACGATATGCTTTTGTCTGAACATTTAATTGTCATTTTAAAGAAACCTTGCTTGATATTTAAATAACATTTATATTATAAAAAAACTTTTGTATAATCTTTTGGTACCTTTAAAATCCCTCCCTTCTCTCAAAAAATGTAGTTTTAGTAAGGGTTCTCTGAAATGTGGAAATTATTTTTGGAGTGCTCTGGGGTATAAAGGCTGAGAAAGTTTGCTGTAGATCCAAACTGTGCAGCTCTTTGCTTGCATTTTTCTGGTTCTTGGGGCACTATTCCTCCCACTGATGCTTGGGCATTTTCTTCTCCCACTGGCCACAGTCCAAGCCCCCCAAAAGTCTGAAGAAGAGTAAACTGGCCCTTTGTTTAGAAAGTTTGGAGACCCCTGCTCTGGATGATCATCCACAAATGGCTGCATCCAGGGTGAAGCCATGTCCAAATTAAGCATAGCATTACATTTCTTTCCACGACTACCATTATGAAGGCTTCACCACATTCATAAATGTGAATGTCTTTGTATGGAGCTCAGACTTAAACCCCATTGAAAATCTGTGGAATGTCTTGAAGACTGCATTCCACAAACAGCCACCATCAAATTTAACTGAATATGAGAAGTTCTGCAAAGAAGAGTGGGCAAATATTGCAAAGTCTAGTAGGGGAAAGAATTTACGCCGGCGTATATATTGATACGCCTCGTAAATTTAAATCTGCGCCGGCGTATCTTCTTTCTGTATTCAGAAAGCAAGATACGCCAAAATTAGGCTAAGATCCGACTGGCGTAAGTCTCTCACGCCGTCGTATCTTAGGGTGCATATTTACGCTGGCTGCTAGGTGGCGCTGCCGTCGATTTCAGAGTAGAACATGCAAATGAGCTGGATACGCCGATTCAGAAACGTACGTGCGCCCGGCGGATTTTTTTACGTCGTTTGCGTAAGGCTTTTTCCGGCGTAACGTTACTCCTGCTATATGAGGCATAGCCAATGTTAAGTATGGACGTCGTTCCCGCGTCGAATTTTAAAAATTTGACGTTGTTTGCATAAGTCGTTCGCGAATAGGGCATTGACTTTTTGCGACGTGATTAGGAGCATGCGCACTGGGATACGTTCACGGCCGGCGCATGCGCCGTTCGTGAGAAACGTCATTTACGTGGGGTCATGTTTTATTTACATAAAACACGCCCACCTCCTGACAATTTGAATTTGGCGCGCTTACGCCGGCAGATTTACGCTTTGTGAATACTGCACTTGCCCGTCTAAGTTGCGGAGGCGTAGCGTAAATAGGATACGCTACGCCCGCATAAACCTACGTCCCCCTACCTGAATCTAGCCCTAGATGTGCAAAGTTAGTAGAGACATATCCCAACAGACTAAAAGCTGAAATTAAAGCAAAGGGTGGTTCAACAAAATACTGACATAAGGGGGTAATCCTTTTTCCAACTCAGTGATTCTGTTTTTGATTTTTTTTTCTGACATGTTGGTGTTATATCTTTCATTTGGATGTTATAAGTTGCACTAGTGAATACAGCTGGATAACAAAAACTGTGCCTGTCTTCATTTCAGGCTGCAGAGCAACAAAATTTGATTCTTTTAAAAGGGCGTGACTCTTTTCTACACCCACTGTATAAGATTGGCACGTTAATTCAACACCAAGAGTGTTTATTGCTTGGGCATGAAGTTGAGAATTATGTGTGGCATTGGAATTAGTCCACAATTGACACTCACAGCCAACGAATTTATAAAGACATCAGCGCCATCATCTGGGTTGTTTATTGGGACACCATATATACTCTCAAGGTCCTTGCGCTTTGTTCTGTGTGTTACCTTTTGACTTCTTCTACCCTACAGCAGCAGGACTATTGGGGCTACTTCAGTCACTACTGGCCAGTAAGGTTTAGCGCCTTGGTATATCGTTTGTGTTGTCTCTTATAGATACTAATAAGGGATTGCCTAGACAATATTTGTGAAAGTCGGTTTAAGAAGTGCAGTGTAAGCAGTGGACATGCTGCTGTGAGATATATATAGTCCAGAGCTGGGTGATTAGCTCATTATTATCCGTGGTTAAGGGGTGGGATATGCGGATTAATCCGGCAGTAAATACACACAATGCATTGTGCTGCGGAGGAGTTGCTACATGCTGAGAGAATAGATGGAGAGTATATTAACCCCTATGGATGGGCCATAAATGGCTCAATCTCACCCCAATCTGATCACATAAGATGCATGGATAAGGACTGGGCCCTGGAGTGCTACACGGGGGGTGGCAAAAATGTGCAGCTACAAAAGTCAGAACAACTTGTTATTGTTCACTTGGATTTTTTAGCGTGTTGGGAAATCTCAGTGTGAACTTTATTTCTCCTAATTAGAACATAAAGGTGTTAATTGAACGTTCCACACTTCCATCAAAGAGTGAGTGGTGTGAGCCAGGCAGGCGTTACAGGGGACAGGCGTTACAGGGGACAGGCGTTACAGGGGACAGGCGTTACAGGGGACAGGCGTTACAGGGGACAGGCGTTACAGGGGACATGCGTTACAGGGGACAGGCGTTACAGGGGACAGGCGTTACAGGGGACGGGCGTTACAGGGGACGGGCGTTACAGGGGATGGGCGTTACACACATGCGTTACAGGGGACAAGCGTTACAGGGGACAGGCGTTACAGGGGACAGGCGTTACAGGGGACGGGCGTTACAGGGGACAGGCGTTACAGGGGACAGGCGTTACAGGGGACAGGCGTTACACACATGCGTTACAGGGGACAAGCGTTACAGGGGACAGGCGTTACAGGGGACAGGCGCTACAGGGGACAGGCGTTACAGGGGACAGGCGCTACAGGGGACAGGCGTTACAGGGGACAGGCGTTACAGGGGACAGGCGTTACAGGGGACAGGCGTTACAGGGGACAGGCGTTACACACATGCGTTACAGGGGACAAGCGTTACAGGGGACAGGCGCTACAGGGGACAGGCGTTACAGGGGACAGGCGTTACAGGGGACATGCGTTACAGGGGACATGCGTTACAGGGGACAGGCGTTACAGGGGACAGGCGCTACAGGGGACAGGCAAATGCCTTCTTGCCTTTCAGTCTTGAGAGACATCTAGTCTTATATGGGTAGCTTTAGACTTGTGTATATGGACATTCAAGTCCTATCCAGTTAAACCAGTGTTTCTCAATTCCAGTCCTCAGGCCCCCCCAACAGGTCAGGTTTTCAGGATTTCCCTCAGATGAAAAGGCTGTGGTGATTACTAAGGCAGTGAAACTGATCAAATCACCTGTGCAAAATAATGGAAATCCTGAAAACCTGACCTGTTGGGGGGGCCTGAGGACTGGAATTGAGAAACACTGAGTTAAACCATTGCATGAAGTTAGGCTCAAAACTTGAATGTATATTACACGAGGACAAGGCTGGACTGGGACAAAAATTTGGCCCTGGACTTCATCCAGACTGGCCCACTTTGACAGGTCTCTCCCATGGTGGCCGGACAACTCCCGCACCCCCCGGCCACCCAAGCCCCCTCTCCCCCTTCACTAGCCACTAGCCGTTCTACTTTATTAGAGTAGAATGGCTGGTACTGATACTCTGATAGGCAGTACCAGTGGGAAAGCTAGACATTTCACCCAGGGCAAAGAATCAGTTTGGTGCCCCCCCTTATGGGACAAGATTAGGCAGAAGTGAGAAGCTCCCAGGCCATAGCTGTTGAGTCAGCTGTCTGTCCCCTCCCCCATGCTCCTCTGTCCTCCCCCTGCTTCTTTGTCCCCCCGGGTAAGCGCTGCGGGGAGGGAGAGGAGGTGAGCGCTGCGGGGAGGGAGAGACAGAGGAGCAAAGGGGGTGGCGGTCCACTGAGCCATCGGCCCACTGAGCCATCGGCCCACCGGGAAACTCCCTGTAGTCCCAATGGCCAGTCCATCCCTGCACGAGGACTGGTCTTAGGGCTCAATAAGGGAAGTACACTATATTGTCAAATGTATTGGGACACCTGCCTTTACACACACATGAACTTTAATGGCATCCCAATCTTAGTCTGTAGAGGTTCAAAATTGAGTTGGCCCACCCTTTGCAGCTTTAACAGCTTCAACTCTTTTGGGAAGGCTGCCCACAAGGTTTAGGAGTGTGTCTATGGGAATGTGTGACCATTCTTCCAGAAGCGCATTTGTGAGATCAGCCACTGATGTTGGAAGAGAAGGCCTGGCTTGCACTCTCCGCTCTAATTCATCCCAAAGGTGTTCTATCGGGTTGAGGTCAGGACTCTGTGCAGGTCAAGTTCCCCCACCCTAAACTCGCTCATCCATGTCTTTATGGACCTTGCTTTGTGCACTGGTGCGCAGTCATGTTGGAACAGGAAGGGGCCATCCACAAACTGTTCCCACAAAGCATGGAAGCATGAAAGTGTCCAAAAAGTCTTGGTATGCTGACGCCTAAAGAGTTCCCTTCACTGGAATTAAGGGGCCAAGCCCAACCCCTGAAAAACAACCCCACACCATAATCCCCCCTCCACCAAATGATTTGAACCAATGACGTATCACCGGTGTGGTCCAGCGTCCTACGTCACTTCCACCCAGTGGAGCGCAGCTAGCGTCCCTGCTTCCACTTTCATCTTATTCATCTGTTTGCACCTACACACTTTAAAGTGGAGTTCCAGCCTTTTTTTGTTTATTAAAAGTCAGCGGCTACAAAAAGTGACTTACCTGTTCCATGGTCCAGCGATGTGGCCGCCCAGAGCGTCGCTCCTATCCCCGGTCCTCTCCTCAGCGCCTCCATTGCCACTCTGGGCACCCGGCCGTGACAGCTTTCGGCACGCACTGCACATGCGTGGGTCACGCTGCATTCCCGGAGTGGACAGGCGATCTCCTGAGACTGTCACATGTCCCAGGAGATCGCCTAGATGGAGGGGCCACCTAGGGGCAGAGGAGAAGTCGCCTAGACATCCCATAGGTGGAAGTAGGAAGTGGGACAGGAAGTCCCAGTCCTACCGAAGCCCCAACCCCCCCCCTCAAAAAATTAAATGCCAAATGTGGAATGTAAGGGGGCGAGGAGTGCCAGCATCATTGGATCTACTTCCTGTAAGTCCAGGTCATCCTGGAACCTCGGCCTGTGACCGGACAGTGAAAGGAGAAGGAGCACAATAAAGAGCTCATCTCATCACACTGATATCTCCTTCTATCTGCATGCTTCGTGTCAGCACATGAACTGATTGGTTCCATGTACGGCTTCTTCCTCTCACACTCCAGCCCTGGAGTGATTGACCGAGGCTGATACCAGTCAAATGCAGGTTCTTACACAGCTTGCAATAAAAAATAAAACAGTTCAGGCATCATTTACTAAGCCACTTAAAATGATTATTATTTTTATAGAGGATTTCTATAGCGCCAACAGTTTATGCAGGGCTTTACAATATAAAAGGGAGACAATACAGTTACAATACAAGAAGAGCTTACAATCTAATAGGGTGGGACAAGTGGTACAAAGGGTTAAAACTGGGGAATGACCTGGTGGATGTGATAAACGATTAGTTGGAGGCGTGTTAGGCTTCCCTAAAGAGATGAGTTTTCAGGTATCGCCTGAAGACAGCCAGAGTAGGAAATAGCCATACAGATTGAGGTAGAGAGTTCCAGAGAATGGGAGAGGCTCTGTAGAAGCCCTGGAGATGAAAATGGGAGGAGGAGACAAGGGAGCTAGAGAGCAAGGAGGTCTTGAGAGGAGAAGAGAGGACGGGTTGGGTGATATTTAGAGACAAGATCGATGATGTAGCTCATGGTAGAGTTGTGGATGGCTTTGTATGTTGTTGTTAGTATTTTGAATTTAATTTGCAGGGTGATCCGAAGTAGGGTTGCCACCTGTCCAGGATTCACCCGGACAGTTCGGGTTTGGAATCATGCGTTCAGGTTTCAGAGCGCCTGAAACCCGGACACATTATTCAGACCAGACTATGGCTTCCCAGCAGGGTTGCTGGCTACAGTTGTGTAAGTCGAGATTTTCTGTTACACTCTCTTTCACACTGCCCAAAGCCAGCACTAACAATTACCCCTCCCCCACATAGACCGGATAGGAGAAAGAGCTTGATCTGCTCCTCTTCCTCCCACCCCTACAACTCTGTGTCTGCCCACACTCCAGCAGCCTCAGCTACATCTGAATGAGAGGTGCTGACTGCCAAGGGGTGAGTGAGCTCACTATCCACCCACCATTGTCTGTGACTGAAGTCTGACCCCTTCTTCTCTCCTGCCTCTGAGTACACTAAGGTAATACAGTTTTCTCAGAGCACCCCTTACATCAGAGTTCCCCTTTACACCAGAGGCCACAGTGTACCCCCTTACATCAGAGTCCTCTCCGTACATCAGAGTTCTCAGTGTCCCCCTTAAATCAGGGTTCCCAGAGCATCCCTTATGTCAGTCCCCAGAGTTCTCCCTCACATCAGAATCTGCAGAGTCCCCCCTTACAGTGAAAGGGAACTCTGCGAGTTCAGATGTAAAAGGGGAATGCTAGGGACTCTGATGTAAAGGGGGACTCTTGTGATTAACCACTTAAGCCCCGGACCATTTTGTTTCTAAAAGACCAGGCCCTTTTTGCGATTCGGCACTGTGTCGCTTTAACTGACAAAGTGCGACGTAGCTCCCAAACAAAATTGGCGTCCTTTTTTCCCCACAAATAGAGGTTTCCTTTGGTGGTATTTGCTCACCTCTGCAGTTTTTATTTTTTGCTCTATAAACAAAAACAGAGCAACAATTTAAAAAAAAATTCAATATTTTTTACTTTTTGCTATAATAAATATCCCCAAAAAATATATTAAAAAAAATTATTTTCCTCAGTTTAGGCCGATACGCAATAACCGTTTATTGATCGGTTATAGCGTCTACAAAATAGGGGATAATTTTATGGCATTTTTATTAATATATATATTTTTTTACTAGTTATGGCGGCGATCGACGATTTTTATCAAGACTGCGACATTATGACGGACACATCGGACACTTTTGACACATTTTTGGGACCATTGTCATTTTTACAGTGATCAGTTCTATAAAAATGCACTGGTTACTGTGAAAATGACACTGGCAGTAAAGGGGTTAACCTGGAGAGGGCGTTAAGGGGTTAAGTGGGACCTAATGTGTGTTTCTTACTGAAGGGGGGCGTGGCTTGGCGTGTGACATCCCTGATCGTCGTTCCCTATGGTAGCTCACTAGGAAGCACGGGGAGAGGTTTGTTTACACTTACCTCTCCCCGTTCTTCAGCTCTGTGACCCGATTGTGGGACACCAGCGGCGAACGGGTTCGCGGTCACGGAGCTCAGGACCGCGATGCGCCGCCGGAGGCGCGCGCGCGACCCACGGCTGGGCTCTTAAAGGGCAACGTACCTGTACGTGCTTATGCCCAGCCGTGCCGCTCTGCCGACGTATATCGGCGTGAGGCGGTCCTTAATCGGTTAACTTCATATGATTACAAATGTTATTTAATTGCAATATATATGTATAGTTCATATTATAAAAATAGATTGCTGGGCGCCGCTAAAGTGTTTGGATTTGACTTGAAGGAAAGGTGGCAACCCTAATCGGAAACCAGTGGAGGGATTGGCGGAGAGGGGTGGCAGACACTGAGCGGTTTGTAAAGTAGATGAGTCTGGCAGCAGCATTCATGATAGACTAGTACAAGTACAAATTTTAGGAACTGCAACCATTTTTATACCCTCACATTTTTAGGGGCTCAACTGTAATTGGACAAATTAATATAATCAGAAATAAAATGTTAATTTTTTATATTTTGTTGAGAATCCTTTATTGGCAATGACTGCCTGTGTGGAACCCATGGACATCCAAAGACTGGGTTTCCTCCTTTCTGATGCTTTGTCAGGCTCTAACTGCAGCTATCTTCTGTTGTTCTTTGTTTGTGGATCTTTCTGCCTTCAGTTTTGCCTACAGAATTGGGATGAGCCGAACACCCCCCCCCCCCCCCCATTCGGTTCGCACCAGAACCTTCGAACGGACCGAACGTTCGCGCGAACATTTAGAACCCCATTGACGTCAATGGGACTCGAACGTTCGAATTCAAAAGTGCTCATTTTAAAGCCTAATATGCAAGTTATTGTCGGAAAACGGGTTCGAGAACCCGGGTCATGCCCCAGGGAACATGTATCAATGGAAAAAAAAGTTTTAAAAACGGTTGTTTTTTCTGGAGCAGTGATTTTAATGATGCTTAAAGTGAAAAACAAAAATTGAAAAATTCCTTTAAATATCGTACCTGCTGGGTGTCTATAGTATGCCTGTGAAGTGGCACGTGTTTAGAACTGTCCCTGCACAAAATGAGATTACGATACAGTAAGAAAAAAGTAATTTAAAACTGCTTGCGTCTTTAATGTAATGTCTGATCCCTGCAATATGGATGAAAATCATTAAGAAAAATAGCATGGGTTTCCCCGCCCCCCATCCCTCACGTCATTACCAGCCCCTTTGGCCCTATATACTTTGAACAGCAGTATACAGGCGGTGCAAACAAGACAGGGACTGTAGGTTTGTTGTTAAGTAGAATCTGTTTGTAATTGTGAACTGGTACTTTTTTAAAGTGTAGCTCCAGCCATAAAATCAATTTTTAAGCTTTTCTGAAAACATAGAGAAGGGTTATCACCCCTGTAACATTTGTTTTGCTGTCTGTGTGCATCTGTTCAGAAGATTGCAATTCACTTTCTGTCCCAATGACAAATTATTTTTTTAAAATGTTTTTTTTTTTTTTACCGAAACAATTATTGGTGATAAAGCATCAGTGGACAAGAGGCACCTCTTACAGAAGGGAATTTCCCTTCCTAGGGGTAGATTTCCTCTCACTTCCTGTTGTCTCCTTCCGTTTGCAAGTAGGAGTCGTTTTTGTTAGTTGGATGTTTGAAAGTAGGGGCCTGCCGTATATAATCTGCATACATTTGGGCCCTAGGTGTTGGTGTTGCCACAACACTGTAAGCCCTCACAGTTAGTCTTGGTGGGCGGCGAGCGCTGGAACGCCCTGCTGTGTGAACTATT
This sequence comes from Rana temporaria, assembly GCF_905171775.1. NCBI lineage: Eukaryota > Metazoa > Chordata > Amphibia > Anura > Ranidae > Rana > Rana temporaria. The sequence goes on from NC_053492.1 coordinate 440,227,125, forward strand.
ATATCAAGAACTCTAATTACTTGCCATTGTTGAACAGTGGTAGAAAAAATGGGCCTTTGGTGCTGGTGCCACAACACTGTAAGTCCTCACAGTTACTCTTGGTGGGTGCAGGAATGGGCCCTGCTGTGAAATATTATATCAAGAATTGTAATTACATGCCCTTGTTGAAAAGGGGCAGAAAAATTGGGCCTTTGTTGGTGATGGTGGTGCTGGTGCCACAACTCTGTAAGCCCTCACAGTTACTCTTGGTGGGCACAGGAATGGGCCCTGCTGTGAAATATTAGATCAAGAATTGTAATTACATGCTCCTGTTGAACAGGGGCAGAAAAATTGGGCCTTTGTTGGTGGTGGTGGTGGTGGTGCTGGTGCCACAACTCTGTAAGCCCTCACATTTACTCTTGGTGGGCACAGGAATGAGCTCTGCTGTGAAATATTAGATCAAGAATTGTAATTAAATGCCCCTGTTGAACAGGGGCAGAAAAATTGGGCCTTTGTTGGTGGTGGTGGTGGTGCTGGTGCCACAACACTGCAACCCCTCACAGATACTCTAGTTAGAGCGCAGGAATAAGCCCGCTGCAAAGTATTGCATCAAAAATTGTAATTACACACCCCTGTTAAACAGGGGCAGAAAAATTGGGCCTTAGGCACTGGTGCTGGTGCCACAACACTGCAACCCCTCACAGATACTCTAGTTGGAGTGCAGGAATGAGCCCGCTGCAAAATGTATTGCATCAAAAATTGTAATTACACGCCCTGTTAAACAGGGGCAGAAAAATTGGGCCTTAGCCACTGGTGCCACAACACTGCAACCCCTCACAGATACTCTAGTTGGAGCGCAGGAATGAGCCCGCTGCAAAGTATTGCATCAAAAATTGTAATTACACGCCCCTGTTAAACAGGGGCAGAAAAATTGGGCCTTAGCCACTGGTGGCGGTGCCCAGAACCAAAAATGTTCTTACAAGCTATCAGCATGATCATTGAGGAGGAAAAGGATAGTCACTCAGCATTACAGGATAGTCACTCAGCATCAGCATAGGCAGTCTCCAAGGGATCTGACATTTCAAAAAAAAATATTCACTTACATCAGCATCAGGTGCTTGGTAGCTGGTGGTGATCCAAGCCAGATTCATTTTTATGAAGGTCAGTCGATCGACCGAGTCGGTGGAGAGGCGCACCCTGTGATCGGTTACAAAGCCTCCAGCAGGCCAGAATTTGGCGAAGAGCGGACGTATAGCTACGGGCTCTCGCCCAGGAGAGCCGACCTGCCGCCGTATAATGACGGTGCGCGGTCGGCTAGTAGTTAAGACCTTCTGCCTTTTTAACCAGTTAACCCCCGGACCATATTGCTGGTCAAAGCCCAGGCCACTTTTTGCGATTCGGCACTGCGTCGCACACAGCTCCCGGTCCTCGCTCTGTAACGAGCGATCGCGGGTGCCCGGCGGCAATCGCGCCCGCCAGGCATTTGCGCCAGGATCAGGGACGAGCCCCTATTGGCTGCTGGGAGAGATGACGTATAGCTACGTGATCTCGCCCAGCAGAGCCGACCTGCCGCCGTATAACTGTGGCGGCTGGTCGGCAAGCAGTTAAAGAGCAACTTGACTCCTCCCCTTCCTTACCTGATTTACTGGGTACTCACCTGCCCAGTGAATCCAGCCTCGTCCTGCAGCAATTCAGGTGTGACGGCCGTTGTTCCACGCCATCATCTTGGTTCTCTTGAGTTGACTGCCTCTTCCGAGTTCAGGCAGCCCAGCCAATCTGTGAATTGGCTCCTACTGGGATATGTGACAAGTTTATCCCACAGAGCTGCTGAAACATGGAGGTGGGACTGACTAGAAAAAGTTAAAAAATAAAAGAAATACACCCCCCCCCCCAAGAAAAAAAAAACACTCTGTTATAATGGCCTTCAAAGCAATTTTCAGAGTAAAGCTCCACTTTAAAGTATAACTAAAGGCAATTTTTTTTTTCAATTTTGGATAGAGTGTAGATGAATTAGAATCAGTTTTTATTGCTTTCTGTGTCCCCATTAGGGAGATTCAACCTCTCTATTAGTCCTGTGTACCATTATAATTGAAAGTGTAAGTAAAAGAAAATCCCACATTATGGGGTTTCCCGAAAACAGTAATAGAGGGGAAATCTTCCAATGGGGACACTAGTTCTGGTGACCTGGGGGTCCCCAAGGAATTCCCTTAATTTTCAGGGATTTTCCCTCACTTTCTGTTTGGCTATGGGACAGGAAGTGAAGGGAAATCTCCGCAATAGGACATAAATAGCGGAAAAAAATGTGACAGGGGTAATAATCCTTCGTGCTCTATCCAAAACGAAAAAATAAAAGTTTTGCCCATAGTTCTACTTTAAATGTTTTTTCACTTTAAAACCCGACACACAAGACACAACAGTAATGAAGTAAAACAACAAGTCAGCTCAATGGATAGCATGACTTATCCAGACTAATAGTCCATCATAGAAACGGTGGGTAGTGTCACATTAGAGAACCAGGTGGAATATAAACATTTTGATACAGTCCATCGTCCAACTGGCAAAAGAACAAAATGTGAAAGGCATATAAATCAAAAATATAGCATGGACCGTTATCAAGTCCAGCAAAGTGGTCAATCTACAATCTACCTGGTATATGATATCAATACACCAAATAAACATTTGGTCATGTTGTACTAAAAATCTAAAGAAAAAGGAAAGATAAGAAGAGAGAAACCAAAAGGGAGGGGAGGAAAACGGAAGGGGAGAGAAAGAGGAGGAAGGGGGAGAGTAGGAATGGGAAGGGAGCTGGAATGTGGTAGGATCTGGGAGATCGAGACGTGCCAAATTAAAATTATTTAACATAAAGAAGAGGCAAACTAATAAGCGAGATAACGGGGAGAACAATGTCTCAAACCCACAACACAGGAAATCCGGATGGATGGCTTGGGATGACCCTGCCGGGGTCGAGAGCATAGCTGCGAGGGAGAAAAGTGGATCCAAACACACCATAAGACCATGTACTTGTTGAAAGTGTCATTATCAAGGTTCATTAGCATTATGTCATTCACAGTAGAAACCCACAAGGATAATGGCGGTGTAGTTTCAGTCTTACAATATAAAGGGATGAGCTGACGTGCTGCAGACAAAAAGAAATGGAGAGGGGTCCTTTTCTGGGACGCCATAGAGCCAGGGATCATAGAATGAACAGCAATCTTAAACCAATTTATTGTATCTTGTGTATGTTGCGTGTGCCTGCTTTTTTTTTTTATACGTTTTTTTTTTTTTTTTTTTAAAGAAGCTTTTGGTACAAAAACAGAGCCTATTTGGGCTTACCCAGGCTCGAAACATATACATGAAAAAACAAAACACTAGTGCCCGAACTGACACTAAACCAGTAGTACACTCCAATCATCACTTAGGATTCTAACCAAACGGCATGATTCGCTCACTCAGGCCCAGATTCTCAAAGGGCTTACGACGGCGCAACGCCATGTACGCCATCGTAAGTCCTAATCTGGGCCGTCGTATCTATGCGCCTGATTCTTAGAATCAGTTACGCATAGATATCCATTAGATCCGACAGGCGTCAGTCTCTTACACCGTCGGATCGTAACTGCATATTTTTTCTGACCGCTACGTGGCGCTTCCGTCGAATTCTGCGTCGAGTATGCAAATTATCTAGATACGCAAATTCACGAACGTACGCCCGACCGACGCAGTAAAGTTACGACGTTTACGTTAGGCTTTTCCCAGCGTATAGTTGCCCCTGCTATATGAGGCATAAGTGCGGCGTACCAATGTTAAGTATGGCCGTCGCTCCCGCGCCGAAATTTGAAAAAGTTACGTCGTTTGCGTAAGTCGTCCGTGAATGGGGCTGGACGTCATTTACGTTCACGTCGAAACCAATGACGTCCTTGGGGCGTACTTTGGAGCAATGCACACTGGGAAATTCCACGGACGGCGCATTCGCCGTTCGGCAAAAACATCAATCACCTCGGGTCACAGTAGATTTACATAAAACACGCCCCCCTGATCCAAATTTGAATTAGGCGGGCTTACGCCGGCTGATTTACGCTACGCCGCCGCAACTTATGGAGCAAGTGCTTTGAGACAGCACTTGCCCGTCTAAGTTGCGGAGGCGTAACGTAAAGCGGATGAGGTATGTACCAGATGGAGAATAAAGTTCTCCACTCCATAAATTGAAAACCTATATGATCCATAGTGGATGCTCTAACAATAGTTTAAGACACAAGGGATTGATCTGTTTAACCCAGAGGTCCTTGGTCTGCATTGGTAGAGGGGGCCTCAATCCAAATATGCCACACTTTATGGAATTTTTTAGGGCAACCCCTTGATTGGTATGTGGCTTTCTACAAAGGTAACTGGGAGTTAAATAATTGTTTGCACTGTGATTAAAGGGGTTGTAAAGGTACAATTTTTTTTTCCTAGATAACTTCCTTTACCTTAGTGCAGTCCTCCTTCACTTACCTCATCCTTCCATTTTGCTTTTAAATGTCCTTCTGAGAAATCCTCACTTTCTGTTCTTCTGTCTGTAACTCCACACAGTAATGCAAGGCTTTCTCCCTGGTGTGGAGTGTTGTGCTCTCCCCCTCCCTTGGACTACAGGAGAGTCAGAACGCTCTCTACATTGCAGATAGAGAAAGGAGCTGTGTGTTAGTGGGCGTCCTGACTCTCCTGTCGTCCAAGGGAGGTGCGAGCACGACACTCCACACCAGGGAGGAAGCCTTGCATTACTGTGTGGAGTTACAGACAGAAGAACAGGAAGTGAGGATTTCTCAGAAGAAATAAGGACATTTAAAAGCAAAATCAAAGGATGAGGTAAGTGAAGGAGGACTGCACTAAGGTAAAGGAAGCTATTAAGGGAAAAAAATTGTACCTTTACAACCCCTTTAAAGCGGGGGTTCACCCCAAAAAAAAATTCTAACATTACATTGAGCCGAGTTGTGAGAATGACATTATGCTGACCTTTTTTATTTACTTGCCGTACATACCGTTTTATCTATATTTTCACCGCGGCTTCCGGGTATGTAATCTGCGGGACTGGGCGTTCCTATTCACATGTTAATTGATTGACATGCTTCCGACCGGCGCATACAGCTCTTCACAAGTTGCCGAAAGAAGCCGGACTGAGAGTCGGCTCTATACGGCGCCTGCGCACCGACGTTCGGCTTCTTTTGGTAACTCGTGACGCGCTGTATGCGCCGGTCGGAAGCATGTCAATCAATTAGCATGTGAGTAGGAACGCCCAGTCCCGCAGATTACATACACGGAAGCTGCGGTGAAAATATAGATAAAACGGTATGTACGGCAATAAAATTAAAAAGGTCAGCATAATGTCATTATCACAACCCGGCTGAATGTTATGTTAGAATTTTTTTTTTGGGTGAACCCCCGCTTTAAGTGGGAGCAGATGTAGTTTTCCACTGACTGAAGCACAATAAGCTTCTTCGCATTAAAATAAAAGTAGTCCAAGCAGGGTTCTTGGGGCTCTGCGGCGGGATAGGGGATCCACCAGACCCTGCAGACAGACCTCCACTGACTGAGGTATCTGGATAGTAGTTACTGAGCCAATAAATGATAATATAGCTGCACAAAACATTTGAATATGAGGACAAAGCCAGAAAATATGGATACAATCCCCTGGATCTGCTGAGCATCGCCAGCATGCCACAGAGATGGAGGGATATATGCTGTGTAATCATGCAGGAGTGAGATAAATTCTGTGTAGAATTCTAAATTGTATGAGTCTATCCCTAGCTAAAGTGTGTCTACTTTGTAATATCTTTTCTGTAAATATTTCTCACACTGTTTTTATTTAAAAATCATAGTTGAATTTCTGAATATTCTGCCTTAAAAGTAAGAACTCTGCCTCAATGAAGAAGCTACCATAGTGTAAATGCTGTTACATTGCCCTCTGGATGTGGCAGCGAATGATACAGATAATTTTTTATTGGTGCCAACAGCAGATTAAGCACTTGGTGGTGGTTGCCTTGTGTGTGTAAAGGGTTAACTGCTTAGTTGATTTTTGATGGTCACTCTCAGCCTGCTGGTTCTTGGATTGTTGTCCTCCAGCCTGGAATACCTCTGCACAGGGTAAGGCTGAGAGAATGTGACATTATGTATAAAAGATTTGTATTTCCTCCCATTACATTGCTTCATTTACCATGAACATGACTTATCAGCAAGAGAGTCAAGTGTCACATATAAGCAACGGTTTTGTGCTGCCCTAGGCCTGAATAAACTTGTGCACCCTCCTAAATTTAAACATGACCCACCCCTTCCTGTCAAGGCCACACCCTTCCTGATTAAGACCCGCCCTGTCACCTGTAAACCACACCCCTTCCTCTTTAGACTCCACCAACGCAACGCAATGTAAAACATTCCCCAGTTGGTCTTGGCCTATTGCGCTGTCACATACAACCACAGCTCAATTGTAAGTTGTCTATGAGTTATATATTCATATCACCATTTTATGTATATCTACCACTTCTCTTCCTAAGCCCCTCTTTTTCCAAATTCCCCTTCTTTTATGGATCTTTTATGGATTATTGCATCTGCTCCTGAAGATTGAAGTTATCCATGAAACGCGTCGAGCTATATAGATGCCTAGAGTACGAATTTTATTCAAGAGCATTATTCGACAACATGTTTATTATGCTATTGATTTTATTGGCCTCTACCAAGTTGTCTTTGAACCTGTTATAATACGTGAGCATAGAATTTGGACTGGTGGCTTCCCTCTTCCATGTTATCATGCTGTTAAAGCGGATCTCCACTCTAAAGTGGAGTCCCGCTGATCGGCACCCTCCCCCCTCCGGTGTCACATTTGACACCTTTCAGGGGGGAGGGGGGTGCAGATACCTGTCTACAGACAGGTATCTGCACCCACTTCCGGCCCTACGATACGGGCAAAAGACGGGTTTTTTCCTCGTTTCCTGTCCGTCCCCCGTTGTATGCTGGGAACACTTGGCTCCCAGCACACAGCGGGAGCCAATCGGCGGGCGCAGCGCGACTCGCGCATGCGCCGTAGGGAACCGGGCAGTGAAGCCGGAGCACTTCACTTCCTGGTTCCCTCACCGTGGATGGAGGGGGGAGCAGCAGGGTGACGAGCGATCGGCTCGTCATCTGCTGCGATCACCGCTGGACTCCAGGACAGGTAAGTGTCCTTATATTAAAAGTCAGCAGCTGCAGTATTTGTAGCTGCTGGCTTTTAATATGTTTTTTTAGTGGCACATCCGCTTTAATGTCATGTACTTTTCATGATACCTACTTATATTTATTATTATGTGATTGTTATGCCAAATAAACCTTATAATCATGCTACTGGTTCATGTTATGTTACTATGTACACATACCTCCCAACTTGTCAACTTCAGAATGATTTCGTGGTGGATCGGAGTTGTTGAGCGGGGGGGGGGGGGGGGGTTGCGGGATTTATCGCGAAAAGCGGGACCGCAGGATTTACCACGAATGGCGGTAATCGGGGGGGGGGGAATCGCGGTACAATAGCCGCGAATTGCTGGACATTAACGCGAAATCAGGGACGGTTGGGAGGTATGTGTACATTCAATAACACTATGTGATTGGGTTATCTACCACTATATACCCACCAGTCACTTTCTGTTCATGTTGTTCAATTCGGCCGCATGCTTCATATAAGGTCCCAAACTCCTTTCCATGCCGAGCTTATCAGTCTGTTGCTTTTCTTTCACTGTCCAATCTCAGGGTGGGGGAAGGACAAACCTCTTAGGCCTCGTACACACGACCGAGAATCTCGGCGTAAATGAAACGTTGTTTTCCTTGACGAGTTCCTTGTCAGGCTTGTCGAGAATCCTGACAAGCTTTCTTTGCGTACACACTGTCAAGACAAAATCTTGTCGTTCTCAAACACGGTGACGTACAACACGTACGACGGCACTATAAAGGGGAAGATCCATTCCACTGGCGCCACCCTTGGGGCTGCTTTTACTAATCTCATGTTACTGCGTGTTAGTAAAAGTTTGGTGAGAGACAATTTGCGCTTTTTAGTCTGTTACAGCGTGACGAATGTGCCGAATCTCCATTATGAACGCTACTTTTACCGAAGGTGCGCTCCCGTCTAATACTTTATTCTGAGCATGCGCGGGTTTCTAAGCATACACACAAACGTGTTTCTCGTCGTAAACCAGCCCGACGAGAAACACAACGAGGAAATTGAGACTCCCGACGAGAAAAAAGAGAGCTGTTCTCTTTTTTTCTCGTCGAGATCCACGACAGCTTTCTCGACGAAAAACATACACACGGCCGTTTTCCTCGGCAAAAAAAGCTCTGCCACCAAGTTTCTTAATGGATTTTGTCGAGGAAAGCGGTTGTGTGTACGAGGCCTTAGTGTTAATTAAAGTTTTTGTAAACTTTTAAATGTCCTTATTTCTTCTGAGAAATCCTCACTTCCTGTTCTTCTGTCTGTAACTCCACACAGTAATGAGAGGATTTCTCCCTGGTGTGGAGTGTCGTGCTCGACCCCCTCCCTTGTACTACAGGAGAGTCATGACACCCACTAACACACAGCTCCTTTCTCTATCTGCAACGTAGAGAGCATCCTGACTCTCCAGTAGTCCAAGGGAGGGGGCGAGCACGACACTCCACACCAGGGGGAAAGCCTTGCATTACTGTGTGGAGTTACAGACAGAAGAACAGGAAGTGAGGATTTCTCAGAAGAAATAAGGACATTTAAAAGCAAAATGGAAGGATGAGGTAAGTGAAGGAGGACTGCACTAAGGTAAAGGAAGCTATTTAGGAAACAAAATTGTACCTTTACAACCCCTTTAAGCCAATATGTATTCTTCTACATATTTTTGGTAAAAAATCGCAATAAGCGAATATTGATTGGTTTGCGCAAATGTTATAGCGTCTACAAAATAAGGGATAGTTTTATGGCATTTTTATTATAAATATATATTTTTTTTTACTAATAATGGCGGCGATCTGCGATTTTTATCGTGACTGCGACATTATGGCAGACACATCGGACACTTTTGACACTATTTTGAGACCATTGACATTTATACAGCGATCAGTGCTATGATTACTGTGCACTGATTACTGCACTGATTACTGTGTAAATGACACTGGCAGGGAAGGGGTTAAGTGTGTCCTAGGGAGTGATTCTAACTGTGGGGGGGGGGGGGCTGGGCTACGAGTGACACGACAGTGAACACTGCTCCGGATCACAGGGAGCAGTAGATCACTGTCCTGTCACTAGGCAGAACAGGGAAATGCCTTGTTTACAAAGGCATCTCCCAGTTCTGGAGCTCCATGACACGATCGTGGGACACCGGTGGACTTCGACTCCACGGGTCCCGCGGGCACGGTCATGAAGCTTGCGGTGTGTGCGCACGCCCACACACGCGCCCGCTCTGCAGGATTTTCAAAGTAACGTACAGGTACGTTGCTTTGCCCACACAAGCCATTCTGCCAACGTATATCTACAGGAGGCAGTTGGCAAGTGGTTCATTTGCAGGGATTTCCTCTCACTTCCTGTTTGACTATGGGACAGGAAGTGAAGGGAAAAATCTCCATAATGGGACACAGATGGTGGACAAAATCAGAGTTATAACTCTCCCTTAAGCTGTCTAAAATAAAAACAAAGACACATTTTCATATACAGTAGTTCTACGTTAAGAGTGGAAGTGACCCTGGAAGGTTTTATCCACTGTGGAGACATAAGCACTCAATGACCTACCATACAAATGGGTGGTCATGGTACTCAGGTGAGTTCTCTGGTATGGTGGTGGAGAATCACGGTTGATAAGCACAGGAGACAATAAAAAATGGAATGATATTATTGGAGGATATCTTCACAGCACAGAGCAGTTATATTCTGGACACTTTATCAATGCATGGGCTCTTTAATATATTTGATGTTGTATGATATTTATTGGTTGTGAATAAGGCACATTTTAGCGCTGTATATATGATAATTAATATTTTTTGGGCACTAACTCGTAGATCCGCTTATCTTTGCGCGGGCGTAACGTATACGATTTACGTTACGCCTCCGCAACTTAGACGGGCAAGTGATGTATTCTCAAAGCACTTGCTCCGTAAGTTGCGGCGGCGTAGCGTAAATAGGCCGGCGTAAGCCCGCCTAATTCAAATGTGGAAAAGAGGGGCGTGTGTTATGTAAAATAACCATGACCCAAAGTGATTGACGTTTTTCACGAACGGCTCATGCGCCGTCTGTGGACATATCCCAGTGTGCATTGCTCCAAATACGCCGCAAGGACGTATTGGTTTTGACGTGAACGTAAATTACGTCCAGCCCCATTCACGGACGACTTACGCAAACGACGTAAAATATTCAAAATTTGACGCGGGAACGACGACCATACTTAACATTGGTACGCCGCATGTACGCCACCATATAGCAGGGGTAACTTTACGCCGGGAAAAGCCTAACGTAAACGGCGTATCTGTACTGCGTCGGCCGGGCGTACGTTCGTGAATTCGCGTATCTAGCTGATTTACATTTTTTCAGGCGTAAATCAGCGTACACGCCCCTAGCGGCCAGCGTAAATATGCAGTTACGATCCGACGGCGTAAGAGACGGTCGGATCTAATAGAAATCTATGCGTAACTGATTCTAAGAATCAGGCGCATAGATACGACGGCACAACTCAGAGATACGCCGTCGTATGTCCTTTGTGAATCTGGGCCTCAGTTTGGATGTTTGAATACAGCAGCTGTCTTATCGATCCTAGTGTTGGTGAATAGTGGTTATATTACACAATATTTAGGCATGGCTTCTGACTAATCATTTAACCTTCACATTTTTTCAATGCAGCCGGATTAAAAGTAATGTGGATGGAAAATTCTTGATTGATGGCGTCCCTTTCAGCTGCTGCAACCCCAACTCTCCCAGGCCGTGCATCCAGCTTCAGATGACCAATAACTCCGCCCACTACAGCTATGACCACCAGACGGAGGAGCTCAACTTGTGGACTCGGGGCTGCAGGGAAGCTCTTCTCACTTACTACACCAGTATGATAAGTTCAATGGGGGCCCTTGTGCTCCTCGTCTGGATCATGGAGGTAATAATAATGGAACTCAAAAACAGAATCTCCTTGTTTGCTATTTTTTCTTTCCTTGTTCTTTGCAGGATATTCCTTTAAGTCACTGATATGCAATTAGCGGACCTCCAGCTGTTGCAAAACTACAAGTTAAGTAAATCTTTGACCTTGGTCTGAAATCACGAGAATTTGCTTTTTTATGCTCCTCATGTACTGGAATATGCAATATATTAACATTATTCTTCGGAATAATTTGGCGTAGGGGCAGGGAGATTGGTTGCAAGAAAACCTTTGGAAGCTTTGTAGAAAAGGTGGGTACTGTCATGCAGGAGTGTTGCTAGACTCTGGCACCCAGAGCATGTGCTTGGGTCTTCTACAGAGTGCTTCAGGTCTCCTTTAATATATGAAGGTGATAAATTCTATCCAATATACAGTAGACACAGAGCCAGGACGGGGTTGGGCAGAAGGGCCGGCTGCCCTGGACGCAGCATGTATCGTAGGGAAGGGTATCTTGCAAGGAATAGTGACAGCCGCATCACTACTTCTATCAGCCCTGCTCTGAAAGCTGCAGGGAGAGGAGGATAGAGACAGGAGGAAGCGTGGAATCGTGTCAGAACGCGGTGACGTAAAACACAACGACGTGCTGAAAAAAACTAAGTTCAATGCTTCCAAGCATGTGTCGACTTGATTCTGAGCATGCGCGGGTTTTGAACCGATGCTTTTGTGTACTAAACATCGGTTTTGACCTATCGGTCAGCCGTCCATCGGTTCGATTTTAAAGCAAGTTCTAAAACTGAAGGACAAACGTCCGATGGGCCATACACACGGTCGGTTTGGACCGATGAAACTGAACTTCAGTCCGTTTTCATCGGTTTGGACCGACCGTGTGTACGCGGCCTGGGTGTGCTGTTTTTTTTTTTAAAATGATCTTTGATTAGAAAGGATCTTCTTTATTTATATCAATTACAGTGGAACCTTGGATTACGAGCATAATCCGTTACAGGAGAATGCTCGTAATCCAAAGTACTTGCATATCAAAGTGAGTTTCCCCATTGAAGTCAATGGAAACGAAAATAATTTGTTCCACATTGACTTCAATGGCATGCGCCAATGGGGCACTGGAGAGCCTCGGAAACAACCGGAAAGGCCCGAGGACAGCTCGGCTGACCTTGGCAAACCTCGGAAAGGCTCGGGAATGGAGTATTTCCGTGTCTTTCCGAGCATTTCCAAACGGTGCCGATCGGCTGAGATCGGCGCCGTTTGGCTCCGGAGGCCCCCCCCACCTCAGGCCAAACGCGGTACTGCACACCACATTGGTCTGAATCCTGCTTGTTTTGCGAGACAACACTCACAAACCGAGTTAGGATTTTTAAAAATACAGTGCTCGTATTGCGAAACGCTCGTTAACCGCGTTACTCGCAATCCGAGATTCCACTGTATTAGGATTAGTTAAATAAAACAGTGCACACTCCATTGGAACTAATCAATACAAAATGTGGTCAACATGAAGTCATGTGAGTTTGTCGCTAGTATTTTCTAAGAAACACACCTTTAAAGGTTCAGTCCAAACCAAATCAACTTGAAAATGCACAGCCAACTTCTAATGCAAGGTGGTGACATACCTTCTATTAAGCCGCGTACACACAACCATTTTTAATGTACTAGAAAAAACAAATTTGTTTTCGATGCGATTCTTGTCAAGCTTGCCTTGCATACACACAATCGTGAAAAAAAAATGCTCTAGCAAAGCGCGGTGACGTACAACACATACAACGCCACTATAAAGGGGAAGTTCCAGTCAGATGGCGCCACTTTGGGCTGCTTTTGCTGATTTTGTGTTAGTAAAAGTTTGGTGAGAAACGATTCGCGCTTTTCAGTCTTCGTGCTTTTCAGTCTGTTACAGCGTGACGAATGTGCTATCTCCATTACAAACGCTAGTTTTACCAGAACGAGCGCTCCCGTCTCATAACTTGCTTCTGAGCATGCGCTTTTTTTTCACGTCGTTAAAGCCCACACACGACTGTTTTTCACGACGTGAAAAACGACGAGAAAATTTAGAGCATGTTCTAAATTTTTAATGGCCATTTTTCACATGGAGAAAAATGGCCACACACGATCGTTTTTAATGACCATTTAAAAAAAAAAAAAATTTCACGTCATGAAAAACGGTCGTGTGTACGCGGCATCAAAATGTTATTTACTTTATTTATGCAGAATGGTAGCAGAGGTAAAGATACAGGGATCTACAAATCACAGCATTATTCCAAAAAGAAAACTGAAGCTAGAGGGTTACCCACTTCATAGGCATCAGACAAGAAGACTGCATTTTTAGAACGCCACCTATAGAATTCTACTTTTGGTCTTCCCTATAAATGCAAGAAAAAAATATGTTTTGGTTCAGTGCCTAGGCTATAAGTGAATTGTGTTGTAAAAGTTTATGTTCTAAACAAATGGTCTTTGAAAAATCACAGCCACGGTTATAATGTGTACTGGTGTGAATGCAACAAAGATATTCAGTAATCAACCGCACTAGCCAGAGGCGTTGCTAGGGGGGTGCGGGGGTGCGGTCCGCACCGGGTGACACCCGCTAGGGGGGTGACACCATCCCGGTTTTTTTTTAGCTGACATGCCCAGCCTGCCCTGTGCAATCCCAGCCTGCCCTGTACCACCCCAGCCTGCTCTGTGTCACCCCAGCCTGCCCTGTATCACCCAGCCTACCCTGTACCACCCCAAACAGCCCTGTACCATCCCAGCCTGCCCTGTGCCACCACAGCCTGCCCTGTACCACCCCAAACTTTCCCATGCCACCCCAACTTGCCCTGTGCCACCCTAACTTGCCCTGTACCACCCCAATCTGCCCTATGCCACCATAACTTGCCCTATACCACCCCAACCTGCCCAATGCCACCCTAACTTGCCCTGTACCACCCCAACCTTTCCCATGCCATCCCAACTTGCCCTATGCCACCCTAACTTGCACTATACCACCCCAACCTGCCCTGTACCACCCTAACTTGCCCTATACCACCCCAACCTGCCCTGTACCACCCTAACTTGCCCAATACCACCCCAACCTGCCCTGTACCACCCCAACATGCCCTATACCACCTTAACCTGTCCTATACCACCCCACTACACCAACCTGCCACTATACCACCACTAGGGTTGGTGTCACCGCACCGGGTGACACCAACCCTAGTGACGTCACTGGCACTAGCTGAACACCATTCCGTGTGATAAACAAATGTAGATACCATATAAAGTTCTTACTATTCCATAAAAAATGTGAACAAAGTATTTTTTTTTAACAAAAAATTACAAGACAATATAAAAGTCCCATTCACTTTGCCCATTGTGCATGTGCAGGTGATCTATAGAAATATTTCACTTTGGTGCTTGATCCGACTAGTGCATGTAGTGCCCCTCGTGAGTTTGCTATTACTAGTATGGGCAAATGCGCTTTGTGGGACATGTACAATTGAATCCAGTGTCTCCTGTGCTAGGTTTGCCTGATCATACCAGGGATATAATAAAAAAGAAAGCCAATAGCGTAAAACCGTTTATTAAAATTAGATAAAGGTACAGTAAGGGATATTCTCACTTGTATTAGAACCCAGCACTTGCTGTGTACAGCTTTGGAAATAAGCGGGGCCTGCCGTATCGCTTCCACGTCGGGAAGTGCGCCCTGGGTCCCTGTCCAAAGATGATGTCGGCAGAAGTTACGTCACTTCTGCACCAATACAAGTGAGACTATCCTATACCTTTATCCAATAAATAAAAAAAAAAGACAGTTTTACACTATGGGCTTCCTTTTTATAATTTCCCTGAGTGGTATGATCGGGTCTTCAGCATCAGGCAAACCTAGCATAGTAGACACTGGATTTAAGGGGACATGCTCCACAAGCGCATTTGATCATACTAGTGATAATTGGTCACACATTGGCACTAAGGGGCCAAATTCTCTCCAATATTTAGAAACCGATCTTCACCACTTGTGTGAGTGATCTTACTTTTAAATATGTTGTAATAAACATTTTTTTTTATAGAACGTGGGTGGTGTTGTTGCCGTTTAAAATCCAATTTGGGGGGGTTCATTGTTTGATACCCAGCAGTGCCGATCCTGACCTCCCTGGGGCCCTAAGCAAAATGACATGTCACCATTAAAGTTAAGAAAGGGGGGCGGCGCTGCAGACAGTGAAGATGAAAGATGAGAAGCGGGGGGAGGGGGGTTTTCTGCTGTCAGAAATGACATCTTACATTAAAGTGAGAAGCGGGGGTGCTGGCTTCTTACCTCTTCTCCCATGCAGCCAGTGAGTTGAGAAGCGGGGTGAGGGGCCGAAAATGACTTCTCATCAGGCCGGGCCTCTAAGCTTTGCGAGGCCCTAAGCGGCTTGCACAGTGAGCCTATAGGGCGGATCGGCCCTGATACCCAGGGATGTGACAACCACCAACCCTATGTTGGTATGGTGGAAACATGGGAAGCGGCAAGGGTCTGCTTGCGATCTCAGCAATCTAATATTACATCTTGACGAAACAACAATTCAATATGTAACTAGGTCAGAGTCCTGTAACGCAGCGCCAGAAATTGGAAACTCAATGCACAGTGTGTACCAGCTGGCATCAGCATCTGATGGAAGAGGGTGGCCATAGATAGAACTGTGGTGCTGTGCACTTGCAGTGTGAGAGAATCCTCAGTCTTGGATCCAAGCCCCAAGGAGAAAAATAGCAGAGGTGTTCAGACCCCGTCCCTCCTCGCCAGGAACCTTTCCCCATCTCTACACACTGTCCCTAAACAGTGGGGAGCCCTATCCCAACACTACCCACTTTACAAAATGCGCCCAACCAGGGGGATAGTGTTATGTATTAGCACTGCCTTCACCAAAGATGGCCCCAGGGGTCACTCAGGGTTGCAGGGTCCCGAGGACACCAATGGAAGCTCCAGAGGAACAAAGTTCCTCTTAGCTTTCATTCCTCCTCCCTGTACAGCAACTGTGACAAAGCACCACCTACAGGTGGGGAAGGGGGGTGCCTGTCCTCTTCCTGGCTCCGAACATTCAGGGCTGCAATGGTTAATAGGTTCAGGTCTTCAGGCAGAACTGCCGTACAGATTGTTCCCTGGGGACACGCCCCTACCGTCCTCCCCCTTCACTAAGAAACTTTCTTTCATTGATCACACTGCCTGTAACATGGGATTCTCTCCTCCATTCACAGACTGTGTCACAAGCTGTGTAATCAATGAGAGAACTCTGCTCATTGGAGGAGGAAGGAAGCGGCATGTCCTCGACAGATCATCTGCTTGAAGATTTAAGGAGGTTAAACACTGCAGTTCCAGAAGTTCAGAGTCAAGAAGAGGACGGGCATCCTTACAGTGAAGAGTTCTCCAGGATCTGGCTACCTGCACATCGTGGGACATACTTCATAAGTGATGTGACTAAATCTGTAGGAATTTTTTTTTTAAGCTAAAATTCAGCTTTAAGAAGATATAAATACTTTATTTAATACATCAGTTGGGCTGATCTTGTTATAATATATGTAAAAAACTTTCACTAAGGCTGCATTCACACCTGAGCGTAGGTCGTTCGGACGTTTTTTCAGGCGTTTTTTTGCGCGTATTCATGCTTATTTGCGCGTTTGCATACAGCGTCGTCTGACGTTTTTGTACTTCAACGTTTTTTATTTTAGCCAATAGGAAAAATTCATCATCTTTACATCACTTGTTGCTATGTTGGTAGATTTTTTTTATCTTCTGCCTGGGTGAAATGTTCTATTGATTAAAGCGACAAAACGCCCGTTGTCACGCTAGTTGCTTGAATTGAGCGTTTCCATTACTTTCTATGGGAAATGGAAAAGCTCAAAAACGCCCAAACCGCCCGATACGCACGACAAAAGGGTCCGGCACTTGTTTGAGCTTCAGGCGCTTGGCGTCGGGCGTTTTGGAGTGGAGATGTGAACCATCTCCATAGGGAATAATGTATTTTTTTTCCCCTCTAGCGTTTTTGAGCGTCGCGCTTCAGGCGACAAAACGCTCAGGTGTTAATGCAGCCTTAGGGCACACGTAGAAGTTCTGGAGCTGTAGTGCCATGGCTGGTGTAGAATATATAAAAAAAAAAAAAAAAAAAGACAGAACTAGTCAGGAATATGCAATACAGTTTTAATGGAGTTGTAATACATCCCACAGATGACCGTCATGATTGGGCTGAGGTATCTGCACACATGTCTGGAAAGCATAGACAACCCTGAAGACCCCGAATGTGAGAGTGAAGGTTGGGTGCTGGAGAAGAGCCTGAAAGAGACTTTTTCATCATTCTGGGAGGTCCTGAAAAGTATGGGTAAGCTGAACCAGGTGGAGAACGCGGAAGGTGATGGCGGAGATAAGGGTCCATCAGTCGCCACAGTCAGCTGAACTCCAGGATCCACAGGGACTGTGAAGAAGACATCTTTACCAACGTGAATTTTATTTCTGCGCAAAAAAAAAATGCGCATCTGCTAAAATGTCCAGACATCCCCCTTCATTGCACAGCGATATCTGCTGCATTCACTATCAATTCTTATTCTAATTTGCACATATCCTAACTAAAGAGGATCTCTGCCAAGGAAGTATAATTAAAATTGCCCAACATCCCAACATTTTGTAAGAATGAATTCAATGAAGGGGACTGGACTAGTAATTATTTAACATTTCTCCCTTTAAATTGCTACCATAAATGTGCTGAAAAGGAATTCCTTTATACGAGATTGAGAGACAGAAGAAGGTTTTTCTGTATAGTGTTGCATGTACATTTATTATTACAGGTCTGTTAAGCGCTAATCAATCACTGGCTCCATAGCAGCCTGGGATGTTGTACAACATTATATTGGATAAAGGCTTGTTTGTTAGAATACAGGGCTATAGCTGGTTATTCTAGAAATGGGAAAATTATTTTGAGTCACTAGTTTCCAAAATATCGGAAAAAATAAATAAAAAATAAATAAAAAAAAAGTTTAAGCTACACCTATAAGCCGGTTTGTGCTTACACCCTATTAGAATTTTATTGCTGCCTGTAATAGGGTAACAAAATCTAAAAGCTGATATGTTAAGGCACAGAAGCCTATGGGTAACACGGACGAACAAATAACATGATTAGACACAGCTAAGCTGCCATTTTATCATTTTGCAAAGCCCCATTCTCACGGGCGCTGAGGCCGGTAGTCCGTCAATGGACTGCGTGTTTACGCAGCTTGAGGCACCAGGTGCTGCTTGCAGGGAGGCCATCCAAGTCTATGGGGATACCAATTTGACAGGCCTGCAGGTACAGGTGAGCAGCCCCGAATGCACATCGTCTGCATATGGGGTTGCTTATGAGCATGCCTGCAAAATTGTGACAAGCGGCTGTATCAATGCACCCATTACATCCCCATGGACATGAATAGGCTGCTTGCACACAGCACCCAGAGGCTTAAGCCACATATAAACATGGCCTGTTCGTGGACTACGGGCCCCAGCGCTCGTGTGAATGAGGCCTAATTTATAAATAAATACAGTTTGTATAGTTACTTTATTCTAGCTGTTGCATCACACGTTTGTCTTTCTGTATCAAACAACATTTATTACATAGTCAGACAAGTTTGTGCATACTGACCCCCGTTTTGTGGCCGAAAACCACTACCAGCATTTTGGAGTAAATGTAAATATGACTAAAGAATTCTGTTTGTTCACCTGACTTTACACTGTAAGCTTTATGGATGATAGTGACACAAATAAAACATGTAACAGTGATACGTAGATTGGATGCAACTCAGTGTAACCTGTGATGTATTTGTGCTTATCCAACCCCTGCATTGTGTCACAAACTAAATTGAAGGCAGACGCTCAATCTGCTCTATGATAACATGGGCGATGAAAATTGGGAAAAGTCATTTATCATGTGCACAATGCAATACAAAAAATACCAAACACTGAGATATGCAAGATCAAGAGGAGGACCTTTGAGGTTTTTCACAGTTATTGTTGACTGCTCTCCACTAATATAAAGCTTTTGTTCTGATAGTTACTGGTCCATAAACTCTCACAGACCACATATTAATAATTATTAGTGGGAGCAGTTTTACCATCTAGAACAGGGGTGCCCAACCTTTTGAAGAGCGAGGGCCACTTAAGCGACTTGGTAACCAGTCACGGGCCACAATGAGCAGAGCGGGTGGATAGCAACCCACTCTACTCTATAGAGCCAACTCTAATTTTTTTTTAATGCATCGGATTTAAGGTAGGCCTTACATCTGCCACTCCTTAGAGGTGAATAAAGGGTCTGATTGGGTCGAACTGACCGTGTGAAAGGGGCCTAAGACTTCTTTCACACTGATGCACTGTTGTTTACCCGCACCGTGGGTGCTGCACAGTTTATCTGTGGCTTTTCTTCAGGTTAGCTGCACTTTGCCATAGACTTCTATTATATCCTGTAGATGTGGTGCACTTTAAGAAAGCTCACCAAACTCGCAGGTGATAGATTTTTATGGCTCAGTGCAGATAACCCACAGGTGCACTGCTCTGCACCTGTGCATCAGTTTGAAAGCAGCCCAGTAACCACTGCAGAACAGATATACCCATATATACACTGTTATTTTATAAATAAACTTACCTTTAACACCAGTATTCTATCCCAGAGCAGGAGGTCGCGGGCCACTGTTTGGGCACCCCTGATCTAGAACATTTCATGCTGTAGGGATAGAAAAGGATAGATGGGGCCATCCAGCTAAGGCCAACCTCCAATGGACGAGGTGGAGAGGCAGGTGGATCATATCACGATTTGCACCTTGGCCAAGGAAAGGAAGCCTGTATTTGTTGATAAAAAATGCAAGACTTCACTTGAATGGTGGATAACCATTCAGCCCGACGCCTGAATTCCAGCAGCACACGGGAAGTGGACTGTACTGTTGCTGGAACACAGCACTTCTTAATGTATGTAGTTCAGTGGTCTCCAAACTATGGATACAAACGATTGGAGCATAATTCTTCCAATCGATACAAACATTTGGGGCAAAATTCTTCCAATCGATACAAACAATTGGGGCAAAATTCCTCCCATCGATACAAACGATGGGGCACAATTCCTCCCATCGATACAAACGATGGTATCAATGCGAGGAATTGTGGCCCATCGTTAAGATCAATGGGAGGAATTGTGTCCCAATGGTGGGGCACAATTCCTCTCATTGACACCAACAACAGGGCACAATTCCATCCATTAATACCAGCAACATGCCCCTATTCCCCTCACTGACATCAACAATGGGGAGCTATGCCTTCCACTGACACCAACGAAAGGCCACAATTCCTCCCACTGACACCAACAATGGAGCAGAATTCATTCCATTGACACAATGGGGCACTATTTCTTCCACGGACATAAACAATGAGGCCCTAGTCCTCCCAATGACACCAAAGATAAGGGCATTGTTTACTCCCACTTACGCCAAAACATTTTCCACCCACACTGGCCCTAGTCTGGTCTCCCTAAAATCTGAACAGCAGCAAACGGACCCTTTGTTTGGGAAAGTTTGGAGATTCCCAATGTAGCCAATACTACTACAGTCCATTACAGCACACAAGAGCAGCTGCATTGTTCTGCAATAAAAGTAGTTCCCTGGGCCTTGCCAAGTGAGTCCCGGTTACAATTGCAGCATCAAAAAAAATAGTAGATTCAGAAAGAAACTGAACACAGCACCTATGGAAAGGAGGGCATGCATGCACACTTGGACTGATGTTGGCATGGTCAGAATTGAACCTTTGTTGATACCAAGTTTGAAGCTGCCATTCCTGACCTGGCTTTTAAAGATGCAGGCTTCAGTGGCGTCACTCATCTTGATTCCGCAAATGGAAACTTAAAAGAAACACGCCAGTTTGGGAGATGAGATTTTTATAGTTCCTTGGCATGAGGGAAGCCAAAAAACGAATGAAAGCCCCCATAACCAAGTCAGCAATGGTAGCTCCTATATTTCCATCCTCATGGTTTTTCTTTAAACACCAGGACATTGCAAGACTTTGTGAAGATGCAGCCTTGAGACTCAGCATGAGACTCCTATTTTATGGCCACTAAGCATATAAAATCTAAATGTAAAGGCTGATCATACATAGAAAGAGCCATCTATGTCCATAATGGGTGACACGACATTTGTTCATTGCTTTCACAATCACTAAACCTTTGGATGTTTAGGACTTGTGGCCTTTATCATTTATAAGGCCATTGAGCTGCTTTCCAATACAACATGCTTATATTTTCTCTGAATGTTCACTTGGGGATATAGCCTTTGACCCTAGGAGTACAGTAAATAAGAAAAATCAGGACATTGCTCTTCCAGTGCCCCAGTTGTGAACAGTAGAACTGGGACAGAAGCAAATTTTTGTGACATCAATACCCACTCAGTTTTCTGTCCACATTTTGACAGCAGACCTATGTTGGATCCATGGACTGCCGGATGGAAAAGGACTTGTGTCCATTTACATCATGCTACTTAGGACCTGTTCTGTTTTGGTCTGAAATGTCTACTTAAGGGGACTTCTACCCTAGGAGTGCCGAAAACATAATAGAACATGACATTGCTCCACCAGGCCACCCCCATCTATGAGCATATCCCCTACGGAACTGGAGCAGAATGGGATGGATGTCACTTTTGTGGAAATACCCATTCAGTTTGTTGTCCACATTTTGGTAGCAGACTGTGATGGGCCTATGTTTTATATATGTGCTGCCAGATGTAAAAAGGGCCATTTACATCAAACGACCTCTGATCTGTCATGTTAAAGTCTGGAAAAACTGAAACTTTTCTTCAGACATGGATGACTCGGAGGTAGGTGGATGCAAATGGGCACAAGTACCTTTACATCCACCTACCCATAGACCTGCATGAAGCTTCCAATAAAGTACGCCAGAAAAACTGACAGGTCGACCTGATTGCAAAGCCTGTGTGACAGGGGACCAACAGATTTTGCCTAACTCCAGCCAACGCTTTTTTTGGCCCCATTTACACTTGTGAAAAGGATGGTCACTGATTACATGAAAAAACCCTAGCAGGGGTTCCCAGCAATCCTACAGCTGTTCACATGTAACCACTTATGGGGGCGATCATCTGCACCAATCACTAGCTCTATAAGTGATTACATAAGAATAGCCACGATTCATTCTTTGCACCACAATGTAAAGCCTCGTACACACGCTTGGTTTTCTTGGCAAGAACCAGCAAGAAAACTGCTGGCAGAGCTTTCTCGCCAAGTGAACCGAGCGTGTGTACGAGGCTTTCAGGTTTCTCGTCAGGAAATCTGGCCAGAATCTCAATGAGAAAAATAAAGATCCTGCGCTCTATTTTCTCTTCGGGATTGACGGCCTGTTTCCCGACGAGAAACCCGAGAGTGTGTACACTTACCTGTTGCCTAGGAAACCCGCACATGCTCGAAAGCAAGATGGCAGCGACGGTATTGAATACGACGAGCGTATGGTCATCGTACGCGATGACGTCACTGTGTTCTTGCCTTTCAAAAGAACTGTGGTTCTTTTGAAAGGTCTGTGTGTACACTCGGGCGGCAAGAGATTCTTGCCAAGAATCTCATTGGGAAAAAAAAAAAATTCCTGACGAGATTCTGGCCCGTGTGTACAAGGCCAAAAAGTTGTGCATTCTAGAACTACCTGAATTGTGCAGAATCAAGTGTGTCGCAAATGCTTCATGAATTTGGCAATACCATTAACAAAAGAGATTATAAGTGGTGCACAAGATTTATTGAATTCCCCCATGTGTCAGAAGCTGGCCTTTTGCATTGTATGTCAATAAGAGTAAGCGCAGCCTATACTAAAGCTGACCATTTCTTCAAATCTAGGGAATGATTCTAACTGTTAGGGGGTGTGGCTTACAGTGACACGTCACTGATCACTACTCCCGATGAGAGGGAGCAGACGATCAGTGTTGTGTCACTAAGCAGAACAGGGAGATGCCTTGTTTACAAAAGGCATCCCCCCATTTTGCCGTTCTGTGACCCAATCGTGGGACACCGGCAGACATGGAGTCCATGATTCAAAGCAACGTATATATACACACACACGTTGCTTTGCCTGCCTGTGCCATTCTGCCGACGTGCAAGTGCGTGAGGCAGTCGGCAAGTGGTTAAAGGAAGATTTTCGTGCATGTCTGATCAAATAATATCGGATGAACTGTCCTGATCGGCTCTCGAAAGCTCTGTACAAACAATCAGATCATGGTATGATTTCTCCGAAAATCTGCAATTTCTGATCGTGTGTACGGGGCTTTAAAAAGGCCATTGCGGGTTGCAGGAAAGAAAAATCACTCGAAATCCCCATCAACACAAACCTGTGGTTGCAGGAAAGAAAATCACAAGCCTAATGCCGCGTACACACGATCGGTCAAACCGATAAGAACGATCTACGTTTTCATCAGACCAAACCGATCGTATGTAGGCCCCATCGGTTAAAAAAAATTCAATCTTGTTTTAAATTTAACCGATGGATACCTAACCGATAGAAAAAAAAACGGTCGTTTGTAGGCCCGTCCATCGGTTAAAAATCCACGCATGCTCAGAATCAAGCTGACGCATGCATGGAAGCATTGAACTTCGTTTATTTCAGCACGTCGTCGTGTTTTACGTCACCGCGTTCTGACACGATCAGTTTTTTAACTGATGGTGTGTAGGCGCGTCTGACCATCAGTCAGCTTCATCGGTTAACCAATGGAAAAATCCATCAGAACGTAGTATGTGACGGCAGGAAGCCTGTCAATCAGATAGGAACGCCCAGTCCCGGAGAACACATACCCGGAAGCGGCGGTGAAAAAGGGTATGTACGGGAAAAAAGAAAAAAACAGCCGATTGTCATTAGGACAACTCGGCTGAATGTAATGTTAAAAATTTATTTTTGGGTGAACCCGCGCTCTAAGCTGGCCAAACAGATTTTTTTTTTTCCCCCTCACTTAGCTTGCAGACCCAACGGGAAACAAATTCTAAATTAACTCTTTGCACACTGCTATACAATCTTACATATTTCGAGCAACTTTTTGCATAAAGAAAACACAACAGGTATTTTTGGTTTGCGTATATTGCAATACATGTTAAAGCTGGCCAGCTGCGCAAAGTAATCCCCCTTATGGCTACTCTACTTTGCAAAACGCCAAAATACTTGCTTACTTTAGCAGACAAACTGCCATAATGGGGCAGACAGACACAGCTCGAGGCTCTGAGAATGCGCCCAAAGAGTGGAATTACAAGGTGTACCTAAGAGATTAATGACAATCTCAGAAGGTACACAGCTTTGTTTGACCAACCTCTAAACTCACACACATACTATATATAAGACAGAGGAAAGCTGGTATCCTTAGAATGATCATCCCCACAGCAATCTATAGCCATCCCAATGAAAGTGCCAACTCTGTAATTAGTGAAACTGATGAGCAAGCGTTGGCAGGATTGCCCAGGTGCTAATATCCTAATCACCTTTCCATTCTGTCCTTGTACCTGCCAACGGCACCGTTATTCAGGTAATCCACAGCTTATCACTGACATATCTGGGCTACCTCAGCGCTGAGCTAGTCAACCGCGTCTCAAGCTCAACAGATGCCAGGTCAAGAAGAGGACAACCAAAACAAGGACAACCAATGTGTTTATTCTGGATAAGTTGTGTAGCTTTGTTTCGTTTTTATACATATATTACATTCAAATATTACAAGGATTTAAACGTATATTAAAGAATTCAAAGTCTTTCAGGCTGAATTCCATTCATACATAATTTTTACATGAAAATCTCTACATGAAACATCAATACATGCTTCAAGAAAGGAACGTCTCGAATATTGCATGGACTGAAGAAAAGAAAAAAAAAAAAAAAAAAACAAGAGTTGGGTAAAAAATAAGGGGAGGCCTATTTGATACGACATAAAAGAAAGTTTAAGGGTCAGCCCACTTGGAACTAATATTTCACTTCTGGGTGGTGTCCGGGGGGGGGGGGGTCTGAATCACTTCGTGGCTTTCCCAAATCACAAAGGGAATTTACTT
This sequence comes from Rana temporaria, assembly GCF_905171775.1. Taxonomy (NCBI): domain Eukaryota; kingdom Metazoa; phylum Chordata; class Amphibia; order Anura; family Ranidae; genus Rana; species Rana temporaria. The sequence goes on from NC_053492.1 coordinate 440,252,199, forward strand.
ATAAGATCTGCCCAACAAATGGCTGCCTCAAAGTCCCTTTGTAATGGGTGACAGGGGGGCGGAGCTGGGAACCTTTGCAGAAAAATACTACACAGCCCGTATGATTCGATTTACTAGCACCTTACCAAAACATGCATCTGTTGCCAAAGGGCCTGAACCACTAAAGAATACAGCCACAGATTCATTAGGACGTAGTAACATATAAGGTATATTACAATATACTCTTTGAGGCATTATTGTCCCTTTTTCGCCTTTAAGAGTTCCCTCTTTTCAAATGATATGACGGGTTCTTTTTAAGCCAAACAGAGAGGCTGCCACCACATGTGCAAGAAATCCCAGCTGAACAAATGGAAGAAAAACAAGAACCTTTGTCTACAAGTCACACGATCGAAGGACTACAAATCTTCCAAAACATTCACAGCTACATCACCAATGTGCCAAATTTAGGGTGGAAGTAGGTGGAAGGCTGTGGGCTAGATTCACATAGATTAGCGGATCTTTAGATCCGCGTGATCTATGTGATTTAAGATCCGCTGGCGCAAGTTTGAGAGGCAAGTGGGTAATTCACAAACCACTTACCTCCAAACTTGCGGCGGCGGATCGTAAAACCCCCGGCGGAATTCAAATCCCGCGGCTAGGGGAGTGTACCATTTAAAATCAGGCGCGTTCCCGCGCCGATTTAAATGAGCATGCGCCGTCCGCAAAATTTCCCGGCGTGCATTGCTCCCACTGACGTCACTAGGACGTCAGTGGTTTCGGCGTGAGCGAAACTTGCGACGCGCGGGTTTCTGAATCGGCGTACGCAAACGACGTAAAAAACGACGCAGGAACGACAGCTATACTTAACATTGGCTGCGCCTCATAGAAGCAGGGGTAAGTATACGCCGGGAAAACCGCTACGGAAACGTCGTAACAACACTGCGTCGGGTCCGCGTACGTTCGTGAATTGGCGTATCTCGCTGATTTACATATTTCTCAGCGTAAATCAGCGAGAACGCCCTCCGCGCCATTTTTAAATTGCAGGTAAGATCCGACGGTGTAACACAGGTACACCTGTCGGATCTTAGTCATATCTATGCGTAACTGATTCTATGAATCAGTCGCATAGATACGACTGGCCGAACTCAGAGATACGACGGAGTATCTGGAGATACACCGTCGTATCTCTTTGTGAATCTAGCCCTGTGAATCTAATAAAAAAAAATAATTCTCATAAAAGTTATCTGTTAACTAAAGTCACTGCTCCAAAGATTGATCCACATCAATAGTAATACCCTGCTGCAAATACCATAAAATGTACCAGTGTTATGAACACGTGTGAAAATTAAGTATAAAAAAAGTGTATGGGCCCTGGGTATCAATTATCCCTGATGCAAATGTATAATACAAATTTAAATCACAATCTAAGTAAACGATTAATAAAAAACCATTGGTACAGAAACATTTAAATCACCAATTTTTAAATACCACAAAAAAAAAAAAAAAAAAAAAAGAAGGAGAAACTTATATTGTACACCAAAATATAAACATTAAAGTGTCCATTTAGCAATCCAACATATGTGTCAACTTCCACCAGCGTTGATAGTATAGCCAGCGTTTATTTTGGTGTGCAATATAAATTCCTCTTTTTTTGGTCTTTAAATGTTTATATTTTTATCATACATTTGCACCGGGAATAATTATGATACCCAGCTCCCATACACTTAAAGTGTTACTAAACCCAGGAGCCTGCATTCACTATATATGGTCTCCCACAGTACACAGAACATGGACATGCAATTATTTATTTTAGTAAATATAAACGGCTAAATACCTTTTCTCATCAGCAGTATATAGCAGTCTTGTGACTTCTCTTAGTGCCCGATTAAAGCTTGTAAGAGTTTTCACACTGCACTGGCTGTCCCTGACCCGCTATCTGGACAGTACTGATTGGCCCTTTGGTAATCACATGCACTCTCCCAAAAAATAAGAAAAACTCTCTAGCAATACACACCAAACGGAGCATGTGCAGCCTGACTGCCGTAACGGTCTTTTCTAGACCGGTTTTGGAGTCAGTGGAAGAAGGGGAGGATCAGAGAGGACAGGATCCAACAATGCAGAGGATTAACCCCTTAGGTTCCACAGTGAGTATAACAAGAATGCTTTACTGCATATACAGACTGATTTTACTGTTGTCTGTTTAGTACTTTAATTCTCATAATAGTCCCTACAGAAAATAAATTGGTGTACTGTGTGCTATCCTGGTCAAAACTGTTGCAAACATGAGCATTTAAGTTAAACTATAGGGTAGTTCAGCGATATGTGTTCTAATGAAGGCCTCGTTTTAAAGCACAGGTGGGGTGTGAGGAGTAGATTATTACAGCCATTTCCTTTCTAAAAAACAACAATCTATTGTTAAAAAAATAAATAAAAATATGGCAAAATGTCTCATGGACCATGACCGCATGGTCACCTGGACCCGGGAATTTCATTTTACAAGTGTCATACGGCCAAAACATTTTGGACACCGGACCATCACACCAACACTATATGGTCAAAGATTACGAGGCTATCCCCCCCCCAAAATTGAGCTCAGGTGTTTCCAGTAAACAGGTATTTTTACTTTTCGCTATAAAAAACATATCCAATATTTTATTTATTTTTTTTAAATCAAATTTCTTCATAAATTTAGGCCAATATGTAGAGGGTGTACTGAATGGAAATTTTTGGTACCGAAAATTCATGATTTTATTTTTATATTTTTTTCAATTTTTTATATACAATTATAGTCGACTTTTTAATTAATATCATCAATTTAAATATGAATTTATCATCGCTCATTATCAGCACCTTTCTTTAAGCCAATATGTATTCTGCTACGTTTTTGGCAAAAAAAATAACCCAATAAGCATATATTGATTGATTTGTGCAAAAGTTATAGCGTCTACAAAGGATGGGATATATACTGGAATTGTTTTATACTAGCAAATGGTGGCAATCAACGACTTACAGTGGGACTGCGATATTGTGGTGGAAATTCTGCCACTTTTATGGGAACCGGTGACACTAAAAGTGATCAGTGCTAAAAATTTGCACGATCACTGTACTGACACTGGCTGGGAAGGGGTTAAACATCTAGGACAGAAGTCTCCAAACTGCGGCCTTAGGGCCAGATTTGGCCCTTTGCTTTCCTCGATCCAGTCTTTGGAGTACCATTGCTTTCACAACTGACACTGATGAGGCAACCATTCCTCCCACCGACACCAGTGGTGGAGCACTCTTCCTCCCACAGATACCAATGATGGGTGCTATTCCTTCCACTGATACCAACAATGGGGCACTATTCCTTCCACTGATAACAATGGGGCACTATTACTTCCACTGATGCTGGGGCAACTTCTACTCCCAATGACCAGAGTCCAGCCCCCCTAAACTCTGACGGACAGTAAACGGACCCTTTGCTTAGAAAGTTTGGAGACCCCTGATCTAGGGCAATCAAAGGGTTAAGTGTGTGCCTAGCCTGTGTTTTTGTGTACTGCTTTCACTAATGGATGTGATGGATTTTGGAAAATCCAACACCTCTCTGCTGTCAGGACAGAGCTCTGCCTTGTTTACATAGGCAGAGCTCCTCCGTTCAGCAGCTCTCCTTGATGATCAGTGGGTGTCGGCGGACATCCATTGGCTGGCACCTGCTGATCAGCTTCTGCTGCAACGAATCACAGCAGAAGCAGAGCGCGCCCTACCTGAAAGTGCAGAATCACGTACATATGCACGATTCTGCACAGAATAGATGCCCTGTAGCAGTGTTATTTAATCTTTGTGTGTGTGTGTGTGTGTGTGTGTGTGTGTGTGTGTGTGTGTGTGTGTGTGTGTGTGTGTGTGTGTGTGTGTGTGTGTGTGTGTGTGTGTATATATATATATATATATATATATATATATATATATATATATAATTACACACATACATACGCACACTAAAAATAAAGTATTAACCCTTTAACGTCCTGGAAGAAAAAAAAAGCAGTCAAAACTATTAGGAGCACTAACTGAATTTCCCTTTATATGAATTATTTGGGGCCTCTGCATGTATTACTGCAATACATTTATTTCAGCTCTTTGTCCAATGGTCTACAGAGGTTATCGGAAATTTAAATTATTACTTGATGAATTCTATTCTTGCTGGCATCTGCAGAGGCCTGTGAGACCAAAGAAAAGCCCATGCCGAAAAAAAGTAGAGGAGTCCTATATAATACAGAAGAATGACTTGCACTGCTGAAGGTAACTTGTAATGTTCAAAATCAGTGGCAATCATACGCCGACAAAAGACAAGGGCGTCCCAATACTAGATTTCACCAGCAGGTGACACTGCAAATGAAATCTTTCCTTTGAGCATTCCATCATAGGAAATCCTGGGAGCTGACAGTCAGCAGTTTATTAGAACTGGAAGTCCCTCATTTAATGAAGAATACTCCCCTCTGGCAGCCTAAATTACAAGCAAAGGCATCAGTTAACTAAGCACAATTTAAAGCATTGGGAAATGTAAAAGACAATTCCACCCAAGTTCAGTCCCCATTTCTCCTTACTTGTAAGACTGCAATAATCGATGCGGTCTGTAACATAAGTGTGATCTCCTCTGCTGCAACATTTGTTTTATAATTATAAAGGACGAGTATACTTTTAATGAAGATACAACAGTCCACCCTCTTTAACCTCCTAACCAAGAAACCACCCAACCAGTTGCTTATTTACCCCTTAGCACGGCAGTCACAGCCCCTCCTCTCTGTGCCACATTCGACTTCAAGCTGGCCACACCTGAGCAAGTGAGCCCCCAGAGTTTAAAGAGGGTCATACTCTGAGTTTCTCCAGTCACTGAGCTAAAGATGATTTTGGCCCAGAGGAGGTACACCGTATGGCCAAAATATGTGGAGAACCTTTCAAATTGAGCTCAGGAGAGGTGGAGGGTTAATGCTACAGTACACAAAGATATTTTAAACAATTGTGTGCTTCCAACTTTATGACCACAGTATAGGGAAGGTCCTTTTCACTTTTCCAGCTTCATAAAGACGTGGTTTAAAGGGGTTGTAAAGGTTAGTTTTTTTTATTTTCTAAATTGGTTTCTTTTAAGCATTGTTGGATCACTTACCTTTTCCTTTGATTTCCCTTCTAAATGTTTTTTTTTCTTTGTCTGAATTTCTCACTTCCTGTTCCTCCTCAGTAAGCTTGCCCCAATCATCCGAGCCATTCTGGCTGGGAGTTCTTGAGCGTGCTCGCCCCCTCCCTTGGACTACATCCACAGCGTCTTCCCGCAGGGATGTAGTCCTAAGGGAGGGGGCGAGCACGCTGACTAACCCCCAGCCAGAACGACTCGGATGATTGGGGGCAAGCATACTGAGGAGGAACAGCAAATGAGAAATTCAGACAAAGAAAAGGAACATTTAGAAGGGAAATTGAAGGAAAAGGTAAGTGAACCAAAAATGCACTAGCTTAAAGGAACCCATTTAGAAAATAAAAAACAACCCCTTTAAGTGGTTTGCTGAGGAGGATCTTGGGTGGCCTGCACAGAGCCCTAACCTCAACTTCTAAGAATGCCTTCAGGGTGAATTGGACTGTCAACCACAAGCCATGTTTTCCTGTCCAACATCAGTACCTGACCTTACAAATGTTCTTTGGGCTAAATAAGCACCAATTTCCAGAAATTCCCCAAATTCTTGTGCAAAACCTTGACAGAAGAGTAGAGGTTAGAACCTCACAGAAGTAGGGAGCAATGCCATAATAGGGCCAATGGTTTTGGAATGGAAGGTCCACCGAGTTTGTATAAGTGAGATGGTCAACGCCCTGAAACTTTTGGCATAAGCAGCTGGGTGGTTTTTAGTCAAGTCAAGGAAAGCCAGGTAAGATGACTAGTGCACTGGTTACTAAAGGTGGACTTGTCCTTTAAGCAAGCCGATCGTCCTATCCTGTTGCCAGAAGTTTACTCTTGTGGGACTGGGGCATGTGGGAGGAATTCTGACAAAATCTTTCTACTTGCACCAGAATATGGCAGCAATAGAAACAGATAGTGTAAACACCAATGTGTTCATTAGCAATAAAAACAGAATTTTCACTGGAAATATCATTTACATACATTTTGACATCTCCATCAATTTTTGCTTTTCCCTTGACAACGTTTGAAACTTTATTTAAATACAGAATAACTATTGACACTGTCCATTAAAAATAGACCAGCAACATGAAATGCTCAGCTTGAGCGCTCTTAATAGGATGACCTTTGTAGTGTTTCTCGGGGGGGAAAGAAAAACTCTGCTTTATTCCTTGGACTTGACAATGAAATATAAATTAAAGGTCTGAGCTGTTTATACATATGACATATCAGTCACATTAATTTTCTTATAGAAAATGAGACTGCTAAAAAATAAAAAAAAAAGTCAAAAAACGAAAAAGGAGCCTGCATTATAAATGTTGCCATTCGATGCCCGCTAACGTCTGATTGGCTTCCTGTGCATGTCCGATCTCCTCTGTAATGCTGTGCTGCTGCCAGAGTTTCTGGATCTTCTTAAAACGCTCCTTGCAGAGGTGAAGGGGGTTCCCCCGTCTAGACAAACACAAGACACTTTGGTTAGCACAAGCATTGCTTATCGTTTATACGACTCTCGCCAAAAATGGAACTGCAGTGTTAATACCAAACCATTTTATAGCCCCTTTTCCTTAGGTACAACAAATTATTACATTTTACTAGTCTGGCATTTTTATTTAGTCTCTTGTAGCCCTTGATGATTTAATGATACACTTTCATACATAGTTTTGCAGCTGTATACCTCAGGAAATGTTTTATAAGCTACTGTTGTAACGTTAAAGCAGAAATTCAAGGGGTTTTAAACCCTCTTTTTTTTTTAACTAAAAATGACAAACATGCCTATACTTACCTGCTCTGTGCAATCGTTTTATGCTCCCACAGAACGCCGCTGACAGAATTGACACAGACAGCAGGACTCAGCCCTACCCCCTTGTCACTGGATTTGATTGAAAGCAGCGGGAGCCAATGGTTCCTGCTGCTACAAGTCTATCCAATGATGAGAGAGTCAACAGCTAGAGCCGCTGTGCTCATGCACATCGCTGGATCAGATTGAGCTCAGGTAAGAAAAAGCTGGGAGCTGTAGCAGAGAAGGTTTTATTTACCCTAATGCATAGAATGAATTAAGGTGAAAAACCTTGAGGAGTTACAACCACTTTCAGGTAAAAGTAGTTAAAAGCCCATTTAAAAATTATATGGTAAAAAAGAGCTGCTTTTGCTGATTAGATGACTTCAGTCTTCATACCTCAATGACGACAATCATTACACCCACTTCCTCCGAGCAGAGAGCCGTTATGAACCTGCCCCCTGGAGCCATGACTAAGCACCAATTGGAGTGTGAAACACGTAGGCTGTTTTTCCCTGTGTTCTGCTTGTTTTGTAGTGCATTTTAATCCATTTTTTTACAATAACGACAACCTTATGGTTTTTTCGGAGTGCGGCTGTCCATCCCGTCTTTTCTTTATATCAATTGGAGCGACTTCATCATGTGGCTTGGGGTATATTACTGCATTGAACAGCGCTCACGCGTCATTACATGAGCGCTTTTGTTGCAGCAGAAGGGTCTACTCACTGCTGTCACACCAATGGTTATGATGTCATCAAACTGGCCAGAAGACTCTTGAAAAGTAGGTGAGTATATCACCAAATCCAAAAGGCTATTGATGGACTTATGACACACAACTGGGATCAAGTTGTGTATAGGAGGAGATCTATCATTTTTCCATGCAGGGCAAAGAAAAAAGGGTAATTTAACCTAAATACCAGCAAATTCTGACCTTTCCTCATTCCCACATCACTTTGACTGTTGGCCAGGAGGAAAGAGCCCTGTTTAAGCTCCAACCCCACTAGTAGGAGTTAACATAGGGCTATATCTTTCACGCTCTTGTGATGCGTTCGCTCTGCAATAAAAATCTTTGGACGGCATTTGAGGATCCTTGGTGTGCTGATTAATCTGTGAATTTAACATAAGGCTATAGACTCCTTTCCTGGCCCCCAAATGACAATACTAGGCCAATCAATTTCAGTTTGTTTCCAGTTGGCTGATCAGAAAGGAGAGGGAAGCAAAAAAATGCTATGGGCTCTCTACAAAAAAGGGATTTTTAATACAGCTTACCTGTAAAATCCTTTTCTTGGAGTACATCACGGGACACAGAGCGGCATATTCATTACTATATGGGTTATATGGAGTACCTTCAGGTGTTGACACTGGCAATCTTCAAACAGGAAATGCCCCTCCCTATATAACCCCCTCCCATAGGAGGAGTACCTCAGTTTTGTAGCAAGCAGTATGCCTCCCAAAATGGTCCCCAAAAAAGAGGGGTGGGAGCTCTGTGTCCCGTGATGTACTCCAAGAAAAGGATTTTACAGGTAAGCTGTATTAAAAATCCCTTTTTCTTTATCGTACATCACGGGACACAGAGCGGCATATTCATTACTATATGGGATGTCCCAAAGCAATGCTCACAATGAGGGGAGGGAGAACATCTCCAAGACAAAAGGATTTAATTTAGAGAAATACTCAAATCATAATAAATCCAACTTAGTTGAGAAAAATAATCTTAAATTTTAAATTTAACTCAAAAAAGAGGAGCCCCCGGAATCCGAGGGTCTCAAACTGCAGCCTGCAGCACTGCCTGCCCGAAGGCAGTATCAGTATTCCTTCTTACGTCCAACTGGTAGAATTTTGTAAACGTGTGGACAGAAGACCAGGTTGCCGCCTTGCAAACTTGAGCCATAGAGATCTGGTGGTGTGCTGCCCAGGAGGCGCCCATGGCCCTAGTAGAATGAGCCTTTAATGATACTGGAGGAGGCAACCCTTTCAAGCCGTAGGCCTGAGTGATTAATTGCTTAATCCACCTAGAAATGGTGGACTTTGCAGCTGCCTGCCCCTTCTTGGGCCCATCCGGTAATATGAACAGCACATCTGTTTTCCGGATCTTCTTTGTAGCTTTAAGATAGGCCTTCATGGCCCTGACGATATCCAAGGTATGCAGCAACCCTTCCCTTCTGGAAGTAGGTTTAGGGAAGAAGGATGGTAATACCAAATCCTGGTTCAAATGAAAACTGGATACAACCTTCGGTAGGAAGGAAGGATGAGGGCGGAGAACGACCCTGTCCTTGTGAAAAATAAGATATGGTTCCTTACAGGATAAGGCCGCCAGTTCCGATACTCTTCTTGCGGAAACTATGGCGACCAAAAATACTAACTTCCTTGTCAGTAAAACCAAAGGAATTTCAGCCAACGGCTCAAACGGTTGTTTCTGTAAACTTGACAGAACAAGGTTTAAATCCCACGGGCAAAGCGGGGATTTAACTGGAGGTTTAATACGTAAGACCCCTTGAAGGAAGGTCTTAACCAGCGAGTGGGTGGCCAGCGGCCGCTGAAACCACACTGACAGAGCAGAAATCTGTCCTTTGATTGTGCTTAATGCCAATCCTTTATCCACTCCTAGCTGGAGAAAACTTAAAACTCTATCAATGGTGAATTTGCGAGAAAGCCATCGCTTGAACTCACACCAGCCTACATAGGCCTTCCAGACCCTGTAATAAATCACCCTAGAGACCGGTTTCCTGGCTCTGATTAGGGTAGAGATTACTTTCTGAGACAGACCTCTACCCCTGAGAATCAGGGATTCAGCTTCCAGGCCGTCAAATTTAGATGCCGTAAGGCAGGGTGGAGGATCGGACCTTGCGATAGCAGGTCTGGCCGTAGAGGAAGAGTCCAAGGGTCTCCCACTACCATCCTTAAGATTAGTGAGTACCATGCCCTTCTGGGCCATGCTGGAGCTACCAGGATGACTGGTATGTGCTCCACCCGGATCCTGCGCAGCAGGCGGGGTAGTAACTGGAGCGGGGGAAACGCATAAAGAAGTTTGAACTGATGCCAAGGGTAAACCAACGCATCGGTTCCGCAGGCCATCGGATCCCTTGAGCGGGACATGAACCCGTCTAGCTTCTTGTTGAGTCTCGATGCCATGATATCCACGTCCGGCACTCCCCATCTTTGGCAGAGTGCTTGAAAGGTTTGTGGATGCAGAGACCATTCCCCCGGCAATAGAGTCTGGCGGCTTAAGAAGTCCGCCTGAAAGTTGTCCACTCCTGGAATGAATATTGCCGATATGCAGGGCACATGAGCCTCTGCCCATAGGAGAATCAAGCTCACCTCTCTCTGAGCGGCTTGACTCCTGGTTCCCCCTTGGTGATTTATGTATGCCACGGCCGTGGCATTGTCTGATTGAATTCTCACCGGGAACCCCTGCAATTTTGACGTCCAAGCCCTGAGGGCTAGTCGAGCAGCTCTGAGCTCCAAGATGTTGATGGGCAACTGCTTCTCTGGCGTTGCCCAAGTACTTTGGCGAGTGCAACCATCCAAAATTGCTCCCCAGCCCGTCAGGCTGGCGTCTGTGGTCACTATCTTCCAAGCCACTGGGCTGAAAGACCTCCCCTTCAGTAGATTCTGAGGGTCTAACCACCAACACAGACTTTGTCGGACTCTTGATGAGAGCGGCAACGGGATATCCAAGGCCTGTGGCCTTCTGCTCCATGCTGACAGGATGGCTGCCTGCAGGATGCGAGTGTGGCTCTGGGCGTATGGTACCGCCTCGAATGTGGCCACCATCTTGCCTAGTAACCTCATACATAGGCGAATAGTCGGTTCCTTCTTGCTTAGAACCAGTAGGATTAATTCCTTGATGGCTTTGACCTTCCTCAGAGGTAGAAACACTCTTTGTTGTTCTGTGTCTAATCTCATGCCGAGATATTCCAACTGCCTTGTGGGCAGGAAAGCTGACTTTTCTCGATTTAGGACCCAGCCGAACCTCTCGAGGTATTGGACCGTGAGGGCCACTGCTCGCTCCAAGCCAGGAGACGAGTGATCTATGACTAGGAGGTCGTCCAGGTATGCTAGGATCGTGACCCCTTGGATCCTTAGTTTGGCTAGGATTGGAGCTAGGACCTTCGTGAACACCCGGGGGGCCGTAGCCAACCCGAAGGGAAGCGCCACGAATTGGAAGTGACGCGAAGCCACCATGAAGCGTAGATATCTTTGATGTGGCTGATAAATTGGAAGATGAAGGTAGGCATCCTTTATGTCTATGGACGCCATGAAGTCGTCCTTTTGGAGTGTGGTAGCTGCTGACCGCACGGATTCCATCCGAAATGAGCGGATCTTTAGGTATGTATTTACCATCTTTAGGTCCAAAATTGGCCTGACATCTCCATTGGACTTCGGGATGATGAATAGGTTGGAGTAGAAACCTAGCCCCTGTTCCAGGACTGGTACCTCTACTATTACCTCCTGGGAAAGTAGATGATCTAATGCCGAACTTAATGCGGCTCCCTTCTCCGGATCGTTTGGAATCCTCGACTCCTGGAAATGAGGAGGAGGAAACCTTAGGAAATCTAGTTTGTAGCCTGTGGCCACGGAAGACCGTACCCACTCGTCGGGAATGCTGGCTTCCCAAATCTCTGAAAAGAGTCGCAGCCTTCCCCCCACCTTCGTGGGTGGGGGCGCCCCTTCATAAGGTTGGCTTGGGGGCTGGTTTTGCTGGTTTGCGAAACCACTGCCTTTTGCCTCTAACAGCCTGTCCTTGTGATCTGCTGTTGAAGCCGAAGCTTGCTTTTGCAGGAGGCCGTTGATACTGCTTAGTATTAGAGGGCCCCTGCCCAGGGGAATACTGTCGTTTAAACGCAGGCCCCTGAACCTTCTTCTTAGTTGGCAAGAGAGTACTCTTGCCGTTTGAAATGGTCTGAATGTATTTATCTAGGTCTTATCCGAAGAGTCGTCCTCCATGGAAGGGGAACCCTACCAGGAGCTTCTTGCATGGGGGCTCAGCCTCCCAGCTTTTTAACCATAAGAGTCTTCTCATATGGATAAGGGATAACGATAAACGTGACGCTTGCTGGATAGAATCCTTGATTGCGTCTACCGTAAAACAAATGGCTTTAGGGACATCCGAAAATTCTTCTGCCTGCTGGGCAGGAATAAGTTTAAGCATCTGCTTAAATTGATCCGATAATGCTTGAGCAACCCCAATCGCAGCCACAGCTGGCTGTACTACTGCCCCAGCAGTAGTGAAGGAGTTCTTAAGTAGTGCTTCCAAGCGCTTATCAACTGGATCCTTGAACACCTGTATGCTTTCTACAGGGCATGTTAACGATTTGTTAACACATGAGATGGCTGCGTCCACTGCAGGAGTAGCCCATCTTTTGGAAAATTTATCTTCCATAGGATATAGGACAGAGAATCTTTTAGGTGGTAAGAAGATCTTATCTGGCTTGTTCCAATCTTGGAACAAAAAAACTCCCTCTAATAGAGGATGGATCGGAAACACAGCATTGCTTTGAGGCGCCCTCAGTGAGCCCAAAGCTGAAACCGTCGATACCTGGAGATCTGGTACTGGCAAGTTGAATGCCTTATGGACCAAGTCCGACAATCCTTGAATCCACCAGCTCTCCCTCAGGGAGACTGCCCCAGACTCCTCTGTATCCGGATCCTCGATCCCTGAACCTACTTGGTCCTTGTCCAAGAGGTCGTCCAATTCCCCTGAGGAAAGGACCTCCTCCTCTGAGGGTCCGCGCTCGGGCGACGGAGATCTATTCCGCTTACTGCCCCGCATAGCTGCGGCTATCATTTTTCCCATGCTTTTCTGCATCTCTTTTAAAGAGGTGAGTAATACCTTCTCCGTGACCATCTTAGGGTTGGACTGACTCGCGTCAGCTCCAGCCCCAGATCCCGATGGCCCCAAGGCTCCCTGTGGGGAAAGCAGCGGCATAGCTTTGTCCGAGGCCTCAGACTCTCTGGGGGAATCCCCACCTCTTGTACCCTTGTTCCTTTGATGCCATGGTACAATACCGAGGTACACCCGCTACTTATTGGTACCTGGGACTTATAAATAGTTAAATGCCCAAACACCTGTTTGGGGGACAAAAAAATGCTTCCTCTCCCCTAGATGACACTTTTTTTTTTTTTTTTTTTTTTTTTCAAATCTAGGAAAGAAAAAACATTCTGTCCCCCTGAGTAGTATTGCAAGAAAAACTATGAGATGGAAAAGAAACAGCCTATTCCTAGGCTTGAAAAACAGTCTTTCTGAAGACTGCAATATTCTTTCTGGCCACTGTGTGTCCTCGGCGCCCCGTGCTTGCCGTTCTGGTCTTTCCTCCCTAGTTCCAAAGTATTGAATGGAACAAACAAGACCCGCCCTTCCCCCCCCCAGCAATCTCAAACAGGAAATGCCCCTCCCGACAGGGGGGGGGGGGTTGGGGGGAAGGGAGCCTCTCTGCTCCAGCAAACTGCAGCCTGCAGCCTGGAACACACGAGGAGGTCAGCGTTTTGCCTGCTTTGCAGGCTCTGAGGAGGAAGACTGAATGGAGCATCGCCTGGAGGCTTGCAGGTAAGCATAGCTCTCTGACACACACATATATCTTTATATCACACAGGCCCCACTCAATGCTTTTCCAACACTACAAGGGAGGTCACATCTTATGGGGAATATACATATAGAGCCATCCTATCTTTATGATATGTGACTAGTTTGCCAGATGCAGTGCATAACTTTAGGCATGTCCCCTGTGACCCCCCAGAAAAAACCTGCTAAGAACCAAGTTCCGCAAGTTTTCCCCTCACTTACCTGCTCCATGCCGCAGGACTTTGCCAAGCAAGAGGCCCAATCTTCCCCCATCTCGGTGGGGATGTCTAGACCTTCAGGCCCTGGGTTCCTATGAAGGATCCACTGTCCTGGGCCCATATAGCACTCTGGCAACAGAAACATTAGGCACCCAAAGGTTTCTAAGTTCTGGGCCCAGGGTCCAGCTCTCTAAAAAGAAAAGCATTATGGGCTATACCCCAAGGGTTTGGGGTCCGGTTACTGACCACTTTAGCGCTGAGGCTTTTTTGGACAGAACCGGTTAGCTCACCTAATCCCAAGGATGCGGAGGCAAGTTAAACCATGACTAACACCTAAGACACTGGCGTAAAAACTGAGGTACTCCTCCTATGGGAGGGGGTTATATAGGGAGGGGCATTTCCTGTTTGAAGATTGCCAGTGTCAACACCTGAAGGTACTCCATATAACCCATATAGTAATGAATATGCCGCTCTGTGTCCCGTGATGTACGATAAAGAAACTCGCACAGCCTACATATATGGACCCATCTGGACTGTTGGTTTAAATTGCCATGTTTCCTCTGGTGCTTGGTAGGTGTCAACAGAATAACCACAATCTGCTCATTATAGTGACAGATGCCAGGCTCTAAAGGAAATAAACTGTATCACAGAGTATACACATTTGTGGGTTTCACCTAGTTATTCAATAGGATGCCAAAGCCAGAAATATACGATGCAGATTGAAAGGTTATAATAATACAGATACAAACAAAGTTCCAGCATGAAGTTTACACAACCTATGTGAGCTACTTCATGAAGAACCACCACAGAGGTGTACGGTGAAATACTGTTAAACATACCGGAGTCCTTGGTCCGTCTCTCCATAGTCATCGAGATATGGCGGAGCATAGAAGCAGCCCTTTGTTTTCGCAGCCAAGAAGAGGACCTGACATTCTCTTACTCTGTACAGAGACCATGAAAAAAATCACAACAGTAAATAATGCATGTTGACATTAACCTTTATTTACAACCCCAACATATTTTACAGCACTGGAACATGAGAAAACACAGATATGAACCAAATTCATATAACCAAGGTGACTAAGTGCAGTTCAGCATTAAATGGCTGGGAAAGCACCAGAAACTAGGAAAAAATAAAATAAAAAAAAGTTTTTTATTGAGCAGCCACATCTTGTGTGCCTTAAAGAACAAACGGGTGAATTTACTAAAACTGGAGAGTGCAAAATCTGGTGCAGCTCTGCAGGGTAGCCAATCAGCTTCTAACATCAGCTTGTTCAATTAAGCTTTTACAAAAAAAAAAAAAAAAACCTGCATGCCGATGGTTTCTTTGCGGGGGGCTGCATTCGATTTTGCACTCTCCAGTTTTAGTAAATCATCTCCAAATTCACTTTCAGAGAAGTGTAAACTGTACACGCTATCCCTGTACTTTGTAAACTGTGACCCTACAAAAAACATATTAAACAAGCATTACTGACCTGAGGAAGATTCCCATTCCGGATCCACAGGTATACGTGTGCGCAGTGCAGGCCCCCACGTCATCCCCTTCCAGCTCAGTCTGACAGCAGTAACTTTGAGAGCAGAGCATGGCTCCACATACCAGGCACAAAGTGGGGGCTCTGCTCTTATCCCCCCCTGACTTTGGACATCTGGAACCAAAACATTGATGAGTCAGTTTCAGTAATCACAGCAGACCATAAAATCTGACTGGAAGGTTTATTTACATAAACTCTCTTCATTAAACAAGCTGTAGCATCCATTTAATAGTGCCCATACACATATCAATATTAATGATCATACAAAATCGATTGTTTAAAAGACGCAAACCAAAGGCCCCAATAAAATCGCTTTCAATCTCTGGTACCTAGACCAGGGGTTTCCAAACTGCGGCCCGAGGGCCAGATGTGGCCCTTTACTAGCCTTTATCTGGCCCTTGGGGCACTATTCCTCCAACTGATATGGGGCACTATTCATCCCATTGACTCCAACAAGGGGGCACTATTTCTTCCACTGATAACAATGATGTGATACTATTCCTCCTACTAATAGGGGCACCACTACTCCTCCTACTGAGACCAACCTTAGGGCAATATTTATTGTCGCCGATGCTGAGCCCGAGACATTTGCCATCTCCGCTGGCCACAATTCGGCCCTCCTAAAGTCTTAAGGACACAAAACTGGCCCTTTGTTTGAAAAGTTTGGAGACCCCTGACCTAGACTAATCACAAATCACTATATATAGGGCCACCATAACACACTAATAATAAACCACCATAACAGGGCAAGAACAAAGTGCAAACTACCTCAGTGAAAGCAACTATTCTGAATTGTCTTAAAGCGTTTGTATACCCGCTTTCACATTTTTACCTACAGGAAAGCCTATAATAAGACTTGCCTGTAGGTAAAGTTAATATTTCCTAAACCTGTACAGTTTAGGAGAAATTTACCTTGCATGCTGCCGCTGTCAGCGGTGCATGTGCTCTGAAGGTCCCCCGGATGCTGCTGGAAAATGAGAGCGCCTAGTCAAAAAGAGAACTCCTGTGACGTCATCGCGGTTCCGGCTGCTCTTAGCGTCGAAGCCGCGAACCCAGAAAAAACGTATAGGGAACATGTCGGCTCCCTAAGCAATGCCGGCGCTTCGTCTTAAGGTAAGCATTTTATAAAGAGCTAGTGTGCGGTGCATACTAGCTCATTATGCCTTACAGGTTTTTTTTCCCCCTGGTATACAACCACTTTACCTTAAACCAGGACAAGAAGAATTCCAATCTGTTACTTTGCAGCACAATTTGCAGATTATGTTGTTTTAGTGAAAAAGCCAGTTGAAATATATTTTAAGTCAAATTTTTTTTGGTTGCAAGCCATAATCCATTTTTGGGACCATGTTTCATGCTTGTTTTTGTTTTTTACCATGTTACACCCACGAGTAAGATAATTATTTTATTGTCGAGTTTGCTGTTGTATGTTCATACACTGATGCTGCTAGATTTGTTCATAGCATCTAGGCTTCGGTGATCTCTAGTCATGAAGGGGTTAAAACAAGTCGGTTACTTACGAGAAATTGGATGCTTGATTGATGAGACTGCTGTAGTCCTCCGGGAGGTTTATCAATTTATTAGACTCTCGTGGAAAGCTAACAGGAACGATAGAACCATTAATTGACAGGGAAAAAAAGGAATGAAAACATTAAACTACTCTAATATAATTAGACCTTCACACAAACCTGTACAGAATACTCTGTACAATAATATCGGTCTGTTACCATCATATACTCAGCCCTATATGATCACAGCAGAAATGTCGCCTACCTGATCGCCGTCCGTTCACCGGTCACAAATCTTCTCACCTCCTTGTGCTTGCACCAACTTCAAAACATAAAATACAATCTCATTTAGAAAGGGAAGGTATGTGTCAGGTATACTGAGTTTGTGTGCATACATTTTTTTATGGATTATAGATAGAGAGATAGATAATACATTTATATATATATATATATATATATATATATATATATATATATATATATATATATATATATATATATATATATATATATATATATATATATATATATATATACACATACACACACACATACATATATACACACCACAGGATATAGTAGGCACTCATAGGTCTTCCAGAACCGGAGTATTATTGTGTGCATTTTAGAGTAGGGAATGGTTAAAAAAATAAAAACATATTTTTTTTTGCTGTTGGTTTCCCTGATTTCTGTTGACTTCCTGTCCCAGCAATACAACAGAAGTAAAAGGAAATCTCTAAAAAGTGAGTGGGAAAGGGGTATTCCCCTCTTACACCGTTGCCCCCAAAACAGGTGTCCCCCTTAGAAGATTTATGTTGCATTTCATTTCCATCCCGATCTGACTTTCGGCCAGAGGTCTAATAGAAAAGGTAAATCTACTTAAAGCGGTTGTAAACCGCATAAACTTTTTTTTGTTTTTTTTTCAAACCTGCAAGGCAAAAGGCATAATCGGCTAGTACTAGCCGATTATGAAATACTTACCTCGGAACGAGGCGAACACCACTTACCTGGTCCACGCCGAGCAGGATGTCATCTTGTTCCGGCGTGTCTTTCGGGTATCGCCGCTCCAGCGCTGTGATTGGCTGGAGCGGCGATGACGTCACTCCCGCGCGTACGATTTAAAATCGGCAGGGTCCGGCGGATGCCGGTCCTTTCGCCGTGGATTCCCCCCTGCGCATGCGCCGCCCGCATTGCCAGGGGAATATCTCCTAAACCGTACAGGTTTAGGAGATATTCTTTATACCTACAGGTAAGCCTTGTTATAGGCTTACCTGTAGGTAAAAGTGAAAAAGTGGGTTTACAACCACTTTAAAGCGGTAGTAAACCGCAGGGAAAAAAAAAACCCTGCAAGACAATGTAATAATGTGCTAGTACTAGCACATTATGAAATATTTATCTTAGAAAGAAAGCACGTATTTCTTCTTCCCTTAGTCCCGGTGCGATATGCTGGATCTTCAGAGCGCAGGCGCTGCTGACGTCATTTGCGGCATGCACAGTGAATATCTCCTAAATGGTGCACGTTTATGAGATGTTTATTTTACCTACAGGTGCGCCATATTGTAGGCTTACCTGTAGGTAGAAATAACAAAGCAGGCTTTACTACCACTGTAATGGGACACTAAAAGCAGCAGAAATCTGGCACTGGTACCAATCGTTCCCTACTCTATTTAAACATATAGTTTTAGCTATACATACACTTCAATGAAACATTTACACATTGAGTAAATACAGAAATAGAAGGTGGGAAATAAAAAGAATGATAAAACAAAATACAAAACAAAAAGGATAAGCCAACAGAAGCAATGTTATGAAGCAAACAAACTGTATCCTCAGAAAAACAAAGTCACACGTATGAAGAGGTACAGGCAGCAGAGCAAAGGAAGACAAATTCTTCTATAGAAAACCCAGCTCCAGCCAAAAGGGTTAGAGAAGGGAAGAGTTGGAGCATCTATCAGGGTTCTATTTGTTCTCTTTTTTCACCCATTTTTCAGCCAGTGGCTTACCTGTTAATCATGGCCTCGGTCACTTGGGGTTTCTCCTGAAAGATGCTGATCAGGTTGGTGGGAAGTGACAGGTAAGTACACAGATGTTCAATCTGGCTCAGACCACTCACTAAAATGGTTAAAAAGGAATATTTATATATTAGAAATCATTTTCACCCAACTTAGCTCTCACTTCAAACACGGGGCAGGTTTCTATTTTAGTGGAACCTTAACCCCTTTGTGCCTAAAGTCTAGAACACACAGTGGGCTGAACAAAAAAAATTAATCAAGAGCTCAGTGGGAGCTGCTGTACCAACTATGCGATTTTACTACAGCGATCTCCCCTGCTGAGGTATTGTGTTCTGACAGGTGTGTGGACCCCCGCCAGAACCCTTCAGTAGGATGCTGATCGGTAGAACTTTTTTGGTCATACCCCTGAGAACATCTGGCTTCTGTCAGACCGGCTGCTGTACACAAGTCGAATGCCCCCCTGTCATAACACAATAGATCAGTGGGGTGATTTGCTGCAGTAACATCGGCTCCAGTACAGCGGTTCCTCCTGAGCTCTTCAATTTATTTTTTTGTGTGTACAGCCTTTTAGGGTAAAAAAATGTTAATGTCTAAGCAATTTTGCAACTATCATATCACAACTAAAACAATAGTGTATCCAGGTGGATTGTCTTTTTTTTCCAGGACAAATTGGGCTTTCATTTGGTGGTAACTGGTAATTGAGCGCTCCTGATTTTTATTTTTATCAAAGAAAAACTGGCCTAAAATAGTAAACAAAAAAAATTATATATATCGCTGGCATCCTTTAACTGGGTTGTTTCCAGCATTGGTTTTTGGCAGCTCCTCTGTGGTCCTTGCCTATTACTAGTCAAGTCCCAGGGCACTTAAGCCTTTTGAATACCTCACACGGTCAATACAGATCCTCACCTTGCTGGGGGCATCTTCATCACCATCTTACACCCTGTGTGAGATCTCTGTCTCCATGTTGGGCCTAGGCTCCCCCAAGGAGTGAATCTGTGTTCACAGACTAAATTTCTCCTGACGAAGCTACCAACGAGTAGCGAAACTAGTAGAGATCCTGATCTATAGGACCCCCTCCGCCTCATCGCTGCCCGCAAAATAGGGCCTATATACCACCTCTATGACGTGTTGGCTGGTCGTATAAATCCATCTGTTTCACACTACTACTGTTGTAATTTTAAAATGCTGTGCACTTCTCAATTTCCTTATGCTATGTTTATTTTTTAATAAATTGAACTTTTTTTACCCTTACTATACTCTTTTGATAACTGACTTACCCAAGTACCGACATAGTCCACTAGCCCCCTATCCACCTCCTTTGTTTTTTTTGGGGGTCCCAAATGAACCCTATTTCTACTCAAATTATGTTAGGATGATGGTACTTTTATGTTATGTTATTTTTTCTTTTACTGAGAGGTCTTCTTATAAATCATTAGCTGTACATTTGTTACTATCATAACCTACCACCAAATAACCCAAAATAAGCTCCTCTGTGCCCCATGATTGCAGCAATGCCACATATGTGTACATTAGTTGTTTTATGTACCCGTAGTACAGCGCCGAAATAATAGTGTACAGCTTATTTTTTTTATTTTTTATTCTACAACACACTGACTAAAAAAAAAAAAGTAGTACATCACAACACACTGCGGCAGACAGTAAGCCATTCATTATTCAACATAACATAAAAACGAGTAGAACATTGAGAACAGAGATACAGGCAAACACATCGGGACCCAGTATCCTAATGGGCATAACTTAAATTCAGAACCCACGCAGCGAGCCGGAGGTGAAGTCTCACCCTCCGTATAAAACACTTTAACCGAAAAACAGAACGTGGGAGAGATACACTTCGAACCTCTCATCTACGGGTCAAGACTGGTGCTCGCTGAAGAGGGGCAAAAACCGGAAGTCAAGCCGGCCGGTAGTCTGGACAGCAATTGGTACATTAAGTAATGTGCAGATTAAAGGGTAAGCTGGCCGAGCGCGCACAAAGGGAGGGGGCCACTATAGACCTCCAGCTTACCTCCCAGCATGCAACAACCCCGGCCGACCTCCACAGTGCTCGAGATACCCGGCCCAAGGTGGCAAAGCAAATGCCTGTCCCCGGAGGGGGCCAGGCTGTCTCCCGGCAACGGGGTCCCGAGTACATCTGACCGTCCGGTACCCCCAGCGCTCACCTCCCTCCTGGTGCAAGTTTTCTGTTTATTTACCTTAAGGAGGCTTGTGCATTACATAGTAAAAGGATAGTAAATGGATAGTAAATCCGTCATGCACACTCTCTAGCTGTACTTCAACTAACCACAAGTTAGAGCTGAAATCACCCCTTTAGTAAATCAGACTTGGTGTGGTGTAGTCACAGAACACAAATAAACATTCTTAGTAAAATGTCTGGAAAATCACTAACATATACCGTATTTATCGGCGTATACCGCGCACTTTTTTGCCCTGAAAATCAGGGCAAAATCGTGGGTGCGCGGTATACGCTGATCCCCGCGCCGAGTTTGAATACTGCGCCGGCATATACCGAGCGCAGTACACTCGTGTATAGTCGGGCAGGCTCGGCTGCTCTCGCGCTCACGTCCTGGACGTACAGGACATGAGCGCGAGAGTAGCCGAGCCTGCCCGACTATACACGAGTGTACTGCGCTCGGTATATGCCGGCGCAGTATTCAAACTCGGCGCGGGGATCGAGCGAGGAGGATGCCGCAGAAGGACGCTGGACCCGACGAAGAGGACACCCGAAGCCGCAGACGGACGCCGGACCCGACGAGGCCGCCGTGCAAGACAACAAAACTGTAAGTACTAAAATCTTTTTTTACAGGAATGTCGGGTCCACTTTAGGGGTGCGCGCTATACGCCGGAGCGCGCAATACCCCGATAAATACGGTAATTTCAAACAAGTTGAGTGGAATAGCAGGGAAACACAGGAGACTGGTTTACTGATAATACTTCTTTAATAAAATGTTGGAAAACTGGAGACATACCTGGGAGGTCTGTGGGTGGAGGGACACCATTCAAATAATGGAAGAAGACAGCGGAGCACCTCAAGAATGGAAGAACTGCCACTTTTATTGCTCTGTAGAGGTGCCATCCTGATGACCACCTTGGCGTGCTTTTAAGCAGAAAGCAAACAAAACATAATTTTAAATTGTTTTTCTAAAGACATTTTTGGTTCCAGAAAAATAAACATACTAAGTATGATCAGTCAGATTGGCCCCATACCTCCCTAGATGTCAGTGAGGCTGCCTATCAGACAGAAAACCAATAGGAAGGTGCTTAGGCTAGACCATATTTAAGGAAAATTAGGGTAATCTTTGATTGTGGGTATACAGATTTTTATTTCTTTAAATGCATCTCTGCCTTAACTTCTACGTAGCCCTGTCATTGCAAGCAATGCTTTAGGCCCCTTTCACACTGGGGCGGGAGTTGCGGTGTCGTTAAAGTGCCGCTATTTTTAGCAGCGCTTTACCGCTAATTTTGCGGCGCTATTCGGCTGCTAGCGGGGGCGTTTTTACACCGCGCTAGCGGCCGAGAACGGGTTAAAACCGCTCGCAATGCTCCTCTGCAGAGGCGCACTGCCGGTGGTTTAGCCGCGCTGTCCCATTGATTTCAATGGGCGGGAGCGGTGAAGAACGGTATACACATCGCTCCTTCACCGCTCCAAAGATGCGGCTAGCAGGATTTTTTTTTACCATCCTGCCAGTGCACCACTCCAGTGTGAAAGCCCTCGGGCTTTCGCACTGGAGAAACAGCAGCAGCTGTTTAGTATCGTTTGCAGGCACTATTTTTAGCGCAAAAGCGCCTGCAAACCTGCGCCTCCAGTGTGAAATGGGTCTTGGGCTCGGTTCACATACATGCGAATCGGATGCGTTTTAAACGGTGTATACAATTCGCATTACATGTGAACCAGACTGGCTTTCAATGGAGCCACATATATGCGGCCCAGTTGCCGCGCAAATTAACCACTTAAGACCCGGACTAATATGCAGGTAAAGGACCTGGCCAGTTTTTGCCAGGTCCTTTCAGCACTGCGTCGTTTTAACTGACAATTGCGCGGTCGTGCGACGTGGCTCCCAAACAAAATTGCCATCCTTTTTTCCCCACAAATAGAGTTATCTTTTGGTGGTATTTGATCACCTCTGCGATTTTAATTTTTTGCGCTATAAACAAAAATATAGCGACAATTTGGAAAAAAATTCAATATTTACTTTTTGCTATAATAAATATCCCCCAAAAAATATATAAAAAAAACATTTTTTTTCCCCTCAGTTTAGGCCGATACGTATTCTACCTATTTTTGGTATAAAAAAAAAATAAAAAATCGCAATAAGCGTTTATCGATTGGTTTGCGCAAAATTTATAGCGTTTACAAAAAAAAAACTCCAGAGAGAGCCTGACCTCCTGTCGTTAGGCAGAAAACAAACTGAGGCTGCTAGAGCAGGGTGTGGGTTATGCCTGGGGGAGCCACGCCCCCTGGGAGGAGCGGCATGAAGGAAAGGTTAACACCTTAAGTGCTGTAGAATTCTGCCTAAATCTCCTGGTAGGAAGAAGCATAACCCTAAGGTCAATGAAGGCTGTGTCTGTCTATGAATGAAAGAGAAATAGGGGATAGTTTTATGGCATTTTTATAAAAAAAAAATTTTTTTACTACCAATGGCGGCAATCAGCGATTTTTTTCGTGACTGTGACATTATGGCACATCGGACAATTTTGACACATTTTTGGGACCACTGTCATTTTCACAGCGAAAAGTGCTATAAAAATGCACTGTGATTACTGTGAAAATGACAATTGCAGTTTAGGAGTTAACCACTAGGGGGCGCTGAAAGGGGTTAAGTGTGACCTCATATGTGTTTCTAACTGTAGGGGGGCGGGGCTGGACGTGTGACGTCAGCGATCGTCTTTCCCTATATCAGGGAACAGACGATCACTGACATTGCCACAATGAAGAACGGGGAAGGTGTGTTTACACACACACCTCTCCCCGTTCTTCAGCTTCTGAGATCGAACGCGGGACACCGGCGGTGATCGGGTCCCGCGTGCGCGGTCATGGAGCTTCAGTCCAGGTCGCGAGCGGCTTGCGACCCCACGG
This sequence comes from Rana temporaria, assembly GCF_905171775.1. Taxonomy (NCBI): domain Eukaryota; kingdom Metazoa; phylum Chordata; class Amphibia; order Anura; family Ranidae; genus Rana; species Rana temporaria. The sequence continues at coordinate 440,276,019 of NC_053492.1, forward strand.
CTGGGCTCTTATAGAGGACGTACGGGTACATGCCTGTGCCCAGCCGTGCCATTCTGCCGACGTATATCGGTGTAAGGGGGTCCTTAAGTGGTTAAAAAAGGGTCCCGTGCAGTTCAGGTGCGATTTCAGTGTCAATATTGCACCTAAACTGCTGAATGGAAAACGCACCTGTAATACCTGGCTGATCCTGCCAGTTTCTCCCCTCCCCTCTGCAAACAGACCGCGATAATCATGGCTGCTGAGCCCCTGTCAATTGTGGTCCATTTGCGTGTCTCAGTCAGCCGCAGCCTGCTATTCTGTGTCTGTCACCTCTGTCTCCCCCCCCGTGTGAACCTAGTGAATGTGCCGCACCATCCCCCTCCTGCTGCAGGAATTTACAATATATCTTCATACCATCTGCTCTGTCTCCTCATACTGTGCTCCGGTGCCTGTGTATTATTAAAACAAATCCTCCTTCACCGTATCTCACGGCAGCTTTTGGCGGTCATGCGACTGGCTGTGTCTACGCTCTCCTCCTCGCACCCCACTGACATCAGTGGAGAAACCTTGGCCCGCCCCCTGCTTCTGCAAGACGGGCAGAGAGAAAACACAGCCGGTGACATGAGAGCCAGGAGCCGCTGTAAATAATGGTAAAGGAGGATTTTTTTTAAATAAAACACAGAGGTAGGGGGGCACAGTATGAAGAGACAGAACAGATTATGTAAACATAAGAAAGTGGATTAACAACCACTTTAAGTGTATGTCAAGGAAGAAACCTTATTTTTCGAGTTTTAGATAGAGTGGGTTCGGATTAGAACTCATATTGGGTTTTTACTGCTATATAGGGTTGTGTTAGTGAGTCAGCTCACTTCCTGTTTTGTTGCCAATGGCATTACCAGGCAGGAAGTGAGGGGAAATCTGCTTCCTGTCTGCTAAAATACTGTCATCAGGACAGGAAGTGAGAGGAAATCTCTTTAGCATAGACCCAGATAGCAGTAAATACCAGACAGTGGTTCTAATTATTTATCACACAATCCAAAACCAAGAAAAACACTGTGGCTGGACATACTCGTTAACCTTATGCTCATCTTTTGCTTCCACTGGATCTTGTTTGGTCTTTTCACTAAATGATAAGGGGGGTGGGGGTAATGCAGATAAAACAGAATATGTAAACGGCTTATGTAATGGAGTGCAACAGACCTTCCAGTGCACTGGCAGATTGTTCTGTACAAAGACATCACAGCTTGTTCCTCCTCTCCATCTGAACATTCCTGGTCCATCCCATCTTCCTCTGCAGAAAAGAGATTTTCATCACTGAACCGTAAAAAAACGTAGAATTAAGTGACTACTGGAAGCTATGAGTAAGTTGTATTGCTTGCCTTACTAGCAACACTTTTACCCAAAGACTCAAGTATCCAATACATCTCCTGGCCATTTTTTGAAATTTAGACACATTGGGGGAGATTTACCAAACTGGAGCACTCAGAATCTGGTGCAGCGGTGCATGGGAGCCAATCAGCTTCCAATTTCAGCTTGTTCAGTTAAGTTTTGACAAACCTGGAAGCCGATTGGTTTCTATGCAGAGACACACCAGATTTTGCACTCTCTAGTCTTAGTAAATCTCCCCTATTGACTTTTGCTTAGTAGGAGGAGCGAATCAACCACACTGTTCAATGGTGCATGTATGGGGGAAAAGACTAGGCCAATAGAACATAGAGCAGCCCTGAAGCTGTAGAGGTACACAGGAGTGGTCACAAAAACTGTTGTGGAATATATTCCCCTTAGCTGTCAAATATTAAACTCACAATCATTTTTGATTTCTGAATTACTTTTTTTTACAATTTAGAGCATTACCTAAACACGAAGTCAGCATTATCTGAACAATATGCACCATGGTTACAAGGTGGAAGAGATGGAGGTCTCCAGTGGCCAAGCTGTACCCAGAAAAGTCCTGGCACTGTACAGCTGGGAAAGATAGCACCAAGCTGACCTGTACAAAGAAACACATGATCGTCAGGCACATATTATACAATTGGAGATACACTTTTACTATATGCATACAACAGAAACAATACTTTACTTTTGTATGGCTGTTGGCAAAAAAGCAAGAGGAAATCCCCCTCTTGGTTGCCATCCGAATCACTGTTCCCAAAGGAAGATTGCTCAGCAACATCTATTCTAGTGACACATTTTGGTGTTTCTCCATCAATATAGGCAGCGTACAGAAAGCAATACAAACCTGACAGGTGTTCTATAACCCCTCAGCACTTTAATCAGCCTTTTAAAGACTCTTACAGGGGGTGGCCAGTTCGCATTTCCCATAATGGGAAAGTATGCCCATTATACAATACTGCAAAAGTCATCAATAGGAACCTTGACTTTTGATATGACATTTTTTTTATACTACAGGTTGCTGCTGCCAGCTTACACTTTATTAAAAAGGTGGATAGATAAAAAAAATTGGCTAACCAAGTCTTTTCTCCAGGTGACTTTTGGAATACTGGAGATACTAAATGCCCAATTTAAAGTGGAGTTGCACCCAAAAAGTGGAACTTCCGCTCATTCGTCGCCTCTCCCCCTCTGGTTACTACAATTGGCACCTTTTCGAGGGGAGGGGGGACAGGATCCTGTTCCCACTTCTGGCAGTCCACGCAGCGGCCCATGACGTCACAGCGGGGCTCCCCCTGTTGTCGGGCCAGTAGGAGAGAGGAGCCGGGCCTCGCGCATGTGAAGTAGGGTTCCTGGCATGAAGCCGTAAGGCTACACTGCCGGGTTCCCTTACGCGCAATGGCAGCGGCAGCACCCGAAAGACATCAGCTGCGGTGCAGACATCGCTGGACTTCAAGCCAGGCAAGTGTACCATTATTAAAAGCCAGCAGCTGCAGTATGTGTAGCTGCTGGCATTTAAATTTTATTTTTTGGGCGGACCTCCGTTTAAGCTGTTTTTTCACGTACACAGCAGTCAATGCAACAGTGAAATGGAGTATGCTTTGTTGCAAGATATATTCAGGTATGCACATTATGGCACACTTATCTCTGGGTGTGCTCTATGCCACCAATGGCATATGAGAACTCCTGGCTGTCACCATATATATGATATATAATCAGGCATGCAAGAGAAGGAATGGTGACACCCCCATTAGAATATTAGTAGCAGACCTTGGCTAATTAGGAACAGCAACAGGGTCTATGACTCTGAATGGAAATCAGGCCATTGGATTTCTCAGGAGATACAGTAAAGTGACACAGCCCGCTGTACCCCACAAACAAATATTACTTTTGGGTAAAATGACCCTTTAAAGTCTGTATCTGTTATTAACATTGCATACTCTTACCATTAAATGGAAGGTGTCGATGTCAAGTATACTCTGCGACTCCAGTCCATCATCTTCTTGAGGCACAATTGCTGTGATAAAAAACATATGTTAATTAGCATGTCATTGATACGTGTTATACAGCACTTCTAGATCACCCAATTGTACCCCCCCAATGGGACAGAGGGCAAGAAAACTTGACAGGGATTACAACCAACCCCCAACTCTGTAAAAAAAATTGTTTGATTTACTTCAAAAAGAAAAATTAAAGTAGGATTTTTGGTTTATCTGTAAAGTCCCTTTCTTGGAGTACATCTCAGGACTTGATGTTTAATACTACTTGAGTTATGCTGTAGCCTTCAGGTGAATGGACACTGGCCAAAAGAGGCAAGTCTCCCCCCAAAGACCCCGCCCCCACACCCCACATAACACCTCCCAGCTGAGCCAAGCCTCCGTTTTGTAGCAACCATGGGGTAGCAGACAAGAAGGAAGGGATCTCTGTGTCCTGTGATGTACTCCAAAAATATGATTTTACAGGTAATCCAAAAATCCTAGTTTCTTAACTGTCCATCATCACAGGACACAGAGATCATATTATGACTACTTGGGATGTCACAAAACACAGCAACAAGGCCAAACACGGCCAAAACAGAACTTGGGGAACACCACTACAAATCCGCCTGCAGGACCTTCCACCCAAAACTGTCATCTGCAGAGCTGTGAACATCTACCTGGCAGAACCTAACGCATGTGAAGGGAAGAATAGGTAGCAAACTTACAAACTTCAACAACAAAAGCTTGATGCTGAATAGCCCAGGAAGAACGGACACACCTGGTGGAACCTTGTCCTTCATTCCATAGGCCAGAGAAAAAAAAAGCAGATGATTGCACCTATAAATCGCACATTGAGAAGCAGCCTGACCCTTATTAGGACCCTCGGGCAGAACATACGGAATCGGACTGTCATAATGAAGCTATGGACTTTAGATATACTCAGACAGCTCAAACAACATCCAAAGAGTGAAGCACATTTTCTTTGAATCCTCAGGATTAAGACAAAAAGATGACAACGCAATGTCCCGATTCAGTTGGAATAAAGACACCACCTGAGGTAAAAAAGAGGATTGAGGCCTTACCGCCAATGTTAATTTTGGCAGAAAACTTCGATTTAGTTTTAGTCTTAGGATTAAAATGGCATTTTAGTTCCATTTTAGTCTTCTGCAATCGTTTTAGTCGTATTTAGTCAACTAAATCTCCAGGACATTTTAGTTGACTAAAACGCTTTTTAGTCATCTAAAGGTTGTACCGTAATTGAATTGTAATGCATTAGTTAAAATGTCTCTACAATTTCCAAGCTCATTACATACTGCTGGAGAGAAAAATCTAATATGTTATTATTTATGGTATTGAGGTATGAACATGCACTACACAGTGTTAATTTTAGAGTCAAATTTCAATTTAATCTTAGTCTTTTGACTAAAATGGCATTTTAGTTTTAGTCCCATTTTATTCGTTTAACTAAAATGCCGTTTTAGTCGTGTTTTAGTCATCTCAATTATTTTAGTCGACTAAAATAGTATTCATTTAAATCGACTAATATGTTTTAGTCGTTTTAGCCGACTAAATTAACACTGCTTACCACCACCTCATCCTGGTGAAAAACAAGGAAAAGTTTCTTGCAGAAATATGCAGCCAACTCTGAGACCATGTGAGGAGATTGGAGACGCTGCAGAGCCACGCCCAACAGAGAGACGGGGCACCCCAAAGAGAGGAGAGACGGGGCACCCCAAAGAGAGGAGAGACGGGGCACCCCAAAGAGAGGAGAGACGGGGCACCCCAAAGAGAGGAGAGACGGGGCACCCCAAAGAGAGGAGAGACGGGGCACCCCAAAGAGAGGAGAGACGGGACGCCCCAAAGAGAGGAGAGACGGGGCGCCCCAAAGAGAGGAGAGACGGGGCGCCCCAAAGAGAGGAGAGACGGGGCGCCCCAAAGAGAGGAGAGACGGGGCGCCCCAAAGAGAGGAGAGACGGGGCGCCCCAAAGAGAGGAGAGACGGGGCGCCCCAAAGAGAGGAGAGACGGGGTGCAGACGGGCACCATAAAGAGAGAAGAGACGGGCACCATAAAGAGAGAAAAGACAGGCACCCTAAAGAGAGAGGAGACAGGCACCCTAAAGAGAGAGGAGACAGGCACCCTAAAGAGAGAGGAGACAGGCACCCTAAAGAGAGAGGAGACGGGCACCCTAAAGAGAGAGGAGACGGGCACCCTAAAGCGAGAGGAGACGGGCACCCTAAAGTGAGAAGAGACAGGCACCCAAAAGAGAGAGGCGACGGGCACCCTAAAGAGAGAGGAGACAGGCACCCTAAAGAGAGAAGAGACGGGGCACCCCAAAGAGAAAAGAGACGGGGCACCCTAAAGAGAGGAGACAGGGCACCCTAAAGAGAGAAGAGACAGGGCACCCTAAAGCGAGAAGAGACGGGCACCCTAAAGCGAGAAGAGACAGGCACCCTAAAGAGAGAGGCGACGGGCACCCTAAAGAGAGCCTCTCTTCCATGCAGCCTTTATTCAGATTTTTTATTAAACATTACAAAGTACAATTCACACAATTCATACATGCTATTTTATAGCTAAAGTTTGATCTGCTTATATTTAGCCTTTTCCCATTATCAATATGCTAATGAATTTTATATAAAACCTTTATGTTTTCAATCATCCCTTATTTTAGATCTATGCACACTTTACTTTCATTCAGACTGCCCCAGATAATGCCCACACACACACACACACAAGCCAATGAATGAAAAAAGTGGGCTGGGGATGATCAGGGTGGGGAGGAAAGAGCTAGATGGTACTGGATATTCCCGAGTCAGGAAATGACAGGCACTGTCCGACTTTCTGCAGTTTCTAACGCACATTGTAAGAAGCTCACAGTGTACAGTGAAATCATAGTAAGCAATTTCAGTACAGGAGAGGAGTCTGTACCAAGGAGCAAGATCGAACGTAAAGCTGGAGCTCAACTTTAAAGACTGGAACCTCACCCAACAGAACCATTAGTGTCTTATTTAGGTAGGAAACACTTAGGTCTTTCTGGCTGCTGACCCATTTCTCCTCCATGAAAAACAAATCCTCTAACACAGGGATATGCAATTAGCGGACCTCCAGATGTCGCAAAACTACAAATCCCATCATGCCTCTGCCTCTAGGTGTCATGCTTGTGGCTGTCAGAGTCTTGCTATGCCTCATGGGACTTGTAGTTCTGCAACAGCTGGAGGTCCGCTAATTGAATATCCCTGCTCTAACATAATGAAGCTGGCTTCACAGTAACATCCATTGCATCAACTCTTAATTGGCTACATGGAAGGATACAGCAGTTACACACTAATGCGTTTCGGCCTTACTCCTGGATCATTGTTATGTTCCAAAGGCACTTGGGACAGAGCAGCAGTTCCAGTCTTCCAGGTAATTTGCGGTAGATCATATTTTCTCTGTTGGACTGTCCATGTGGTACTGGTGAGCAAACACTCCACTCCAGGGGGATCACACCCCCAGACCTGCAAGAGTACTCTGCCAGCTTGGTCACCGGATACACTGTACCTAGATGATTGATGGCTGCAGGATCAGGCACAAACGGGCAGACATTACAGGCCATCCCTGCTCTTGTATGGGGTCTCCGGGTACAGTCCCTATTGGCCATTAGGTTGTATTGACAGATCAGGATAAAGCCCTCCTCTACACCTTCAGGGTAGAAGGAAAAGACCAGGAAATCAGGAGTAAGCCCTAACAAGGAAAATGTTCAAAGAGACACCTGTAGGCACATCACCTAAAATTCACATCAAATGCATCAAAATCACTGTTCTCTAAAAACAAGCATAGGAGTTAAAGCGGAGTTCCGGCCACAATTTCACTTTTTGAATATAAATACCCCTGTAATACACAAGCTTAATGTATTCTAGTAAAGTTAGTCTGTTAACTAAGGTCCGTTTTGTTAGGTTGTTACAGCATTTAGACACTTTATAAACTAGAAATTGACTGGGGCCATCTTAAGTGTGGGCATCATGAAGCCAGACTGTATGACTTCCTGGATTTCAGCCTTGCAGATTCCGCACATGCTCAGTGCTGCACAAGCAGTGTCAGATCAGGTTTCAGCACCTGTGCTGTCCAAGTCACATGATTCTTTGAGACTGGGGAGTGCACAGACTCCTGGAAAGTTACACCCACTACATTCCCAGGAGTCTGTGCGGTGTAGGTTAGGAAGCATTAAGCACCTAGGTGCAGGAAGTGGGAAGATTAACTATTTTGCCTAGCAACAACACTTTGAAGGCATCTAAAAAAAAAAAAAAAAAATTCGTAAAGGACTAATGACATTTTTTTAAAACTACTGATGTAATGTTATATTTATGGGTGGAACTCCACTTTAAAGGGAAAAACTGATCAAATAAAAAAACTTGAATAATAGGGCCCTTTGTATTTTAGCTGTCAGTCTGGATTTCTAAAGTAGAGATGTGGAGACTCTTACACTTAAAAAGCCGTGAGAAATGTTTCTGTACCACCGTCAAAGGACACACCGTCCAGTGCGCTGCTGCAAACCTGGTCAGTGACTTCAAGCAGTCATCCTAAAAAGTTGAAAAGAAAACATCTGAATTATGAAAATGCCACAAAAGAACATTAAAGAGATAATATATTGAGGATAGTTATCCATTTTTATGTGATCTCAATTTGGTGGCAAAGGGGACACTTTGATATGCAAACATCATAGCCTTATAAAGTAGATGACCTAAATTACTGAGTTATAGTTTGCTAAAAGCACAGGGTATCACACACAATAGATTTTTTCCCCCCAAAATAAAATACTTGTTTAAACATTTTGTCATCCTTTGTTGCATATGCGTACAATTATCTCCTGCAGGGTTTTTGAAGTCACTTCCAATCTACATGCATGCACAGCAGCAACTGCTGTACATAATTTCCCAGGCCGGCATCCATGATACTAATAAGGTCCCTTAGCTTAGACACTCATGCTGCGCTTGCCAAGGTGACAAAAGCACATGAAAACTATTCCATATTAATTACTATGTAACTGTTCACACTGCAGGTGTGCTGCACTTTGAAAAGTCCTGCATGCTTCGTTGACTTACAATGAAGGGTGTTTTTTTGGTGCAGTTTTTCAATAGTGCATCAGTGTGAAAGGGCCCCAACGAAGGATGAGCTCTGGCGTGTTCGCAAAGCCCACCAGGTACACCATGGTACAGCAGCCACATATAAGGAGTATGAAGTTTTGGGGTAAAAAAAAAAAAAAAAAAAAAAAAAAATATCTTTAAAGGGGTTGTAAAAGGTACAATTTTTTTCCTAAATAGATTCCTTTACCTTAGTGCAGTCCTCCTTCACTTACCTCATCCTTCCATTTTGCTTTTAAATGAATGTCCTTATTTCTTCTGAGAAATCCTCACTTCCTGTTCTTCTGTCTGTAACTCCACACAGTAATGCAAGGCTTTCTCCCTGGTGTGGAGTGTCGTGCTCGCCCCCTCCCTTGCACTACAGGAGAGTCAGGATGCTCTCTACGTTGCAGATAGAGAAAGGAGCTGTGTGTTAGTGGGCATCCTGACTCTCCTGTAGTTCAAGGGAGGGGGCGAGCACGACACTCCACACCAGGGAGAAAGCCTTGCATTACTGTGTGGAGTTACAGACAGAAGGACAGGAAGTGAGGATTTCTCAGAAGAAATAAGGACACTTAAAAGCAAAATGGAAGGATGAGGTAAGTGATGGAGGACTGCACTAAGGTAAAGGAAGCTATTTAGGAAAAAAAAATATTGTACCTTTAAAACCCCTTTAAGTGTGCCAGTAAATCCTTTTTATGTATAAATATTTAGAATTCACTTAATTTACTCAATTTGGTACTTCTGCAAAGAAATCCTTACCTGTCGACATGGCAAATTTCCAAATAAAGGTCTCTCTTCGTCTGTCAATATGCGCTCTAAAAGCCAAAAGAAACATCATGTAAGTAACCTTGCCACTATGTGAATGTACAAAGCAACTTCAGCCGGACAGGATTAGCCTTACCAATAGTCTGTATCGTATATGCACAGCTGGCCCAGCACATTATGGAGACTCGTTGGTCCTGCTCGTTGGGATGGACGTTAAGTCCCACCTTGTATGTTGCTGTCCCAAACGTTGTGAGCATCTCTTTAATGCTATCGGAGTACGGGTTCCTAAGACGGAGTGGATCAAACATGGCCATCAGCATAACATCTTAATGAACCAATATTTACCAAGCCCAGAACTACAGGAAAGACTAAGATACATACTTTGGCTGGAATGAAGGCCGTAACCCTTCAGGAATATTCACTTGTCTAGGAGTTTCAGATTCATCTGTAATCAACAGAAAGGAAAATATCTAAAACCTTTAGGCCCCTTTCAGACGGACGTCAGTTTTGCCGCAATTAAAAGCATGTACTTTTTCAGTGAAATGCAAGGCTCTGGGCACTGCGATTAGCTGCATTTGTACATTGCGATTACGTGCGGTTACATGCTACCGCGTTTAGCTTCGATAGTCATTTCCATAGCAACCCTTTTTATTTTTTTGATTATGATGTGCTTCCTGATTATTATTTTTTTCACGCTGCTATCCGCTGTTGACACAAAAGACTGCGATTACCTGCGGTTAAGTGCATATAGCTGCGCTAAATCGCACCTGGACACATTCAATTCTATTTTTTTTATTCGCACCAAACTGCATGCACCAAAAGCTAATATATATTACCTGAGGGCATATGCTCAAGTCTCTCTCCAGTTGCACCCACTATGAGAGAACGCACTGCGCATGTGCGGCCCTCATAGTGCTATGGGGCACTCATCTTAAAGGCTGCTCCATCCTAGAGTGATGCTATTCTGTATAGTATCTTTATTTGTAAAACTTAACTAACCCATTAATGAAGGAAATGTAACATTGCAATGTTGGAGGTGGTTGATGAGCGATGGACTTGCATTAAATAAAGAACAAGAGTAAAAACCTCCATTCCGCTCATGCTTTTGTGCATACATAAGTGGTCAGCAAAGGGGTTCTCATACAAATACCTACTAGTGACCCCATCTGCACAGTTTGTGTTTTTTGGGGAAGTCCATCCACATTCCAAAAACATACTTGTACAGTTACTTGAAAAAGCACAGTGGTGTAGTAGTTAGCACTTTCACCTAGCAGCAAAAAGGGTCGCTGGATCGGATCCAGATCACGACACCAACTGCCTGGTGTTTGCATGTTCTCCTGTGCCTGTGTGGGTTTCCTCCATTTCCTCTGGCTTCCTCCCACTCTCTAAAAGACATTCTGGAAAGTTAATTGGCTCCTGTCTAAATTGGCCCTAGTATATATATATGAATGCAGCGCAAAACATATAAAATTAAGTAATAACACAATTGATGATCAGATAATGTATATAAATTATATATAAAATATATATATATATATAACTCTAATATTAACACAAAAAGAAATCCATAAAAGTGCATCAGTGAAAAAAGTCCAAAAGTGCTCCAAATAATGAAGTGACTGATTGTGATTGAATCTCAAAAAGCTGTGATCGACAGGAAGGTTCCTTCACCAATAGCTAAAGATGGCCCCTCACCTCAGCCATTCGACCATGGCTAGGTCACAAAACTTTTGAAAAACCTCCAAGGTAAGTGTAAGGACACGTCCAAGCTTTAAAGGTTACCAGCAGGCAGCAGACAGCTCAATACTCCCAACGACCACAGAGAAATATATGAAACAAAAAGGGAACAGACTAGTGCTCTCTGTCTCAAACTTTGGTAGTTTTGGTGTCTAAAAGGCCCATAGTTCTTTTATTTCACAAACTTTGAATATATTAGGATGTGGCACGTTGCTTTATACATCCACAGCACCACCCGTACACCGTGGTTTTCAGCAAGTACCTCTAGGCAAGGGGGGCATCAATGGCCTTTCTCAGACAATTCCATCACTAGTCCAGGAATGTATTAAGAGCTTCCCTGTATGAGTCTGCCTGGATCCAGGAACAGGCATGAAATGGAGGAAATACAGTTCCTCCATTTCATGCCTGTTCCTGGATCCAGGCAGACTCATACAGGGAAGCTCTTAATACATTCCTGGACTAGTGATGGAATTGTCTGAGAAAGGCCATTGATGCCCCCCTTGCCTAGAGGTACTTGCTGAAAACCACGGTGTACGGGTGGTGCTGTGGATGTATAAAGCAACGTGCCACATCCTAATATATTCAAAGTTTGTGAAATAAAAGAACTATGGGCCTTTTAGACACCAAAACTACCAAAGTTTGAGACAGAGAGCACTAGTCTGTTCCCTTTTTGTTTCATATATTTCTCTGTGGTCGTTGGGAGTATTGAGCTGTCTGCTGCCTGCTGGTAACCTTTAAAGCTTGGACGTGTCCTTACACTTACCTTGGAGGTTTTTCAAAAGTTTTGTGACCTAGCCATGGTCGAATGGCTGAGGTGAGGGGCCATCTTTAGCTATTGGTGAAGGAACCTTCCTGTCGATCACAGCTTTTTGAGATTCAATCACAATCAGTCACTTCATTATTTGGAGCACTTTTGGACTTTTTTCACTGATGCACTTTTATGGATTTCTTTTTGTGTTAATATTAGAGTTATATATATATATATATTTTATATATAATTTATATACATTATCTGATCATCAATTGTGTTATTACTTAATTTTATATGTTTTGCGCTGCACTTTATTGTTATTGATCATTATTGGGATTTCTATTTGAATTTATCCTCCAGTGCTGGCTTGCATTTTTTAAAGTTTTTTGTGTATTTTCCAGCGCGGAATTTCTTCTTTATTTTTGATATATATATGAATGCCTGTTAGGGACCTTAGGTTGTAAGCTCCTTGAGGGTAGGGACTGATGTGAATGTACAATATACTGTATATGTAAAGCACTGTGTAAATTGACGGCGCAATACAAGTACCTGACATAAAATAAAAAATACCCCTTGAAATTTTCCACATTTTGTCATGTTACAACCAAAAACAAATGTATTTTATTGGGATTTTATTTGAGTCACATAATTGTGAAGTGGAAAGAAAAATAAATGGTTTTTAAAACGTTTTACAAATAAATATGTGAACAGAGTGGTGTGCATTTGTATCCATCCCCCCTGAGTCAATACTTTGTAGAACCGCCTTTCACTGCAATTACAGCTGCAAGTCTTTTTGAGTATGTCTCTACCAGCTTTGCACATCTAGAGAGTGATATTTTTGCAAAAACAGCTCAAGCTCTGTCAGATTGGATGGAGAGCGTCTGAACAGAAATTTTCAAGTCTTGTCACAGATTCTCAACTGGATTTAGGTTTGGATTTTGACTGGGCCATTCTAATATGCTTTGATCTAAACCATTCCATTGTAGCTCTGGCTGTATGTTTAGGGTCGTTGTCCTGCTGGAAGGAGGACCTCTGCCTAAGTCTCAAGTCATTTGCAGATTCTAACAGGTTTTCTTCTAAGATTGCCTGTATTTGGCTCCATCCATTTTCCCCCATCAACTCTGACCAGCTTCCCTGTTGAAGAAAAGCATCCCCACAACATGATGCTTCCACCACCATGTTTCACGGTGGGGATGGTGTGTTCAGGGTGATGTGCAGTGTTCGTTTTCTGCCACACATAGCGTTTTGCTTTTAGGCCAAAAAGTTCAATGTTGGTCTCATCTGACCAGAGCACCTTCTTCCACATGTTTGCTGTGTCCCCCCCCTCAAGGCTTCTCACAAACTTCAAACTGGACTTCTAATGGCTTTCAACAACTCTTCCACAAAGGGCAGATTTGTGGAGAGCATGACTAATAGTTGTCCTGTGGACAGATTCTCCCACCTGAGCTGTGGATCTCTGCAGCTCCTCCAGAGTTACCATGAATCTCTATGGCTGCTCCTCTGATTAATGCTCTCCTTGCCTGGCCTGTCAGTTTAGGTGGACGGCAATGTCTTGGTAGGTTTGCAGTTGTGCCATATTCTTCCCATTTGATGGATTGAACAGTGCTCTGTGAGATGTTCAAAGCTTGGGTTGTTTTTTATAACTTAACCCTGCTTTACACTTCTCCACATCTTTATCCCTGACCTGTCTGGTGTGTTCCTTGGCATTAATGATGCTGTTTGTTCACCAAGGTTCTCCAACACACCTCCGAGGGCTTCACAGAACAGCTGTATTCATACTGAAATTAAATTACACACAGGTGGACTCTATTTACTAATTAGGTGACTTCTGAAGGAAATTGGTTCCAATGGTTAGGGGTATTGAAGTAAAGGGGGCCAAATACAAATGCACGCCATACTTTTCAGATATTTATGTTTGAAAAGTTTGAACACCATTTATCATTTCTATTCCACTTCACAATTATGTGCCACTTTGTGTTGGTCTATCACATACAATTCCAATAAAATAAATTTACGTTTTTGGTTGTACCATGAAAAAAAATTTGGAACATTTTAAGGGGTAGGAATACTTTTTCAAGGCACTGTATGTACCGTCTCAATGCAACAATGGCTTGTATTTCAGTTGTATGGAAGAAATCCTCTCCACCTTAACTGAACAATGGCTGGATCGAGTGGCCAACATACTTTGCTTTACTGTCCTGCCTCCTGCGGGAGGGGGCGCGGATATACAAAATTCTTACCACACTTACCTGTGCTAATCTTTTCTGCTTCCAGTTCATTTAGGGCTCTGTTCTGCTGCCCGGTAACAGAGATCCATTCTGCCAAGTCTGGCTGATCTGAGAAATCTAGTCTGAAAAGGGAAGATTCAAAGAAGCAATTACAGCACCTAATTCGTTTTTGGCAAAAAACATACTGTTTAGTCTGGCTCACGGAAACTCCATAGCGCCTGTAAAAAGCCTCAGCTGCAATCCCAGTGTGAAAGCCTGAGTGCTTTCACACTGGGGCGGTGCGTTAGGGGGGGCGTAAAAAAAAATCCCTGCAAGCAACTACTTTACAGCACCTTAGGAGCGGTGTTTACACTGCTCCTAAAGCGCCCCTACCCATTGAAATCAATAGGCAGCACCGCCAAAGCTGCACTTTGAACCCCTTTTCAGCCGAAATCAGGGGTTAAAAGCGCCCCGCTAGCGGCTGAAAAGCGCAACTAAAATGACGGTAAATCGCTGCCAAAAATCATGCCTCAGTGTGAAAGTGCCCTTAAAGTGGATGTAAACTCTCACATATACCCAGTGAAGTGAACAGCCTCAGATGATACACAGAGATGAAACAAATCTCCCTACATAAGTTTTACATGTACATCTGCTGTCTTCAGCTTTATATATCCTTTAGAAAGTGGTATTCGCGTTACAGATTTTCTCTCCCTGGTTAGCACTGGGAGTGAATTATTGGCATACAGCAGAGACAGCTGATTGGAGGAAAGGCACACACCCCCACTCCACATATGAAGGAAGGAATGTGTAGAGCTCGCCTGTGAAAAGGCAAGCTGTCTGCTAATCCATTTATAGCAAACTCCCACTACACACTTCAGGCTGCAGTCTCTGAGAACTTGCTAGAAGTTATCAGGCTGATAACAGAGCTACTGAGCAGAAGAAAGCTATAGGACTCAGAGCTTTGGAGAGAGAGAAGAAAACACTGCAAATATATGTCCCCCGCTCAAATTTCATGAGTCGGGTTTAAATCTACTTTAAGCCCCAACATTTGGCCTGACGCAACTTGTTAAAAATCTCACCTGTGATACAAGCTCCTGGGTGGTGGAAGCATCGGGATAACGGTGTTGCTTAAACATTCACACAACGGACATAGGAACTCTCCATTCTCCACATCGTAGCTTGTGTGGACTCGCAACCTTTGCTGTCTACGTTGCTCCTTCATTTGTACAGCATCAAAATACCTGCAAATACACGGATATGAAAGGTCAAATAGGACTCGTCCAGTGCAATTCTAATGGATTCTCTTTTTCCTACACATCTATGGAAATAGTCATCCAAGTGTCTAATTCTGCAGTAAGAAGGCCATGTATCCTATAATGCTATACCTACCACTGACCGATAACAAAAAGATAAACAGTCACATGAGTCAGTTCTAAAACCATCTTCAGGCTTATGGAGGAGATGCAAACCAAAAAGTTGGATAAGTGGGAAAAATTCACCACCTTTTGGCACATCTGGAAATTGGGAAACAGACTTAAAAGCCTTCCAACTTTACAATCACTTTATCTTAAAGCATACTGTGCATTGAGATAAATAATCCTGTGTGCAGCAGCCCACCTTAGCCCCCCCCCCTAATATTTACCTGAACCTCATCTAGCTACAGCGAAGTTCTAGGAGTGTCCCAGCTGCCCAAGCCTCCCCTCCTCATTGGCTGACACAACAACGCAACACCATTGACTCCTGCTGCTGTCAAAGTCAGTGAAAAAGTAAAGAAAGTCGCCTCCAAGTGCAGTATGCAAAATGTAATAAAGTTCACAAAAGGGTTAAAAGCACTTTCAAGATCGTTGTTAAAAAAACATGGTAAAATCAGAAGTCCTCATCTGTGGCGTGTGTCCATCCTCGGCACGGTGGGAGTGAGCAGTGTAGAGCTGTCCACCAGCTGTAAAGCGTTCTCGTATGTGTTGGGAGAGGAGGCAGCAGGGAAGCCTGTGTTCCAGGTTCACTGCAGGACACATGAGGCTGATGGCGTCAGAGGGGAGAAGGGGGCGGTAACGCATTTCAGAGCATGTGCAGCTCCTTCGTCAGACCTACGCCCTGTACTCCTCAAGCTGGCTTATGAATAGTGAAGGGGAGGAGTAAGCCAGCATGAGGAGTATGGGCATAGGTCTACGAAGGAGCTGCACATGCTCCGAAACGCGTTACCGCCTCCTTCTCCCCACTGACGCCATCAGCCTTGTGCGTTTGCTGTGAAACCGGAACAGAGACTTTCCTGCTGTCTCCTCTCTCCAGCACGTACAAGAACACTTTACAGCTGCTGGACGGCTCTCTACACTGCGCCGATGATGGACACATGCCACAGATGAGGACTCCCGATTTTATCATGTTATTTAACACAACGATCTTGTAAGTGCTTTTAACCCTTTGTGCACTATTACATTTTGCATACTGCACTTAGAGGTGCCTTTCTTTTCCTTTTAATATCTTCAGAGTTACTTCTCCTCTAACCAAAGTGCTGCCCAGGAGTGCCATTTTATCACCCCTCTGACCAGCTAACCACCAGAGCGCCCTTATCTCCTTGTGTGCCCCTTTAGCAAGCTGCTTGCTGTGGGGGCATTCAACAGGAGGGAGGGGCCAGGAGAGTCGAAGAGGGACCCGAGAACAAGATCCAGGCTGCTCTGTGCAAATACACTGCGCACAGGGAAGGTAAGTATAAGATATATTTTTTTGTTTGTTTGTTAAAAATAACAAACACACGACACTTCAGTATAACTTATTCTTGGGTCAATTATTGTTGTACTGTATAAATGTACCGAGGCTCCTACTGATGAAAAAGTAAAAATCAGACAAGGCCTGATTCACACCTATGCAGTTTGCATATTACGTTTTTAAACACATACTTTTCATCCATTGAATTCTATGGAACTTTCCTTAAAATGCACAGATGTGAACTACATCCATAGGAAACCATGTTAAATGGACTGTAGTGTGTTTTTGCAAAACAGAAAATGCGCTAAAAATTCATAGGTGTGAACCAGGCCTAAATGTCCAAGCCCCCAACTGGTTTTAAATCCGATGTTATATAACACTTTAGTGGAGCATAAATGAAGAACTGCTACATGATCAGCTACATCGTCCAACTGTCTACGAGTAACTCTACCTTAAAGTGGATGTAAAGTTGATGTCACAATGTAGAGTATAAGATTTCCTATCATCTGTGCCCAGTCTTGCCACACAGAGTTAATCCAGCGCTGAGCAATCCTCTTAATATTCAGTGAAAATTAACAGAATCCCAGATAAAAACTTGCCAAATTATAAAGTCAGTTTCTCTGTTCTTGCTTTGTGTTACAGGTTATTTACATATCCTGGTAATATACAATGAACTTTGGATCACCTCATATTATGATAAACATAACATAATATATGATAAACATGTCCAAGCTCTAGATATGTAAATAACCTGTAACACAAAGCAAGAACAGAGAAACGGACTTTATAATTTGGCAAGTTTTTATCTGGAATTCTGTTAATTTTCACTGAACATTAAAAGAGGATTGGAAAACAAAAAAAAACGCGTGATAAACAGAGTGATAAACAGAGATAATATACAATATAGAAAAAGCTGCGCGGCTTTTTCTATATTGTATATTAAAAGAGGATTGCTCAGCGCTAGATTAACTCTGTGTGGCCAGACTGGGCACAGATGATAGGGACTCTTATACTCTACATTGTGCCATCAAAAAAAATTTTTTTTGGGGGCGTTTACATCCACTTTAAGGCCCCTTTCACACTGGGGCGTTTTTCGAGCGTTAGAGCGAAGCCTCATCTGCAATCCCAATGTGAAAGCCTGAGTGCTTCAGAAAAACACTGGTAAAGCACCGCTAAGACCCTAACGTTTTAGGGCGTTTTTGCAGTACCTCAGTGTGAAAGGGCAAGGCGTTTTTTACAGCGGTTTCAATTCATTTCAATGGAGAGGGGCGTTTTTGAAACGCTTTTTTCAGCGCCCAAAAGCTGCTCCAAAGATGCTTCTTGCAGGACTTTTTGCAACGCCCCGCCAGTGCAACGCCTCAGTGTGAAAGGGCAAGGCGTTTTTGACTCCTGTGCTGCATTGCTAAAAACATTGAATTACCTCTTATTAAAAAATAAATAAAATGCACAACTGTTTGAAGGTAAAAAAAAAAAAAAAAAAGTGAATTTTTCATATTTTTACACCGGAGCCTGTAAAGCATTGCACCCGCGATCAGCAGATTGCAGGTGCAATGCCAGGATCCTGCTGAGAGAAAGCAGGAGCTGAAACATGTTACATGTTCCACTCTAAATACAAGTTGAACATGTAATATGTTCCAAAAGGTGAACTTGGCCTTTAATTGTGGAGCTATGAATCTGATCCTATTTCGTAGGTTTCTACCCTGGAGGGTTATAAAAATATGCACCGATTTGGTTGTTTTTATTCATCACAATTACAGAAAATGTAGTACCGTCATAAATATATTGTAAAAATTACCTCTGCCAGCAGTGTGCATGCATAATATGCCCACAACTTCCTGTGTGCGTTCCACATGCCAAGTCTGGATGCATGATTAGAGGATCGTAGTTTTCTGCAGAGACAGCAAATGAAACAAACTTACTGCAAGTAAATAGTACATCAGTTCCATACACGAGAAGTCTACAATGCTAGACTGATAAAACAATTGTTTTCTCAAATAGCTTTCATTGACAGAATTTGATTGCCGAGTCTGTCTCTCAGATTTTTGTATGCGGTTCGCTTTGAGCAAAATCTCCAATATTATATTGTCAGTATTATCAGATTGACAATTTAAGGTTTGCTTGATATTTTCTTAATAGTATTAAGGTTAGGTTTATTTAAATTCTAGGCTTAGAATTATATTTATATTAGGGTGATCCTATTATTAGGGCCCTCTAACTAAAGAAATATAGGGCCAGATTCATAGAGAACTGCAGCGGCGTAATGTATCGTTCTTAACCACTAGCCGACCAGCCACCGTCATTATACGGCGGCAGGTCGGCTCTCCTGGGCGAGAGCCCGTAGCTATACGTCCTATCGTATAGCCGCCACTAGGGGGCGCGTGCGCGCCGCCGGAGGCGCGCGCGCCCCCCGCTCGCCCCCGACTCCCGTGCGTGTGCCCGGCGGGCGCGATCGCCGCCGGGCACACGCGATCGCTCGTTACAGAGCGGGGACCGGGAGCTGTGTGTGTAAACACACAGCTCTCGGTCCTGTCAGCGGGGGAAATGCTGATTTTCTGTTCATACAATGTATGAACAGAGAATCAGTGTTTCCCCTAGTGAGGCCACCCCCCCCCCACAGTAAGAACACACCCAGGGACATACTCAACCCCTTCCCCGCCCCCTAGTGTTAACCCCTTCACTGCCAGTGGCATTTTTATAGTAATCTAATGCATTTTTATAGCACTGATCGCTATAAAAATGCCAATGGTCCCAAAAATTTGTCCAAAGTGTCCGCCATAATGTCGCAGTAACGAAAAAAAATCGCTGATCGCCGCCATTACTAAAAAAAATATATTAATAAAAATGCCATAAAAATACCCCCTATTTTGTAAACGCTATAACTTTTGCGCAAACCAATCAATAAACGCTTATTGCGATTTTTTTTACGAAAAATATGTAGAAGAATACGTATCGGCCTAAACTAAGGAAAAAATTTTTTTTTTTATATATTTTTGGGGGATATTTATTACAGCAAAATGTAAAAAATATTATTTTTTTTCAAAATTGTCGCTCTATTTTTGTTTATGGCGCAAAAAATAAAAACCGCAGAGGTGATCAAATACCACCAAAAGAAAGCTCTATTTGTGGGGAAAAAAGGACGCCAATTTTGTTTGGGAGCCACGTCGCACGACCGCGCAATTGGCAGTTAAAGCGTCGCAGTCCCGAATCGCAAAAAGTGCTCTGGTCTTTGACCAGCAATATGGTCCGGGGGTAAATAGTTAAGTTACACCGCCGCAAGTTTTCCTCGTAAGTGCTTGATTCACAAAGCACTTGAGTGCAAACTTGCGGCGGAGTAACGTAAAGACGTACGGCGCAAGCCCGCCTAATTTAAATGGGGCGGGTACCATTTAAATTAGGCGCGTTCCTGCGCCGAACGTTCTGCGCCGAACGTTCTGCGCATGCTGTTAGGAAATTTCCCGACATGCATTGCGTGAAATTACGGCGCCCCGACGTGTTTTTTGAATGGCGACGTGCGTAACGTACTTTCATATTCCCGGACGTCTTATGCAAAAAAAAAAAATTCGACCCGGGAACGACGGCCATACTTTAACATGGCTCGTCTAAAGTTAAGCCATGAAAAAGCAGGCCTAACTTTGCGACGGGAAAAACCGACTAGCGACGACGTAACGAACGCGCGTACCTTCGTGGATCGCCGTAAAAGCTAATTTGCATACCCGACGCTGGAAAACGACGCAAACTCCACCCAGCGGCGGCCGAAGTATTGCATCCCAAGATCCGACGGTGTAAGTCAATTACACCTGTCGGATCTTAGGGCAATCTATGCGTAACTGATTCTATGAATCAGCCGCACAGATACTCTCAGAGATACGACAGCGTATCAGGAGATACGCCGTCGTATCTCTTTTGTGAATCTGGCCCATAGTTGGTAGCACCAACTCGAATTGGATGCGATTTTCACCGCATCCAATTCGCATGACAGGAGAGCGTGACCAGCTCTCGATGGAGCCTGTACACACATCTCCAGGGCGGCCGTATGCATTGGAAAAGGGTTCTGTGCGTCTTTGGCTCAGTTTCAGGGGTGAATTCAGGCAAACATTTGGACCCGATTCGCAACTGAAATCAGTAAAAAGGAACGCACCGGACCCCCTGACGTGACTCACGGCTGCATCAGTGTAAACCCAGCCTAAAGCCAAATGTTATATATTATAATTTAGATTGTAAGATTGCCCTTTTGTCTTCAGGGGGCTGGTGAAGGTCAGTTAATGGACCAGTGCATCTCAGTTGGTCATATGCCTTTGGTATGCTTAACTGATGTCCAAAAGTCCAAGTGTGATAGAAGATAGTTAAGATTAATAAATGTATACTTTCAAGAGATGGCGTGACTCAGAATGTGAAATCTTATTTATGGTAACAAAATAAAGGGGTCAAGTACAGAGAACTGATGGGGATACGGCAGGCCTTCAGGCAGGGGGAGGGGGGGAGGATCAGGCCAGAGTCTGGTACTTCAAAATCAAGCTACCAAAGTTGCTTGAACAGTGTATCCCATTGCTGGTTATCTAATTTTGCAGTAGGAGCCAATGCAGGTAAAACCCTCCATTGTTGGCCTGAAGGAAGCAGCGAGCCCCAAATAGGGTTTGCGTAGGCCAATGGCATATAGTATACAAGAAACCAAGGTAGCTTATCCATGTTTGCTTAGTATTCATGGGGAAGGCTAATCCTGCAGAGTAAAAGTTCTATTGCAGAAATAGATTAGATACTGGCAGCACACCATTCCAATAAAGCTGCTCACCTGGATCTTGAATAATTTTTGCCCTGTTCTTTGAGAAGACTGTTGATCTTTGAATGAAGGCAGCAAGAACCATGGCTTTGTTATCCACACTGAAAGCCTGCTCCTCCTGGCATAGAATGCAGGTCACCAGCTGGCTTTGTTCTGCAAAGCGGGTCTGATGAGGGCCAAGAGCAACAAGCTTGGTGTCCAAAATTGCAGGACCGCTGAGAAGATAAAACATTAAAAGGAAACAATTCATGGATTTGTATACATTTTCTGTGAAGTTCAAGACTAAAAAAACAAAAAAACAAAATTTCATTCAGGTAAATATTAAAAATACTGCAAATGTATATTAAGCATACTTTTATCCAACCAGCAGATTGAGCTTTAGGACTCCTTTTCACATCTTTACCTCCATTTACCAATTATTTACAATTGTAGTTCAAGCTTTAATTGAGATGGAGAACTAAATGACTCAACCCAGTGAATCTTCCTTTATTCTTTTTTAAAAGTGCTCTGGAAATTCTTTAAAGTGGTTGTAAACCCACTTTTTTGACTGTTACCTACAGGTAAGCCTATAATAAGGCTTACCTGTAGGTAAGGAGAATATCTCCTAAACCTGCACGGTTTAGGAGATATTCCCCTCGCAATGTGGCGCATGCGCAGGGGGGATCTACGGCGAAAGGACCGGCAGCCGCCGGACCTTGCCGAATTTAAATCTCCTGCGCGCACGCGCGGGAGTGACGTCATCGCCGCTCCAGCCAATCACAGCGCTGGAGCGGCGATACCCGGAAGACACGCCGAGGCAAGATGATATCTCGCTCGGCGTGAACCAGGTAAGTTCTACACACCTCGTTCCGAGGTAAGTATTTCATAATGAGCTAATATGCGGTGCATATTAGCTCAATATGACTTTTGTCTTGCAGGAGAAAAAAAACAAAAATTTGATGCGGGTTTACAACCGCTTTTAGTATTCTTAAAGCAAAACAAATGTACATACATGAACAAACGTTTGAACCAAGTATATATACTTTTAAACTTAAAAAGTTTTTTTAGGGCTATAACTTAGCAAGGTGAGAAATCAACCGTTGAAGTACCAAGTAATAAAAAGTAATCAATTTAAAATTTATTTTTCTAATCAGAATCAGATTTGTGGGCAGGGGTCGGTTAAAGTGGTTTTAAAGGCAGGCTTTTTTTTATCTTACTCAAGCACCATCTTGATCCAGCGATGTTAAACAATAGCCTTAGCTGTCTGGGGACTATCCCTCCCATTTGGCTGAGACAGCAGTGGGTGCCACTGGCTCCCGCTGCTGTCAATCAAAGTCAGTGAGGGCGGGACCGAGCTGGGGCTCTGTGTCTGAATGGACACACAGCTGTGGCTCGGCTGCCCCCATAGCAAGCTGCTTGCTGTGGGGGCACTCAGGAGGAGGGAGGGGACCTGAGAAGAAGAGGACCCGAGCCGCTCTGTGTAAAACCACTGCACAGAGCAGGCAAGTATAAAATGTTTGTTATTTTTAAACAAAAACAAACAAGACATTAAAGGGGTTGTAAAGGTAAATGTTTTTTCACCTTAATGCATCCTATGCATTAAGGTGAAAAAACATCCGACAGTATCGCCCCCGAACCCCCCGTTTTACTTACCTCACCCCTCGAAAGTCCAGCGCGCATCTCCGTGATCCTCTTCGGTTCCCAGCCTGGCCATTGATTGGCTAGGCTGGACGGATTGATAGCAGCGCAGCCATTGGCTGTCGCTGCTGTCAATTGCATCCGATGACACGGCGTGCCGGGGGGCGGGGCATACAGTTGGTGGCTATGCCCGCAGCTGTATCACAGGAGCGCGCCCGCGAAAGCTTTCCACCATGCAAGCTCGCATGAAGGTGGAAAGCTCTTGCGAGGAGTCGAGACAGCCGCCGAGGGACCCCAGAAGACCGGGTTCGGGGACACTCTGTGCAAAACGAGCTGCACAGTGGAGGCAAGTATAACATGTTTGTTATTTTACAAAAAAAATTTTTTTTTTACTTTAGTGTTCCTTTTATATCACTTTAAGTCCCCTTTCACACGGGCTGTCCGATCACGTTCGCCTGTCTGTTTTTCAGGTAGAACTAATCAGACCCTCCATTCACCTCTGTGAAGCGATGGATGTCAGCGGTGAAATGTCCGCTTACATCCGCTGCTATCCAATCTGATCCGCCAAATCCAGACGGATAATGACCCTATTTTCCATCCGTCTGGCGGCTCAGATGAAGACGGACAGGCGGTCCATTTTCAGGGGGGAATAATCTGACAAATTATGACAGAAATACAAGAGGTGCCATTTCTGAAAACACTAGTTATCCAACAGAGTGCATTTACATGAGACATCTTGGTTTGGCCATTAGCCAAGTCTGGTGTATTAGTCCATGTCCATGCACCAGAAGAAAGAGGGGGCACTTAGTTAAGCTTGATTTCAATGTATTTAATGCTCTCATTGACTAGATTAGGATAACATGATACAGGACACCTTGAAGCAGTGTGTGGCTTACCTCAAATGAGGTCACTGTAAACTAGGATCCTCCTCCAAAATTGGGATGAGCATGAGGGAAATCGTATTCCACGATCCAATCGGTGCATTACCCCTCCCACTGTACACCGCCCATGCAAGGTTTACCTTAAGCCCCCATTCACATCTAGGCGTTTTTACGCCTGTAGCGCTACGCCGCTGCTGCCAGAGGGCTGGAAACACATTTCCCTCTATGGAGATGGTTCACATCTCCACGCCGAACGCCTGCCGCCTGAAAAAAGGTCCCGGACCTTTTTTTCAGGCGTCTTTCGGCGTTCGGCTAGGAGATGGGAAGCATCTCCATAGAGGGGGTCAATCTGGGGCACATCTAGGCGGACAATACCAGTGTTTTGTCGCCGCAAATCGCGGTACAAAACGCTGCTATTTGTACCGCGATTTGCGGCGACAAAACGCCGCGATTTCGTCCGCCTAGATGTGAATGGAGCCTAAGTGTCTGATGTTTTTTCTGTTTTCTCTTACCGCATAATAACACCTGAACACCAGATTGGGCACTACAAAACAGGAGGCTATGTATACAGTGAATAGCCCCAGTCCTCATTCACAGACTAGGAGTATCTAACAGGCATCCTATTAGAAGGTGCTGAGCTCACCTGTGATCGTGGGATGTGGATGCCGATACGCTGAGTTCATCTAACGACTGCTGGAAAAGCTCCCTGTTCTCATCAATGAAGTGCCTCTGCATTTCGGACATCTGTGCCATGATCTTCTCCTTCCGGAGGCGGGCAATCTCTGCCTTCCTTTTCCGCTCTGCTTTGTCTTTATCACGCGTGATCTGCAAAGCACAACGTAGCATGTTTTTGTGGCACATGCAGAAAACTGAACTGCCTAGAACATATTATAATCTAACAAATGTCAAATGTAATATATCCATTTAAAATTTCGTCTGTTCTTACAAATGCCAAGACAGGACAAGCCTGCAATACTATCAAGTTTTTATATATTAATTTCTAAGTTTTCACCAAGTTTTAATAGATTTTTATTAAAATTGACAAAAAAGTGAAACACGCCATAATCATAAGGAAGGATTACAGAAAACAAGACATGCAGATTTCGGCATAAGATATAATTCAAAGGTTCGCACTTTGTGCGTGCTGGGAACGCATGACAAAATCTGCGCACTCTCACACATAGAAACTAATTGTTAAATGGCACTCGCACGCATCTGCTAACACGTGAATTTTTAATTCCTCATGTGTAGGACAACCTATTAAAAATGAATGGGCTGCCCCTACACATGAGAACACGTAGAAAACGGGATGTGCTCTGCATACACAAAGTGTGAACCTAGCCCTACTGTTTCCTATGTAGAGTTACTTGGGGAATGGAATTATTGTGAAATTAGTCATGGGTATTGTAACGGACCTATGCATGCTGCCTGGACATCGATAACCATCATGCAGTGAGGACTAAAAAGAACTGCATGACTTGTTACAATTGGATTTACCACATTGTATTCTGAGCTCAAAGGGTTAATTATAGAAGGAACTCTTTCACTGCTGAATGCTAATATTCCCTTTGCATAGCTAATGGACTCTCCTTTGTGTAGTTACAGCCTCCTGTCAGGTGTATGCTGATGGGAGTATGTGTGAGTGTATAATTGTTTTAAAGGTTAATTGAATTCTATTGTCTGATCAAGTCATGTTAGATGTAAGCTGGAGCCAAACCGTCTAGAGACTGAGTGGCTCAAGGGAATGTCATTATTTCAAAGTATGTGTATTGAAGCCCCCCCTGTGTAAGGGGGGGGGGGAGGCAGAGATTGTCATTGTTCCTGTAACAGTGTAACCACATATAAGCTAGGTGTATGTACCATTAAAATCAGTCTACTTGACCCTTCAAACCGCAGCCGTGTCTCGTTCTTGAAGGGGGACTCTCTCTCTCTCTCTCTCTCTGGATCTTGGGGATGGAATGATACCGGTTTTACTTGCATATCGCAACTTGCTAGGGAAAAGGACGTCTCCAACGGCTGATACCCTCGTACTACCTGGGTAGCCGTTACAGGTATCAACAAAGATCTACAATAATTTGCACAGGAGGGCTTAAAACTTTTTTGTACCCTCCAATAATAGTCTTCATAAAGTTTTAAAAATATCTTTTGTTTTATCCACTGTAGCTAGGGAGCAACCTTTAGATTCGGAGTGCTACTTTTCGAAGAACTGCACAGTAGAGAACCTAAATATCTGTAAACTGAGCCCCATGAGCACATACAAAAACCCCATCTATTTCAATAAAGAAATATTGAAACTAAAACACAATTTATTTAAAAAGGAAAAAAGAAAATATTTTTTAGGGCTCGTCACACCAGGATGCGCTTAGATTTTAGGACAGCCCATTAATTTCAATGGGCAGACCTAAGTGTGCAAAATGCACAAAAAAAAGGTGGCGCCAAGGTTTTAGGGATGGCCCTGCACTTAAACGCATGTTACTGCAGTACCAAGTATTTTGGAAGGCGTTAATGCATGCGCACTTGCTGGGTGCACGAGGGTGCCATTAGGAATTAACATATTTTTGTGTGGCGCAAAATTTACTGGTCAGGCGAGTAACTTAAATATGCAGGACTCACAAACAGGTAAGTAGGAGTTAAACAAAAAAAAGGGGGGGGGGGGGTTTAGCGTGAAGACCTGCTTTGGATTTTCAGGGATTTTCTCTCACTTCCTGTTTTGGCCTTTAAGACACAAAGTGAAGGAAAATCTCCCCGATGTGATATAACAGACGGGGTTAATAATCCTCCCTTACAAAATGAAAAAGAAAAAAAAAGTTTTGCCTGTAGTTATACTTTAAATGTGGTGACTGCATTTCTTTTTTCAGGCTTTTTTTTTATTACCTCGATAACCCTTCCAATACATACCCTTTTTACATTTTTTAGCTGTCTGTATACTAGAGATTAGTGAAAAACTGCTGGGGTCAAAGTTTCATTGTTCTACCTATACAGCAGGGGTGTCAAACTCAATTTCATCTTGGGCCGCATCAGCATTATGATTGCCCTCAAAAGGGACGGTTGTACTTGTAATATTAGATGTCCAACGCATCCCCTCCCCTTACATTAGATGTCAAGAGTCACCCCACCATCAGAAGTTGAGTCCCCCACTCTCCCTTACATCACACAGTGCACCCCCCTTTCCTTATGCTGCTGCTGGGAAGAAGCTGGATGCATTGCTTGAAAGCAAAAAGTAAGGGTCTGGAGGAGGGTTGGAGCTTTCCTGGAGGGCCGGATTCGGCTTGCGGACCTTGTGTTTGACACCTGTGCTATACAGCATTACATTTCCAATGGACCCATTTATAAATATTATATACCATCGCCTGTACACACTTACGTCCTCTAACCCACTTCCCGCCGTCTCCAACACAGGCGTGGTCGATGAGCTCTCCCGGATCTTCTTAATAGTGCTGAACATCTGCAATACAGAATTTTAGACATCAGCCCTTTCACATAATGCAAGGCCCTTCAGCTCACCACACATTACAAATCAGATTGTACAATCTCATTAGAGCTACCAACAAATATGTAGCCCAATGGTCTGCCAGATAATCTATCCAATTCATTTGTAGCCCAAGTTAGTCTTTAAGTTACATACAAGGGAAAAAAAGAGGGACGGCCCCTAGAATTCGCACATCTAAAGTGACTTAGAAAGGTGAATGGAGTGGCAACCTCAGCCTGGACTCCAACCAGGCCACGCTCCCATCACATTTTACTCCACCCCCGACGCTTAGTCATGACCCTCCTCAATGAGCCAGAGCGGCACACATACACTTTTCAGGTCTTTAAGGTACATAATTATTGTAAATCTAAAGGGGATTGTACAAAGTTTGTACGGTCCGATTGTAACATGTATGGTAACTCTTAGACTACATTTTAAAGATTTTCGCCAAACATTAAAGAAAAGAAATATATCGTACATTTTTAAATGCAACTTGTACCTGAAATTGATTTTGTATTAGCATTTTAATTCCCTGTACAGCAGACTAAGATAGGGAGCTGCATCTCTAGGAGCCAATCAAGTGTTCTGCATGCACAAGTGATCAAAAGAGTAGGGTGACCAGAGGACTATAGAAAGAGCTAATCTCCTCAGCGTGCTTCTGCTCCCCCACTTTTCAATAGCAGGCTGGGGGCAGGAAAGTGACCAGGCTGTACTACTTAAAGCGGAGTTCCACCCTAAAGTGGAAATTCCGCTCATCGGATTCCTCTCCCCCCCCCCGCCTCTGGTGCCACATTTAGCACCTTTTGGGGGGGACAGGATACCGTGATGTCAACACGGGGCTCCCTCCCCACCCCCCGGCCAATAGGAGAGAGGAGTGGGGCCTCACGCATGCGCACTAGGGTTTCCGGCATGAAGTCAAAAGGCTACACTGCCGGGTTCCCATACCCGCAATGGCGGCGGCAGCACCTGACAGCTGATCAAAACATCAGCTGCGGTGCCGACATTGAGGGACTCCAGGACAGGTAAGTGTCCTATCGTTAAAAGCCAGCGGCTGCAGTATGTGTAGCTGCTAGCTTTTAATTTTTTTTTTGGCCGGAACACTGCTTTAACTACAGTACAGAAATGTGGGGTGACCCACCTGTCTGTGCTGTCCGGCAGGGCTGTTAAAATGTTAGCGCTTGCTGTACAGGATTACAAATTTTTTGACAGGTAAAATGGTGTATTTATCTATGTGCCTGCAGTTCTGCTTTAAAGGATAAGTTCACCTTTTTATTAACATGTTACAGCAGCTGCAGCCTCTCCTCCTCTCTACTCTCTCACACCTAGTGACAGTGAGCCGGCATCTTCTCCGGGGGCCCGCTGTACCTGTTAGAAAAGAACGCAGCCAGGTAGGGGCCGGCCCAGCCAGCCGTGTCATTCATTCAGAGTTCTGTGAATGGGAAAATACAAGTACTGACAGCTGTCGGCTTGTAGTTCTCAATGTTGAGCTCTGTGGTAGTTCATGGTCTCTTCTGGTCATTGTGTATCTGCCTGCCTGTACGGGGTACGAGCAAATACACTGACAAATCTGCAGGAGTCCTGGATGGCACCAGTGATCTGCTGAGTGCAGGTGCAATGCTTTACAGCAGGGATATGCAATTAGCGGACCTCCAGCTGTTGCCAAACTACAAGTCCCATCATGCCTCTGCCTCTGGGTGTCATGCTTGATGCTGTTAGAGTCTCGCTATGCCTCATGGGACTTGTAGTTTGGCAACAGCTGGAGGTCCGCTAATTGCATATCCCTGCTTCACAGGTTTCAAGTAAAAAAACAATCATAAATGCACTTATTTTTTAAAGTGAATGTATCCTTATAGATCTGTATAACAAAACAACACCTTCAGTATCCAGCGGATCATGTCCTTGTGGACCTCCAGGTGAGCGGCGTTCTGCAGCGTCTCCAATAAAGCCAGTATGCTGGGGGATGTGCTGGAGCCTTCACCAGGTCCTGAAAGTAAGAATATAATAATCATCCTATTTTAAATGTACTGTGATGTATATAGCCATTATATATTATGGAATGCTTAGCAGGGAACAAAATAACTCATACCAGCTCCCATCAAGCGCAGTTTACAATCAAATTATACAGAAATTAATCCATGTTAAACAGAAATAAAGGCAAAAAATTGAATTTTGACTTACCAGTAAATTCCATACCTTGGAGTACAGTACAGAACAAGAAGTTATAGACTTTGCATTATATGCCGCTACCTTCAGGTGATTAGACACTTGCAAAAACATTTGTCGAAAACACCCCCAGGGCACACTCATGTAATCCCAACCACTCCATGGAATTCCAGTGCAGCAAGCAATACTAAGAAACAGAGGACAGGAAGGAAGGACCCGTGTCCTGTACGGTACTTCAAGACATGGAATTTACTTTTGAATTGAAATTCCCATTAATTTAATTTTACAGCACATGGTCGGACGTGAGTCAATGGGAACTGAGGAATGAACAATACCATAGTAAAGAGCAGCAAACAAGCCCACAAAAGGAAATGTTGACCAACGCTATCGACAGCTTGAAGCACCTTGATGTGAAAGCTTGCATCAGCAGAGGCCTGAACATCCACTCAGTAAAAATTTGAGAAAAATTATGAACAGAACAAGAGGCAGCCTTCAGAGACGGCTCTAGGCTTTGTGAGGCCTTAGGCAAAACATGGGGCCCTACTCACACCCATGATGGGAAAAATAATTCAAGGACAAGAGCCTCTTCCCCACAACCCTGGCCGGTGGTTGTGGGGTATCCAGGCAGAGGGCTTATCGAAATCTGGAAGCCCCCTTTAACAATGTGGCCCCCAGATTCTGCTCTTTAATAACTAAGGGGCAGGGGCCACCCGATGATGTCACCTGGTGAACCCGCCCCTTGTGACGTCATTGACTGAGGGCATGCTTGGTCATTGACGCCACAAGGGGTGGTGTCACCGATATTCACTGGTTAGGGATGCTGGTGGCCCCGCTCCCGAGTCAGGCCTGAGCACAGCAGCGTTAAGGTCCCCAATCTCTCAAAACTGTGAGTGTGAGGCCTTAGGCGACCGCCTAATTTGCCTAAAGAGCCGCATCTGGCAGCCTTCCAAACTCACAAAACTGGTGCTTGATGCTGAAAGGCCCAAGAAAACACCTACAGATCTGGTGAAATTAGCAACCTGAGCCATCTAACAATGGTGGAAGAGGGAGCAGAAGTCCTTCCATCAGAAGGAACCTTCAAAGAGGACAAAAAAATGATTTTTTTTAAAGAAAGTGTTGTGGTTAAGTGTACCCTAACCACTCTGACTGCATCCAGGGCTGTGGAGTGAAATATTGTTGGCATGTTTTGGAACAGAACAAAAGGGAAGGAAAATATCCTCACCGAGTTGAAAGGAAGAAACTATGTTTATTGGGGAGGAAAGAGGGTCTCGTATCGGACTCTCCCATTTCTGGAGATAGAAGAAAACCCTTTGATGTGAGGTGGGCCTCTAGGTAGGCTTGGAGGGTTTCAAGACTTGCGACAATTGATGGATCTGCCTTTGACTTAGAGAAAGATGCCTGGGTGAACAGAAAGGACCACATTCGGTAAGTAGTAGTCATATTAATAGGCTTAGGCTGGGTATTTTTTTTCTGCGGGCTACAAACCTAATTATCAAAGGATTCCCCAAACAGGCGTCCTCCATTGAAAGGCATGCGCAAAAGATGTTTTGCAAGCAGACTAAGTCTTTAACCAAAATAATTCTGCACACATGCAGTGCCATCTTAGAGATCTGGCAGAGTAAAAGTAGTGCAGGGACTATTTTAAAGTCGCACATATATGAACGGTACTCATTGGACATCATAGGGTACGACTCGTCATGCGAATTTGCAGTCCCAAGTCGCAGAACAAGTCGCACGAGGGCCTAAATAGGAACACCTCTGAAATAGATACAAATAGTAATAAATTTTTGGTCTTTCAGCTTACTTGAGATCTTCTCTGAGAAAGTAAAGGTGACAATGTGGTCCTCACTGACAATCTGAAGATGCTGGTTCTCCTCCTGCAACGCCATTCCGATCAGATGCAGAACCTTCACAATGGCAGAATGAGAAGAATGTCCGTCAGGGCAAAAATCACCAGCAAGCTTATATACCGTCAGGTTATGTGCACTATAGATTGCAAATCATTGGCAAGAAACCATGGACATATTTCTAATCTAGCATTTTATGAAGGGTCCACTGATAAAATTGCATTGGTGTCATGGATAAGTGTCCAGAACACAAAGGCAGAAAGCTTTTAGAGTTTTCAGGCTCAAACCCCCATGTAACATTTTTCTTTGAAACCGTTTGATTTAAAACTCTCTTTGAACGTTTCCAGTTTTTCTGTGTTTATTACCCACATGATATACAGTAGGTATGCAGTGCAGTTCTATGGCTGAATGGAAGCCAATGTGGCAAGTTGGTGTCACTGGTAAAATAATATTGCCAAGGACATTACATTCATTACTGGCATTAAAGAAAAAAAAAACAGAGGGAAGATAATTAAAACTGGAGCAACTATGAATGGTCACCAGTTTTTATCTTTCATTTTCATAGCTTAAAGCGCAACTACACTTTTGTTAAGAAAAAAAAATCCCCTCTGGGTGATCTATGTACACTGCAAGGATTATAACAACCTTTGTTGCAGATTCCTACCTTCTGATTTTCTGAAGAAATCCCTGTGTGTTTGTCTGTGCCTCTGTTACTACTGAGTCTAATGGAAGTGGTTTAACTTCTTGGAGCCCGGGCCATTGTCAAATGACGGCCACAAGGTGGCTCTCCCTATTGGAACTATCTTACCAAAAATAATAAATTTTGTTGCAGGGAATGCCTGAAATCTGACTTGTATCTTAGTGCAGACTTCTGGGAAAACTTGTAAGCCAATCACACAAGCAGGAAATTATGTTTCTGGGAAGTGGTCAGTACACATTCTGTGTACAGAACAACTCCAGGTTGCCATATTGCATTTATAGAAAATGACAGCGGTTGCAGATTGAAAATTAAATATAATTTTTTATAACATTCAATTACAATATGACTTGCATCACAATAGTATACGCTTTATTATTTTTTCTTTATATGCCATTTATTTTTCCACGAAAGTTGAGTTATCCTTTAACTGAACAAGTTGAAGATAGAAGCCGATTTGTTGCCATGCACAGCTGTCAAGATTTTGTCTGCTCCAGTTTTAATAAAAATTCCCCTCATTGAATGTGTAAGGCCAGGGCACTTTGTGTGTGCGCATAGCACCCTGGGCCCCCACACACACTGCACACGTGGGCATGACAAGGGCAAAGCAATCCTACTACATAAGGATGGTGGGTGCTTGAGCAATTATTCAAAGAATGAACAGAGAGCTGGTGCACCACAAATTAAATTGAAGTTTAAGACCTGATGCACACTTGTGAGGTCTGATACGGCGAATTAACACAGGTTATGTCACACCTTAGCATGCCAAAACATCATAAGGGACCTTGAAAAACAACTGCACAAATATGCCCACACAGCTTGCCACAAAATATAATAGTAGGTTTAAATCAGAAAAAGTTTTTATTGTGCCAATAGTCATACAACACGTTAAAAATAAACATGGTAAAAAACAATTGATAAGAAAGGGTCCAGGATATACATCAATAAAACTTATATAAGCATCGTAAAGAGGCCAATAACATGTCTTCAGGGGTCAGAGTCAACACATGCAATACAAACAACCAATTGTCAACATGGTTTAAAGGACAGGGAACCTCAAACTACGGCCCTCCAGCTGTTGTAGAACTACACATCCCATGAGGCATTGTAACACACTGACATTCACAGACATGACTAGGCATGATGGGAATTGTAGTTCCTGAACAACTGGAGGGCCGTTGGCTTGAAGGCCCCTGGTTTAGGAGAATGAAATCAGCAGAATGGCATTAGGCATCCTAGGATCATGTAACCACAAGGCTGGATTCACACCTAGGGTTTTCCACATCCAATTCGCATAGCAGGAGAATGTGACTGACTCTCTATGGAGTCGGTTCACATATCTCCAGGGCGGCTGCGGAGCACACTGTGCTTATTTGGCTCCGTTTCAGGGCCGAATTCAGGCACAGATCCGGCCCAGATTTGTCCCTGCACAGCATTCATGTGCGATCTGCGGCCAGTTTAGATGTGAACCAAGCCCAGTGTTTGCAGAGCTTTCTGTCTGGCAGTAGATGCTCAATTTTGGACACAGCAATATGCCTCCTCCAATTCATTCAGCAATGTGTGTTCAAATGACACCCTCTGTACACAATACTGAAATAAAGAGGCCCATGTGTGCACGTAGCATTGACGATAGTCATGTGCAACACATCATGTTTACCTAGTAAATGTAATTATTTAAAAAAAAAAAAAATTTTTAGCACCAAACATAATTAAAAAAAAATAAAAATAATAATAAAAAAAAACTGTTATTATTGGCTACTTCATTCTAAAACCTTTTAATGGTGATAATATATTGAGTTTAATACAGAGCATAAACCATCTGAAATTGGTGCATGTGTACTATATGTTACCATAGGAGATATAAAAAGTTGACTCACCCTCTGTAGCATGGCCTCTGACCAGGAATATCCATTGGGTTCTACAGCCCACTGAAGAATAGTTCCCATAATAGAGAGCATAACATCGGATTGGAGAATGTTAATGAGGCTGGCAAAGAGAGGACAGAACGGAGGCAGCACAGGAGGTGGCAAAGCTGCAACAGAAAATAATTATTGTGAATTATTTGGTTTGTACATTTTACAATTACACTACACATTTCCACATATATCAGTTTCTGAGAGAAGCTTTAAATATTTCCCATAGCAGCCAAAATTCCATCTTTTTTTTTCTAATAAAAGTTGTTCAGAATGCCTACAGCAGTATCAAACGCTTGATTTGTTTCATTACTCTGAAGTGTTAGAAGGAAACATTCTGCAGTTCAGTTTTACTTAATATTAAAGTCGATTGTAGGTGCCGGGCTCCATAGTGCTCTGTGCCGCGTCCCCAAACATACGGGTAGGGAAGCTTGGACACATAACTTGTCAAGGACGGTAGTCATTTAGGCAGTGCAGACTAAAGCTGCCATCAGTGAAGCTTTTGGAGGAGGAAGGAACAAGGGAGTGGATTTCCACCATAGGCTTTCTGGTATGCAATTGTGTGCACACACGTCAGCCCCAGAAGGCAGTTTTGGAGATGACCGCTTTCCTGTTCCAACATGACTTGCACCAGTACACAAAACAAGGTCCATAGAGACATGGGTGAGCGAGTTTGGGGTGGAGGAACTTGACTGGCTTGAGTCCTGACCTCAACCCAGTAGAACACCTTTGGCATGGATTAGAGCAGAGACTGCGAGCCAGGCCTTCTCACCACATCAGCGCCTGATCTCACAAATGTGCTTCTGGAAAAATGGTCAAACATTCCCATAGACACACTCCTAAACCTTGTGGACGGCCTTCCCAGGAGAGTTGAAGCCGTTATAGCTGCAACGGGTGGGCCAACTCAGTATTGAACCCTACGGACTAAAGCCGCGTACACAGGATCAGATTTTCCGCAGACAAAGCCTTAGATTTTCTGTCCGAAGGGCATTGGCCAAAAACTTGTCTTGCATACAAACGGCACACAAATGTCGGCCAACAAACAAGCGTTGTTACATACTATGTAGTTTTTCAGCATTTTAGTGCCACCCTTTGGACACCTTCTGCTAATGTTGTGTTTGGTGAGCATTGCTTCCGAGCCTGCATGTTTGTATGAAGCTCTGAAGTTCCGACAATGTATGCACGCTCTAGTGATGTCATTGGCTGCATGCAGGGTGGATAGAACACTGCACGTTTAAAAGATATTCGTTTTACTTACAGGTCAGCCTTCTTATAGGCTTACCTGTAGAAAAAAAAAGACCAGGCGGGGTTTACTGCATTACTATTGATTTAAATAGGCTTTGCACAATGGCACGTTAGTATATGTGGCTGTATTACACCATAATGTATTGATTTTTAGTCATAGGATTAGAGCACTGAATAGGAGAGATCACAATAAGCACAGCGCTGTACTTTTCATAATCTTAAAAGGTATACCAGTCTTCCGTCAAAACAAAAAACAAGCAAAATCAAAAAAACAAGCAAAATCAAATAAACAAGCAAAATCAAAAAAACAAGCAAAATCAAAAAAACAAGCAAAATCAAAAAAACAAGCAAAATCAAAAAAACAAGCAAAATCAAAAAAACAAGCAAAATCAAAAAAACAAGCAAAATCAAAAAAACAAGCAAAATCAAAAAAACAAGCAAAATCAAAAAAACAAGCAAAATCAAAAAAACAAGCAAAATCAAATAAACAAGCAAAATCAAAAAAACAAGCAAAATCAAAAAAACAAGCAAAATCAAAAAAACAAGCAAAATCAAAAAAACAAGCAAAATCAAAAAAACAAGCAAAATCAAAAAAACAAGCAAAATCAAAAAAACAAGCAAAATCAAAAAACAAACCAAAATTCAAAATCTCATATTTAAATAGACCCTTAAAAACACATTGTATTAGTCTGCCCAGCTGAGAGAATAGCGGAAATCCCTGTACCTGTATCTTCTTCATTCAGTCTCTTCAGTTTACGTTGGGCCTCTTCAGACTGTAGAAGATAAAACAATACGTAGAGTGAACTTAATGACATTTGCATTTAACATCTTACGTAACTAAGCAAAGCAAATTAGTGCATGGTTACGATCAATAAAACCACAAAAAAAAGACAAAGAAATATAGGCTGCAATCACTTGGAGGACACATTTATGTGTTGTTACTTTGCTGAATGAAGGGGTGCGGGGGTACGTTCCCGCCGGTGACTCAGCCTTTTTGGCAGAGTGGGATTGATGCCCTGCTGCCGAAGCCAGCAGGGGAACAACACATACAAAGCAGATACAGAATGTGTCCTTCCTGCATTTTCTAGTGATGCTGTAGCTCAACATTTCTCATCAATAGCAGGATTGTGGGACATGGCTCCTCTTCAGCAACAGGGAGCGGGTGGGGAGCTTTGATATATTAAAGGACCTGTCAAAGTCTGCGTAAACCTTGATTTGTCTCCAGATCTACTGACTGCTGATCTGTTTTTCATATGCTCATTATGGATTACTTTATACAATATTTCAAAATTGTATAAAGCCCGAAAAAGGGATCCAAGTCATATAAAAAGCTTGTAATTTTAATAACACAAGTTAAATAATAAGGAGGTATCACTTAACCAGTTCAGAACCTTATAAATCCCACATGTCATGGCTTTGAAAGGATTAAACTATTTCACTGTTGCTACTTCAGGGGCGAGTTTGATTTTAAAAATACTTTGTACTTTTAAGTACATTAACACAGCATTTACCTTCGACTGTTCAGCTCTGGAATAATGGTGATAGAACAGGTTAAACTCCTTGGCACACTCAGGCTTCAACTCATACAGGCCTCTTCCTGTTAAGCCTGGCTTTCTAAACAGAAAAGCAACAAAGACACAAAGATAATAAGCACATCATCTAGAAATATTGAATAAAATGACACAAAGGTCTTACTTCACGCAACTTACTTAAAAGACGCTATCGTTTCAATCACTTGCTCCATTCCCGTCTCTTTGTTCTCCTATCAGTTCAAGGAAAGAAAGTCAATAACTCAATATTAAAGGCATATCTTAAAGCATGTCGATCACACAGTACCTGCAGAGTACTTCAACAATAAATTAACAGTGTGTACACTCTCAGACTTGAAATGGGGATATGAGGGAGGAAAGAGTAGGGAGCCATCTGCAGGGGAACACATGAACAATCTGTAGAGATCTTCTGTAAGTTACACTATATTTATTTTAAAAGGGGTACTAAAGGTTTGATAAAAAGAAAGGGAAAAAAAAAACCCACACACATACATCATACTTACCTCCGCTGTGCAGCTCGTTTTGCACAGAGTGGCCCCGATCCTCGTTTTCTGGGGTCCCTTGGCGGCTGTCTCAGCCCCCCCCCCCCGGCATCAGCTAACCCCCCTGGGAAGCACTTTCCCAAGGGGGTTACCTTGCGGGCATGCTCCCGAGTCCAGCATTTGCGTCCATAGGCATGAATGCCTGCGTCATTGGATTTGATTGACAGCAGCGTGAGCCAATGGCTACGCTGCTATCAATCTATCCAATGAAGAGCCAAGAAGACCGGTGCTGCGATGATGTCACTCTTGATGATGTCACAGTCCAAGGGGGTGTGTTCTTAATAGTGGGCACTCCTCCCAATGCCTGCTCCATCCCTATAAGATGACAGGATGAAGCCATGTTACCCTGATGCAGTGGAAGTTTTTCTGGAAGGCTATGGTTATTGCAAATATGACAAACAGGTATATTATCGGGGGCAGTCATGATTAGCATTGGGGCTACTATGGTGTACTGTAACTGCATAACAGGGTTTATATGAAGGTGAACTCATACTTTAAGTGTTGTTACCTGCAGCATACACTTGTGAGTTCAGAGCACCTTAAAGACCCATCCAGTCCTAGGCTGAAAGAACGTGGGTTAAATAGCAAGAGATTTCATTCAACTCAGAGGAATGGCACTGAAGAGACTACAGTGCACAGTCACTGTGTACTGCAGTTAGATGTACTCCACTATTAAAGTAGAACTGTAGTTATTTGTGCCCCCAGAGCTCTTGTCAATGTGCAAGTATGTTCATGAAAAGTGTCTATTTCTGCTTTGAGTGATGGCTATATTAACCTTAGCAGACATCATGCGCTATACATTCATCACCTTTCAAGGTAGGAGAAAACCTGCCAATTAAACTTGGACACACTTACATCTTCCGGCAAGGCCTTGACCAGTTCACTGTGGGCCATAGGTCTAATGCTGAGCTGGTGGACGATTTCCCGCTTTATCTCCTCAGTGACAGACACCTGTCCTACGCCAGGGCAAAATCGTTCACCTGGAACATAAAACATAGCTATTAAATACCATATAACCTAGGTCTTCATCCATTATGCAGAACACAACCTACTAAGCAGATCTGGAACTTTCTAAAAGCCAACACAGATCTAGGTACATGCTTTTTAAAAAGATATCTAAAACCCAAGCATCTAAAAATGATGTGCGTTACTTTGCCTGGCATTGTATTATTTGTTCAGTGTGTTTTATGAAGAAACTATCTGTGCTTTTAATTGCAGCCGTTGATCTTAATAGAGGTTCTTTTTTTCCCCTCCCAACTGCGGTTTACTAACGCTTTAAGCCAATTAGGAGGAATGACAGCAAGTAAACTTACCAACAATCATAATGATGAGGTGTAACATTTCCTCGATGAGGGTGTTATTCTGCTGCACTATGTCCTGGAAGAAAAGACACGCAGTGTGATTAAAAGGACAAAGTCACAATTTATGCCTAGAAAAATAGTGGGGGACATCAATCCTTTTGCAAGGAAAACCATGGCTGAGCAGTGAGGTGCACTGACACAGATTTATTACAAGGTTACAGCTGTAGTCATAGATTCCTCCTTTTAGGTGCGCCAAGTCAGATTTGTGACTGAATGAATCCTGACCCTGATCACACAAGTATGCTTCTAAGGGGAAATTTGTATTTAGTTCCAGTAATAAATCTAACTTTATAATGTCATACTTGGCTTCCCCCGAAATATATTTGCACAGGTCTTGAGGACTAGTAGTGCAGGTCTGAGCACTGTCACATGGGGGAGGTCACATGTTCCCCCTTACCAAAAAGTCCTGTTCCATTACAACAATGCCTGGAAGGATGGGCTCAGGCGTGTTCGCAACCCCACGTGCCCGTGCCACAGGGCTAATCACAGGCAGTGATACATTTCCCAATCTGTGCGGCCGCAAATCGGGAAGTGTCTCACTGCCTGTGATTAGCACTGTGGAGTGTCAGCTTCCTGGCAGGCTCGGGCGTGTGGAGTTGCGAACACGCCTGAGCCCATCCTTATCTGGAAGGTAGCAGGCTGTGAAGGAGCTGATGGAAGAGTATAACTTGTTGGTGATAAATTGGCTTTCAGCAGACACTGTCCCTTTAGGCTCATTGGAAAAAGCACATGTAACATTATAAACAGGATCTAAATTAAAGCATAAGTTCACCTTTCATAACATGTTACTACTATATTCAGGGTGTAACATGTTATCAATGCCCTGCGCCCAGCCCCCCCAATCGATCCCCGCTGTGAAAGCAAACTAGGAATCTTACCGTATATCCGTGTCTGCTGCTAGAATGCAAAAAGGACGTCCGCCCTGCTAAGTCACTCATTTATAGTCATTTATCCTCTGGGAATGGAAATCTACAAGGTCCAGCAGCCTTTGTGGCTGTCAGCTTGTAGTTTACAATGGACCACCACTGTGCAATGTATGAGCGGTGTGGAAGATCATAGAGTCTTCCTGTTAGAATGTATCAGCTTCCTCGTATGAGGTACGAGCAAGCAGATCCACCGACAGATCTGCAGGAGACCTGTATGGCATCAGCAATCTGCTGATCGCTTGTGCAATGCTTTACAGGCTCCTGTAAAGAAAAATAATGAAAAAATATATGCTTTTTTTTTACCTGCAAAAAAATGTACATTTATTTTTTTAAAGTGAACTTATCCTTTAAGACTAAAATAAGTAACAGCAACGGAAGCCACAGTAAAATAAAGAGATTTTTAATACAGCTTACCTGTAAAATCTTTTTCTTGGAGTACATCACGGGACACAGAGCGGCATTCATTACTATATGGGTTATATGGAGTACCTTCAGGTGATGGACACTGGCAATCTCAAACAGGAAATGCCCCTCCCTATATAACCCCCTCCCATAGGAGGAGTACCTCAGTTTTGTAGCAAGCAGTATGCCTCCCAAAATGGTCCTCAAAAGAGGGGTGGGAGCTCTGTGTCCCGTGATGTACTCCAAGAAAAAGATTTTACAGGTAAGCTGTATTAAAAATCTCTTTTTCTTTATCGTTACATCACGGGACACAGAGCGGCATTCATTACTATATGGGATGTCCCAAAGCAATGCTTACAATGAGGGGAGGGAGAACATCTCCAAGACAAAAGGATTTAATTTAGAGAAATACTCAAATCATAATAAATCCAACTTAGTTGAGAAAATTATTCTTAAATTTTAAATTTAACTCAAAAAAGAGGAGCCCCCGGAATCCGAGGGTCTCAAACTGCAGCCTGCAGCACTGCCTGCCCAAAGGCTGTATCAGAATTCCTTCTTACGTCCAACTGGTAGAATTTTGTAAACGTGTGGACAGAAGACCAGGTTGCCGCCTTGCAAACTTGAGCCATAGAGATCTGGTGGTGTGCTGCCCAGGAGGCGCCCATGGCCCTAGTAGAATGAGCCCTTAATGATACTGGAGGAGGCAACCCTTTCAAGCCGTAGGCCTGAGTGATTAACTGCTTAATCCACCTAGAAATGGTGGACTTTGCAGCTGCCTGCCCCTTCTTGGGCCCATCCGGTAAAATGAACAGCACATCTGTTTTCCGGATCTTCTTTGTAGCTTTAAGATAGGCCTTCATGGCCCTGACAATATCCAAGGTATGCAGCAACCCTTCCTTTCTGGAAGTAGGTTTAGGGAAGAAGGATGGTAATACCAAATCCTGGTTCAAATGAAAACTGGATATAACCTTCGGTAGAAAGGAAGGATGAGGGCGGAGAACGACCCTGTCCTTATGAAAAATAAGATATGGTTCCTTACAGGATAAGGCCGCCAGTTCCGATACTCTTCTGGCGGAAACTATGGCGACCAAAAATACTAACTTCCTTGTCAGTAAAACCAAAGGAATTTCAGCCAACGGCTCAAACGGTTGTTTCTGTAAACTTGACAGAACAAGATTTAAATCCCACGGACAAAGCGGGGATTTAACTGGAGGTTTAATACGTAAGACCCCTTGAAGGAAGGTCTTAACCAGCGAGTGGGTGGCCAGCGGCCGCTGAAACCACACTGACAGAGCAGAAATCTGTCCTTCGATTGTGCTTAATGCCAATCCTTTATCCACTCCTAGCTGGAGAAAACGTAAAACTCTATCGATGGTGAACTTGCGAGGAAGCCATAGCTTGGACTCACACCAGCCTACATAGGCCTTCCAGACCCTGTGATAAATCACCCTAGAGACCGGTTTCCTGGCTCTGATTAGGGTAGAGATTACTCTCTGAGACAGACCTCTACCCCTGAGAATCAGGGATTCAGCTTCCAGGCCGTCAAATTTAGATGCCGTAAGGCAGGGTGGAGGATCGGACCTTGCGATAGCAGGTCTGGCCGTAGAGGAAGAGTCCAAGGGTCTCCCACTACCATCCTTAAGATTAGTGAGTACCATGCCCTTCTGGGCCATGCTGGGGCTACCAGGATGACTGGTATGTGCTCCACCCGGATCCTGCGCAGCAGGCGGGGTAGTAACTGGAGCGGGGGAAACGCATAAAGAAGTTTGAACTGATGCCAAGGGCAAACCAACGCATCGGTTCCGCAGGCCATCGGATCCCTTGAGCGGGACATGAACCTGTCTAGCTTCTTGTTGAGTCTCGATGCCATGATATCCACGTCCGGCACTCCCCATCTTTGGCAGAGTGCTTGAAAGATTTGTGGATGCAGAGACCATTCCCCCGGCAATAGAGTCTGGCGGCTTAAGAAGTCCGCCTGAAAGTTGTCCACTCCTGGAATGAATATTGCCGATATGCAGGGCACATGAGCCTCTGCCCATAGGAGAATCAAGCTCACCTCTCTCTGAGCGGCTTGACTCCTGGTTCCCCCTTGGTGATTTATGTATGCCACGGCCGTGGCATTGTCTGATTGAATTCTCACCGGGAACCCCTGCAATTTTGACGTCCAGGCCCTGAGGGCTAGTCGAGCAGCTCTGAGCTCCAAGATGTTGATGGGCAACTGCTTCTCTGGCTTTGCCCAAGTGCCTTGGCGAGTGCAACCATCCAAAATTGCTCCCCAGCCCGTCAGGCTGGCGTCTGTGGTCACTATCTTCCAAGCCACTGGGCTGAAAGACTTCCCCTTCAGTAGATTCTGAGGGTCTAACCACCAACACAGACTTTGTCGGACTCTTGATGAGAGCGGCAACGGGATATCCAAGGCCTGTGGCCTTCTGCTCCATGCTGACAGGATGGCTGCCTGCAGGATGCGAGTGTGGCTCTGGGCGTATGGTACCGCCTCGAATGTGGCCACCATCTTGCCTAGTAATCTCATACATAGGCGAATAGTCGGTTCCTTCTTGCTTAGAACCAGTAGGATTAATTTCTTGATGGCTTTGACCTTCCTCAGAGGTAGAAACACTCTTTGTTGTTCTGTGTCTAATCTCATGCCGAGATATTCCAACTGCCTTGTGGGCAGGAAAGCCGACTTTTCTCGATTTAGGACCCAGCCGAACTTCTCGAGGGCCACTGCTCGCTCCAAGCCGGGAGACGAGTGATCTATGACTAGGAGGTCGTCCAGGTATGCTAGGATCGTGACCCCTTGGATCCTTAGCTTGGCTAGGATTGGAGCTAGGACCTTCGTGAACACCCGGGGGGCCGTAGCCAACCCGAAGGGAAGCGCCACGAATTGGAAATGACGCGAAGCCACCATGAAGCGTAGATATCTTTGATGTGGCTGATAAATTGGAACATGAAGGTAGGCATCCTTTATGTCTATGGACGCCATGAAGTCGTCCTTTTGGAGTGTGGCAGCTGCTGACCGCACGGATTCCATCCGAAATGAGCGGACTTTTAGGTATGCGTTTACCATCTTTAGGTCCA
This sequence comes from Rana temporaria, assembly GCF_905171775.1. Classification (NCBI taxonomy): domain Eukaryota; kingdom Metazoa; phylum Chordata; class Amphibia; order Anura; family Ranidae; genus Rana; species Rana temporaria. Next base: position 440,319,100 of record NC_053492.1, read on the forward strand.
AAATTGGCCTGACCTCTCCATTGGACTTTGGGATGATGAATAGGTTGGAGTAGAAACCCAGCCCCTGTTCCAGGACTGGTACCTCTACTATTACTTCCTGGGAAAGTAGATGATTTAATGCCGACATTAATGCGGCTCCCTTCTCCGGATCGTTTGGAATCCTCGACGCCTGGAAATGAGGAGGAGGAAACTTTAGGAAATCTAATTTGTAGCCCGTGGCCACGGAAGACCGTACCCACTCGTCGGGAATGCTGGCTTCCCAGACCTCTGAAAAGAGTCGCAGCCTTCCCCCCACCTTCGTGGGTGGGGGCGCCCCTTCATAAGGTCGGCTTGGGGGCTGGTTTTGCTGGTTTGCGAAACCACTGCTTTCTGCCTCTAGCAGCCTGTCCTTGAGACTTGCTGTTGAAGCCGAAGTTTGCTTTCGCAGGAGGCCGTCGATACTGTTTGGCATTAGAGGGCCCCTGCCCAGGGGAGTACTGTCGTTTAAACGCAGGCCCCTGAAACTTCTTCTTAGTTGGCAAGAGAGTACTTTTGCCGTTTGAAATGGTCTGAATGTATTTATCTAGGTCTTCTCCGAAGAGTCGTCCTCCATGGAAGGGGAACCCTACCAGGAGCTTCTTGCATGGGGGCTCGGCCTCCCAGCTTTTTAACCATAAGAGTCTTCTCATATGGATAAGGGATAACGATAAACGTGACGCTTGCTGGATAGAATCCTTAATTGCGTCTACCGTAAAACATATGGCCTTAGAGACATCCGAAAATTCTTCTGCCTGCTGGGCAGGAATAAGTTTAAGCATCTGCTTAACTTGATCTGATAATGCTTGAGCAACCCCAATCGCAGCCACAGCTGGCTGTACTACTGCCCCTGCAGTAGTGAAGGAGTTCTTAAGTAGTGCTTCCAAGCGTTTATCAACTGGATCCTTGAATACCTGTATGTTTTCTACAGGGCATGTTAATGATTTGTTAATACATGAGATGGCTGCGTCCACTGCAGGAGTAGCCCATTTCTTGGAAAATTTATCTTCCATAGGATATAGGGCAGAGAATCTTTTAGGTGGTAAGAAGATTTTATCTGGCTTGTTCCAATCTTGGAACAAAACTCCCTCTAGTAGAGGGTGGATCGGAAACACTGCATTGCTTTGAGGCGCCCTCAGTGAGCCCAAAGCTGAAACCGTCGATACCTGGAGATCTGGTACTGGCAAGTTGAATGCATTATGGACCAAGTCCGTTAAGGCTTGAATCCACCAGCTCTCCCCTTGGGAGACTGCTCCAGACTCCACTGTATCCGGATCTTCGATCCCTGAACCTACTTGGTCCTTGTCCGAGAGGTCGTCCAATTCCCCTGAGGAAAGGACCTCCTCTTCTGAGGGTCCGCGCTCGGGCGACGGAGATCTAATCCGTTTACTGCCCCGCATAGCTGTGGCTATCATTTTTCCCATTCTTTTCTCCATCTCCTTTAAAGAGGTGAGTAATACCTCGTCCGTGACTATCTTAGGGTTGGACTGACCCGCGCCAGCTCCAGCCCCAGATCCCGATGGCCCCAAGGCTCCCTGTGGGGAAAGCAGCGGCATAACTTTGTCCGAGACCTCAGACTCTCTGGGGGAATCCCCACCTCTTGTACCCTCTGACCCGGATGCCATGGTACAATACCGAGGTACACCTGCTAGCTTATTGGTACTTGGAACTATAAATAGTTAATTGCCCAAACACCTGTTTGGGGGATAAAAAATGCTTCCTCTCCCCTAGATGACTTTTTTTTTTTTTCAATCTTTTTCTTTTTCAAATCCAGGAAAGAAAAAGCATTCTGTCCCCCTGAGTAGTATTGCAAAGAAAAACTATGAGATGGAAAAGAAACAGCCTATTTCTAGGCTTGAAAACAGTCTTCTGAAGACTGCAATATCCTTTCTGGCCACTGTGTGTCCTCGGCGCCCCGTGCTGCCGCTCTGGTCTTTCCTCCCCAGTTCCAATGTATTGAATGAGCTGTTTGGAACGAAAAAGGAAGGGCCGCCCCTTCCTTAAGCTACTGACCCGCCCTTCCCCCCTCAGCTAAACGGCGCGAATTGCGCCTATAACACGTGAACGCGCGCGCCCGCCGATAGGGGGGGGGGGTTGGGGGGAAGGGAGCCTCTCTGCTCCAGCTGGAACCACGAGGAGGTCAGCGTTTTGCCTGGCTCAGAGGAGGAAGACTGATGGAGCATCGCCTGGAGGCTTGCAGGTAAGCACAGCTCTCTGACACACACATACACTTTATATCACACAGGCCCCACTCAATGCTTTTCCAACACTACAAGGGAGGTCACTTCTTATGGGGAATAATACACATAGAGCCATCCTATCATTAAGATATGTGACTAGTTGCCAGATGCAGCGCATAACTTTAGGCATGTCCCCTGTGACCCCCCAGAAAAAACCTGCTAAGAACCAAGTTCTAAGAACCAAGTTCCGCAAGTTTTCCCCTCACTTACCTGCTCCATGCCGCAGGACTTTTGCACAGCAAGAGGCCCAATCTTCCCCCATCTCCGTGTCTAGACCTTCAGGCCCTGGGTTCCTATGAAGGATCCACTGTCCTGGGCCCATATAGCACTCTGGCAACAGAAACATTAGGCACCCAAAGGTTTCTAAGTTCTGGGCCCAGGGTCCAGCTCTCTAAAAAGAAAAGCATTATGGGCTATACCCCAAGGGTTTGGGGTCCGGTTACTGACCACTTTAGCGCTGAGGCCTTTGGACAGAACCGGTTAGCTCACCTAATCCCAAGGATGCGGAGGCAAGCTAAACCATGACCAACACCTAAGACACTGGCGTAAAAACTGAGGTACTCCTCCTATGGGAGGGGGTTATATAGGGAGGGGCATTTCCTGTTTGAGATTGCCAGTGTCCATCACCTGAAGGTACTCCATATAACCCATATAGTAATGAATGCCGCTCTGTGTCCCGTGATGTAACGATAAAGAAAAGAGGTCTTGCTGCCAAATGGACATTTCTTTGCATCCCCGTCCAAGGAGGATGCAAGTGGTAAAGCCGGCATTATTAGGAAGTAATGGTGCCCACCACTCAAAAATTCCACACAAGCGGAAAAATCTTTGCATCCAGTAAACAATTTTGATGGTCGGACGCTCTACTTATCTTCCCGTAACGTCTCACAGAACCAGGCTGTGCAAAACCAACCCAAGTGTGAAATAACAACACATGAAGTGTAGAGGAATAGAGGCTAAAAATCATACCTTGTTCGAGTTGTCTTTTCTGAACCTCTTCCCATAATCAGGGGTGCTAAATATCTGGAAGAGTTCAAACCGGCTGAGCACGATCATCAGAAAATGGTTGGGATCCATCATGGAAGCTCCAGCCTAGAATTAAAAACAAATGTCTGGTTGAGTGGACATCGTATGTTACAGCAACTGTATTTGTGCAGTTGTGTGGCCTCTCCGCATCTCTAACATAGGCGGGAGGTGTTCTGTAGTCTTGCAGATGGAAACTCAAGCAGGGTTGGCAACACCACTTGTGCAGCAGAATTGGCGTTAACCACTCACAAGAAACTGGGAGCTCAGTTTTTTTTCTGGCAGGATCAACAGCTTTTTTCTGTACTTACAGAATTTTGCAAGACAAAATAAGGGGTATTGTGGTTGAATTCCAGAGATGTACCGCATAGTTTTTGCCTATGCTTTTTAAAGAGACACGGTCACCTTGCTCATGCAGGGCAAAGTGACAGTTCCATCTCTGCAAAAGAGCACCCACATTCCTCTACTCACCTTTCCTGTGCTCCCTCCTCCATAGTAGCTGGCACAACTACTCAGCAATTTCTAGGGTGTATTATCAGGAGACCTGCTCCCCTGTGACAAGGCTCAGGCCTAGTAGCCAACTGCTAAGCCTAAGCACTGTCACATGACTGACGTTCCACCTGCCCGATCACCAAGACTGCTGATTTCAGGGCCGACTGTGATAATGAAAGAAGCGGCAAGGGAGCGCAGTATAAGAGTCAGTGTGGTAAATTGCAGAGACACTGGTGTGCGTTTATTAAAACTAGAGTGTGCAAAATCTGGAACAGCTTGGCATGGTAGCTTGTTTAATTAAGCTTTGACAAAAAAAAAAAACTGGAAGCCGATTGGTTTTAATGCAGAGCTGCACCAGATTTTGCACTCTTCAGTTTTAGTAATTCAACCCCACTGTTACTGCCTTGAATTGTTTAAGAAAATGCAGACAGCCAAAAGCAGCGTTTCTCAAGTCCTCAAGGCGCACCAACAGATCATGTTTTCAGGCTTTCCATTATTTTGCATAGATGATTTATTCAGTTTCACTGCGTTAGTAATTACCACAGCCGTTTCATCTGAGGGAAATCCTGAAAAAAGACACCCTTCAATGTAGACATGGTAAGGATTCTAGGCTTTTTGGCTTTGATGGTTTTTAACTTATCAATTTCACTGACAAGTGAATGCATTAAAAGGGAACCGTATAAATAGATATATTTTGAAAAAAACTGCTTACTTGTAACATCACAATGTCTTTATCAAACATCTCTCTTCTGCATTTCACATTATGATAATAGTAAATCTGTGAAAAAACATATCAGGTTAAAAAGGTTTCTGCTGCTTATTAAGGCACATCAGCATAATTTGAAGGCAGTAGACCCTTATGATATTTCTCACAACCCCATAACATTCTTGGTCATATACATTTTTTTCCCCTAAACCCTTTGAATGTGAGCACACTGACACACCATTGTTGGTGTCATAATGGGCTGTATGTAGGGTACATTGTAGCTTAGGTAGGATTTTATGGCTGAAGAAACTATGTAGGTCTTGTCTGCCATAAAAACTCTTCCCCTGCCTGCTACCATTTTTTTTCTTCTATATGTACACTGGCTGTTATGCATGCGCAGTTCGGTGTACGATTCTGAAAGTAACTGCAGGGACGTAATAACTCCTATGCATACAAGTAGCTGAAGATGATCGGCATAACGTGGCAGCAGTGATGAAGTGAAGTTTCATCCCTAGCATGAGGCACCTTGGGAGGCGATAGTGCCAAAATGAATTAACCCCTTGGAGCTGGCACCTCCTGGCCCTTTAAGAGGTTTAGAATGCCGGAAGTCATGCAGTGTTTATGATCACGTGACCACCGTGATTGCCTTTCACGGTGGTCACACAATGGAAATCTCCATATCAGGAGCTTTCCGGTAACTGTGCCAGGAATGCGCTCTTGGCTGTAATCACACTAATGCACACAAATATGCAGCTGCTCAGTGCCAAGGCCCACCCACCGAGGGGCTGCATATTTGTGTGCGACGGTGCCAAGGGGTTAAAGTGGATAGTCACTCTCCAAATCAACATTTTTAATCGTCATGCTGCTAGCATTAGTTGATAGGAAAGTAGATCATATTTACTTGTTTTAAACTTTTTTTTTTAAATAAATGTAAATCAGTTACTTTGTGGTTTCTTGCCTAGTCAGATGTCATACAGGCCAGGAGTCTTCAGAAGGAGACGGGAGGAGGGTTTTTCTCAGCTAAGCCCACACTCCTGCATGTATGCCTGAGCTAAAAGCAGATGGATTCCAGGAAGCAAATGCTACATCAATCATCTGTCCTTACTCAAAATGGCAACGACCAGAAATCTGTTTTTTAAAACCATGGGAGTGAGTCCCTGCAGCGCCGTGGAAAAATATTAGATAAAAAGTATGAACAAAATAAAAATAACCAAAAACGAGGGGGGGGGGGGGGGGCTTACATTTTGTAAAGAGTTACATTTGTGTCTGGAACTCCGCTTTAAGTAAGCTGCGCAAAGTTGCACATTATGCCAAGAGCCCTGAGGACCTGCAGCAGCATAGTTCCACTTTAACAAGAGTACAGAAATGTTTTGCAAACAATAAAAGATCATCACCCACCTGATTTACCAAAGAGAATCCGTTTCTTCTCCACATTCCAGCATGCACCTGAGCACATAGCACTAAACAGCGGAGTGGGTGCTCAATCAGCATTGGTGGACTCAGTTCACTCTGGAGTAAGAAACGGTCAACAAATATGACAACTACAAAGCATTTTCATACATGAAATAATATAACATAAGAACAAGACAAAATTATATTTGAGTAAAAAAAGATAAGTGCTTGTACTTTCAACCCATCTTTTTTAGTTTTCTTACTCTAGCCAAACTTCCAACATACAGCTACTGTCAATGAGCCAAATAAGTCTTTATACAAGTCAGAAAAAAAAGAGATTTTTAATACAGCTTACCTGTAAAATCTTTTTCTTGGAGTACATCACGGGACACAGAGCGGCATATTCATTACTATATGGGTTATATGGAGTACCTTCAGGTGATGGACACTGGCAATCTCAAAAACAGGAAGTGCCCCTCCCTATATAACCCCCTCCCATAGGAGGAGTACCTCAGTTTTGTAGCAAGCAGTATGCCTCCCAAAATGGTCCCCAAAAGAGGGGTGGGAGCTCTGTGTCCCGTGATGTACTCCAAGAAAAAGATTTTACAGGTAAGCTGTATTAAAAATCTCTTTTTCTTTATCGTACATCACGGGACACAGAGCGGCATATTCATTACTATATGGGATGTCCCAAAGCAATGCTTACAATGAGGGGAGGGAGAACATCTTCCTAAGACAAAAGGATTTAATTTAGAGATATACTCAAATCATAATAAATCCAACTTAGTTGAGAAAAAATAAATTTTTAAATTTAACTCAAAAGGGAGCCCCCGGAATCCGAGGGTCTCAAACTGCAGCCTGCAGCACTGCCTGCCCAAAGGCTGTATCCGTATTCCTTCTTACGTCCAACTGGTAGAATTTTGTAAACGTGTGGACAGAAGACCAGGTTGCCGCCTTGCAAACTTGAGCCATAGAGATCTGGTGGTGTGCTGCCCAGGAGGCGCCCATGGCCCTAGTAGAATGAGCCTTTAATGATAACGGAGGAGGCAACCCCTTCAAGCCGTAGGCCTGAGTGATTAACTGTTTAATCCACCTCGAGATGGTGGATTTTGCAGCTGCCTGCCCCTTCTTGGGCCCATCCGGTAAAATGAACAACACATCTGTTTTCCGGATCTTCTCTGTAGCTTTAAGATAGGCCTTCATGGCCCTGACAATATCCAAGGTATGCAGCAACCCTTCCTTTCTGGAAGTAGGTTTAGGAAAGAAGGATGGTAATACCAAATCCTGGTTTAGATGAAAACTGGATATAACCTTTGGTAGGAAGGAAGGATGAGGGCGGAGAACGACCCTGTCCTTATGCAAAATAAGATATGGTTCCTTACAGGATAAGGCTGCCAGTTCCGATACTCTTCTGGCGGAAACTATGGCGACCAAAAATACTAACTTCCTTGTCAGTAAAACCAAAGGAATTTCAGCCAACGGCTCAAACGGTTGTTTCTGTAAACTTGACAGAACAAGATTTAAATCCCACGGACAAAGCGGGGATTTAACTGGAGGATTAATACGTAAGACCCCTTGAAGGAAGGTCTTAACTAGCGAGTGGGTGGCCAGCGGCCGCTGAAACCACACTGACAAAGCTGAAATCTGTCCTTTGATTGTCCTTAATGCCAATCCTTTATCCACTCCTAGCTGGAGAAAACTTAATACTCTATCGATGGTAAACTTGCGAGAAAGCCATCGCTTGGACTTACACCAGCCTACATAGGCCTTCCAGACCCTGTAATAAATCACCCTAGAGACCGGTTTCCTGGCTCTGATTAGGGTAGAGATTACTTTCTGAGACAGACCTCTACCCCTGAGAATCAGGGATTCAGCTTCCAGGCCGTCAAATTTAGATGCCGTAAGGCAGGGTGGAGGATCGGACCTTGCGATAGCAGGTCTGGCCGTAGAGGAAGAGTCCAAGGGTCTCCCACTACCATCTTTAGGATTAGTGAATACCATGCCCTTCTGGGCCATGATGGAGCTACCAGGATGACTGGTATGTGCTCCACCCTGATCCTGCGTAGTAGGCGGGGTAGTAACTGGAGCGGGGGAAAAGCATAAAGTAGTTTGAACTGATGCCAAGGGCAAACCAGCGCATCGGTTCCGCAGGCCATCGGATCCCTTGAGCGGGATATGAACCTGTCTAGCTTCTTGTTGAGTCTTGATGCCATGACGTCCACGTCCGGCACTCCCCATCTCTGGCAGAGTGTCTGAAAGACCTGTGGATGTAGAGACCATTCCCCCGGCAACAGAGTCTGGCGACTTAAAAAGTCCGCCTGAAGGTTGTCCACTCCTGGAATAAATATTGCCGATATGCAGGGCACATGAGCTTCTGCCCATAGGAGAATTAAGCTCACCTCTCTCTGAGCGGCTTGACTCTTGGTTCCCCCTTGGTGATTTATGTATGCCACTGCCGTGGCATTGTCCGATTGAATTCTCACCGGGAACCCCTGCAACTTGGACGTCCAAGCCCTGAGGGCTAGTCGAGCAGCTCTGAGCTCCAAGATGTTGATGGGCAACTGCTTCTCTGGCTTTGCCCAAGTGCCTTGGCGAGTGCAACAATCCAAAATTGCTCCCCAGCCTGTTAGGCTGGCGTCTGTGGTTACTATCTTCCAAGCCACTGGGCTGAAAGACTTCCCCTTCAGTAGATTCTGAGGGTCTAACCACCAACACAGACTTTGTCGGACTCTTGATGAGAGCGGCAAAGGGATATCTAAGGCATGTGGCCTCCTGCTCCAGGCTGACAGGATGGCTGCCTGCAGGATGCGAGTGTGGCTCTGGGCGTACGGTACCGCCTCGAATGTGGCCACCATCTTGCCTAGTAACCGCATACATAGGCGAATAGTTGGTTCCTTCTTGCTTAGAACCAGTAGAATTAATTCCTTGATGGCTTTGACTTTTATCAGAGGCAGAAACACCCTCTGTTGTTCTGTGTCTAATCTCATGCCGAGATATTCCAACTGCCTTGTGGGCTGGAATGCTGATTTTTCTCGATTTAGGACCCAGCCGAACCTCTCGAGGTACTGAACTGTGAGGGCCACTGTTCATTCCAAGCCAGGAGACGAGTGATCTATGACTAGGAGGTCGTCCAGGTATGCTAGGATCGTGACCCCTTGAATCCTTAGATTGGCTAGGATTGGAGCTAGGACCTTCGTGAGCACCCGGGGGGCCGTAGCCAACCCGAAGGGAAGCGCCATGAATTGGAAATGACGTAGAGCCACCGAGAAGCGTAGAAATCTTTGATGTGGCTGGTAAACTGGAACATGAAGGTAAGCATCCTTTAGGTCTATGGATGCCATAAAATCGTCCTTCTGAAGTGCGGCAACTGCTGACCGCACGGATTCCATCCGAAATGAGCGGACCTTGAGGTATGCATTTACCATTTTTAAGTCCAAAATTGGCCTGACATCGCCGTTGCTTTGGGATAATGAATAGGTTGGAGTAGAAACCTAGCCCCTGTTCTTGGACTGGTACCTCTACTATTACCTCCTGAGAGAGTAGATGATTCAATGCCGCTATTAATGCGGCTCCCTTCTTCGGATCGTTTGGTACTCTTGACTCCTGAAAATGAGGAGGAGGAAACTTTAGGAAGTCTAGTTTGTAGCCTGTAGCCACGGAGGACCGTACCCATTTGTTGGGAATGCTGGCCTCCCAAACCTCTGCAAAGAGACGCAGTCTTCCCCCCACCTTCGAGGGTGGGGGCGCCCCTTCATAAGGCCGGCTTGGGGGCTGGCTTGCGAAACCACTGCTTCTTGCCTGCGCCGGCCTGTCCCTGCGACTTGTTAAAATTTGATCTTGCAGGAGGCCGTCGATACTGTTTGGTATTGGAGGGCCCCTGCCCAGGGGAGTACTGTCGTTTAAACGCAGGCCCCCGAAACTTCTTCTTGGTGGGCAAAAGAGTACTTTTTCCGCTTGAAATGGTCTGGATGTATTTGTCCAGGTCTTCTCCGAAGAGTCGTCCTCCATGGAAGGGGAACCCTACCAGGAGCTTTTTGCATGGGGGCTCTGCCTCCCAGCTCTTTAACCATAAGAGTCTTCTCATATGGATAAGGGATAACGATAGACGTGACGCTTGCTGGATTGAATCCTTAATCGCATCTACCGTAAAGCGTATGGCCCTAGGGACGTCCGAAAATTCTTCTGCCTGCTGGGCAGGAATAAGTTTAAGCATCTGCTTAGCTTGATCCGATAATGCTTGTGCAACCCCAATTGCAGCCACAGCTGGCTGCACTACTGCCCTTGCAGTAGTGAAGGAGGTTTTAAGTAGCGTTTCCAAGCGTTTATCAACCGGATCCTTGAACACCTGTATGTTTTCTACAGGGCATGTTAAAGATTTGTTAACACATGAGATGGCTGCGTCTACAGCCGGGGCTGCCCATCTCTTGGAAAATTTCTCTTCCATAGGATATAAGGCAGAGAATCTCTTTGGTGGTACAAAGATTCTATCTGGCTTGGCCCAATCTTGGAACATAACTTCCTCTAGTAGAGGATGGATCGGAAAAACCGCATTGGTTTGAGGCGCTCTTAGTGAGCCCAAAGCTGAGACCGTTGATACTTGGAGGTCTGGTACTGGCAAGTTGAACGTCCTATGGACCAAGTCTGTTAAAACTTGAACCCACCAGCTCTCCCCTTGGGAGGCTGCGCCAGACTCCTCCGTACCCGGATCCTCGATCCCTGAACCTACTTGGTCCTTGTCCAAGAGGTCTTCCCATTCCCCTGCGGAAGGGACCTCCTCATCTGAGGGTTCACGCTCGGGCGACGGAGACCTATTCCGTTTTCTGCCCCGCATAGCCTTGGCTATCATTTTTTCCATTCTTTTTTCCATCTCCTTTAGAGAGGTGGACAGTACCTCGTCCGTGACCACCCTAGGGTTGGACTGACCCGTGCCAGCTCCAGCCCCAGATCCCGATGGTCTCACCAAGGCTCCTTCTGGGGAAAGTAGCGGTAAGACTGTGTCCGAGACCTCGGACCCTCTGGGGGAATCCCCACCTTTTGTACCCTCCGAACCAGATGCCATGGTACAATACCGAGGTACGCCCGCTACTTAATGGTGTTTGGGAAAATAAATAGTTGTTGCCCAAAAACCCTTTCTGGGGAAAAAAATGCCTTTTCTTATTAATCTTGGTTTGTTTCTTTTTTTTTTTTTTTTTAAACCAAAGAAAGAAAAACCACTCTGTCCCCCTTTAGTAGTATTTGCCAATAAAAACTGCTGAAAAGAAAAAGAAACCCTATCTCTAGGGTAAAAGACAGTCTTTTTGAAGACTGTAATACTCTTCTTTGGCCACTGTGTGTCCTCGGCGCCCCACTCTGCCGCTCTGGTCCTTCCTCTCTCAGTTCAAACACATCACTGAGCTGGGAACTTTTTGGAAGGGCCGCCCCTTCCTTTTACCTACGGGCCCGCCCTTCCCCTTCAGCAAAACGGCGCGAAATTGCGCCCATATCACGGGGACGCGCGTGCCCGCCGGCGGGGGGGGGGGGGGGGGGGGAGGGGGCCACACACGAGGAGGTCAGAGGCTGATCCTGCCGTCTAAGGCCAGGATCCACAGAGTGGCATTATTTTTCTGCAGCAACCGCCTGGACCTCTCTGAGCAGGCTTGCAGGTAAGAGCATTCACTCTCTACATAAGAAACGTCAATAGATTCCCAGGAGCTTCTCTTAAGAGAATTGTCACTATACACACAGGCCCTTTTCAATGCTACTAGCACCAGTTGCAATACTACCAGGGAGGTCACAATTATGGGGATTATACACATATAGAGTCATCCTATCTTTAAGATATGTGACTCACCTTGCCAGATGCAGCGCATAAACCATAGGCATGTCCCGCTGTGACCTTCCCCCAGACAAAACCTGCTGCGAACCAAGTTCCGCAAGTTTCCCCTTCACTTACCTGCTCCATGCCGCAGGACTTTGCACAGCAAGAGGTCCAATCTTCCCCCATCTCCGTGGGGCGTCTAGACCTTCAGGCCCTGGGTTCCTATGAAGGATCCACTGTCCTGGGCCCATATAGCACCCTGGCAACAGAAACATTAGGCCCCCAAAGGTTTCTAAGTTCTGGGCCCAGAGTCCAGCTCTCTGTGACAGAAAGCATTATGGGCTATACCCCAATGGTTTGGGGTCCGGTTGCTGACCACTTTAGCACTGAGGCCTTTGGACAGAACCGGTTAGCCCACCTTAATCCCAAGGATGTGGAGGCAAGCTAAACCATGACCAACACCTAAGACACTGGCGTAAAAACTGAGGTACTCCTCCTATGGGAGGGGGTTATATAGGGAGGGGCACTTCCTGTTTTTGAGATTGCCAGTGTCCATCACCTGAAGGTACTCCATATAACCCATATAGTAATGAATATGCCGCTCTGTGTCCCGTGATGTACGATAAAGAAAATCATCTGGTTTTACCAAAGTAAAGTTCTGCAGTTCAGTCAAGATTAAAGTGATTTTAAAAGTAATAAAAAAAAAACACATGTCTATACTTACCTGTTATGTGCAAAGGAATTGCACAGAGCAGCTGCACACCTTTTCAGGTCCCCCGTTGGAGCTCCAGGCCCCTCTGTCCATTGCCCCCAAGGCAAGCTGCTTCTTATTGGTGTACTCATGTTGCATCCATTGACACAGACAGTGGGAATCGGCCCCGCCCACCGCTCCCTCGTCACTGGCTTTTATTGACAGCACTGGGAAACAATGGCTCCTAGTGCTCCAGCAAAGCCAGCAAGACCCGGAATTGAGGGGAGAGAGGAGATGCAGATGTGCACAGCGCTGGATTGAATAAGGGCTCAGGTAAGTAAAAAGGTGGGGGGGGGGGTGAGGGGACACCTAAACATCTTTTACCTTAATGCAAGAAATGTAAAAAAAAAAAACACATTTAGGCTTTACAACCACTTTAATGAATAGAGCGATTGCATTAAAAACATCTTGAACAATGTGTGGATTGTGTGGTGTGGACAGGCAGACATACACCTATGGTACTTACAAATGGCAGAAGCTCAGGACACTTGTAGGCCACTTCACTTTTACTGAGCAATGCATGAAGCCCTAAGAGTGAAAAAGAAAGCAATACGAATTAGGACAAAGATCCAGTTATTTATTCCATTAGGCACTACTTAAAGTAGAACCGAGGACAGCTTATGACCTTCAGTATTAAATGCTATAAAGCAAACTTTTATTGTATTGCAGCTTACCACTCCTTAGATAAGGCGGCACTGGCTGCATTCGTTTAATAAGCTTTTTTTTTTTCACCTAGTGATTCAGCCAGAAGGTATGTTATTTTTTAACAGAATAAGCGGTCATGCAGATGTAGCAGATGGAGGGTTGAGAGAAACCATTCAACACTGATAGGGGTGTGCACAAATAGTCATCTTTTATTTATTCATGCAAAAATCTCTCTGTAACTGCTTGTAAAGTTCTAGATGTAATAGCAGATTTAAATACACTAACAAATTGAAGCCAAACCCTAGCTAACCTATCACCAGGGTTGCCAACCGTCAGTAAATTTACGGGGCCGGATTCAGATACATTGGTGTATCTATCCGCCCGGCGTAACGTATCTTATATACGTTACGCCGCTGTAACTTTGGGCGCAAGTTCCGTATTCAGAAAGAACTTGCGCCCCAAGTTGCAGCGTAACGTATGTGGGCCGGCGTAAGCCCGCCTAATTCAAATGGGGATGTTGGGGGCGTGTTATTTAAATTTGCTTTGACCCCGCGTATTTTACGTTTTTTTTTAACGGCGCATGCGCCGTTCGTGAAAAAAACCCAGTGCGCATTCTCGAAAATCCACAGCAAAACGTCGTTGCTTTCGACGTGAACTTAAGTTACGTCCAGCCCTATTCGCGAACGACTTACGCAAACGTAAAATTTTCAAAACTCGACGCGGGAACGACGGCCATACTTAACATTAGCTACGCCTCATATAGCAGGGGTAACTATACGCCGAAAAAAGCCTAACGTAAACGACGTAAAAAATGCGCCGGCCGGACGTACGTTTCTGAATCGGCGTAACTACCTAATTTGCACATTCCTCGCGCAACTATATGGAAGTGCCACCTAGCGGCCAGCGTAAAATTGCAGCCTAAGATACGACGGTGTAAGACACTTACACCAGTCGGATCTTAGGGATATCTATGCGTAACTGATTCTCTGAATCAGGCGCATAGATACGACCGGCTGGACTCAGAGATACAACGGCGTATCAGGAGATACGCCGTCGTATCTTGTTTCTGAATCCGGCCCCCAGTTCGTAAAATCGGTAATTTTTGCATCTGTCCATTACGGAGATACAGACTACACCGTTTTTTAAATCTACTGAAAGTTGGCAACCCTGCCTTTCACTCCCCTCAGACTAACAATTCTGCTGTCCAAAGGTGCCCCTCTTCTCCTTCCAGAGTGGGGGGCATCCCAATACTGAAATTTCTTAACGTCCATCCTGTCCTGGAGTCCAGCGATGTCGGCACCCGCAGCTAATGTTTCCATCAGCTGTCGGGTGCTGCCGCCGCTATTCCGGGTAAGGGTACTTGGCAGTGTAGCCTTTTCGGCTCCATGCGCTCTGCTCCTCTCTCCTACTGGCCCGGCGACAGAGGGAGGAGGGGGGAGACACGCAGTGACGTTGATAGCCGCGGCTGAGGCTCCCGGAAGTGGCAAAGGATACCTGTCCCCCTCTCTCTGAAAAGGTGCCAATTGTGGCACCAGAGGGGGAATCAGATGAGCAGAAGTTCCACTTTAGGGTGTATCTCTGCTTTCACTCCCCGCAGTGACTTGGCAACCTACCAGCCTTCTCATCTGTGATGTAAACAGAGAAGGTACACATGGGGAGAGGAGAGAACAGAGTGCCGAGACCTGGCTTCTATTGTGAACCCTGGGGAGGAATTGAAGCCTAAAGTGGCTCTCACCACCAAGATCACCGATGGCTTGTTTAAAAGCAGTTTTACTGCTTGTCAAATTGGTATTAAACGCAAAAGCACAAATTAACCACTTGACCTCCGGAAGATTTACCCCCCCCCTTCCTGACCAGGTAATTTTTTTGTGATACGGCACTGCGTTACTTTGACTGACAATTGTGCATCGTGCAATGCTGCAGCCAAATAAAACGTATGTCTTTTTTTTCCTACAAATTTAACGTTGATTACCACTGCGCTTGGTATTTTTTGCGCTATAAACAAAAAAAGACCAACAATTAAAAAAAAAAAAAAAAATTTACTTTCTGCTATAAAACATATCCAATAAAAATGTTTTTAAATATCAAGTTTCTTAGTCAATTTAGGCCAATATGTATTCTGCTACATGTTTTTGGTAAAAAAAAAAAAAAATCCCAATGAGCTTATATAGATTGGTGTGAGCAAAAGTTCTAGGGTCTACAAACTATAGGATTTTTTTTTTTTTTACTAGTAATGGCGGCGATCAGTGATATTGTGGCAGACAATTTGGAATATGGACACTTTTTGGGGACCAGTGACAATACAGTGATCAGTGCTAAAAAATATGCACCGTCACTGTAGTAACGACACTGGCTGGGAAGGGGTTAACATCAGGGGCATCAAAGGGTTAACTGTGTGCCTAGTCAGTGTTTTTTTTTACAGTGTGGCAGGTGCTTTTACTAGGGGAAGGGATGGATCCATGTCCCTGCTTTGCAGAGACACAGGATCCATGCTTTCCCTACTGACAGAACGGCAATCTGCCTTGTGTACATAGGCAGTTAGCTTTTCTGCCTGTGTACTGAACAGTCTGTGGGTGCTGGCGGACATCAAGTCTGCGGTACCAGCCCACTAAGCTCCCACTGTGTGTGATCACAGTAGGAGCGAGCCGCCGGCGGGCGCACCATACGCGGAAGACCTGGATTACCTTTATATACACATGATCCGGTGCACAGATACCACCCTGTAGCAGTAAAACTGCTATGAGGCAGATCAGAACTGGTTAAGAGCTCAAGAATCCAAAGACACAGGATACAGTTTCTAGCCAGACATCAGTACCAGCATACAGGAGTAGAAGTGAAAAATACCCTTTGCCTACACATTTTATTTGAGCAGAGATCTACCGTTGTGCTGTCAACTTAATGGCTATATCTGCAATACCTACCTGCTAGAAGTCGTGAGACCGGGAGGTGGATGCTAACTTTCTCCTGAGACACACAGTATCGTATGGTATCCACCGAGTGACCCGCCATGCTGAGAGTTATAGGCTGTTCCCCATCCGTGAACCCACCGTGACAATGTGTCAGCACCTCCAGGCACTTCTTATAGGCTTCAATCAGAACATGCTCCTGGAGACCAATAAGACACAACTTTACTTTTTTATATTGTTCTTCGCTCACTTATGTTATGTTATGTTATATCTGGGCATAGACAGATCGAATAAAAAAAAAAAAAGTAATAAAATCAATGCATTGAAGAAAAAAAGTAGAATGCAACGCTTACATCAATAGAACACCAATCTTGCATCATGGAAATGATATGGGTTAGCTTCATCTGTAAAGTGAAAGCCGCCTCCCACTCTGGCTCCATCTCAATATGCTGCCCTACCTGGCGTGTAATCGGGTCCATCCCCTGCACACAGACAGAGACAGACAGGTGAAGCAGCAATACAGGAGAAATTTCTAATAAAGAATTTGCATATAATTAAAGGACATACCTGCATGCACTTTAGCAGTTCTAAAAAGGCATAGAACCCTTCAAGAAACTTGAAGCGTAGAGCCGATGACCACTCAGGAGGTTTGCTAATAAGCAGATACCTAGCGAAGAAAAATAAAAAAATGATTGATCTTCTTTCACAGACCGCCATACTTTCCAAAATTGATCTTAACCGCTTAAGGACCACTACACGCAGATTTACATCGACAGAATGGCACGGCTGGGCAGATGGGCGTACAGGTACGTCCCCTTTAATTTGCCGCTGTGTGGTCGCGCGCGCTCACGACCCTGTCAGGAGCTCTGTGACCGTGGGACCCGCGAACACGATGTCCGCTGGTGTCCCGGAACTGAAGAACAGGGAGATGTCAGTGTAAATACAACATCTCCCCGTTCTTCCTAGAGACATATCACTGATCGAATGCTCCCTCTCAACGGAGCAGCGATCAGTGATGTGTCACACGTAGTCACGCCCCCTAAGAGTTAGAATCACTCCCTAGGACACTTAACCCCCTTCAGCACCCCCTACAGGTTAACCCCTTCACTGCCAGAGCCATTTTTACCGTAATCAGTGCATTTTTATAGGTCCCAAAAGCGTCCGATGTGTCCGCCAAATTGTCGCAGTCACGATAAAAAAAAAGAAAATAAAAAAAAAACGCTGATCGCCGCCATTACTAGTGAAAAGAAAAAAATTATATATATATATATATATATATATATATAATAAAATGGCATCAAACTATCCCCTATTTTGTAGACGCTCTAACTTTTGTGCAAACCAATATAAGCTCATTGCAATTTTTTTTCCCAAAAATATGTAGAAGAATACATATCGGCCTTAACTGAGGAAAATAATGTTTTCATATATTTTTGGGGGATATTTATTATAGCAAAAAGTAAAAAATATTGCATTTTCTTTCAAAATTGTCACTTTATTTTTGTTTATAGCGCAAAAAATAAAAACCACAGAGGTGATCAAATACCACCAAAAGAAAGCTCTATTTGTGGGAAAAAAAGGACGTCAATTTTGTTTGGGAGCCATGTTGCACGACCACGCAATTGTCAGTTAAATCGACGCAGTGCCGAATCGCAAAAAGAGCCTGGTCTTTGGCCAGCCAAATGGTCCGGGGCTTAAGTGGTTAATGATAGGATCAAATATCGCTTTATTGCTCTGCCAACTAACATGATTGTGAGCATTAAAAGATGTTCCGTTTACAGGAGCAGGATATTACCAGAGCCCGAGCCAACAACTCCAAAAAAGGTCTACAGGAAAGTGCAGGTAACCTGCATGAAACCCACGGGGGTACACTGTGCTGCACCACATCAGTGTGAAAGCACCCCAACACTACAGGTTGGCCAGGGCTCATATAAGCTGGAAGAAGTACCCTGGAAGGGTAATTTTAGGTTGCCATTTGCCTACTTACTTCAGATCCAAAACTAGGCTCTGAACTCTTCTAAACTTGAAAGCTTGCAGTGCCGTGTATCGTTCAAACTGAAACCTGCCCTGGACATCCCGATGTCTCAAATGATCCATAAATGTCCTTATTATGATGGTCATTAGGTTCTCTTCAGTGATCAACATCCGGGCCTAGGCAAGATCAAAAGGTTTCATATTTAGTAAATATTAGTAGTAGAACAATAAGGGACATTGTGTCAACATGTACCGAGGATCTGGTGCTGAAAAACCTTTAAGGAATAAAGAAGTGTGAACAGTTAATTTACTCGTAATGAACATCCATTCATGGAAATAAAGCGTGAAATGAGTTAAGTTTCTTGTACTCACAATAAACTATCTTAAACTGCTCTACTAAAGCAAGAGGTTGGTGGAAGTAGAAAAGATCATGAAAGGATTCAACATTTTAGGGTATTGGCAGGATCCCGATTTTTCTTTTTTAAGGGCCCTTTCACACGGGCGGACGAACGGACCGTTTATTACAAGTCCATTTAATGTATCCCTATGGGATTGCAGACGTTATCGGATGATGCATCCGCTAACGTCCGTAACGATCCGCGTCCGCAAAGTTCCGCTTTTTCTTTTTTTAGATTATAATTCTTTTTTTATTTTAAAACAAATCAGTACAACACATATATATATAAAAAAAAAATAAAAAAAATACATAACAGAACATTATTACAAAACAACAGTCACAGTCCATCGTATTATTATACATCCCCTTTAACCTTGTTGTCAAAATCAAACATATATCTCCTTCTTACGTATCTCTCCCCTTCCCAAACATCCCTGAGAGAGAAAGAAGAAGAAGAAAGGGAGAAAAAAAAAAAAAAACACACAACAACCCACCCTACTTCCCTCTCCTCCGACCCTTCTCCATATTTCTGTGGTTTCTCATTAAATCCCACATATACCCAATCCAAGTTCCCGGGCTCCTTCTATACCATTCAGCCTTATCCCCCTTAACCTTCCGCCCTTTTTTTCAGACGGAAGAAAACCCTATTTTTCTTTCGTCTGGCGGAACAGATCTGTCCGTATTCATCCGATTCCCCATAGGGGAGACTGGAGGAGAGACAGGGCGGTCTCTGCACTGTGTGCGGGGACCGCCCTGTCCGCCGACAGCTCAGCGGGGATTAACGGAGGAATCCCCGCTGAGCCAAACGGGCTAACGGAGCGGATCAATACGGATCCGCTCCGTGTGAAAGAGCCCTAAAAGGATCACCAATATTTTCGGAACCCTACACTGAATGATCAAACAGCATCATCACACAGGTTCAGTCTCCCTGCCATGGAAATATCACATAGGAATCTGGATATGTAGCGACTTCCTTTGACTAAACTACGATGACCCTTTAGGTAGGCCTGTTGTAATAGAAATATGCTCATCTTCAGGGGAAGTGCAGGATAAAAAAAAAAAAAAAAAAACACACACCGTTGGAAAAATTATTTAATCCTCTGCAGAGTTTGCCCATTTACAAAGAAATGAAGATTCAAGATTTTTTTTTTTTTTTTAAAGAGACATAAGATCAACAAAAATCCAGAAAAAAACAATACAAATGTTATAAATTGAGTTGCAGTTTATTAAGTATTTGATCCCTTGCCAACCAACAATAATTCTGGCTCCCACAGACTGGCTACAATAAGTGCTCATGTGGTACACAGATTAGTCCTGTCAATTTAAGAAGTTGCTCATAACGACAACTGGTTATGTGTATAAAAGACACCTGTCCAGAGAATCTTTTTATTCCATCCAAACTCCATCATCATGGGCAAGACCAAAGAGCTGCCAAAGGACGTCAGGGATAAGAGTGTAGACCAAATGGAAGAAATACAAAATAACCATCACCCACCCTGAGTCTGGAGCTCCATGCAAGATTTCGCCTCATAGGGCAAGGATGATCATAAGAAAAGTGAGGCTCAGCCCAGGACTACACCGGAGCAGCTTGTAAATGATCTCAAAGGCAGTTGGCACCACAGTCACCAAACAAACCATTGGTAACACAATACACCACCATGGATTGAAATGCTGCAGCGCCCGCAAGGTCCCCCTCCTTAAGATGGCATATTTACAGGCCTGTCTGAAGTTTGCCAATGAACATCTAAATGATTCAGAGAAGGATTGGGAGAAAGTTCTGTGGTCATATAAGACCAAAATTGAGCTCTTTGGCATTAACTTGACTCGCTGTGATTGGAGGAAGAAAAATTCTGACTATGATCCTAAGAACACCATCTCTACAGTCAAGCACGGAGGTGGAAACAATATACTATGGGGCTGGTTCTCTGCTAAAGGTACAGGCTGACTTTGGCGCATTGAGGGGCCAATGAACGGGGCCATGTAGTGACAAATCTTGGATAAGAACCTTCTTCACTCATTCAGAACACTGAAGATGGGTCGTAGATGGGTCTTCCAGCTTGACAACGACCCAAAACATATCGCCATGGCATCAAAGTGGCTGAAGAAGAAGCACATTAATGTCATGGAGTGGCCTAGTCAGTCTCCAGACCTTAATCCTATAGAAAATTTACGGAGGGAGCTAAAAATTCGAGTTGACAAGCAACAGCCAGGAAAAACTTTAATATGAGGTCCAGTCCCCCCTTGAAAAAGTTAAAAGTCAGCAGCTACAAATACTGTAGCTGCTGACTTAATATTAGGACACTTACCTGTCCTAGAATCCAGCGATGTTGGCACCCCAGCCGAAGTTTCCATCGGCTCTCGGGTACTGCCATTGCCTGTATGGGAAACCAGCAGTGAAGCCTTGTGGCTTCACTGCCAATTCCCTACCACTTTGTGAATGGTCCGCCGGCAGGGGAAGTTGGAGGGGGCAGAACTTCAGAGCGACCTCGCAGCAGCCAGGTCTCCCGAAAATGGTGACAGGTACCCGTCAAAAACGAAAGGCAATGGAGAGAAAAGCAGAGCTTCCACTTAAGGATTTAGAGAAGATCTGTAAAGATTGGACCAAAATCCTCCCCTGAGATGTGTGCAAACCTGGTCACCAACTACAAGAAACGACTTACCTCTGTGCTTCCCAACAAGGGTTTCTCCACCAAATACCAAGTCATGTTTTGCTTGGGGATTAAATACTTATTTTACTCACAGAACTGCAACTCAATTTATAACATTTGTATCATGTGTTTATTCTGGATTTTTGGTTGTCTCCATCACTCAAAATACACCTATGATACAAATGATGGACCCTTCATTTCTTTGTAAGTGAACTTACAAAATCAGCAGGGGATCAAATAATTATTTTCCCCACTGTACATACTTGCATACCTTCTACAGCATCGATGCTGCAAGCTGTCCCCTGCCATCTCTAACCCGAGAACTGAGCGATCACATGACCGCTGAAGGCGCAGTTCATGCTTTTCACTGGGCAGTGAGCAGCAACTGTCAGTCACAAGCTCTCTGCTCAGTACCACTACTTGGGGCAGGAGAGGGGGTGGCTGTGGCTGGCTCAGTCTCGTAGCCATGCACTGAAAAGTTGAGCCAGCTGCCTGTAAAGCATCGGGTGGATCCCGACATTGTCAGGATCCCTTCAGAATTTGGAGCGGGTCTGTGCCATCAGCGGGCTTGGCGATGCATAGTAGTCCATTATGCTTTACCTTTGCAGGGAAATAAAGAGGAAGTAAAAGCCATCAGGGAATTGCACTCCTGTGACCCAGAGGAGACGCCCAACCTAAAAAGCTCAGGCTGGACTTCTTTAATTAGTACCTTAAAGTGGAGGTTCCATCAAAAAAAACATTTTGCTTTAAACTGTAGCTTACGACTAAAAAATAATTTTATTTTATTTTTTACTCATCTGGAAATGCCTGTTGCTATGCGGTCCCACGAAATCTGCCTTTGAAACCACCTAGGATTCTGACATCATCTCCCTCTAATGCTCCTGGGAAATGTGTGTCATCATTTCCCAGGATGCAGTGCGCTGTCCAATTATCACTCCCCATCCAAGACTTCCAGGAAGTGCCTGTAGGCTTCACAATGCCCACAAGCAAAATGACAACGGTGTAGATATAGTTTTTTGAATATCTATGCAGATCAGCGGCGGATTGTAAAATAGTAAGTGACCGGATTTATATTATAAAAACGCATGATGAAAGGACATACATTTAAAAAATGCTAATTGTGGTTGGAACTCCGCTTTAAGCACAGGAAATTAACAATGACTGATGGTGGAGGGTTGGGAAATTTGACCATGTTTCACATTTCACCCTAAGCCCCCTTTCACACTTGTACGACTTCAAAGTCGCGCGATTTTACCGCGATGCGGCCGCGATTTCAATGAATGTCTGTGTAAGTGGCATCAAAATCGAACCAAAGTAGTGCAAGGACTACTTTGAAGTAGGCACAACTTAAAGTCGTGCCAGTATGAATGGTAGTCATTGAAAATAATGGAGAATGACTTGTCATACGATTTTGCAGTCCAAAATCGTGAGACAAGTCGTATAAGTGTGAAAGGGGACTAAATAGAGTTAAAACTAGGATTGCACCAATACCATTTTTTTTTGTGTGTGTAGAAAGGGAACAGTGCCATCCACTGATGGCAAATCAGGGCTGCTGGAGGTTCTCACAGGGCTGGAGAAGTTCTGGGACCCCATGGGTATAGAGGCAGAGGTTTATAAAACCTAAAAAACACTTTACATACACCTGCATTTAGGTGTGTTAGCCTAAACCATGCATTTCTCCAATATGTGACAGCAAAATATAAATGATAAGCACATAGGATGTGAAATTGGCGCACGCACTCACTCATGCAACCCATGATAAAAGCTGAACTATTTGCGCTGGTTGACACGGCCCTTCAGCCTGGCGAATACTTACGAATCCAAGGGCGCTGCGTGTGTGTACAGTGACTCGGATACTTACAAGTGAAGGGACTGTGAATATCTGTACGGATAGGTCAGTGATTGAGAACTCCCTGTCGTGGTCATCTTTGACATAATCACTCTGCAACCGCTCATAGTTCTAGTGAGAGGAAGGTAAGAAAGACAAGGGGTGCCATCTATCAGTTCACAACAGACGCGGGCATTTACTCACCAGGGTGGGGACAGTGAAGAGTTGGACAGACAGAGCAGCCACCGACACGGCTCGCTCGTGATCATCCTCCATAAAATCTTTCTGCAACTGCTGGTAATTCTAAACAACAAGTGGGAAATTCACCTCCAATCCAAACTGGCCTTGTAAACTAGGCTTCATAGCTTTAAAGTATTTCAAGGTAAACTATAGTGCATTGTCACTGAATAAAGTTTACCAGTTATTGAAAAAGTAAATTTTGACTTTAAAATGTATTATAAATACATCAGGCTGATGGCAGGTATAAAGTGCGAGCATCTAGAGGGCCCGGTATTGATGCCTACTACCCATTTCTGTTGACCAGAGAGGCAGCCAATCCTAGTAATGGGCACACAGGAATATATGGAAAACAGGAGGAAGCAGGTCTGCGCCAAAATTAACACGTGTTGGCGTTTTGCAGTTTCCTAAAGTCTGGCATCCAGGGGTAATGGAAGCTGTGACAGGCACACAGACACCTCTAGGTGGCCGTACTTTATACCTGCAAGCACTTTAAAGTGTTACTAAACCCAGTACCCTCAATTCACTATATCTGGTCTCACACACTACACACATGTAAATGAAATTATTATAGTAATATGAACTGCTTAAAGGGGTTGAAAAGGTATTTTTTTCCCCTCTAAATGGCTTTCTTTACCTTAGTGCAGTCCTCCTTCACTTACCTCATCCTTCCATTTTGCTTTTAAATGTCCTTATTTCTTCTGAGAAATGCTCACTTCCTGTTCTTCTGTCTGTAACTCCACACAGTAATGCAAGGCTTTCTCCCTGGTGTGGAGAAAGCCTCTTGAAGGGGCGAGCAGGAGGGTCAGGACGCTATCTACTTTGCAGATAGAGAAAGGAGCTGTGTGTTAGTCCCCTTTCACACTTATACGACCTGTCTCACGATTTTGGACTGCAAAATCGTATAACAAGTCATTCTCCATTATTTTCAATGAACACCATTCATACTAGCACGACTTTAAGTTGTGCCTACTTCAGAGTAGTCCTTGCACTACTTTGGTCCGATTTTGATGCCACTTACACAGGCATTCATTGAAATCGCGGCCGCGAAATTGCGGTAAAATCGCGCGACTTTGAAGTTGTACAAGTGTGAAAGGGGGGCTAAGTGGGTGTCCTGACACTCCTGCTCGCCCCCTCAAGAGGCTTTCTCCACACCAAGGAGAAAGTGTTGCATTACTGTGTGGAGTTACAGACAGAAGAACAGGAAGTGAGGATTTCTCAGAAGAAATAAGGACATATAAAAGAAAAATGGAAGGATGAGGTAAGTGAAGGAGGACTGCACTAAGGTAAAGGAAGCTATTTAGGAAAGCATTTTTTTTACCTTTACAACTCCTTTAAATACTTTCTCTCATCAGCAGTATATGTGACTATCAATGTCTGGTTAAAGCTTGTAGGAAGAGTTTTAATTCCCCTCTGGCTGTCCTATGAGGCTGCATGACCCCTGACCCTGTCTTGACAGTGCCGATGACATGCACCCCTCCCCTCAAAAAAAAAAAAAAAAACGTCTCCATCAATACACACTAAACATGTGCAGAGTGCCCCCAAGGCTCTGTACTATCAGCAGATGGATTAGGGACCGTAAAAGGAGAGTATCAGAGAAGACAGGATCAAACAGCCTTTTTACACAATGCAGAGGATTAACCACTTAGGTTCCAAAGCGAGTATAACAAGCCTGCTTTACTGCATATACACACTGATTTTATGGTTGTGGGTTTAGTAGCACTTTAAACACTTGCTGTAACATAATTTAAATATTAAACAGGTTCATTGAATCTCTCAATCGTATTTATCTATAGATCAGGCCCTCAGCCAATTTCCCTGCTCAATAACACATACAAATAAGATTTTCAGTCAGTATGATCCCGACTGATAAATCTGCACTGAGGAATAAAAACAGTAACATATAATCACTGTGCAGCACAGCAATTATATGTAATGGGCAGATATGACAGCCCATGGATGCATTTAAATATATTCACTAAAGATTTTTGAACGAATGAATGCATCCAAGAGAAAGCTATAGATTCCTGTAAAAATGTAAAGAAAAATACCAGGTATGGTAAAAATGTTTTACATGGGTACATTGGTCCAGCTTGGACTAATGCAGTGTTTCTCAATTCCAGTCCTCAGGCCCCCCCAACAGGTCATGTTTTCAGGATTTCCCTCAGATGAAAAGGCTGTGGTGATTACTAAGGCAGTGAAACTGATCAAATCACCTGTGCAAGATAATGGAAATCCTGAAAACCTGACCTGTTGGGGGGGCCTGAGGACTGGAATTGAGAAACACTGGACTAATGCAACTATCCATATACCAGACCTGGCAGATGCTCCTGGAAGATGAAAATCACTAGACACCGCTACTCCAGTGCTGTCCACTTGCTTCCAGTTCCTGTGCTGGGGACTGGCCTGATGCATTGTGATTACAGGAGATCAGTCACTACGCCTCTCCACCTCATCCAATCAGAGGACGCTTTGCATTCATTCAGAAAATGCAACACATTCTCTGAATGGCTTCCAATGCTCAGCGATCAACCTCCTGTGTTCACAATGCATCAGGATGACCGCTCAGCACGGGACCAGAAGTGGAAATCGCTGAAGCAGAGTAGGCAGCTTCCAGGTGCATCCGCCATATATGGAGAATGCAGTTACATTGGTGAGGTAGTTACATTGCAGCCATGTCAAAATATACCATCCCTGAAATTCTTCATTACAGAATCAATATGGGAAGAAACTCACAAGTAAAATGTCAGAAATTAACATCAGTGCTGTTCATTCTGTTCACAAGGCATTAAAGTGTATGTAAAGCCAAAACTTTTATTTATTTTTATGCATAGACAGGGATAGGCAAAACTTTTTTTTTTGTTAGCTTTTGATAGTATGGAGAGGGATTAGAACACTTGTCAGTTTGTATTGCTGTCTGTGCTCCTGTTAAAGAGGAAGTAAAGTCGTCCTATTTAATTGTACTTACAGGTAAGCCTATAGTAAGACTTACCTATAGGTACTGTAAATATCTCCTAAACTTGCACTGTTTAGGAGATATTTACTATATACGCTGCTGCCGTCATCGGCGCATGTGCACTGAAGGAACGGCCTGCTCGTGCCGTTTCTTCAGGACCCGTGCCATGACCAGCAGCAACCGTGGGAGTGGCGTCTTCGTGGCTCCGGACAATCACAACGTTGGGTTCCGTGAACCCGGGAATGTGGGGGGGTGTATAATAAGGGGGCGCTAATAGTAAGTGATAAATTCCAAAATTCTAGCTTGAAACAATATATTAACTATAAGGTCAATATAAGTGATTTAGGGCCAGATTCTTGTAGAATCCGCGGTGGCGTAGCGTAAGCCATTTACACTACGCCACCGAAAATTACTGGAGCAAGTGCCGTATTCTCCAAGCACTTGCTCCGTAATTTGCGGCGGCGTAGTGTAAATGGCCTGGCGTAAGGCTGCGTAATTCAAAGGGGGCGGCTTGTATTTAAATTAAGCGCGCCCCCGCGTCGATCGAACTGCGCATGCGACGGGCGGAAAAATAGCCCGGTGCGCATGCTCCAGCTCACGACGGAAAACGTCAATGACGCCGACGTGAGCGTCATTGACGTAAAGTCGTATTCGCGGACGACTTAGGAAAACGACGTAAACGACGTAAAAAGCCGACGCTGACCCAACGCCATACTTAACATGGCATACGACGGACCTTCGTAAACTTGCCCTTCATATAGCAGGGGCAAGTTTACGCTTACGGAAACGTCGTAAATTCACTGCGTCGTCCGCGCGTACGTTCGGGAATCTCGCATAAATAGCTAATTTGCATAGACGACGGGAAAACGACGAGGCGACACCTAGCGGCGGGAAAAAAAATTGCCTTACGCCTGTCAGATCTAAGGGATATCTATGCGTAACTGATTCCAAGAATCAGTCGCATAGATACGACGGCCCAGATTAGGAATTACGACGGCGCAAATGGCGTTGCGCCGTCGTAAGCCCTTTGAGAATCTGGGCCTTAAAGTGCAAATGCTTTTATAATGACAACATCAGAAAATAGGTGCAAACAGGTCCAAAAAATGCAGCAAACAGGTAAGTGGTTTGTTGGTAATCCTGGCATGTGCCATGGCATTAAGGCTTTACATAAACTTTAGCATCCAAATATTACTACTCTCTGTAACACAAATTATTAATGTTCATCTAATGTAATTTTAAAGGATTTTTACACACTGAAATAATCAGGGCCTCCCAGATAAAGATGGGTAAATAAGAAACTAAATGAGATCCTGTTACAGGAATCACATGTTAATATATTTCCACAGGCCGGTCTCCTGCTAAAATAGCTGCAGTACCAGGAACAGAAAGGCACCGATTATCAGCGAAATAACAAAGACTGCACTGAATAAGATTAAAAGCATAAAGAAGGCAATATCAAACTTACTTTTGCAAATCGAATGGCAAAAAGTTTCTTGTATTTTAAGTCCATCAACAAGCTGCTCATGAAAAGCTGGTGGTAGCAGTTTCTTGCCCCTAATAAAATAATAAAAAATACATGGATTTTGCTATAATTAAAGTAGCTTTTACACACGTGCTTGCACAATGTTTGTATTATTCTGCAGCACCCAGAGCCTTAGGCTCCATTCACACCTCCGCGACAACGGTTTACGCGGCGTATTTTGCCGCGAGTGTGAAACTTTTTTTTTTTTTTTTAAATTCTTCCCATTGCTGTCAATGGGAGAACGCCAATGTCGCCTGAAAAAAAGGTTTTTTTCAGGCGTACGGCGTCTATGAGATGTGAACCATCTCCATAGACAGCAATGGGAATTCCCCCCTCTAGCGGCACAAGCGTACGGCGTTTTGTCGCATAGATGTGAATGGAGCCTTAGGCAGGCCATACATAAGTCGAATGGCAATTTTTTTTTTTTTTTAAATCAGAACTTGTGCGTTTTGTGATTCGATGGTTTCACCCAATGATTTCGAAATTTGACCAACCCAACCTTCGATTTCACCTCATGTTGCTACAGAAAAGGAATCGAATGGCCGGGAATCTTTTTTTTCTTTCTAGGTCACAGCTCATGCGCATTCCTTTTTCGATTATATTTCTTGCACGCTTCTCCCATCATTGATAAGCAATTCGTTTTTTTTTTTTTTTTTTAATTTCCAATATGCCAGCTTATTTAGGAGTCTGCAGAGCATTGCACCCATGATCTGTGTATTGCAGGTACAATGTCAGGCTCCTGCAGACTCCATCTACAGTTCTGAGGCTGTACCTCCTTACAGGCTGTCAGTTTCAGAGCTGCAGGAAGAATGAATGGACTACAGGTGTTCTGATCAGCACATTCGTAGTCCATCTGCTGCGGTGTCGGACAGCAATGGATGGGGCCATGCATTGTAAAATCTTGGATGAGAACCTTCTTCCCTCAGCCAGAACACTGAAGATGGGTCCTGGATGCGTCTCCCAGCATGACAATTACTCAAAACATACCAAGGCAACAAAGGAGTGGCTCAAGAAGCATTAAGTGGCTTAGTCAGTCTCCAGACCTTAATCCTGTAGAACATTTATGGAGGAAGCTGAAATTTCGAGTTGCCAAGCAACAGCTAAGAAATCTTAAAGTGTTTAAGCCACTCTAACCTGTTTGCACCATCAGTACTGCCTTCTATTGTAGTGTCCCCCTCTGTGTATGATTTATAAAAACAAATACCTAATTTCAGAGCCGAGATTGCGATCACATGACCAGCCAGCTCTCTCCTTTTCTCCTCTGAGAGATGCAGCGGGCAGGGCCGAGATTCCACCGCTGACGTCAGTTGGGAGGGGAGGAGGAGAGATCTGGCCCATCATACGATCGCGATCTCTGCTCTAAAATGAGGTATGTTTATAAATCATACAGGGGGACACTACCAGCGTGGATGGTGCATACAGGTTAGTGTTATTCAAGCAGCAGGAGGGGGGCACCATCACGAGCTGGCAGGGAGGGGGGGAGCATAGAAGAGGACAGAGCAGGCTGCAGATGACAGAGGCACGTAAACTGACCATGATACAATGTGGGTCGGTTTACAAAAGGGGAGGGTAAAAACTGGCAGAATCAGACAGGTTTCTTTTTTTAGGTATTACAGGGGGCCAACCATGATACAGCACAAGCACTGTGTCATATAACATTCTTTAAAAGAGCAGGCTACATTTTGGGGGGGGGGGGGGCATTAAGAAACGCTTTAAAAGGGGTTGTAAACCTTCCCGTTTTTTCACTTTAAAGGGGTTGTAAAGGTACAATTTTTTTTTCCTAAATAGCTTCCTTTACCTTAGTGCAGTCTTCCTTCACTTACCTCATCCTTCCATTTTGCTTTTAAATGTCCTTATTTCTTCAGAGAAATCCTCACTTCCTGTTCTTCTGTCTGTAACTCCACACAGTAATGCAAGGCTTTCTCCTTGGTTTGGAGTGTCGTGCTCGCCCCCTCCCTTGGACTACAGGAGAGTCAGGACGCTCTACGTTGCAGATAGAAAAAGGAGCTGTGTGTTAGTGGGCGTCCTGACTCTCCTGTAGTCCAAGGGAGGGGCAAGCACGACACGACACCAGGGAGAAAGCCTTGCATTACTGTGTGGAGTTACAGACAGAAGAACAGGAAGCGAGGATTCTCTGAAGAAATAAGGACATTTAAAAGCAAAATTGAAGAATGAGGTAAGTGGAGGAGGACTGCATTAAGGTAAAGGAAGCTATTTAGGAAAAATAATTGTACCTTTATAACCCCTTTAATGCATCATATGCATCAAGGTGAAAAAACATCCGATAAATGCCGTTTACTTACCTGAGCCTTTGAAAGTCCCATGTCGAGAACGCGCTTGATCTCGGCCCTGTCTTCTCGGCACTTCATTGCATAGATTGATAGCAGCGCAGCCATTGCCTCCCGCTGCTGTCAATTAAATCCAATGACGTGGGGGGCGGGGTCAAGTCCGGCATTCATGTCTACGGACGCAAATGCTGGATTTGGGAGCGAGGCCCGCAAGGTAACCCCCTTGGGTCCCCAGAAGACGAGGTTCAGGGCAACTACGTACAAAACGAGCTGCACAGTGGAGGCAAGTATGACATGTTTGTTATTTTTATTTTTTAATTTAAACCTTTACAATCACTTTAAGGATGTAAATATCTATAAAGAAGAGGACCAAAATCCCTCCTGAGATGTGTGCAAACTTGGTAACCAACTACAAGAAACATCTTATCTCTGTCCTTGCCAAAAAGAGTTTCTCCACCAAGTCCTGTTTTTCTTGGGGATCAAATACTTATTTTACTCACTGAACTGCAACTCAATTTATAACATTTATAACATTTGTATCCTGCGTTTTTTCTGGATTTGTGGTTGATATTCTGTCTCTATTATTTAAAATACACCTATGATAAAAATTACAGACCCTTCATTTATTTGCAAGTGGCCAAACTTACAAAATCTGCAAGGGATCAAATAATTATTTCCCCCACTATATGCTGCTAGCATTAGTAAATAGATAGGAAAGTATATCATATTTGCTCATTTTAAACTTTTTTTTTATTATTACATGTCTGATTTCCATTACTTGGCAAATAATGTCATACATCCTAGGAGTCTTCAGTGGAGGAGGAGGGGCTAAGCACACCCACTGCTGCTTGCATGCCTAAAGGGCAGAGGGATTCCAGGAAGTAAATGCTACATGAATCATCTGCCCTTACTCAAGATGGCCACAGACAGAATTGTTAGGGGGTGTTTTTCAAAGTGATTTCTCAAAATAAAAATAAAGCATGGAGACAAGGAGGGAATTTGAGGGAATTTGCTTTGAATATTAAAAATTAAACAGCATTTTTGGTTTGTGGTTCTCAGATAAAGTGCAGTTCCACTTTAAAGATTTAAGGTATGTTAAGCAGCAGCAAGGATTTTACTGTTGGCAACAATATGGAGTTGCCAACCCCTTATGCTTCAACAGGTTCCTCTTATGGAAAGGCTTTCATGCCAAAAGTGTTCAATAGAATGGAGGTTAGGGGTCTGTGCAGGCCACATGCCCCATTCCACACCAAATCATGTCTTTATGGAGCTACCTTTGTGTACTCAAATGCAATCATTTGAAAAGAATGACAACATATATAGAAAACAGCCCTGCTCAAAAATTTGTGCACAACCACATTATGGCTCATGCCCATCTCTACAACGACGGCCAATCAGGGTGAAATACATCAAAAAGGCATAGACAAGATGCAGGGACTGTAGCTGAAGCCTGTGCGTGTTCACCAGCAGATGAGGCTGATCCAAGGACCCTTTTACACTACCGCAACTTCAAAGTCACGCGATTTTGCCGCTGCGATTTCAGGGAATGCCTGTGTAAACTTAAAGTGGATGTAAACCCTCCATACACCCAGTGAAGTGAACAGCCTCAGATGATACACAGAGATTATCCAAATCTCCCATATACGGTTTAGAAAGTTCAGATTGTATTAGATTTTCTCTTCCTATTTAACACAGAGTGCGATGTCTGGGCATACAGCCAAGATAGCCAACATTGCTGTTCGGAGGAAAGGCACACACCCCCTCTCATCATAGGCAGAGACCCTGAGCTGTTTTGTAAAAGGAGCTGCTCTCTGCTACTCTATTTTAGAAACCTCCTTTGACAAAAGATTCTGTCTGCTTTTGTCTAAAAAGTCAAAACATTTCAGGAGTTTTCAGGCTGATAACAGAGGAAGCATTCAGAAGAGAGCTCCAAGACTTAGCTCATTGAAAAGAGAGATGCAAAATACTGCAGATATATGTGCCCAGCTCAAATTTCAGGAATCAGGTTTACATCCACTTTAAGGTATATGGACCTCAACTCGCATTAAAAAGTCAGACCAAAGTAGTACAGGGACTACTTTGAAGTCGCACATATATGAATGGTTATCATTGGAAATCATGGGGAAGCAGTACAAGTCGCGCAAGTGTGAAATGAGTTCTTAGTGGAGTGAAAAAGGGTGTCCACATACTTTTGGTCAGAGAGTGTACTTTCTGTTACTCTCCCCAGCTTAAATTTCAAGGTGCAGTCTGGCAACAAATACCTTACCTGCTATGTGTGGGTATTTTATGGAACCTACTTTGTAGACTCTTTGTGAGATTTTCTATAAAGTTAAACAAATAATATGTACTGCATTTACTTTATGTACCAATAAGAAACATGAAGACAGGAGACGAGAACTAAAGGATGTCACCATCAGTCTGTTGCCACTCCTTCGTGGTCTCATCAGAGGCTGGGCAAGGAAGGTGATCTAGCTTTGTTGCCTAACTGCAGCATAGAGAGGTCAGGTCACTAGCCTGACTGTGGGGCCTATCAGAGATGTATAAATATCAGGACTGAATGGACAGGATCAGAGACCCTTTGTCAGGTAAAACAGCTCTCATATGTATTTAGATGTTCACCTGGAGTGTAGCTTTAATGTAGAGTAATGTACTCTTTGTGATACAATTTTGAACTTACCTGTGGCCATGTACATTTAAATTGATTGTACTGTTCAACTACAAAAGGAGATAAAAGTACAAACAAATATCTGTGGAATATTACCTTTCCATAATATGGAATCACACAGCATTAATTTGTCTACGAGAGATGAGTTTTCACCATCTGGACCTTCTTGTAAACCGACCTGACATAAGATTCTCCTTAGCCCATCTGGAGAGAGACAGAATAAATCACACATGTAAGGATTAACTGCAACATATCATTGGTTGACAATTGTAAACAAAACACCCTATCCTTTCTCATTTTACATATTAGGGATGAGCTATGGCGTGTTCGCACACTCCACGTGCATCTTTTAATGCGCGTCGGGACACTTCGGGGTAAGACCGCGCTATATTAAGATACTGTATTTATTGGCATAAAACTCACTTTTTTACCCTGAAAATAGAGGGTAAACTGTGCCTGCGTGTTATACGCAGGGGGGGTTTGGAAAGTTTTTTTTCCTGAGACTCCCCTCTTAAAGTTAGGGTGCGTGTTATACGCCGATAAATACGGTACCACGCAACTCAACGTGCAGAGCCCGCCAGGAAGTCAGCACAGCGCTATGCTAATCACAGGCAGGGAGACGTTGTCCCGATGCGCTGCTGTAGAGATCAGGAAATGTCTCTCTGCCTGCGATTAGCGCAGCGCCGACTTCTGGCGGGTTCTGCACATGGTGTGCGAACACGCCGGAGCTCATCCCTACATATCATGTAGTTATCCTTGTACCATTTAAACATAATTTCTCCAGGGTGAGGCTCTATATCCTCAAACTATGGCCCTCCAGTTCAGGAACTACAATTCCCATCATGCCCAGTCATGTCTGAATTTCAGAGGTTTATAATGCCTCATGGGATGCAACAGCTGGAGGGCCGTAGTTTGGAGATCCATGCTCCATATCAAGAGGTGGACTAAGACACACAGCTTTTTCTGCCCCAATGTAAAATTCTATACAGACAATGAATAGGGGCCTGATAGCCCACATCCATCAGTAAACTATACTCACTGATCCGCACTCCTATACCACCTCCAGAGCAATACAGTAGGACTTACAGGTATGAAAGAACATGTAACCTCTCCTATAGGACAATGCTTAGGCCTGAGCGGCCAATCACCAGGTCCGAACAATGCCATCCACCGGGGTAAGCTCTGACACTGGACATTTAAAAAAAGCACTAAAACATACCTGAGTAGCCAAGAATCTGTCCCAGCCAACTGAGGATTCGGAGTCCAAATGTCTGGTGTGCCACAATACCGGAGTACATGACCTGGACTTTAAGAGGTTTAGTCTGTCGGCTTGTGTTCCTCTGAAAAGAAAAATAAATACCAGGTCAGTATATAAAGCACAACTATTTTTGTTTTTCATTTGAACTGCCATTTAAAAACAAAATTTCCCACTATGAAAAGTGGTAGGGCTGTATTGTTTTGAAGAAAGTCAGGCAACTCTCCAGGTGGCAAGAGCTTTGACGATTAAAGGGTTTTTCCAAGTAAGAAGAATGAACACACCCAAATGGTGACAGAGGGCGTGGTATGTGGACATGTTTTCACTTCCTTTGCAGGTAACTTTACTTATAAGTAGGGATGAGCTCCAGGGTGTTCGCACACTCCACGTGCAGAGCCCGCCACTGCAGCAAATAGGATCATGATTTATTGGGGGAGGGGTATGAAGGTCTTCTGTTTCATTTGCTATTTTCTTTTGGTTCAACTGGATGGACTTGTATCAATCTTTTTTTCAATCTGTGCAACTCCATGCACATCTACCTCGCTTCCCTGTGATCGCTTCTGCTTTCTGAACCTGTATCATAGTTAAAGCCGAGGTTCACCCTAAAAAAAAAATTCTAACATTACATTGAGCTCACTTCCAACATTGACAGTATGCAGATTTATTTTTATTTTTTTTGCTGTACATACCGTCGTATAGCTATAAGCCCCCCCCCCCCCCCCCGGCTTCCGGGTAGTGGCTCCGGCGGGAGTGGGCGTTCCTATGCAGAGGCTAAGTGATTGACAAGATGACAAAAACTTCTCCCCGGCGCATAAGGCGCGTCACCAGTTTCCAAAAGAAGCCGACCATCGGTGCGCAGGCGCCGTATAGTGCCGACTTGCAGTTCGGCTTCTTTCGGAAACTGGTGACGCTCCTTATGCGTCGGGGGGAAGTTTTTGTCATCACGTCAATCACTTAGCCTCTGCATAGGAACGCCCACTCCCGCAGGAGCCACTACCCAGAAGCCGAGGGGAAAATAGCTATACAACGGTATGTACAGCAAAAAAAAAAAATCAGCATACTGTCAATGTTGGAAGTGAGCTCAATGTAATGTTAGAATTTTTTTTTCGGGTGAACCTCCGCTTTAAAGTGGTATTAGACCCAAAACATTATTATTACATATTAGTGCCAGATCTTAGATGTGATAGCTGCATTAGTTGACTTTTTTTTAGGCTTTCCTTCATTTTCACTGGGTGATCGAGCCAGTAAGTCTGAGAATTTAAAAGTGGTAGGGCTGTATCATTTTGAAGAAAGTCGTGCAACTCTCCAGGTTGCAAGAGCTTTGCCGATTAAAGGGTTTTTCAACATAACAGGCTGTCCTACAATTGTAGCAATGCTGGCTGAGTGTTGAGACAAACCATTTAACACTAACAGGTGTGCTAAAAATCTTAATAAAATGTATTCATGCAAAACCTTTATGCCAAAAAGAAAAAAAAATACTGCTGCTGTAACTGCCTGTGTACTTGAGTTGAGAAGTATCTTAATATAGCGCGGTCTTACCCCGAAGGGTCCCGATGCGCATAGCAGAGTTCCTGGGAAAAGAGGACCCAGGAACCAAAAGCAGCACAGAGCGTCAGAAAGGGTGGAAGAGAGGCTACGCAGGAAAGGCTTGCGTGAAAGTCTTCAGTAACCCCGCGGAGGACTGGGATAGTAGGGTCTCCTACACTTGCAGTGTGAGCTGGAGTTTGGCTTCAACTTGTTAGTGTTTTTAAATCTGCTAGTACATCCAACGCTACCCCCAGACTGACAATGCTGCTGTCCAAAAGGTATCTCCTGTGCTCCTTTATCTGGAGCAGGGGCACTCTAATACAGGAGGTGCGTTACTGGCCAGATCACCAGGTGAAAAAAAAAAAGAATGCAGATTTTTACAACTGATTAGTAAGCTGGAATTACATTTATGGTTTTAAGTTCAGCACCGCTTTAATGACAAGGTTATCCTGAACTGCGCATATCAAGATGCCTTGCACGTCCTGGTTGTGGGCACACCTTGCTGAATGTGCTTGTGCCCTGTACAATGCCATGTCAGCTTGTAGTCCAAGTCGGGACTTTGCACCTTCAGCTCAGCAAGAGCGTTCACCCTAAGACAGGAAGTGGAGTTAAAACCTAGCACTGGCAGGATCACGAGATGACGTTAGCAACACAAAATTTATAACAAAAAGAACTAGTGGAGGGTAAGTCAGTATTGTATTATTTTTTTTAAAGCAGTGTTCTCCCAAAAGCGAAACTTCTACTTATATGCTTCCCTCCCCCTTTCTTGCGTCACATTTGGCACCTTTCAGGGGAAGGGGGAACGGGGACTTGTTAATGACAGGTCTTCTTCCCCACTTCCGGGAGCCGGGCCGCAGGCCGATCTCCTGGAAGTTCGACCCCCCCCTCACTACCCCGGGCCAATTGGAAAGCACAGCACGCTTCACACACGCGCAGTAGGGAACCAACAGTGAAGCCAAAAAATTTCACTGCCTGGTTCCCTTACCAGGAATGGCGGCGGCAGCACCCGGGAGTCGATCCGAAGCTCCATGGACAGGTAAGTGCCCTAATATTAAAAGTAGTTGTAGCTGCTGACTAAATTTTTTTATTTTTTTTTTGGCTGGACCTTCTCCAAGATACAATGTAAATATTTCTTATATGCGACACTCACCACAATGACCGACTTGGCTTGGTCACAACTCTGAAAACTCCCATACAGCACAGATCTACGCCCCTGTCAGACAAAAAAAAAAATTATAATTTTCCAAATCCTTCAATAGTACATTGGTCAAATTCAAAAGAGGTTCTGCCAACATAAACAAATGTGAAAAACTCACATCTCTGTCAACAGTGGTTGCAAAACTAATGGCTTCTTTCTGGCTGCAGTTTACCGCCTTCTGCAGAGTGTAGATGACTTGCTCGTAGGTATGAACTTCATCATTAAACAGCATGCAGAAATATGTGTCATCCTTCTCTCTGGAAGAAAAATACAAAATGTTACAAATCGCTATATCCAAACAGAAGCTTGTCTGCCACATCATTTATTAAGCTTGGTTCACACTGGGGTGACTAGTCGCGTTACATTCAGTGCAATGGAACCGTTCTAATAGGAGAGACTCAAGTCACTCACTATATATACACACATAGACACAGGACTTGGAATCTAGGAGCCAGCTAAAAAAGTTAGAAGCCAGAAACGCGCCCCGTCACACCAAGCTTGCGTGCAGAAGCGAACGCATACGTGAGTAGCGTCCGAACATGAAAACGGTGTTCGCCACGATTGGTAGATCGAGAGCAATAATTCTAGCCCTAGACCCCCTCTAACTCAAAACATGCAACCTGTATAATTCTTTAAACATCGCTTATGGAGATTTTAAAAGGGTAAAAGTCTGTCGCCATTCCACGAGCGGACGCAATTTTGAAGCGTGACATGTTGGGTATCAATTTACTCGGCATAACATTATCTTTCAAAATAGGAAAAAAATTGCGCCAACTTTACTGTTGTCTTATTTTTTTAAATTTAAAATAAGTGTATATTTTCCCAAAAAAGTGCGCTTGTAAGATCGCTGTGCAAATACGGTGTGACAGAAAGTATTGCAATTACCACCATTTTATTCTCTAGGGCAGGGGTGTCAAACTGGCGGCCCTCCAGCTGTTCCGAAACTACATGTCCCATCATGCCTCTGCCTGTGAGAGTCATGTTTGTAACTGTTAGCCTTGCAATGCCTCATGGGACTTGTAGTTTTGCAACAGCTGGAGGGCCGCCAGTTTGACACCCCTGCTCTAGGGTGTTAGAATAAAAAATATATATAATGTTTGGGGGTTCCAATTAGAGGGAAGGAGATGGCAGTGAAAACAGGCATTGCTCGTTGTCTTGTCATACCAAACGTCACACAGTATATAATATATGTACACATATGATTTTCCCAGGTCTTTTTCAAACATGCGCCTGTGAAGCAAGGTATTAGGTAAGCCTCATTGCATTAAAAAGAGGAACACGCCAGCAAATCGGCAGACATGACTTTGTACTTACACACACTCCAGTCCCGGCGGCAGCTCATTTTCTTTTTCCCATGTGAGTATATCCACTGTATATTGAAACATTATTGCAAAAATATTGTAAGCTCTTGCCACCATATCTTCTGATAACTGAACAAGTGGATCCTGAGTAAAAGCCAAAAAATCTAAAGTCAGAACAAGCGTATAGGGAAAAAGCAAGGATAAAAAGACAAAAAAGATCTTCAACTGTACTGATGTGTCTACAAGTAAAAAGATAAGACTTGCTCCACGTCTTCAGGCAGGGGCGGACTGACAACTCATGGGGCCCACGGGCAATAGGAGATTATGGGGCCCACGGGCAATAGGAGATTATGGGGCCCACGGGCAATAGGAGATTATGGGGCCACACAACACATACAGACAGTATACATACACAGTGTACACACACACACAGAAAATTTACTGGAGAGCTCTAATCTTGGGATATTTTTTTAAAAACAGATTTTTACATACTGTCCCTGGTTTTACTGAGGCTGGCAACTCTGATGGGGCCCTCTAGTGACATGGGGCCCTCGGGCAGTGCCCGAATGGTCAGTCCCCCCCTGTCTGCTGGTCATACAAGGTTTCTGGATTTTCCAATTTACTTGTGTACCAATGCCCGATTACACGGTTGCTATTCTTCTACACCTCACCCCCATGTCACTTAAACGCTACAAGCCCTCTCTGCTACACCTTCTTAATGCTGCAAAGAGTTGCACCCCTTAATTTGCAAACAAACCATTAGCTTGTATTTTAAGTAGATGAATTAAATCAACCTTATGCAGGAAAACGATTCCCTCAGCAAATAAAATGGAGAAACCTTTCTGGAAAATGTTGTTCTATTGGACTCCATTTACAAGCTCCTCTGCGTATCGGGACATTGTGGGCTCTCAAGCATGAGATGACAAGTCAACACTTCCTGAAATGACCGGGAACTCCGTCAGGGAGTCCGGACAAACACCAATCTCTTGTTTTACGCACACTTTTTTTGCGTTTCTTTTTTTGCACCTATTTTTAAGTGGTAGCACAGGCGATTGATGGGCTGGATTTTTATTTACACTGTTCAACTGGAGCGGGTCAGACAAGATTGCCTTTCCTTGTTACAGACCTCTGGGTCCTCCTGGAGTGACGTGTCCCCAGTAAGGCTCCATCCACACTTGTACTACTGCAAAATTGTGAAGACTTTGGAGTGCAACATTGGATGGTTGCGACTTGGATAGGTGTTGGTTTTGACCAGTGAAGACTGTTGTACTGTATAAGATTCAGGTACGACTTTCAACTTGAGGGTTAACATTGAAGTCTATGGCCCTCAAGTTGCATGAAAGTCGGACCAAAGTAGTACATGAACTTTTTTTTTTTTTTTAACATGAACAGAATGTTTTTATTGAAAAAATATAGAAATACAAAAAAAAAAAAGAAAGATCGTACAGAATAAATGATCAAAACATGGCAGTCATGACAAGCACATGTAGGAAGACTGGCAACAGCATATATGAATGATTATCATTGGAAAATATCACTGGATTTTGATGTCCAAAGTTGCACAAGTGTGAATGGAGGATATGCCGTTTGATACAATTTATAATTGAAGGTTATCAATGTATGATCTGTAGAGTCTAGACCACAATGTACTTTATGGATGAAAATTTAAGGATTTATTTTTTTTCTGTACACCTTAAAAACGACAAATAAAGAATATAACAAATAAAAAAAAAAAAGACGACCAGACTTTGGCATATTATGTCGCTCTTTATGAATGTAAAAATAGGACAATGTAAAAACAAGATAAAGTATTGATACCTTTGAACTTTGGTGCTGGTGAAGAATTCTAATGCCGCGTACACACGATCGGAATTTCCAACAACAAATGTTCCATGTGAGCTTTTGGTCAGATATTTCGACCGTGTGTAGGCTCCATCGGACATTAGCTGTTGGAATTTACAACAACAAATGTTTTAGAGCTGGTTCTCAATTTTTCCAACAACAAAAGTTCTTGTCGGAAATTCCGATCGTGTGTCTGCAATTCCGATCGTGTGTCTGCAATTCCGATCGTGTGTCTGCAATTCCGATCGTGTGTCTGCAATTCCGATCGTGTGTCTGCAATTCCGATCGTGTGTCTGCAATTCCGATCGTGTGTCTGCAATTCCGATCGTGTGTCTGCAATTCCGATCGTGTGTCTGCAATTCCGATCGTGTGTCTGCAATTCCGACACTCAAAAAAACACGCATGCTTGGAATCATTGAACTTAATTTTTCTCGGCTCGTCATAGTGTTGTGAGTCACCGCGTTCTTGGCGTTCGGAATTTCCGACATTTGTGTGACCGTGTGTATGCAAGACAAATTTGAGCGAACATCCGTCTGAAAAAAATCCACGGTTTTGTTGTCGGAATGTCCGATCGTGTGTACGCGGCATTAGAATAATATTGACAGCTATAAAAACAAATTAATCCTTTATCAAACCCAAGTTCTCATTTTTGATATGGTATGAGAAAAACCGATTTTCTGGAAAAGAGAATTAGGGTCCTTTCACACGGGACAGATCCGTGATGATCTGCCCTGCGAACCTATGCTTGCTCAGCAGGGATCGCTCCGCTGATCCACGCTGAGCCGGCGGATGACAGTGTGGTCCCCGCACACTGTGCAGGGACCGCCCTGTCAGATCTCCGCACGCCCCTATGGG
This sequence comes from Rana temporaria, assembly GCF_905171775.1. Classification (NCBI taxonomy): domain Eukaryota; kingdom Metazoa; phylum Chordata; class Amphibia; order Anura; family Ranidae; genus Rana; species Rana temporaria. The sequence continues at coordinate 440,359,557 of NC_053492.1, forward strand.
GGGGGGGGGGGAAATCGGATGAACACAGACTGTCTGGTCTGGGGGGGGATGTTAAAGGAGAAGCACAGCCACAGCTCATTGGCTGTACTTCTCATGTGGATCACAGGACTGCAGTTAATTTTGTACTCCTGTGACACCCTGCTGTTGGCTGATGTCACAGAGCCAGTCCAGGCTTGAGTAAGATTGCCACCATATGGTAAAGATCCACCCGCATGCCTAGACCGGCACCCAGCTTAGCCTCTCAGCGAGCCGCTGAGAACCTGAGCCAGCCGCTCTCACCCCCTCCACAGCCCAGTGAGCGCGGGGGGCAGAGCAGAGAGTTCTTTGCTCAGAAAGCTCAGAGAGCCCAACGAGTGTTCGATTGCTCGGTTCTCAGTGTTAGAGGCGGCAGGGGTTGGATGCAGCATCTACCAAAGTACGATTCAGAAAAAATAAATAAAAATCCTATACTTCTCTAAGCCTGGTATATACAGCAGCAGGAGCCGGACAACTTTAGGTTCCTGTACAGTGTGGTCCGTTTTCTTAAACGAGCATGCTGGAAAACCAGCATTTGGTCAATGCTTGCAGCCAATGGCTTTAAATCTACTAGCAGCTTTAGATACACTAACATATTGAAGCCAACACTTTAAAATCAGTTACAGCAAACATTTTTTTTCCTTTTAGGATAAAGGTTTTGCATAAAAAAAATAAAAGCTGATCATTGTAAGCACCCCAGGCCAGTGTTAAATGGTTTGTCTCCTTCTTGTAAAATGATACATCTGGAAGAGAGCTTGTTCTTTGAAAATAATTGGTAAGCTACACTATATTTTTGGGGATTTAAAAGCTGCTTTAAAAGAGAAAAGACGACAAAGACCAGCAATAGGGCGAGCAGATCCAGGTAAAAAATAAAAGTATGAACATGAAGGTGTGAAGATTGAAGACCCACATAAAAAAACAGATCACCCAGCAGAAACACCATACATGCGTTTACAAGGAGCCAACATTGGCATAATGGATAATAATCATTTTGCCATCTCAAGGTACTGTACAATACAGGATATTTAGGGTTATCATGGCACGGTAGTAAACCAGCCTTCTGAAAATCTGTGTATTCATCATCATGAACACACACTATTCAATCGTTTTCAGAAATCGTTTCTTCTTCTTTTAGAACTACACTAGAGGAAAAGCCGCCGATTTATGTGCCCATCTCATTACCTCGGATTCCTTTTCAGAGATGTGCATTCCATGCTTCTGGCAGTATGCGCCTTCCTTCCAAGCTTCAGCATCTCCGCAGTCACAGAATCCTCCACCTCCAGACGTGGTCATCTAAAACACACAAACACAGTGAAGGGCCTGCATCAGCGAGAGATTATTCACAATTTTCATCCATTAAGGGCGCTGCTCCCCCTAATCCATGCGCCCAGCCCCTAATGTCCATGCATGGTGCCCGACGCATGGATTTCGATGTTTTTTTTTAAATTATTTGAAACACGAGATTAGAGCCAGAGGCTTTAATTGGCATTAAAATGGATGGGCTCGGGGTGCAGTGAATCGCCACTATCGAGCACCAGGGGGGTGTAGTGCAAGTGGATTGGATAGCCGAATTGATCGATCGTGAAGCGTGGCGGAAGGGGTCGGGTGGTAGAAGTGAAGGGGACCAGGTCTGTTTGCCACGCCCCCCAAAATATTGACTGCCGCTTCCCAATTTACTGATAGGCGTCTCCTTTGGATCTGCGTCAAGCAAGTTTTGCATCCCCTTGTATGGTAACAAAACCCACATTACCTTAAATTGCCAGAAAATTCTAACACTATCTATTCTTAACCACTTCAATGCAGGACACTTTTACCCCCTTCCTGCCCAGGCCAATTCAGCTTCTATGCATGAAGGTAAAAGTCCCGCACCCCTAATAAATTACCGGAGCCCGGTCCAGCGATGTGCATGAGAGCAGCTGCTCGCCCGGGTCTCTGCCTCCAGATTGGCTGTGAATCACAGCCACTGAGAAGGGGACGGCCCAATCCCTATTCTGTGTGTCTAATGGAGCAAGAATGCACGATTGCCCATATAGCAAGGGGCTTGCTATGGGGTCACTCAGAGAAGAGGAGGGGCCAGGAGATACGGAACGGGGACCTGAGAAGAGGAGCTTCAGTAAGAATATGATGAGATAGAGATAGATATATATATATAAAAACTTTATTAGAAATTTTAAACCTCAGCTTTAAAGAAACTAAAAGTAATGGCTTACCCTGTATCGATGCTCCTTGTGGATACTTCCCAGGAAACACTCCATGCACAGGACACATGTTGGGTCAACTGCGCAGTCTCTGAAAACAAAAAAACATCAAATTATACAAGACGCTCTCCCAGTATTGGTCTGGAAAACAGAGATCCTCACACAATGATAATGCTACAACACCTTTCCTGTAAATGTAAAGCATAGTCCCAAACATTAATGGAGTAGAAGCACCAGGAGACAAAAAAAAATAAAAACAGGAAAATGTATGCTCCGTATATAAAATTTAGCAGCTTGTATCTATGGAGTTGACTGACTGGCATCCAATACTGCAGGTAACCCCGGATTGAGGTATTAGTGACATGAATAAAGCGGAGTAAAGAGAAATGTAGGCCAGTGTACATGAAGCCTTAAAGCGGGGGTTCACCCTAAAAAAAATGTTCTAACATTCCAATGAGCTGACCTGTGACACGGACATTATGCTGGTCTTTTTTTTTTTTCTTTTTCTTACATACCATTTTATCTGTATTTTCTCCCCGGATTTCCCGCGGGAGTGGGCGTTCCTATTCACAGGGTAAGTGATTGACGTTCTTCCGACCGGCGCATACAGCGCGTCACGAGTTGCCGAACTCGTGACGCGCTGTATGCGCCGGTCGGAAAAACGTCAATCACTTACCCTGTGAATAGGAACGCCCACTCCCGCGGGAAATCCGGGGAGAAAATACAGATAAAACGGTATGTAAGAAAAAAAAAAAAAAAAAAAAAGACCAGCATAATGTCCGTGTCACAGGTCAGCTCATTGTAATGTTAGAACATTTTTTTTAGGGTGAACCCCCGCTTTAAGCCTCGTACACCCGATTGGATTTTCCAGCAGACAAAGCGTAGGACTTTTGTTAGTCCAAAGGACATTCGTGAAATTTCAGCTCTTGAGCGCCACCCTTTGGGCACCTTCTGCTAATGACGTGTTTGGTGAGCACTGATTCCGAGCATGCGCGTTTGTACCTTCGACTTTTGTCTGGCGGACCTGTGTAGACACAATCAAAAAATCTGACAACAGACTGTTGCCCGCGGAAAATTTATAAGCCTTCCGCCCAACATTTGTCGGCGGAAAATCTGACAAAAATTGTCTGGAGTGTACAAACGAACAGATTTTTGGCCAACAGGCCGTCATCACACAATTTCCAGTCGGAAAATCCGATCGTGTGTACGAGGCTTTAGTCATGGAGTCTGGAAAGTCGAAGTCAGCTTAAGGGGGATGGAAAAAAAAAAAAGCAATACCTCCATTATACAGCGGGGTCCATATAAATTTGGCCACAGGCACATTCAAGCTACAGTTATATAATGGATATGGTCTGAAAGCGCACACTCAGGTTTAATTTGCTGGTTTTTACATCCAAATCAGAAGGGTTTAGAAAGACAGTTCTTAACCACTTCCTTACTGGGCACTTAAACCCCCTTCCTGCCCAGAGGACTTTTTGCGATTCGGCACTGTGTCGCTTTAACTGACATTTGCATGGTCGTGTGACGTGGCTCCCAAACAAAATTTACGTCCTTTTTTCCCCACAAATAGAGCTTTCTTTTGGTGGTATCACCTCTGCGGTTTGAATTTTTTGCGCTATAAACAAAAATAGAGCAACAATTTTGAAAAAAAATATATATATATTTTTTACTTGTTGCTATAATAAATAGCTAAATTTTTTCTTTTTTTTTTTACATTTTTCCTCAGTCTAGGCCGATACGTATTCTACATATTTTTAGTAAAAAAAAAAAAAAAACGCAATAAGCGACTGGTTTGCGCAAAAGTTAGAGCGCCTACAAAATAAGGGACAGAATTATTATTTTTTATTATTATTTTTTTACTAGTAATGGCGGCGATCTGCGATTTTTATTGCGACATTATGGCAGACACATCGGACACTTTTGACACATTTTTGGCACCATTCATATTTATACTGCAATCAGTGCTATAAATATGCACTAATTACTGTATAAATGTGACTGGCAGGGAAGGGGTTAACACTAGGGGGTGAGGAAGGGGTTAAATGTATTCCCAATATAGTGTTCTAACTGTGGGGGAGGGGGGTGACTGGGGGAGGTGACCGATCTGTGTCCCTATGTACAAGAGACACAGATCGGTCTCCTCTCTCCCTGACAGGACGCTGTCTGTGAGAGCCGGCAATGAGAAATGATCTCATATGTTTACATACAAGATCATCTCTCATTGGCCGCACAGATCGCCTACCAAACGGCCACTCCGATTGGCCGTTCACGGCGATCTGTGATTGGCTGTGTCCAAGGGACACGGCCAGCACAGAAGTTCCCCGCTGCGCGCTCGGGAGCACGCGCGGGGAAAGCGGAAAGGGGCGGCCGTAAAAACACGGCGCCCCAGAGAAGTAGAACCACCCTGCGGGCGTATATAGTCGTACGGCCGTCGGGAAGTGGTTAAGAAAAGCCATCCCCCTTTTTCAAGGTACCAAAAGTAATTGGACAATTGAATCAAAAGCTGTTTCATGGCCAGGTGTGGGCTACTAAAATCAAGCAGGTAAAAAGTCTGGAGTTGAAGGCCTCGTACACACGGTACAAAAAATCAGAAGGGAAAAGTCTGAAGACGATTTTTGGATCGTTAGTACGGTGCATTCGACAGACGATTTGATTTTTACATCAGACAAAAGCTGGATGTGCAGGCTATAACATTTTTGTCTTAAGTGAATTCAACATTTGATTTTCGGATGGTCAGTACAGAAATCGTCACAAAAGTCGAAAGTACAAACACGCATGATCGGAATCAAAGAACGAGAAGAGTTCAGTCTTGTAAACTACCATTCGTAATATAAAATTAACATTAGTGACAGGGCAATTGATGAAACAGGAAAATGCAGCGCACATTCTCATCTTCTTTAATGGGATAATAATGAAGCTGCTTTGCATGTACTTATGCCAAACCCATTTTATAAAGGCATTTGTTTTGTCGATCTGAAAATCGCGAATCGACGCTCAAACTTCTAACATGAAATTAGCAGAATGGGCCCAAAGGGTGGCACTTGGTTAATGAACTTCCTCTTTATCCTCTCATAGTTCGTCACTACGTTTGTGTTTGTCAAACAACAATTTGCAGATAGTATGCTAGACAAAATCTTGCACATGCGCTTTAGACAAAAATCAGGCGCTCGGTCGTAAAACAATCAAACCGTGTGTATGTGGCTTAAGTGTGGTATTAGCATTTGGAATCTATTGCTGTGAAAGAAACAAATCCATCAGAGAGATAGCAGCAACATAAGAAGTGGCCAAATCAACAGTTAGATACATTCTGAAGAAGGAAGAACGCACTTGGTGAGGCTCAGCAACATAAAAAGGCCTGGACATCCATGGAAAACAGTGGTGGATGATCGCAGGATCCCCTCTATGGTAAAGAAAAACCCATTCACAAAATCCAGACAAGTGAAGGACACTCTCCAGGAGTTGTGTGTATCATCATTGTCAAAGTCTATAATTAAAAGAAGACTTCACAAGAGCAAATACAGAGGGTCCACCACAAGGTCACAAACCATTCATAAGCCTGAAGAATAGAAAAGCCAGATTAGACTTTGCCAAAAACATCTAAAAAGCCAGATTAGTTCTGGAAAAGCATTATTTTTCCGGATTAAACCAAGATTTATCTGTACTAGAATTACGGAAAGATAAAAAAAAGTATGGCGAAGGCTTGAAACAGCTCATGATCCAAAGCACACAACGTCATTTGTAAAACATGGTGAAGGCAGTGGGGTGGCATGGGCATCCATGGCTTCCAGTGGCACTGGGTCATTGGTGTTTATTGATGATGTGACAGAAGTAGCCAGATGAATTCTGCAGTGTTTAGAGATATAGGGGCAGATTCACATCGGCGTATCTCTGTGCGGGCGTAACGTATCTCATTTACGTTACGTCGCCGCAAGTTTTTCAGGCAAGTGCTTTATTCACAAAGCACTTGCCTGTAAAGTTGCGGCGGCGTAGCGTAAATCACCCGGCGGAATTCAAATTCGGCGGGTAGGGGGCGTTTCATTTAAATGAAGCGCGTCCCCGCACCGAACGAACTGCGCATGCGCCGTCCCTAAAATATCCCAGTGTGCATTGCTCCAAATTACGTCGCAAGGACGTCATTGGTTTTTGACGTGAGCGTAAATGACGTCCTGCCCCATTCACGGACGACTTACGCAAACGATGTAAATTTTCGACGCGGGAAACGACGGCCATACTTAACATTGGCTGTGCCTCATAGACCATGGGTCAACTTTACGCCGGGAAAAGCCTAACGAAAACGTCATAACTTTACTGCGTCGGCCGCGCGTTCGTTCGGGAATTCGCGTATCTACCTAATTTGCATACTCAACGGTGAAATCGACATAAGCGCCACCTAGCGGGCAAAAAAAATAAATTGTAGTTAAGATCCGACGGCGTAAGAGACTTACGCCTGTCGGATCTAATAAATATCTATGCGTAACTGATTCTATGAATCAGTCGCATAGATACGACGGCGCTACGCAGAGATACGACGGCGTATCTGGAGATGCGCCATCGTATCTCTTGAGAATCTGGGCCATACTGTCAGCCCAGAGTCAGCCAAATGCAGCAAAGTTGATTGGACGGCTCTTCACAGTACAGATGGACAATGATCCTAAACACACTGCAAAAGCAACCCAGGAGCTTTTGAAGGAAAATAGGTGGAATATTCTGCAATGGCCGTGTCAATCACCTGATCTCAACCCAATTGAGCATCCATTTCACTTTCTGAAGGCAAAACTAAAAAAGGCAGAAAGATCCACAATCAAAGAACAACTGAAGATAGCTGCATTTAGAGCCTGGCAAAGAATCAGAAAGGAGGAAACCCAGTCTTTGATAATGTCCATGGGTTCCCGACTTCAGGCAGTCATTGCCAGTAAATGATTCTCAACAAAATATTAAAAATTAACATTTTATTTATAACTATAACTATATTAATTTGTCCAAATACATTTAAGCCCCTGAAAATTGGGTGGGGGGGGGGGGGGGACATTTATAAAAATGGTTGCAGTTCCTAAAACTTGTACTTGATATTGATGTTCAAGCACTTGAATTAAAGCTGAAAGTCTCCACTTCAAATTTATTTGGATTGTTTTATTTTAACTTTATTCTGGTGACAAACAGAGCCAAAAGTATGAAAATATATATGGACCTAACTGTATGTCTTCCCCTTATTATATCCTCATCAGAGCATTTCAAATTATTGATTAGAAATTAAAAAATTCATCAACTGGCATTAAACAACTCTACAGTTTTCCATTGGGAACACAGTTCCTGTGCATGTCTTTCGATTTCCTCTTGTGGCATATTTTGTAATATATAAAAAAAAAAAAAAAAAAGGAAGAAGAGCAGACACACAACAGGAAGGGTGGGCACCTTAGAATGACCATGCTAGGTATGCAGGCCTGGGAATTCCAGTGCAGTGATATCACTGGATTCCACGAAAAACTTCAGAAACTGGTGGATTAGCTCTATAGTATCTACTAAAAACTGATTAACAAATCCTAAGGCCCCTTTCACACTGGGGTGGGAGGCGCGGTGGCGGTATAGCGCCGCTAAAAATAGTGGCACTATACCGCCGGATTTGCCGCGGGATTCGGCCGCTAGCGGTGCGCTATTAACCCACGCTAGCCGATAGAGGGTTAATACCGCCCGCAATGCACCTATTGCCACGGTTTCCCATTGTTTTAAATGGGAAGGAGCGGTATACACACCGCTCCAAAGATGCTGCTTGCAGGAGATTTTTTTCTCTCCCGCCAGCACATCGCCTCAGTGTGAAAGCCCTCTGGCTTTCACATTGAGAAGGCTGAGCAGGAGTTTTTCAGGCGGTATAGCAGCGCTATTTTTAGCGCTGCAACACCTGAAAAACTCCTCAGTGTGAAAGGGGTCTAAGAGGAAAGCATAGCTGTTTGTACATTTGCCAGGACTGAAATAAAAAAATGTTAATTTTTAAAAAATGTATATTGTCCATTCTTTTGTTAAAGGTCTTCATATGGATCAATAAAATTCCTTGCTCAGATTTCTTCTTATTGCTTATCAAATGTATAGTGTGAGATTAAGTAACCCATGGTGCTCTAGGAATCTTTGGCCATGTCTGTATGTAAAATAAAGAGATTGTATATAGATAGCAAAAAAAAAAAAAAAACACAAATATAAAAAAAACTGTAGGCTACTTTCACGCTGACCTGCTGCAAAAATTTGCAGTGATCTTGCCACAATTTTACTTCGTTTGCGGTGTGTTTTTTTAAAGGAAACGTGGCTCAAAAAACGCACAAAAAATGCATTGCAGGTCACTTTTTTACCATGTTTTTCATTGCTTTCAATGGGAAGGTGAGTTTTTTGTGCGTTTTTTAAACTCCGCCAAACATGCTCCAAAACGGAAACACGTTGCCCCAGTGTGAACACATACATAGAATTTAAAGGGAAGCATTTTCTTTGATATTCAGGCGCTTTTGTTTAACACAAAAGTGCTTCAAAAACTTCTCAGTGTGACAACAGCTTTCTTAGGGCCCTTTCACATGGGGCGGATCAGTAATGATCCACCTCCGTGTGTCCGTAAGCTCAACGGGGATCGCTCCGTTGATCCCCGCTGAGCCGGTGGCTGACAGGGCCGTCCCCGCACACTGTGCAGGGACCGCCCTGTCTTTTCTCCGCTCTCCCATATGGCGGATCGGATGAACACGGACCGTGTGTCCGTGTTCATCCGATCCGATCTGCAGACGGAAGAAAAAAAATAGGGTTTTCTTCCGTCCGCAAAATCGGATCTTTGCGGAGGCGGGTGATTACGGGTGTCAGTAGATGTTTATCCGCTGACACCCGCAATCGCATAGGGACCAATGTATGTCCTGTTTTCATCCGCAAACTGATGGGGCCTTAGAGAGCCTTAGAGAGGAATTCCAGGTATGGATATTTTTACATATTTACATTGGTCCAGTTTGGACCAGTGTAACTCTGCATTTTCCATACCTGTGGGGGGGTCTTACAGAAGCTGAAAGTCGCTGTAGTAGAAACCACTACTCTAGTGATCTCCACTTGCTTCCTCACCCTGCTACATTGTGAACATAGGAAGTTGCCTGCTCGGCACAGGTAGCGCTTTGCATTTCCTGGAAGAATGCAAAGCATTCTATGATAGGATGAGGTGGAGAGGAAGGGCAGTGATGTCACACTCCACTGGGCCCAATCAGGGAATGCTTGCCATTTTTGTGTTTTTTTATTATTATTTTTTTTAAATAAAAGTATTCTCTGAATGGCACCCGTGGCGAGAGCGAGACTACCTGTGTTCACAATGTAGCAGGGCAGCCACTCGGCACAAGGCCTGAAAGTTAGTGGGGATCACTGGACTAGTTGTGTCTACTATAGCGATTTCCAGCTTCCAGAGAGATGCCAAAAAGGTATGGTATATACAAAGTTACCAAACCTAGCTCTCATCTTTAAAATAAAAAATACAACAAAAACTGTAAGGGCCCTTTCACACGGAGTGGATCCTCCGTAAAATCCCTGCTGTGCAGGGACCGCCCTGTGTTTCTTCCGCTCTCCCCTATGGCGGATCGAACGAACACGGACCGTATGTCCGTGTTCATCCCATCCGGCAGACGGAAGAAAAATAGGATTTTCTTCCGTCCGCAAATGCGGATCTTTGCGGAGGCGGACAAATTACGGGTGTCAGCGGATGTTCATCTGCTGACACCCGTTATCACATAGGGACCCATGTATGTCCCGTTTTCATCCGCAAACGGACGAATGAAAATGCGGACATAGGGTCCGCTAGTGTGAAAGGGCCCTAAGGCTCCATTCACACTTGCATGATTCCAAAGTCGCACGATTTCCAGTGCAACTTTGCAGCACAACTTAATCCGACTTTACACTCTGGCACTAATTTGAATCAAAAATCGCATGGAAGTAGTGCAGAGACCCTTTCTAAGTTGCACCGATTTGAACGGGTGCCATTAAATGCAACGGGCTGAGACTTGCTATGTGACTTTGTGTGTCCAAAGTCAGACGACAAGTCGCACAAGTGAGAATGGAGCCTAAATATAGTTCAAGGAGTTCAGCAAACTGCATTGTATCATTCTTAGTCTTGATCAAAGAATACTTTTAACTTCCTGCCATAACAGAGCTGAGACCCCAGTCTACTGTGGTGACCTGGCTGACAAAGGCAGAGTGCAAGGCGAGGGCACAGAGCAGCGGAGAAGGTAACCGGATCTCTAGAGAAGCTATTTTTGGGGGATGCTCAGGGCTAGATAAGGTGATGTGGCGGGAAGCACTGGGGAGTAGTTGCTGTAAACCAGGTCAAGTTTAGAGTCGCTCAGTGTTTGTTTCCTGTCTGCAGACAAGGCAGCCCAAGTTCAGCCTTTTCACATCTGACATATCTGCATCGCTCCCAACTGTCCCTGATTGGGAACAATGTCCCTCTGTCCCTCTTTCCTCCTCATTTTGGTCTGATCTATATAGTTCTATAAAACATGCACTTTTTATCTTTCAAAGTGCTAAACCTTTCATCTGATTTCTAAATTGCTGCATTTGTAAATTTTAAAAGCCAATATAAAGGAAGTAGTGTGTTAATTCGCCTTTAACCACTTCAATACAGGGCACACAAATAGAGCTTTCCTTTGGTGGTATTTGGTCACCTCTGCGGTTTTTATTTCTTGCGCTATAATTAAAAGAAGAGCAACAATTTTGAAAAAAATATATATTTTTTTTTTTTGCTTTTTGCTATAATCAATATCCCAATTTTTTATTTTAAACCAATTTTTTCCTCAATTTAGGCCTTTATGTATTCTTCTATACATTTTAGGTAAAAAAATAAAAAAAAATCGCAATAAGCGTATATTGATTGGCTTGCGCAAAAGTTATAGCATCTACAAAATAGGGGATAGATTTATGTAATTTTTATTTTTTTACTAGTAATGGTGGCGATTGCGGCGGACATATCGGACACTAATGACACTATTTTGGGACCAGTGTCATTTATACAATGATCAGCGCTATAAAAATGCACTGTTACTGTATAAATGTCACTGCTCCTAAAGCGCTCTTGCCCACTGAAAAGCGGCACTTTTAACCCCCTTTCCGATCGCTAGCAGGGGTTCAAAGCGCCCCGCTAGTGGCCGAAAAGCGCCGCTAAAAATAGCGGCACTTTACCGTCGACGCCTGCCCCAGTGTGAAAGTGCCCTTAGTGATCTTTATGTTCCCCTTCTCATACTTCACTTTGTGGTGTCCTCCTGGTGCCGGACACTTCCTTGGACCTTAATGATCTGGCACCTGATACTGTACATACAGGAGCGGCTGCTGGAAGATACTCCAACCTAAATGCACGTGTAAGCAATGCATAATACAGCTCACAGCAGCCTCAGAAGACAGGCAGTGCAAATCGTACATGAAAATCACAGGATCTAGCTGCTCAAGACTTTGTTTTCTCCCAGGCATAGCTCTATCATGTCATGAATCCATCCTACAAATTAGTCACCTGGTGAAGTGGGATCTTCTTTTGTCTACCTGCTAGTAATACAGAAGTGGTTCCCAAATACACCCACTGTAGGCTTCCTGCTGTCTCCGACATATCAGGGTTTCTACATGTGAAAGTCTATAATAACGAGCTTCTAACAGACATCGATCAGACGCAAACCTGCCTTAGAAGCGTGACTATGGTATAGAGCAGCGTTTCTCATCTCCAGTCCTCAAGGTGCCCCCAACAGGTCATGTTTTGAGGATTTCCCTCAGATGAAATGGCTGCGGTAACTACTAAGGCAGTGATACTGATCAAATCACTTGTGCACAATAAGGGATAGCCTGAAAACATGACCTGCTGGGGCGCCTTGAGGACTGGAAACACTGGTCTAGAAAAAGAATACTAGCACAGGGAAAGAGGACAGAGTTTAGGAGGAAGACCTACCCACAACTCATGTAAGGCGATTTGTAAAATCTGGCTGCAGGTAAAGTGGTTGTAAACCTCAGACATGAAATATGAACAAAGTTTATCCTCCTATAGTGTGTACTTGTCTCTATCCACATCACTTAGGCCCCTTTCAAACTGGGGCGGGAGGTGCGGTGGCGGTATATAGCGCTGCTATTTTTAGTGGCGATATACCGCCGGAATTGCGACGGTTTTGACCCCCCGCTAGCGGCCGAAAAAGTGTTAATACCGCCCACAATGCACCTCTGCAGAGGCGCATTGCCAGCGGTATAGCTGCAGTTTCCCATTGCTTTCAATGGAATGGAGCGGTGGAGGGGCGGTAAACACACCGCTCTTCTCACCGCTCCAAAGATGCTGCTGGCAGGACTTTTGGATCGGTCCTGCTAGCGCACCGCTCCAGCGTGAAAGGGCTTTCACACTGGAGAAACAGCAGTTGCTGTTTAGGGTCGGTTTGCAGGCGCTATTTTTAGCACAATAGCACCTGCAAACCACCCTAGTGTGAAAGGGCCTTAGGCCAAGTTCACACTGGCATTAAAAGCAGGTGTTTGTGAGGAGGTAAAAACGCCCCTCAAACGCCTATGCACAAAATACAATAGACAGCACATTATGCCGTTCACACATCAAAACATGAAGTGTTACAGTTGCTTCAAAATTGAAGCCTCATGGGGAGTTAGGAGACGTTTGAAGCATTTTAATGCCTCCCATTCAAGTCTATAGAAACTCTTTTGTTGATTTGTCACTTTCCATTGTGGAACAGTCTTAAAGCTCAAAGCTAAAGGTCAAAACTGCGCATAGGGCGTTTAGGGAGCGTTTTTAACGCTTGTAAAAACGCCCCATAGTAAAGCTCATTTACGCCTGTCTGACGCTCATACTAACGTCATACAAACGCTATAGGAGCAAGTGAACATGGCTTAAGTGTCATTTCTGTCTGCTGCCTGCTCCCTACATTAGTCACTTCTGATAAGCTCTCCTCACTGAGATCGGCAGAGTGTAATTTCAGCTACCCGCCCCTTTTTTCCAGACTGCTCAGACAAGCTTTATAAATTCTGCACTTTGATCTGATGAGGAGACAAGAAGACAGCAGACAAACAGGTACAACTTATGTAGGAGGATTTGTTCCATCTCTGTGTATCACCTCAGGCCCGTCATGTCAATGGGTATAAGGACTTACAACCACTTTAACAAAAGAAAATTTTGAGAAGCAGCCGCCCTGTAAGAATAAGTTTGAAACCTCCCATTCCAGTGAAGATAAACTCTTGCAGAGCTCCAGACGTTCTGGATAGCACGCCCCCTGCTGGGCACTGCGATTTAGTAACCAGCCCTACATCCATATTCTGTACTGAGGTGACACCCTGCAGGAGAAATTCTGTCTGACAGACCCAGGAGTGTCAGGTAGTGGTGGCACCAGGAGTTATGAAATAGAGATAAGTATACAATTTTTTTTTTTTTTTTAAAGGGGTTGTAAAGGTAAATGTTTTTTCACCTTAATGCATCCTATGCATTAATGCAGTGATGGGGAACCTTGGCACCCCAGATGTTTTGGAACTACATTTCCCATGATGCTCAAATGTACTGCAGAGTATATGAGCATCATGGGAAATGTAGTTCCAAAACATCTGGGGTGCCAAGGTTCCCCATCACTGCATTAAGGTGAAAAAACATCCTATGGTACCGTGCCCCCCCCTGAACCCCCTGTTTTACTTACCTGACCCCTCAAAGTCCCGCGCGCGTCCATGTGATGGTCTTCGGTTCCCAGCCTGGCCGTTGATTGACTAGGCTGGACGGATTAATAGCAGCGCAGCCATTGGCTGGCGCTGCTGTCAATCACAGCGGATGATGCGGCGCTCCGGGGGGTGGGGTTGAGTGATACAGTCGGTGGCTATGCCCGCCGCTGTATCACGGGAGCGCGCTCACATGAAGGTGGAAAGCTATTGCGAGGAGGAGCCGAGACAGCCGCCGAGGAACCCCAGAAGACAGGGTTAGGGGACAAAACGAGCTGCACAGTGGAGGCAAGTATAACATGTTTGTTATTTAGTGTCCCTTTAAGGAGGCAGCCATTAGAGATTTGTCATGCTGGTGACACGGGGTAATGAACCACGCACCATCTTCAGCATAGCTGTTGCGTTTGTTGGACGCCATTGTCAATTAAATGGTTTAATCTTTAGATTGGAACTGCAAAGTAAATTCAGAGCCACAAGACCGAGTGAAAGGCCAGGCTATAAAGAAGGCTAAAAATAAATGATATTAACTTGCACTGCTGCTGCATCAAGCTGAAAACATCTTGTACATATTAACCACTTCAAGACCGGACACTTTCACCCCTTTCCTGCCCAGGTCATTTATCACTTTTCAATGCCGTCACATCTTGAATGAAAATGACTCAGGCATGCAACACCCAAACTACATTTTTTTTTTTGTTAAATAAAGCTTTCTTTTGTGGGTATTTTTATCACCACTGTTTTGTTTTTTTTTGCATTATAAAAACAAAAGAAAAACAGAAAATCTAGAAAAAATAAAACACGTCTTTCTCTTTGTTTCTAATATAAATTTAGAAAATATATATTTCTTCAAACATTTAGGCCAAAATGTATACTGCTACTTTTCTGTATTAAAAATAACCAAAAATCGGTGTATATCATTTAGTCTGAAAGTATAGTGTGTGCATAAATATAAAAAATATATATACCCCATATTTATCGGCGCATAACATGCACAGGCTTATAACACAAACCTTAATTTTAAGAGAGAAGTTTCAGAAATTTTGAAGCAAAATAAGGGTCAGTGCCCATCAATGCAGCCTCACCATTGGCCATCATTGCAGCCTGATCAGAGCCCATCTGCAGCCTTGCCATAATAGACAAAGCCAGATCTCCTGTTTTGATGTCGCTTCCGCCCTGCTTTGGCATGGAGACGGGTGGGGGCCATCTTCCCCTCACTCATATCCATACCCAGCCACGGATAGGACCCGATCGCCTCCGCCGCTACCAGCGGCTCCGGTATGCAGCGAAGGGCACAGGAGAGCTGCTGGAGCCCATCTCCCACCCCAATAGCGGTGATCTCGCTGTGAATCTGCCACAGACCACCATTATCGTAAAACCGGACCGCCTGCTGAAAAAGATGGATACCTCGGTTATGGCAGCAGGGAGCGAAGGGGGACTTTTTACACCAAAGAAAGGGGTTAAAAGTGCCTGAAAAGCATCGCTGCCCATTGATTTCAATAGCAGGGGCGGGTTAGGAGCGGTGTATACACCACCCCAGAGACGCTGCTTGCAGGACTTTTTTTTTCCTGTTCTGCAAGCGCACTTGTGTCAAAGTACTCAGCCTTTCACATTGGGGAGGCAGTTCACAGGCAGTATTTTTAACACTAAAACGTCTGTAAAAGCGCCTTCAGTGTGAAAAGGGTCCAAGTTGTATCTGTTTTTCCGCAGCCCTCCATTTATAAACTCAAATATGTTCAGGATACCACTGTGATGGCAACTTCATTATAACTCTTTATTATAAACTCCATTATAAAAGGTGTATATTTGCTGCAACAGTCACACTTACCACAGCTGTGTATCAATAGTGAGAAGCCAATGGTGCAGCCAGGTAAGACTTATTTCCACACTCACATAACACAACAACATAACATCCTGGGTTAAAGGGGTCCTGGACACTAAGGCCTCATTCACACTACGGGTCGTTCGGGTCCGTCTGTCAGCGATGGAGTCCGCCAAGTGTGAATGAGGCCTTAATCTCACTAAAGTTTATTTAGTCAGCTAAAGTTATTCTTTAAAATAAAAAAAGGTGTTGCACGGAGCAGGTAAGTATAAGGATAGTGCACAAAGCGGGTTTCTTACCTCCTATTTGGTGGTCCTTGACTGGTACTGTCTGCTCCTTCCTCCAACTAGTGCCCCTTAGCAAGCCAGCTGCTAAGGGGGCACCTGTGCATTCCCAAGCCGGGGGTGTGCGTCCATAGACTCACACAGTGCTGGCAAGCCACTCCCCCGTTCTTCCCTCACAGAAATGTGACCGACAGCAGCAAAAAACGATGGTGCCCCCTGCTCCCAGTGCCTCCTGTGAGATCAAAGTAGTAGAGAGCAGTGCTGCAGCAGGGACAGCGCTGGAGCTGTAAGAGGTGATAGTTAAGGGGGGTACTGTTCTTTCAATGATGGCATATTATATAGAGCGCAATCACAACCCAAACTCTTGAGAGATAGACAGAGAGATTATATATATATATATATTAGTGCTGTCAGTTAAACTCGTTATTAACATCGTTAACACAAACCCATTTTAACGCCGTCAATTTTTTTATCGCGCGATTAACGAGGTTCACCCTTTAAAACATTTTTTTTTTGTCAGCACGTACCTCTTAACCCTCTCACGCCGACGGGACGCATATATGCGTCCTCGGCGTTCGGGGGTTATACCGGGATGATGCCTGCAGCCGCAGGCATCATCCCGGTACCGTTGTTTAGAGCGGGCGATCGGCTATCCAAACATAACAACCGATGCGGCTAAAAGCCGCTCGGTTGTTATGCCGGAGGAGCGGGAGGGGACATCCCCCCCCTCCCGCTGCCTCCCGTCCCACCGGGAGACCCGATCCTAGATCCGCCGCGTTCTGTGTTCAGGCGGAGACTGACACTAAGCCGTAAACAGCTTTGATTCAGTCTCCGCATTGAAACCACGGAAGCGGCGTCATGACGTCACTTCCGGGTTTCTCGGCTGCCAATGGCGCCGGATTTAAAAAAGTACACAGTATTCAGAATCGCTGTTTTCGGTGATCTGAATACTTTGAAGTGCAAAGGAGGGCTTGGAGGTCTTTTAGACCCCGATCCCTCCATAAAGAGTATCTGTCACCACCTATTGCTTTCACAAGGGATGTTTTCATTCCTTGTGACAGCAATAA
Source organism: Rana temporaria (assembly GCF_905171775.1). Lineage (NCBI taxonomy): Eukaryota > Metazoa > Chordata > Amphibia > Anura > Ranidae > Rana > Rana temporaria. The sequence goes on from NC_053492.1 coordinate 440,376,610, forward strand.
AAGTGATCAAAATGTAAAAAAATAAAAAAACACAATTTAATATTATAAAAAAAAATAAAAAAAATAAGAAAACAACAGAAAAAAATGTTTTAAAGGGTGAACCTCCTTAATCGCGCGATTAATCGTGAGTTAACTATGACATTAATGCGATTAGAAATTTTAATCGCTTGACAGCACTATATATATATATATATATATATATATATAAAAGAGTTTGTGTTGCGATTGTGCTCTTTCGTGTGCCCCCACCACAGAGACCGATGGCCAAATCACAGTGATTACTAGGGTTACTGCCCTTGTACTGTTGTGAAACATAAAAAAAACTAGACAACTTTAGTACAGATAAACATTATAATTTAAGGATTACTAGTCAGTGGCAACAGGTGATTGTTTCTGCTAAGTGGAGGTAAATTGTTATTCCCAAACATACTCTGCTCTACAAAGTAGAATGCCACGTACACACGACCGTTTTTCATGAGGACCATTTTTTAATTGGTCGTGAAAAATGGTCGTGTTTATGCTTCAGAGAATTTTTCTCAACAAGAAAAATGCAGAATTATTTTTAGAACCTGCTCTAATTTTTCTCATTGTTTTTCACACGACAAATCACGTTGAGAAAAACATCGTTTTTTGCATGATGTGAATAACGGTCGTGTGTACGCAGCATACGGCTTTGTGAAGAGGTTGAAAGTAAATTGGAGCACAGAACTCACCTGCAGGAGTAAGTTGGTTCACCCACTTTAAACACACGACCACAGAGCTGGGAGGGTTTATTTGCTTGTTCCAACTTGTGAAACCCGAGGGCTGGGTCTTCTCCGCACACGTACCACTCCAATGGTCCAAGGAGGACATGCTGCGCTAGCATTTCTTCATGATCAGTAACTGGATCTGCCTGCCGGCAGTATATCCGAGGGACATAGTGGGCGAGATGCTGGTAGACTTCTTTAGGCAGATCAGTTGCTTGCAGCCATTTCTGTTAAAGACAAAGGAAAACCGGATGAAATGGGGGAACTCAACACTTCATCATGGCAGGAGAGTTTTGCTTCCTGGTTCACCTCCAACCAGCTATGACATAGAGAGTGGCCATACACGGCTCCTAATATTCTAGATTTCCTAAATGTAGCTGTCAAAGTAATGGTGGTCACTGATGACTGGAGAAAATTGCCCTTTAACCACTTAAGACCCGGACCTTTATGCAGGTAAAGGACCTGGCCAGTTTTTGCGATTCAGCACTGCGTGGCTTTAACTGACAATTGCGCGGTCGTGCGGTGTGGCTCCCAAACAAAATTGGTGTCCTTTTTTTCCCTCAAATAGAGCTTTCTTTTGGTGGTATTTGATTTAACTGTAAAAACTTCCCTTATGTAGGACATCAAAAAGCACCAAGACTGCTCCAATTCAACCTTTGTGTGTGTGCTTATGTCAATAGTACATTGTATATCCCTCTATGTTGTGGTTGTTCAGATGCCCATCTAATAGTTTTTTTTTAAATTAACGATGCTCCCTGCTAATACCACTATGCTTGTGGAAGAGAAATCCACATCCTTACTGCTCTGACAGTAAAAAATCCTCTACGCAGTTTAAGGTTAAACCGCTTCCCCTCTGATTTTAGTGATTGAGTTTTTTCCCTATGCTAGGGTCACCAGTACGGTATTTGTACATCAATATCATATTCCCTCTTAAGCTAGAATAAATTCAATGCTTGTAGTGTTTCCCCATAGATGAGCTCCTCCAGTCCCTTTATTAGTTTTTTTGTCCTTCTCTGGACTCTCTCCAGCAAATTCCCTCCTGAGGACTGGTTCCCAGAACTGGACAGCATACTTCAGGTGCGGCCTGACCAGAGTCTTGTAGAGCGGGAGAATTATTGTTTTATCTCTGCAGTTGATCCCCTTTGTAATGCATGCCAATATTCAGTTTGCTTTGCTTGCAGCAGCTTGGCATTGCATGTCATTGCTGAGCCTATCACCTTCTAGAACCCCCAGGTCCGTTTCCATCCTAGATTCCCCCAGAGGTTCTCCCCCTAGTGTATGGATTGCATTCATATAATTTTTGGCACCCAAATGCATTACATTTTTCAACATTAAACCTCATTTGTAGTTGCCCACCCCTTTAATTTGTTCAGATCTTTTGCAAGGTTTCCACATCCTGCGTAGAAGTTATTGCCCTGCGTAGCTTAGTATTGTCCGCAAATACAGAGACTGAGCTGTTTATCCCATCCTCCAGATCCTTTATGATTAAATCAAACAGGATTGGTCCCAGGAAAGAACCCTGGGGGATCCCCACTTTCCACACCAGACCATTCCGAGTACTCCTCATTTTGCACAGAGCGGGATCGAGTTTGGGCTCAGGAAAGTATAAGGGGGGTCTGGGGGGCATCCTGTGCACAGAAGGTTTTTTAACTTAATGCAGAGAATGCATTAGGGAAAAAACTTTAAAGCTTTAGGCCCCCTTTCACACAGTCGGACGGTTCAGGTCCGCCCGTCATATTTATCAGCGGACCTGAACGGCTGCTCCATACTTCTCTATGGAGCGTCGGATGTCAGCGGAGACATGTCCGCTGACATCCGACCTGATCCGCTAAAATGAGACGGATTGCGATACGCCGCCATCCGTCCTTGGGGGATCGGGTAAGATCTGATAAAAAACGGACATGCTGTCAGTTTTCATCAGATCTCTCCATAGGAGACAGCAGCGCTGCACAAGCCTCTCCCCGCTCAGTGGGCAGAAAGGGACTTGTCATCCGCCAGCTCAGCGGAGATCTGCGGAGAGATCTACCGCTGAGCTGGCGGACTCCGCCTAGTGTGAACGAGGCCTTAAAAAAAAATGCTGCAAGTAACCATGCAAAGTACTATTTTCTTGTACTTTCACTGCAATTCTTTAGGTTGGCGATATGGTGTTGGCGACAGGGGGGTTATTTACTAAAGGCAAATCCACTTTGCACTACAACAGGGATATGCAATTAGTGGACCTCCAGCTGTTGTAGAACTACAAGTCCCATGAGACATAGCAAGACTCTGACAGTCACAAGCATGACACCCAGAGGCAGAAGCATGATGGGATTTGTAGTTTTGCAACAGCTGGAGGTCCGCTAATTGCATATCCCTGCACTACAAGTTCACTTGGAAGTGCAGTTGCTGTAGATCTGAGGGGGACATGCAAGGAAAAAAACAAAACAAAAAAACAGCACTTTAGGTTGCACATGATAGGATGATAAAATCAGCAGAGCTTCCCCTCATTTCAAATCTTCCCCTTAGATCTACAGCGACTGCACTTCCAAGTGCACTTTCAGTGCAAAGTGCATTTGCCTTTAGTAAATCAACCCCATGGTCTCTTAAAAATAACTGCTATGCCTGGCTTTTGTAAGGCATAGTGGTAATCTATAGAGGGTTGCCGAAACTGTATAGAAGGAGATTGAGCGTAGGGCCAACGCCGGGTGAGAGCAATGAATGGGGCTTCTGCGGCACGTGAAAGAGCCCTCTATGGGGCAGCTGCGGGGAAGAGGGTGATAAATGCAGGGCTGTGGAGTCGGTAGATAAATGTTCCGACTCCTCAGTTTTATGTACTTCCGACTCCGACTCCTCTGTATTAATATGCGAATGTATTTTATACATTCCTTGAGGGAAAGAAACGCAACCTACCACAGGACTACTGGCTGGGAAGCCAACAGTCTACTGTATTGCACAGTTTAAGCAAAAGACAAACACAATGAAAACAATCAAGTGGCTGGATAGTAGCAGCAGGCATAAACATCAGGAACAGGATCTTTACCAGTTCAAAAATACAAACCACATTATTTGGTTGTTTTAGAACAAAAACAAAGCTTATCTATAATGAACCAAAAACAAAATCTGCAAAACCTAGAAATGGTTTATATTAATCTTGAAATGTAGTTCTAGGCTTAGCAAATGCAAATCAATTCAATGTAGAGTTCTAAGGAAGAGAATTGCCTCTGCCAGATCCTCTTTCATAGAGGCTCTTAAGTCAGACTTTATTATTTTTAGGGCTGAAAATAATCTTTCGACACTGACTTGGGTGGGTGGCATTGCAGTAACTATTCTGGCCACATCACTAACGATCTCTGGATAAACAAGGATGGCTTCTTCAACAGTAAGTTTTGATGCGCGATCATACTTTTCAACTTCTTTTAGTGCTTTATAAAACTCCTGTTGGAATTTTTTTATTTGGACACTTACTGGTTCTCTAACATGCGTTCCCTGTAAAATCAGAACACAACACTATGGAAAGTATAAGTATTGCAGCTCCTAATTGTGCGTTGCGTGCCATATAGTGAAGCACATGAAAAGCATGCTTCTTCACGGTCACTTAACGTGTTCGTTTTGCGGTTACATGAGGCACTGCATGCATTGGTCTTTATTCTTCCAGTAGAGAAGTCATTAATTATAACTTTTTGTGAATTGGGACATTTAAACTTGCTTTTTTTTTATTTTTTATTCCAATCTAAATTTAGTAGGAGTCGGAGTCGGTGCATTGTTTTCCGACTCCAGGTACCCAAAATTTCCCCCGACTCCTCGACTCCACAGCCCTGGATAAATGCACATCGGAAGTTGCATTGTTACTGGCTTTTTAGGTCTGGTACTTCGCATTTCATTCTTTTTATTGGAATTTTTGTAGAAAATAGTACATCCAATTAGAACTGTTATGTTACTGTATCAATATCATTTTTTTTGTTTGAAAAGGTTTACAAATAACATCGCTCTTTGAAAATCAATCCCTGGTGGACTACTTTTCAGAGGTGTTTACAGGCTATAAGGAATCATTATGTGACCTCTTCACCACCTGTTTTAACCCCTAAAAATCCACCACACTGCCTCTGCGTGCATTGCACACGGTTTTTAAAGCGAAATTCTCTAAATAAATCTCCCTCTCCGCCCCTCTTCTACTCTGCCATATTTCAAAATATTTCAGGAATCCTCCATGTGTGCGCAGATACGCCAGCGGTGTTTTCCATTTATTTGGGACCTGGCAGAGACCGGCGAAACATCTGCACACATGTGGCGGATTTCTGTGTACAAGCCCCCCATTTCTGTTCTACATATGTGCAGCATCTCTGTGCGCACATTTAGTAACCCACTGCCTTCTGGGATTGCCATGTAACACTCATCCCAGGAAGCAATGTTTGATACCACCCAGAGAGCTGCTGCAAGGCTACATTGCTTTGGAGCGAATAACTGTCCCTAACTGTCACTCCACATATGATCAAATCTGAACACTGGAGAAAAGTTGAAGCCACTGACAGCTTGTCATTGCTTTGCACAGGCTCAGCGGCTTCAAATATCCGCATCTACCTGAGAGTCCATCTGCAAAAATCCACTGAATTGCTGCAGCAGCTGGAACAATTTTATTGTGTGAATGAGGCATTAAGCAGCTGACATTAGGCTCCGTGTCAGGCACTCTTACAGAATCTATTGGCTTTTTTACTTTGTATGCAAGGTGATGTGAGTAATGTAAATAGAAAACTATCCATTGTTGTTAGGCCCCTCGCACACAGGGCTTTCCTGCTACATTGCGTCCCTCCAGGTGTGTCGGACATTGTGCATTTAGCATCATCCAGCTTCAGGTTAAAATAGATTATGACACGTTGCCTGCTGCACCTGCCCTACCTGGGCGCACTGAAAGGCTGGTAGAAACGCTCTGCAGCTGGACAGCCCCGTTAGAAAGGGGCCCTAAAGGCAACTTTACTGTAACAGGCCCAATGTTTGTACGTTGTGTGTTCAATAAACTATTGAGTGAGGAACTAAGACAGGAAAATTAAAATGCGAAACTGTCACAAAAAGTCACATAAGTTATTATGTGGCAGTACCTATAGTTAAAGCAGAGTTCCACCCATAAAACGCAACTTCCGCTGATCCGGTTCCTCCTTTAAGAGACCCTTTGAGAGATATGGGCTGAAGTGACGACGCTTCCGCCCTGCTATGGTATGGAGATATGTGATAGCCCCTCTCCCGCCGCCGAAAACTGTGCTCACACGGCAAATCCGCAGCAGAGACCACCATTATCGTAAACCGGACCGCCGCCTGAAGAGATGGATACCTTGGTTATGGCAGCTAGCTGCTGCCGTTACCGAGATATACCTCTTCAAATGCAGGGAAACCCACATCCAATTTGCATATATGCGAGAACCCAGCATGGGTCACAATCTAGAGATCTGGCAATGTCCTGCAATGAGCGGAAGGGAAATAGTTTTTTTTTTTTCTATGCACGCGATTGGACATTTTTGGAAAAAAGCTCTGGGAAACTTCCTACATACAGTAAACAGTCTATTTTCCTTTAGTAAATCAACCCCAGCATGTCAGATGGTGCATTAAATAGGGCAGGCAGAGCAGAAAACTGGGCACGTGGTACAGTGAGGCAGAGGGTGCAGTGGGTAGGACAATATCTGCAATAACCAGAGCAGCTCAACTGGTGCAGTGGGTAGGCCAGGTGCTACAAATAGGGAAGTGAAATGAGTTGGAGGAGACACAAAACATACACAGCAAGTATGACAGATGAGGAGGAGGATGGGACAGAGGGTGCAGTGGGTAGGCAAGACATTTCTGGGAGTAACACAGGGGGTAGATAGGACAGTGTAGGTGGAGAAGTGAGCAGGTACATTGTACAGTGGGTAGGAGAGAAGGTACAGTGGGTAGGAGTGGAGGTGCAGCGATAAGGGGGAGATGGTACAGTGGGTGAGTTAAGAAGTGGAATACATAGGGAAGAGGGTACAAGTGAAGTAAGTATTGGAGATAGTACAGTGAGTAGGGCAGATGTTCAGTGGGCAGCAGATCTACACGATCAAAGTGGTTGTAAACCCTTTACAACCACATTAACCTACAGGTAAGTCTAGATTAAGTCTTACCTGTAGGTGCTGGAAATATCTCCCAAACCTGCACGGTCTAGGAGATATTTGCAAATCTCTGTACGGCGATTTCTTCTGCGCATGCTGTGCCGTTTATATCTCAGGTCATGCCATTAAAGGCGGCGCATGCGCGGGAGTGACGTCACGCGACTCCGGCCAGTCACAGAGCCGGAGTACGGAAAAGGGATGAAGAATGGATGCTCGCTACTAGCGAGGAAGACCGGGACATCACAGGCTTCTCTTCTTCTCCTGCAGGTAAGTGTCACATAATCCGCTACTATGCGATGCGATGCATAGTAGTCCATTATGCTTTACCTTTTCAGGGAAACAAAGAGGAAGTAACACCCATCAGGATTTACTTCCTCTTTAATCGTGAAGAATCAAAATTGCGATCTTTTTCCCTTCCCGATCTTCAAAACAGCATGTCGCGTTCTGTGCAGAGAGTTCTCACAGCTGGATAAACAAAATCAAGGCAGCCTGAAACAAAGTATCTCTTATTACTGAAGGAAGTTAACCATTTAAAGACTAAACCTTTTCTTACATTTGTAAACAAAAAAAAATTAAAAATAAATTGCTATTTTCCGCTAGAAAATTACTTGGAACACCCAAACATGATATATGTTTTTTTTTTTTAGCAGAGACCCTAGAGCAGGGATATGCAATTAGCGGACCTCCAGCTGTTGCACAACCACAAATCCCATCATGCCTCTGCCTCTGGGTGTCATGCTTGTGGCTGTCAGAGTCTTGCCAAGCCTCATGGGACTTGTAGTTCTGCAACAGCTGGAGGTCCGCCAATTGCTTACCCCTGCCCTAGAGAATAAAATGGTGTTTTTTTGCAATATTTTATATCACACCGTATTTGCGCAGCGATTTTTCAAATGCAATTTGTTTTGAAAAGATACACTTTCATGAATAAAAAATAAAAGGGGAAACGGTAAAGTTAGCCCAATTTTTTTGTATAATGTGAAAGAAGATGTTACACCGCGAGAATTGTGATCTTTATTCTAAGCAAACAAATAGCGATTCTCATTTTAGCCAGAATCGTGCAGCTCTAGTGGGCAGGAGAGGAAATTCAGTAAGTAGGGGAGATGGTGCAGTAGATTCCAGGTGAAGTGAATACACAAGACTGCACAGTAGGTAGGAAAGGGGGTGCAGTGAGTAGAGGAAATGGTACAGTGAGTAGGGGGTATGGCATAGTGAGTAGTACAGATGGTGCAGCAGGTAATAGATGAGGGGCAGCAAGTAGTACAGATGGTACAGTGGGTAAGGGATGCAGTATCGTGTGTAATACGATTGGTGGAGTGAGTAATATGCTGCGAGTAGTACAGATGGTGCAGTGGGTAGGGAAGGAGATGTACTGCGTAGTAGGGATGGTACAGTGGGTAGGGGATGCAGTATTGTGTGTAATACGATTGGTGGAGAAATATGCTGTGAGTAGTACAGATGGTACAGTGGGTAGGGGATGTACTGCGTAGTAGGGATGGTACAGTGGGTAGGGGATGCAGTATCGTGTGTAATACGATTGGTGGAGTGAGTAATTTGCTGTGAGTAGTACAGATGGTGCAGTGGGTAGGGGAGGGGATGTACTGCGTAGTAGGGATGGTACAGCGGGTAGGAAAATATGCAGTAATTAGTATGATGGTGCAGTGGGTAGGGGAGGGGGATGTACTGCGTAGTAGGGATGGTACAGTGGGTAGGGGATGCAGTATTGTGTGTAATACGATTGGTGAAGTGCGTAATATGCTGTGAGTAGTACAGATGGTGCAGTGGGTAGAGGAGGAGATGTACTGCGTAGTAGGGATGATACAGTGGGTAGGAAAATATGCAGTAATTAGTATGATGGTGGAGTGGGGAGGGGGATGTACTGCGTAGTAGGGATGGTACAGTGGGTAGGGGATGCAGTATTGTGTGTAATACGATTGGTGGAGTAATATGCTGTGAGTAATACAGTGGGGAGGGGATGTACTGCGTAGTAGGGATGGTACAGTGGGTAGGGGATGCAGTATTGTGTGTAATACGATTGGTGGAGTGTGTAATATGCTGTGAGTAGTACAGATGGTACGGTGGGGAGGGGGATGTACTGCGTAGTAGGGATGGTACAGTGGGTAGGGGATGCAGTATTGTGTGTAATACGATTGGTGGAGTGCGTAATATGCTGTGAGTAGTACAGATGGTACGGTGGGTAGGGGAGGGGGGATGTACTTCGTAGTAGGGATGGTACACTGGGTAGCGGATGCAGTATTGTGTGTAATACGATTGGTGGAGTAATATGCTGTGAGTAGTACAGATGGTACAGTGGGGAGGGGATGTACTGCGTAGTAGGGATGGTACAGTGGGTAGAGGATGCAGTATTGTGTGTAATACGATTGGTGGAGTGCGTAATATGCTGTGAGTAGTACAGATGGTACGGTGGGTAGGGGAGGGGGATGTACTGCGTAGTAGGGATGGTACAGTGGGTAGGGGATGCAGTATTGTGTGTAATACGATTGGTGGAGTGCGTAATATGCTGTGAGTAGTACAGATGGTACGGTGGGTAGGGGAGGGGGATGTACTTCGTAGTAGGGATGGTACAGTGGGTAGCGGATGCAGTATTGTGTGTAATACGATTGGTGGAGTAATATGCTGTGAGTAGTACAGATGGTACAGTGGGGAGGGGATGTACTGCGTAGTAGGGATGGTACAGTGGGTAGGGGAGGGGGATGTACTGCGTAGTAGGGATGGTACAGTGGGTAGGGGATGCAGTATTGTGTGTAATACGATTGGTGGAGTGCGTAATATGCTGTGAGTAGTACAGATGGTACGGTGGGTAGGGGAGGGGGATGTACTTCGTAGTAGGGATGGTACAGTGGGTAGCGGATGCAGTATTGTGTGTAATACGATTGGTGGAGTAATATGCTGTGAGTAGTACAGATGGTACAGTGGGGAGGGGATGTACTGCGTAGTAGGGATGGTACAGTGGGTAGGGGAGGGGGATGTACTGCGTAGTAGGGATGGTACAGTGGGTAGGGGATGCAGTATTGTGTGTAATACGATTGGTGGAGTGCGTAATATGCTGTGAGTAGTACAGATGGTACGGTGGGTAGGGGAGGGGGGATGTACTTCGTAGTAGGGATGGTACACTGGGTAGCGGATGCAGTATTGTGTGTAATACGATTGGTGGAGTAATATGCTGTGAGTAGTACAGATGGTACAGTGGGTAGGTGATGCAGTATCCTGTGTAATACGATTGGTGGAGTGAGTAATATGCTGTGAGTAGTACAGATGGTGTAGTGGGTAGGGGAGGAGATGTACTGCGTAGTAGGGATGGTACAGTGGGTAGAGGATGCAGTATTGTGTGTAATACGATTGGTGGAGTGAGTAATATGCTGTGAGAAGTACAGATGGTGTAGTGGGTAGGGGAGGAGATGTACTGCGTAGTAGGGATGGTACAGTGGGTAGAAAAATATGCAGTAATTAGTATGATGGTGCAGTGGGTACTGGGCAGGGGTAGGCAACCTGTGGCACTACAGCTGTTGCAGAACTACAAGTCCAATCATGCCTCTGGGAGTAATTGTAACTGCCAACCTTGCAATGCCTCATGGGAAATGTCGTTCAACAACAGCTGGAGTGCCCCAGGTTGCCTATCCCTGGGGTAGGGGATGTGGTATAGTGAGTAGTACAGATGCTAAAGTAGGGAAGGTAGGATGAGTAGTACAGCTGGTACACAAAACAGGGGTGTGAGGTTCGTTGGGTTGTAGAGGTGGTGCGGTGGGTAGGACAAGTGGCACACAGGACAGAGGTGTGCGGTGGGTAGTACAGGAGGTATAGTGGGTAATAAAGGAGGTGCAGTGGGGTAGTACAGGGACCCTTCTAGAAGCTGGCAGTGTGGACAGGTCTGTGGGGCCCCGGTCTATACACAGGGCCCCCAGAACACGGAAGGGACACCTACCAGCGCCACGTCCCGGGCGGAACAGGCCAGCAGCTCGCTGTCAGTCCCGGAATCCTCGGCCTCCGGTACAGAGGACGCCATCTTCACTGAGCAGTAGACGGACCGGAAGCGGAAACACGTCACGGAGGAGACAGCCTATCCCGGAGAGGATCGGAGGTCCGGGCTGGCTGTATGACTACAAGTCCCAGCATGGAGGGTTTGTGTAGAGACGCGCTCACCCTCTTCCTGCGCTGTTTACACATCTATCCCATGCTGGGACTTGTAGTTCTCTGGCTCCTCTGTGTGATGTTGGAGGAATGTCCTCCATAGTCCCATGTCAGTGTACATAACTTTATTCTCAGATCTGGGGGGGGATTTCCCTTGGGGGGACAGAACAGGAAGTGAGAGGAAATCTCTACTAAGCTTCTGCCTAGACAGGTGTCCCCATGGGAAGATGTCCCCTCTCCTCCTGATTTCCCATCACCTCCTGTTACTGTGGGTCAGTAGAGAAGGTGAATCTCCCTCCCCCAAACACAGACAGCAATTAACACCTGACAGTCCTGAGGACATGGATGGAGGCATACTGTAAATGGCACCTGTTCCTGGAGAGTGACCTGTGATCACTATGCAGTGGGGCAGACCCCCCCCCCCCAGAGAAATACACGGACACATATATGAGGTGGCGAGGTGTTTCGTCACACATGGCGAACCATCATATTTGGCTACCCGCTGGAGTGCGCATGCGCGACGCCGCCATATGCGTTTCAACACTTTTACAAATGCTAAATTCTCATGGAAAAGCAATTACTAAAACATTCACAAATTCCTTTCAGCTAAATTCTCTAGCTATATTCTTCGTCACATTCAGCTATCCATCGCATTTTTTCAAAGTGTTTGAATGCATATGGTGGCGTCGCACATGCGCACTCCAGCGGGTAGCCAAATGTGATGAGTTGCCATATGTGACGAAACAGAGGCATTAATGCTCCCCACTAGGGATGAGCTTCGAGTTCGGGTCAAACTCATGTTCGACTCGAACATTGCCTGTTCGGCGAACAACAAACAATTTGGGGTGTTCGCGGCAAATTCTAAAAGCCGGGGAACACCCTGTTAGAGTCTATGGGAGAAATCTAAAGTGCTAATTTTAAAGGCTAATATGCAAGTTATTGTCCTAAAAAGTGTTTGGGGACCTGGGTCCTGTCCCAGGGGACATGTATCAATGCAAAAAAATTTTTTTTCGGGAGTGAATTTAATAATGCTTAGAGTGAAACAATAAAAGTGAAATATTCCTTTAAATTTCGTACCTGGGGGGGGGGGGTGTAAAGTCAGCATGTGAAATATCGCATGTTTTCCGTACATAGAACTGTCCCTGCACAAAGTGTCATTTCTGAAAGAAAAAAAGTCATTTAAAACCGGACTTGCGGCTATAATGAATTGGCGGCTCCCAAAAATTCAGAGAGAATTCATTCATAAAAAAAAGCGTGGGGGTCCCCCCAAATGTAATTACCGGAACCCCGCCGTCAATTAAAAAAAAAAAACTAAGTGGGGTTCCCCCCAAATATCCATTCCAGCCCCCTCAGGTCTAGTGTGGATTTTAAGGGGAACTCCACCCCAAATTTTTTTTAAAAATGGCGTGGAGTTCCCCCAAAAATTCACACCAGACCCTTATCCGAGCACGTAACCTGGCCGGCCGCAGAAAAGAGGGGGGGACAGAGTGCGGCCCCCCCTCTCCTGAACCGTACCAGGCCACATGCCCTCAACATAGGGAGGATGTCCCCATGTTGATGGGGACAAGGGCCTCATCCCCACAACCCTGGCCGTTCGTTGTGGGGGTCTGCGGGCAGGGGGCTTATCAGAATCTGGAAGACCCCTTTAACAAAGGGGACCCCCAGATCCTGGCCCCCCTCCTATGTGAATTGGTAATGGGGTACATTGTACCCCTACCATTTCACGAAGGAAGTGTAAATAGTTGTAAAAAACACACACACACACCATGGAAAAAAGTCCTTTATTAATAAAAAAAAAAAAATACAGCGGTGGTAATCCACTCAGTCGCGTGTCCCTGCTCCAGCGTTGTCTGTATCCAGCGACGGGTGATCTCCTCTCCGGTCCAGCGATGAGAAGATCATCCAGGATCCAGAGCGCAGCATCGCCGGCCGCCTCCCTCCACCGGAGACAGCCCAGCGAATGACGCTGCTGAAGCTGTGACATTTCTTTTATAGGTGAGGCAGGGGGCCACCCGTCACGTGACCCCGCCCCCTCTGACGCAAGGGGGAAGCCAGGCTTCCCCAGTGACGTAGCAGAGGGTGTGTCAGAGGGGGACGGGGTTAACGTGACGGGTGGCCCCGCCTCACCAATAAAAGAAATGTCACAGCTTCAGCAGCGTCATTCGCCGGGCTGTCTCCGGTGGAGACAGGCGGCCGGCGATGCTGCGCTCTGGATCCCGGACGATCTTTTCATCGCTGGATCGGAGAGGAGATCACCCGTCGCTGGATACAGACAACGTTGGAGCGGGGAGCCAGGACCGAGAGTGGATTACCACCGCTGGATTTTTTTTTTTTATTAATAAAGGACTTTTTTCTACGGTGTGTGTGTGTTTTTTACAACGATTTACACTTCCTTCGTGAAATGGTAGGGGTACAATGTACCCCATTACCAATTCACATAGGGGGGGGGGCAGGATCTGCGGGTCCCCTTTGTTAAAGGGGTCTTCCAGATTCTGATAAGCCCCCCGCCCGCAGACCCCCACAACCACCGGCTAGGGTTGTGGGGATGAGGCCCTTGTCCCCATCAACATGAAAAAATTTGGGGTGGAGTTCCCCTTAAAATCCACACCAGACCTGAAGGGTATTTTTTTTTTAAATTAACGGCGGGGGTTCCCCTTAATATCCATACCAGACCTGAAGGGCCTGGTAATTAAATTTTGGGGGACCCCCCTGTTTTTTTTTATGAATGAATTCTCTCTGAATTGCCGGGAGCCGACAATTCATTAAAGCTGCGAGTCCAGTTTAAAATGCCTTTTTTCTTTCAGAAATTACACTTTGTGCAGGGACAGTTCTATGTACGGGAAACATGCGCTATTTCACATGCTTACTTTACACCCCCCCAGGTACGAAATTTAAAGAAATATTTCACTTTTATTGTTTCACTCTAAGCATTATTAAATTCACTGCTTCCGAACTTTTTTTTGCATTGATACATGTTTCCTGGGACAGGACCCGGGTCCCCAAACACTTTTTAGGACAATAACTTGCATATTAGCCTTTAAAATTAGCACTTTAGATTTCAAATGTTCGAGTCCCATAGACTTTAACGGGGTTCTAAAGTTTACACGAGCATTTGGTGTGTTCGCAGGTTCTGGTGCGAACCGAACAGGGGGGTGTTCGGCTCATCCCTACTCCCCACCTGCTGCATGCATAGCGCTCTAAAAAAGGGGATCATAATGTATCCAGATCTTTCTGTATCCCCCATACGTGGACATGATAAAATCTTCCGGGTCCCATGCCTAGCGGCTGCACAGTGAACACAGGAGGTCGCTTGTTCGGGGCCGCTGCAATTCACAGAACACCTTACATTTTTTTTTTATTGAATGCACAACCTTCTCTGATTGGATGGGGTGTAGAGATGACATCACAATCTCCCTCCTGTCCAATCAAAGAATGCCATTTATTGAACGTGGAAGATGCAGGGCGTCCTGTGGCAGACGCTCGGCACAGGACCCAGAAGCTCATGGAGATCACTTGAGCAGCACATACTACCGCTGGCAGAGCTAGAAGATCCTGCGTACAATACGTGCCTAAAGTATACATGCAGGTTTACATGCGTTTATACACATATGTGCGAAAAATCTGCCGCTGTGTCCTACTTTTTTTTTTTGTGACGTCACGCCTACAGCCACACCCCCCTACAGTAAGAATCACTCCCTTAGGGCACACATAACCCCTTAGCACCACCTAGTGGTTAACCACTTCACTACCATTGTCATTTTCACAGTAAACAGTGCATTTTTATAGCTCTTCTTGCTGTAAAAATGACAAGGGTCCCAAAAATGTGTCAAAAGTGTCCGATGTGTCCGCCATAATGTCGCAGTCATGAAAAAAATCACTGATCGCCGCCATTACTAGTAAAAAAAAAAATTATTAATAAAAATGCAATAAAACTATCCCCTATTTTGTAAACGCTATAACTTTTGCGCAAACCAATCATTAAATGCTTATTGCGTTTTTTATTTATCAAAAATAAGTAGAATAATACGTATTGGCCTAAACTGAGGGAAAAAAAATGTTTAAATATTTTTTGGGGATATTTATTATAGCAAAAAGTGAAAAATATTGAATTTTTTCAAAATGGTCGCTCTATTTTTGTTTATAGCGCAAAAAATAAAAACCGCAGAGGTGATCAAATACCATCAAAAGAAAGCTCTATTTATGGAAATAAAAAGATGCCAATTTTGTTTGGGAGCCACATCGCACGACCGCTTAATTGTCAGTTAAAGCGACGCAGTGCCGAATCGCAAAAACTGGCCAGGTCCTTTACCTGCATAATGGTCCGGGTCTTAAGTGGTTAAAAAACATACACTTAACACAAAATATACATAAGCATGAAGTGTAAACAGAAGTTGACACCAAATGGACAGCAGTGAGCCCCTATGTTTCAACGCGTTTCACTATTTTGCTTCGTCAGGACACACTCGGGGGTTGTTGGAAGGACCAGGTCTCACTGTCTTGTAAGCACAAGATTATCCCCACCAGTCGGGGTGCATCCATAGAGGGCGCAGGAGCGCCACCCCCTCTCGCTCCTGCACCGCCACTGAAAACAATACATAGATTCATGCATTGCACCGGCCATCTGAATAACGGCAGCTGGTTGGCTGTGGAAGTGTCTATCAGAGCCAGCGGCTCACACTGACGCGCATCTCAGCCAATCAGGTTCACCAGATCTGGTTACCGTTAACCTGATTGGCTGAAGCGACATCGAGGGCGGGACTACATCGAGGGATCGTGTAGGAGGATCCGAGGATGACTGGCCGAGAAAGGTGGGGGCAATCTGGCGGCATATTAGGGGCAAACTGGCGGAAATTGATGGGCACAGTGGCAACAATGGCATGGCACAGTGGCTGTGTTTGGCATGGCACAGTGGCGACAATTGATGGCACAGTGGCTGCGTTTGGCATGGCACAGTGGCGACAATTGATGGGCACAGTGGCGACAATGGCATTGCACAGTGGCAACAATTGATGGGCACAGTTGCGACAATTAATGGCACAGTGGCTGCGTTTGATGGCATGGCACAGTGGCTGCGTTTGATGGCATGGCACAGTGGAGAACATTTTATGGCACAGTGGCTGCGTTTGATGGCATGGCACAGTGGGGACACTTTTTTTGGCACAGTGGCAACAATTTCATGGCACAGTGGTTGCGTTTGATTGGCACAGTGGCGGCAATTGATGGGCACAGTGGCGGCAATTGATGGGCACAGTGAGGTTGCAATTGATGTTTTTGTTTTCTTTCGTTTGTCCAAGATGAACCTCTAGAACAGGGGTGCCCAACCTTTTGAAGAGCGAGGGCCACTGAAACGACTTGGTAACCGGTCGCGGGCCAAAATGAGTGGAATGGGCGGATGACAGGTCTGTGTGCACCCTGCATATGCTGAACGGACACGGACACAGCTCACGCTACTTTTTGGCCCTCCAATTCAATCCGCCCAGATGGAATGGGACGGTTCCCCTTCTGTTTTTTGTTTTTTTAGGGGATCGAATTGGAGGTAAGCCGGGGTAAATGGACATAGAGGTGAATGGAGGGTCCGATTGGGTCCTGCGGCTGCTTTCACACTGATGCACCACACGCACCTGTGGCTTTCCTGCAGGTTAGCTGCACTTTGCCATAGGCTTCCATTATATCCTGCAGGTGTGGTGCAATTTCTGAAAGCGCACCAAACCCACAGGTAATAACAGAAGTCTATGGCTTAGTGCAGGTAACCTGCAGGCATGGGCGTCCGCCAAACTTTTTCCAGGGGGGGGGGGGGGGGGCATCATTTTAAGGTCATCCATGCTCGGTCCGAGTTACTACTATGACCAGTGCAGGACATTAATACATGAGTTACTACTATGACCATTGACTGTGATTTTTTTAATATGCAGCATTTACGGTTAAGGAGATATTTACCTAAAAACAGGCACCGATGTCTACGGCGCATGCACGTCGTAGACAACGGCGCAGGTGCACTAGTGAGCCGGCTCCATGAATGGAATCATGCCGGGATTATGCTGGTCCCGCGCGCATGCACGGGAGTGACGTCATCGCCGCTCCGGCCAGTCACAGCGCCGGAGCGCCGATACACGGAAGGGACATCGAGGCAAGATGGCGGCGGCAGCGGAGGGGAACGAGGAGCAGATCGGGGGCTTCGATCTCAGGTAAGTCATTCATAATGAGCTAGCATGCTATGCATACTAGCTCAGGGGTCGACAATATCCGGGCGCCAGGTCGCAATTGCGACAAGAAATTGTGACCTGGCGCCCGCCGGTAATTGAGGCCGCGGCTTTGCGGCCTCAATTACCGGCCGCCGCGATCGCGCGGTGGGGGGAGGTGAGGGCGCACGGAGGCACAGAATCCTGTGTCTCCGTGCGCCCCCACCTCCCCCGCCGCGCGATCGTGGCGGGCCCTTGACGGCCGGTAATTGAGGCCGCGGCTTTGCGGCCTTGTGAAGTCCCAAGCTCTTCCTTCTGTCAGCTGGCGCCATCTGGTGGTGGCCGTAGGCATTACAAGTTACAAACATTAAATATATTTTTTATCCTAAAACCCTAGAGAATAAAATGGCGATCGTTGCAATACTTTCTGTCACGCCGTATTTGCGCAGCGGTCTTACAAGCGCACTTTTTTGGGTAAAAAAATTACACTTTTTTTTAATTAAAAAATAAGACAACAGTAAAGTTATCACAATTTTTTTAAATATTGTGAAAGATAATGTTACGCCGAGTAAATTGATACCCAACATGTCACGCTTCGAAATTGCGTCCGCTCGTGGAATGGCGACAAACTTTTACCCTTTAAAATCTCCATAGGCGACGTTTAAAAAAATCTACAGGTTGCATGTTTTGATGTACAGAGGGGGTCTAGGGCTAGAATTATTGCTCTTGCTCTAACGATCGCGGCGATAACTCACATGTGTGGTTTGAATACCGTTTACATGTGCGGGCGCTACTCAGGTATGTGTTCACTTCTGCGCGCGAGCTTGGCAGGACGGGGCGCGTTTTCTGGCTCCTAACTTTTTTAGCTGGCTCCTAGATTCCAAGCAAATTTGTCAAACCCTGTACTAGCTCATTATGCCTTTCTCTTGCAGGGTTTTTTAAAAAAAAAAAAAAACATACCGGGTTTACTTCCTCTTTAGTTTAGTTGGTTGGTGGAGCAGGCAGCTCTCTACGCTCCTCCCATGATCCCCTCTCGCCTTCGGCCGTGAGTGACGTCGCGCCGCCAGGATGGGCGGGGCTAGGGGACTTACTTAGTCGTGGCAGGCTGGCACAGCGATGATCATTGATGTGACTATTGGCTGGCGCCGGCAAATGGGGGCGGGAGGCGGGAGCGGAGCGTGCTGTGATCTAATCTTAAATGCAACACACTGACAGAGAGACGAGTGAGACTGACAGACTGTGACAATCGGCAGTGGCCCTGGCCCACCAATGTGCGGGAGGCGGCCGCGGCTGAATGGTGTGTCTTCACACTTCACACTCTTACGATTCCAGGGGGGGGGGCAATCGCCTCCCCCCCTTGCCCTATGGAGCGGACGCCCATGCCTGCAGGTGCACTGCGCTGCACCTGCGGATTAGTTTGAAAGCAGCCTTGTGACCCCTGCAAAACAGATAGGCCCAAATATACACTGCAATTTCAGTAATAATTGTACCTTTAATAACAGTCTTCCGTTTTTCCAGGCTGTTGCTGTCCCAGGCAGAGTGCATTTGGTATCGATTGTGACAGGAGCTGGCGTTATACAGGAAACATCAGCTTATGTGGCTCTGCTCTGCATCCAGGGGCGGACCTATTGCCCGGGGGCCCCATGAGTTGTCAGTCCACCACTGTCTGCATCTGCTTGATTTCTCAATCGCCGGCTTCATTCACAACACTGGTGCTCTGGGATGAGTCAACAACCTGCGATCTGGGCTTGTCAAACCACCATCCCAGAGCAGGAGGTCGCAGGCCACATCATAAGGCTCTGTGGGCCACATGTGGCCCCCGAGCCACTGGTTGGGCACCTCTGCTCTAGACTCATTGGGCCATATTCACAAAGAGATACGACGGTGTATCTCCTGATACACCGTCGTATCTCTGACTTAGGCCGGTCGTATCTATGCGCCTGATTCATAGAATCAGTTACGCATAGATATGCCTAAGATCCGACAGGTGTAACTGTGTTACACCGTCGGATCTTAACTGCATTTTAAAAATGGCCGCGGGGGGCGTTCTCGCTGATTTACATTGAGAAATATGTAAATCAGCGAGATACGCCAATTCACGAACATACGCGGGCCCGACGCAGTGTTGTTACGACGTTTACGTAGCGGTTTTCCCAGCGTATACTTACCCCTGCTTCTATGAGGCGCAGCCAATGTTAAGTATAGCCGTCGTTCCTGCGTCAAATTTGTTTTTGTTTTACATCGTTTGCGTACGCCAATTCTCGAACCCGCTCGTCGCAAGTTACGCTCACACCGAAACCACTGACGTCCTAGCGACGTCAGTGGGAGCAATGCACGCCGGGAAAAATCGCAGACGGCGCATGCACATTTAAAAATCGGCGTGGGGACGCGCCTGATTTAAATAGTACACTCCCCCTAGCCGCGGAATTTGAATTCCGCCAGGGGATTTACGATCCGCCGCCGCAAGTTTGGAGGTAAGTGCTTTGTGAATTACCCACTTGCCTCTCAAACTTGCGGATCTTAAATCACATAGATCACGCGGATCTAAAGATCTGCTGATCTATGTGAATCTAGCCCATTGTGTGGAAAGGAAGTAATAATCTGCCGATGCTAGGAGCCACGTATTGTGTAGCAAAGGAGTATAAATATTTCTTTGTGCAGTTTATTGCAGAGTGTCCTTCACCGAAAGTGCACAGTGAGCACCGGGACGATTGGGAAGGGGGATGGGAAGACTAAACTGTATTTAGTCCATAATATCAGAGACTTAAAAGTTCACCCACATAGACAAATATAACCCTTTTTCAATATGAGTAACAAACAGCCTATCCTATACCTATGAAAGATAAGTGTGGCTGCATGAAGTCCAGGAGTTTATTAAGACAGACATGGATGGTATAAAGTTCAGTGTACCTAGGGTTATACATCAGACAGGAGGCTTCGTATCTTATGCAAATCTCTCTTTACTAAAGCTCATAGCAGAAATACACAAAACCTTTATAGTAATCTAAAAATAAACTCAAAGGAACCACCAATCCCAGCAGTCCCTGGGCCAACGTAGCCCCTCCCAGGCCTCAGCCTATATAAGGGACTGCCTGAGGTAACCACATCCTCTTTTTCTTTCTGCTCATGGCAGCTTACAGATAAGTACTACTTGTTTTTTCCTATACAGCTGTTTTAGAGTGGAGTTGGGAGTGGGGTAATCCCCTACCTCCCCGTTTTTCTTCCTCAAGCTGTTTATTCATGTACCGTTCGTTTTACTGTGTCTATATTATTAACTGTTTTTTACTGCTTGGTGGAGTCCTCACAGGTGAACCCCCTGTGTCCCTTCCACCATCGCTGGCCGAGAAGTGCGGGCGCTTGCCCCGCACGCGATCGTTGCGGCATTGCGGTACCCCCGTCCTCTCCCCGTTTCTCGCCTGTCAGCGATCACAGCACTGCAGACGGCGCCATCTTTCCCCCCTCTCTCCTCACGTTTTCGCGCGCTGAGGAGGGGCGGGACTCGGCGTTAGCCAATCGGCGCTCTGGTAAGCGTAGTCTCGCGAGACTTCGCCCCAGAGCGCGGAGGATCGCGGGCTTTCTCCTTCCCACCGCTCCCAGTGCAGAACGGTCGGTGTGGAGGTGAGGAAGCCTGCAGCGCTGCTCCCATTCCCCCCTTTCTCAATATCCTTTCGCCTGCCTGTAGATACTTGCTATCTCAGGCCACACAAATAACTCCCAACCTATATCCATCTCCTATGCTTACAGCAAGATTCCTCTGTAAGGATAGAACTAAAAGTTTTAAGGGGGACCATCACCTGTATACTTTAGTCTAAACAATATTATCTAGAGAATTAACTGATATAGATATATATGTACTGATTTAACCATATATAGATATATATATAAAGAATTTGCCCGTGATTGAGAAATCCCTGCGGGTCAAACATAACATGTCTGAAGACAATTATACTGCCCCCCTCGCAGGGGAGGCTTTTACCCTGGACACTACGCAGTTCATGACAGCTGCTCAGATCCAGGATCTGATTAATATTTCTGTCCAGACGGCTCTGGCCTCGGCCATCCCGTCCACTGGACCACGCCTATCAAAGCCTGCTATGCCTAATCCTCCAGTCCTAAGTGGCGAACCGCCAAACAAAAAAGACAAGGTTTCTTTTAAACAGAAACACATTCTAGCGGCACCCGACTCCCCGACAGGGGAAGTAAACAACGTGTTCCAGGCAGTTCCTTCCCCGGTCTGCCAACCCCAGCATCCACCAGACTCTGATCGACCCCTGGGCCTCAGGGAGTTAGACATAAAGAGGCAACGGTCCTCTAGAAGGACTAAACCTGACTCCTACGTCGATTCCTCGGACGAGGTCTCGCCAGGCGTTTCAGGAAAAAGCGAGTCTGACGACTACGAGTCTGATGACGATAGACAAGATGCTGGGGATACGGCATTTCACTCCAATGCCACCCCTGATACACAGGGCGAAGTAATATTAGACGCCTTGGGGGAACCATTCTTTCATCCGGACGCCATCGCCCACCCGCGATCTGGCGATTGGTCCCCCTTGCCACACGTATCTCAATACGTGGAGCTCTGGGCCAGGAAATCCCTGGACAGACCCGCCCGCAACAAACTACGGGCCGAATGCCCTAGACCCTCCATTCCCAATAAAGTGGTGGCCACACCAGAGGTGGACCCCATGCTGGCCAAATATCTGGCAAAATCGGGAAAACTTCCCAAAAAAAGGGATTGAGCGTTCCTTTAAATCTATTCAGGAACGCATCTTAGATTTAATGGGACCATTAACTAAGATTCTGAATTTATCAGAACAAGCAGCCGCTTCGGATCAACCGGTAGACTTAAATCAGCTACGCGGCTGGGCCCAGAGGGCTATTTGTCTAGCAGGTACGGCTAACACCTCCTGCTCGGTGGAGAGACGCCGCTCTATTTTAATGCGGCTAGACCCCCAACTCTCCCACCTGGCCGAGACCGAACCCGGTCCTGCAGCGGTCGGCATGCTCTTTGGGGATAACCTCCTCAAAGATATTAATAAGTTTGTGGGACTATTTTCAGGACTTGATAAAGCCCAGACATCATTGAGAAAATCAGGGGCTGTGAGAGTTTTTAACAGGGCCGGCAGAGGTAGAGGCCGATCTGCCGGCCGCGGGTCCGCCTATAGGCCACAGAACAGACCAAACCCCCAGTACCAATATCAGCAGGCTCCTCCCACCTACCCCGTTCCGGTGGCGCAACCAGCACCGTTCTTTCCGCCCTGAGGAAGACCATGGCGCGGACGCAGCGGACGTGGATACACCCGATCCCGGCCTCCCTTCGGTGAGTATACCCTACATTCCGCAACCACACATACCAGTGGGGGGACGCCTGAGGTATTTTATCCACGCCTGGTCTGCGATTACGGCAGACCCATGGATATTGCAGACGGTCGGGGGTTTTCAAATAGAACTCCTGTCGCCACCGACATTAAATGTTGTCCCTCATCCTATCAAATTCACACGCCAAAACGTTGCTCTCATCGAGAACGAAATACAGGACCTCAGGTCCAAACAAGCAATTTTAAAAATAGAAAATTGTTCCCCGGGCTTCACAAGCAATCTTTTCCTTGTCAAGAAAAAAGGGGGCGGGTTCCGTCCCGTAATAAACCTAAGAAATCTGAACCAACATGTCTGCTACAGACATTTCAAGATGGAGGGCATTCACTGCCTCCGAGACCTCCTGCAACCGGGAGACTGGTTAGGCAAGATAGATCTGAAAGACGCCTACCTCACCGTCCCAATTCACCCGGAGTCACAACACCTACTCCGTTTCCTCTGGAAAAGTCAGATGTGGCAGTTTACCTGCCTCCCATTCGGGTTATCGTCGGCACCATGGTGTTTCACGAAGTTGATGAAACCGGTGGTGGCATCACTGCGAAGCAGAGGGGTTCGTCTGATCATTTATCTGGACGATCTCCTCATCATGGCCCATTCAAGGACCCTAGCTTCCCTTCACATGTCATGGACGGTCTCCCTACTACAGACACTGGGGTTCTTAATCAACCGAGAAAAATCGGTTCTGGTTCCAGCCCAGGTAATGGAATTCTTGGGTTTCCTAGTGGACACCAAACAAGCGGTCCTCCGTCTCCCAAAAACAAAATTAACCCTAATTCGCAAGGAAATCAGGGCAGTGCTTCGCAAAGGCTCCTTATCCTTAAAGGTTCTAGCCCGCTTAGTGGGGCTCTTAGCCGCATCTATTCAAGCCATCTTCCCGGCCCCACTGCATTACAGGGCCCTTCAGAGGCTCAAGATTTTACACCTTCGCCAGGGCCTCAGGTATGCGGACGAGATCCCTCTCTGCCCGGAGGCAATAGAAGAATTGCAGTGGTGGCTTCGTCACGCCGTCGAGTGGAACGGCAAGACCATTTTCAACTCCGGACCCGACATCATCATAGAGTCGGATGCGAGTCGCCACGGCTGGGGCGCTCGCTGCGGGACAGATTCCACAGGGGGGACTTGGTCTACCTCCGAATCGGAGTTGCACATCAATGCTTTGGAACTTTTGGCGGCATTTTTTGCCGTCAAGAGCTTCATCCCACAGGCTTCCGCATGTACTGTTCCGCATGGACAATGTGGCGGCGGTTCAATACGTCAACCGCTTGGGAGGCACCAGGTCCAGGATCCTTGCAGACCTTGCGAAGGAGTTCTGGCACTTTTGCTTGGCCCGCAACATTGTCCCCATCGCGGAATATATTCCGGGGGTCTCCAACACGGTAGCCGACTGGAACTCACGCCACCTTGTCGACTCCAGCGACTGGCGGCTGGATCGCTCTGTGTTCCTCCTTTTAGAGTGTCTTTGGGGTCCTTTGAGCATGGATCTGTTCGCTTCTCGTCTCAACCACCAGCTGCCTCGCTTCTTCAGTTGGAGGCCGGACCCAGAAGCATCCGGGGTGGACGCTTTCCGTCACATTTGGCCAGAGGGAACCCACTACGCGTTTCCCCCCTTCCAGATGATACCCAGAGTTCTCCTCCACGCCTCGAATCAACAGGCAACGATTGTACTGATCACGCCCTGGTGGCCGACGCAGCCCTGGTTCCCTCTCCTCTTGGGGATGGTCGTGGATCACCCCAGACTGATCCCCCTTTTCCCACTATTACTGACCAACCCGTCCGGGGACCTCCATCCGCTAGTCGTGGAGGGCAACCTCCACCTCCTAGCATGGCTGATTTCAGGATCTCAGAAGCGGATAACAGCCTTTCAGGATCAGCTAGGGATCTCCTCGCCGTGGCCTGGGCCCCCGGGACTAGATCAACCTACCAGCATGCTTGGCGACTCTGGGTTCGTTGGTGTGATCAACAACAGGTTGATCCCATACGTGCCCCTGTATCGGTAGTGGTGAATTATTTGGCAGAATCTTTTGATTCTGGCAAATCTTACAGCTCCATCAACATATACCGCTCGGCTATCTCAGCGTATCACTGCCCAGTGAATTCTGTAGCTGTGGGAAAACATCCACTAGTCTGTAGACTCCTGCGAGGTATTAGATTCCAACGCCCCCCTAGGCCTAGATATCAGACAACTTGGGATATCTCCAAGTTGCTCGACATGTTTGCCTCGTGGGAAGACAATGATGACCTATCCCTGCGATTGTTATCTTACAAAATAACAGTCCTGCTTTGTTTAGTCTCTATCAAGCGCGTCTCGGACGTGCGAGCGTTAGACATTTCCAGGCGCCAATTCTCGCCTCAAGGGGTCAGATTTTCGGTGGTCCGTAGAACAAAAACAGGTATTCATTCGGTCTTCTATCCCTTTTTTCCCACTCACCCGCGACTTTGCGTGGTTCGCTGCCTACAATCTTATGAGGCACGCACGATTGCTCTTCGACCGCCGACTTTCTCCCAACTTCTTGTCTCGTATGTCAAGCCTCATCACCCAGTCTCTTCCGCCACACTGGCACGATGGGTACGTTCCACCATGGAAATGGCGGGCATAGACATCTCCCTATTTGGAGCACATTCTACTAGGGGCGCTATGGCTACGAAAATCGTCTCCTCGGGAGGCTCTCTTTCCGACTTACTTACGGCGGCTGATTGGTCCTCAGAGTCCACCTTTCGTAATTTCTAGTTCAGACCGGAGGCCCATGTGTCCATGTCAATGTTATGAGGTTTACCTGCATTATGTACAATGTTAATTCTGTTGTTTGCTTTGAACTTGCATAAGATACGAAGCCTCCTGTCTGATGTATAAATTGAGATTTTCCTAGCCTGTGAAGGAAAATATTAGTTATATGAAGACAGGAGGCGAGTATCTTCCCTCCCTTCCCATCCCTATTACGATTATTCTTTTCTCCTTGCAGGATATTGAACATTACAATCCTGAACCTGGAATGCGGATGGTTTAAGTTGCACACAATCCCCGTTGGATTGCAGTTGATACATTTTCCCTGAGGACGACTGACTGGTCGGCTCGGAGTGATTCGACTTCTCCTGACCCCGTTGGGTCGAAGTTAGTTCGTATGAAGTGGTCCAAGTTGGTCCTACCTCCTTTTCCCTCCAGATGCGGATATCGTGTTTCAACAGGACGGTTCCTGGCCATCGCAAGGAGAGTTGATTGGACTTTCGTTTTCCTGATTGCACGGATTTGCACAAAGAAAGAGGATGTGGTTACCTCAGGCAGTCCCTTATATAGGCTGAGGCCTGGGAGGGGCTACGTTGGCCCAGGGACTGCTGGGATTGGTGGTTCCTTTGAGTTTATTTTTAGATTACTATAAAGGTTTTGTGTATTTCTGCTATGAGCTTTAGTAAAGAGAGATTTGCATAAGATACTCGCCTCCTGTCTTCATATAACTAATATTTCCTTCACAGGCTAGGAAAATCTCAATTTGCCACCCTTTTCTTCAAGTCAAATCCGAACACTTTAGCGGCGCTCAGCAATTTTTTTTTTCTAGTATAAACTATACATATATTTTGCCAATAAATAACAATTCTAATCATATGAAGTTAATAACAAGAGTTCCACTTTACATCAGAGTCCACAGAGTTCCCCTTTTACATCTGAACTCGCAGAGTTCCCTTTCACTGTAAGGGGGGGACTCTATAGACTCTGATGTAAGGGAGAACTCTGGGGACTGACATAATGGGTGCTCTGGGAATTCTGATTTAAGGGGGGACACTGATAACTCTGATGTACAGAGAGGACTCTGATGTAAGGGGAAACAATGTGGCCTCTGGTATAAAGGGGAACTCTGATGTAAGGGGTGCTCTGTGAACCCTGGTTTGCCTTAGTGTAATCATTTAGAGGCAGGAGAGAGAAGAGGGGAGACTTCAGTTACAGACAGGGGTGGATGGTGAGCTCACTCACCCCTTGGCATTCAGCACCTCTCATCCAGATGTATCTGAGGCTGCTGGACTTTATATTTCCAGACCCCACTTTCCTTTTCTGAGGTACAGCGGTTTAGGGGTGGAAGGAAGAGGTGCAGATCGAGTCCTCTCTCCTCTCCCGTTTGTGTGTGTGTTTGGGAGGGGTTGTTAGTGCTGGGGGGGGGGGGGGGGTCTGAAACCCAGACGCATTATTCCAAACCCAAACTGTGGCAGGTAGCACAGTACCCCCTCCCCCCCCCAGGAAGACATCAACCACCTAATCCATCTTCACTCTGTCCAAAGGCAAAAAAAGCCTTTAGACCCCTTTCACACTGGGTCGGTTGCAGGCGCTATTGCGCTAAAAATAGCGCTTGCAAACTGACCTGAAACATCAGCTGCTTTAAAAAAAGGTTTACAGTCTCAAAAAAATATACGGTATATATTTTTCATTTTTTTTAGTAGAGAAGTTTTATACCTTCTATCATGTTTTTATTTTATTTATATCAGGACTACTGACAACAACAGACACCTAACAGACCTAACAGAGCCACCTTTTTTTTCTATTAATGACATTTCTGTTCCTTTCAGGGATTTGTTTCACACTTCCTGTCTCGGTGACAACTATCCCTGGGGCAGGAAGTGAAGAGAACTCCTCCCCAGCATGAACACCTTCTACTCGATTGAAAATGTTATATTGTCTGGAGTTCTACTTTAATCTTGTAGGATGCAGTATCTCTAAACATCTGCTGGGGGGCGCCGGAAGCATTGCTATCCCAGGAATGCATAATAATCGTTTTTGTTAACTATTAAGAATTGCAAAGTGCAGAGGCTTCAATTCAAAACAGAACAACAATGAGAAGTATGCGTGTGATGTGTTGATGGCTTTGTACATCGTTCACCTTCTGTGTACATAATAACAGGTTGACTGTAAATTGTACGACACTTCTGTCATTGGAGGTTTACAAAAAAATATGTTGCCATCATATATGAGAGATCAAGATTTAGGAGTTTACTATTGGAAGCTTAAAGATCCTGAAAAAGAGACCCCAAAGGGGAAGTTGTTACTTGGTCCAACTGGGGGCTGCTCTGGGAGGTGAGCGCATAGTGTGACTGGTGGAGGGTCCACGTGGTGTTAAGTAACTCATTTGTTATAATTCGCCATTGGATTGTGTGTGGACAGCATCGGCTCACAGAAGATATCATTGAATTAATGGGCTTTGCTTGAGATATATATATATATATATATATATATATATATATATATATATATATATATATGTGTGTGTTATAATTTTTTAACCACTAGAGGTCACTGGTTGTACATATTACACTTGAACCTCGGATTGCGAACATAATCCGTTCCAGGAGAATGCTCGTAATCCAAAGTATTCGCATATCAAAGTGAGTTTTCCCATTGAAGTCGATGGAAACGAAAATAATTGGTTCCGCATTGACTTCAATGGGATGCAATACCAAATGCGACCAGAGGTGGGGGGTGCCAGAGAGCGCCGAAAATGGCCAAAAAGGCACAAGGACACTTCGGCTAGATTCCTGCGCCCCCGTACCTCAGGCAAAATGAGGTACTGCAGGCTAATGTTCGGCTTTTATCGGCTCCTGCGCCCCCGTTTCTTTAGGCCAAATGAGGTACTGCAGGCCAATGTTCGGCTTTTATCGGCTCCTGCGTCCCCATTTCTTTAAGCCAAATGAGGTACTGCAGGCCTATTTTCGGCTCTGCTCGGCTTCTGTGCCCCCGTACCTCAGGCCAAATGAGGTACTGCAGGCCTATTTAGCTTGAATTCTGCTCTTCAAGAATTGCAAACCGAGTCAGAATTAAAAAAAAAAGTTGCTCGCAAATCAAAACGCTCTCAAACCAAGTAACTCTTAAACCATGGTTCCACTGTAATGGTATTTGATATGTGTTATAATTGTTGTGCCCATTAGAGGTCACTGGTTGCACATACCACTTTCATTGTGACATATATAATACATTTTTGGTGTCATATGCAATACTCCCACTAGGGGTCACTACTTAATTTTGTATTTACATCACGTAGTATTTTTTTTTTTTTTTTTTTTAAAAGAGACAATCATTGACCCCCTCTACATTGTAGAGCAGGGGTCTCCAAACTTTTCAAAAACAAAGGGCCACTTTATTGTCCTTCAGACTTTAGGAGGGCCGGATTGTGACCAGCAGGGGCAGAAAATGTCACAGGCCCAGCATCAGTGAGAATAAATATGGCCTCAGGGTTGGTGGTTGATAGGAGGAGGAAGATTCCCCCTATTAGTAGGAGGAATAGAATCCCATCATTGGTATCAGTGGAAGATATAGTGCCCTATTGTTGCTGTCAGTGGAAGGAATAGTGCCTTATATCAGTGGGAGGAATTGTCCCCCAAGGGCCAGATAAAGGCTAGTATAGGGCCACATCTGGCCCTCGGGCCTCAGTTTGGAGACCCCTGTTGTAGAGTCTACAAGGAGGGTAAGTCACAAAAGGTCATTGCTAAAGAAGCTGGCTGTTCACAGAGTGCTGTATCCAAGCATATTAATGGGAAGTTGAGTGGAAGGAAAAGGTGTGGTAAAAAATGTTGCACAAGCAACAGGGATAACCGCAGACTTGATTGGATTGTGAAGCAAAGGCCATTCAAGAAGAGTGGACAACGGCTGGTGTCAGTGATTCAAGAGCCACCACACAGAGGTATCCAGGACATGGGCTACAACTGCCGCATTCCCTGTGTCAAGCCACTCCTGAACCAAAGACAACATCAGAAGTTTCTTACCTGTGCTAAGAAAAAAAAGGGTTGGCTTGCTGCTGAGATGAAAGTATATTTCATTTGGAAATCAAGGTCCCAGAGTCTGGAGGAGGAGCGGAGAGGCGCAGAATCCAAGTTGCATGAGGTCCAGTGTAAAGTTTCCGCAGTCAGTGATGATTTGGGGAGCCGTGTCATCTGCTGGTGTTGGTTCGCTGTGTTTTATCAAGTCCAAAGTCAGCGCACCCCTCTACTAGGAAATTCTAGAGCACTTCATACTTCCCTCTGCTGACCACCTTTATGGAGATGCTGATTCTATTTTCCAGCAGGACTTGGCACCTGCCCACACTGCCAAATGTACTAATACCTGGTTTAATGATCATGGTATCACTGCTTGATTACAGGGACGTGCGGTGAGGTCAGTGGCAGGTGAGGCACTGGCTCGTATCAGAGTCAGATACACACAGGTTACATACGCTGCGATCGTTAGAGCGAGAGCAATAATTCTAGCACCAGACTCTGTGGCCCGGATTCAGAAAGAAGTTACACTGGCGTATCTATTGATACGCCGCGTAACTTCTAGGATGCGCCGGCGTATCTTTTTTCTGTATTCAGAAAACAAGATACGCCGGAATTTTGGTAAGATCCGACTGGCGTAAACCTCTTACGCCGTCGTATCTTAGTTGCATATTTACGCTGGCCGCTAGGTGGTGCTTCCGTAGATTTACGCAAGGATTATGCAAATTAGGTAGATACACCGATTCACAAACGTACGTACGCCCGGCGCATTTTTTTACGTCCTTTACGTAAGGCTTTTTCCGGCGTAAAGTTACCCCTCATAAAGCAGGGGTAAGTCATGTTAGGTATGGACGTCGGAAATGTACGAACAGCGTCGTATTTTACGTCGTTTGCGTAAGTCGTCCGTGAATGGGGCTGTACGTAAGTTACGTTCACGTCGAAAGCATTGACTATTTGCGGCGTAATTGGGAGCATGCCCACTGGGATACGTTCACGGATGGTGCATGCGCCGTTAGTCAAAAACGTCATTTACGTGGGGTTAGCCTTCATTACCATACAACACGCCCACTGCATGGAAAATTTGTATTCCGCGGGCTTACGCCGGACCACATACGCTACGCCGCCTTAACTTAGGGCGCAGGTTCTTTCTGAATACAGAACCTGCCTCACTAAGTTACGGCGGTGTAGCGTATCTGAGATACGCTACGTCCGCACAAATTTACGCTGGACTTTCTGAATCCGGCCCAGAAACTCTAAACATGTAACCTGTAAAAAAAATGGAAGCGTCACCTATGGAGATTTATAAGTACTGAAGTTTGGCGCCATTCCACAAGTGTGCGCAATCTATTTACTTATAGCATAAAATAACATCATCTTTCACATTATACAAAAAAATCGGGCCAAAGTTAGTGTTTTGTTTTTCTTATACATAAACGACGTGGACTTTCACTATATTGTTCATGTGATGTACAGAGCCACAGAGCCAATACAGGGCAGTGATGGTTTGGAAAACGAAACTGATTGGTGCTGAGGGGTTTTAGACACACAGGGCTAGATTCACATAGCCCGCCCTAACTTTGCGGCGGCGTAGTGTATCGTCTTTACACTACGCCGCCGTAAGTTAGCGAGGCAAGTACATGATTCACATAGTACTTGCCTGCTAAGTTACGGCGGCGTAGCCTAAAGCGGGCGGGCGTAAGGGCGCCTAATTCAAAATAGGCTGAGGGGGCGTGTTTAATGTTAATTTTGTTTGACCTGATGTGATTGACGTTTTTTTGGAACGGCGCATGCGCCGTCCGCCTACATATCCCAGTGTGCATTGCGGCAACGTACGCCGCACGGGCCTATTGATTTTTACGTGGACGTAAATGAAGTAAATCCCTATTCACGGACGACTTACGCAAACGACGTAAAATTTTCGAATTTCGATGTGGGAACGGCGGCCATACTTAACATTACTATTCCAGCTATTTGATGGAACATCTTTAGGCCTGATAATGCGTTACGTAAACGGCGTATCTGTACTGCGTCGGCCGGGCGTACGTTCGTGAATAGGCGTATCTAGTGATTTACATATTCTACGCTGACCGCAATGGAAGCGCCACCTAGCGGTCAGTCTAAATATTGCACCCTAAGATAGGACGGCGCAAGCCGTCGTATCTTAGATAGGTTTAAGTGTATCTCTGTTTGAGAATACACTTAAACCTAAGTCGGCGCAGATTCAGAGTTAGGTCGGCGTATCTACTGATACGCCGGCCTAACTCTATGTGAATCTAGCCCACAGAAATCACACCTCCTTGATTAGTGACCACAGAGAGAAAGCTCCCAGTACTGTGGTCATCAGGAAACAGACAACCAGGAAATGTGGAGATCAGAGAAGAATTACAGAAACTTGAGAGCAAAAACTAACAATGAGGACATGAAAACAGCACTGCATTAAGGTAAAGGAAGCTATTAAGATAAAAAAAAAATCCTTTACAAACCCTTTAAGCACAAGAGACTCCATTTTGTTCATGCTGTTGAGATGTGTTCTGTAACCTTCACCTAACACACAGACACATCTTCTCTCTGTCTCTTCTCCCCCCTCCCCTCTCAAGGTTTTACTAGCTAGCTTTTCATAATATATTACTATTTGTTTGTTTTTAATAACATCTCACACCACCCCTTTCTTATCTATGTATAAAATAACATGTAATAATAAATTTGGCACTGAACGGACATTTTAAACACAGTGATTGCACCCTCCTAATCTGTTCCTGCAATTGCAGTATTAACCACTTGCCGCCCGCCAATGACAAATTGACGTCGGCAAAGTGGTTGTAGAATCCTGACCGGACGTCATATGACGTCCTCAGGATTCTCAGCCGCTGCGCGCCCCCGGGGGCGCGCATCGCGGCGATCGTTGTTGCGGGGTGTCAGTCTGACACCCCGCAACACCGATCTCGGTAAAGAGTCTCTCACGGAGACTCTTTACCACGTGATCAGCCGTGTCCAACCACGGCTGATCACGATGTAAACAGGAAGAGCCGCCGACGGCTCTTCCTC
Source organism: Rana temporaria (assembly GCF_905171775.1). NCBI lineage: Eukaryota > Metazoa > Chordata > Amphibia > Anura > Ranidae > Rana > Rana temporaria. The sequence goes on from NC_053492.1 coordinate 440,408,923, forward strand.
ACTCGCGTCTGACAGACGCGAGTAGAGGAGAGCAGATCGGCGGCTCTCCTGACAGGGGGGGTTCGCGCTGATTGTTTATCAGCGCAGCCCCCCCTCGGATCGCCACATGGACCACCAGGGAAGCCCACCCTGGACCACCAGGGAAGCGGGCAAAAAAAAAAAAAAAGTCTAAAAAAAAAAAAAAAAAAAAGTCTTGAAAAAAAAAAAAAGTCTGAAAAAAAAAAGCAATAAAAAAAGATGCCAATCAGTGCCCACAAATGGGCACTGATTGGCAACATGTGTAAATCAGTGCCGCCCCACAGTGTCCATCAGTGCCACACCACAGTGTCCATCAGTGCCACCCCACAGTGTCCATCAGTGCCACCCCACAGTGCCCATCCATGCCCAGTGCCCACCTATCAGTGCCCATCTGTGCCACCCATAATTATCCATCAGTGCCGCCCATGAGTGCCCATCTGTGCCACCTACGAGTGCCCAGTGCCGCCCATGAGTGCCCATCAGTGCCGCCCATGTGTGCCCATCAGTGCCGCCCATGTGTGCCCATCAGTGCCGCCCATGTGTGCCCATCAGTGCCGCCTATGTGTGCCCATCAGTGCCGCCTATGTGTGCCCATCAGTGCCGCATACCAGCGCCGCCAATCAGTGCCACCTCATCTGTGCCCGTCAGTACTACCTCATCGGTGCCCATCAGTGCCGCCATATCAGTGCCCGTAATTGAAAGAGAAATCTTACTTATTTACAAAAAAATTAACAGAAAAAAATAAAAATTTAATTTTTTTTCAAAATTTTCAGTCTTTTTTTAGTTGTTGCGCAAAAAAAAAAAATCGCAGAGGTGATCAAATACCACCAAAAGAAAGCTCTATTTGTGGGAAAAAAAGGACGCCAATTTTGTTTGGGTACAGTGTAGCACGACCGCGCAATTGCCATTCAAAGTGCGACAGTGCTGAAAGCTGAAAATTGGCTTGGGCAGGAAGGTGCGTAGGTGCCCTGTATGGAAGTGGTTAAAGTGGCTGTAAACCCACTTTGAAAAAAATATATAAAAAAACACCTACAAGACAAAGGCATAATGAGCTAGTATACATAGCATACTAGCTCATTATGTACTACTCACCTGAGATCGAAACTCCTGCTGCGGTGCCCATACACAGCACCGGCCCGGCGGCATTACTTCCCTGGGTTACTTCCGGGTATCGCGGCTCAGGTGCTGTGATTGACCGGAGCTGCGATGACGTCACTCCCACGCATGACCGCGGGAGCCGCCGGTAATTGGCACACTTACTGAAGCAATGGCACATGCGTGCTGTTGCTTCAGTATGCTTCAATGTGCATGTGCCAATGACATCGGGGACAGGGGATATCTCCTAAACCGTTCAGGTTTAGGAGATATCCTGGGTAGCTACAGGTAAGCCTTATTATAGGCTTACCTGTAGCTAAAAGTGTGTTGTAAAGTGTAACGGAATGGCCCGTGGGATCCAGAGGCTCTTGAAGGATGCGGGGTACTCCTGTGTCAGCTTCACCAATGACTCTTGTGTCTAGGGTCATCCTATGTCCACTAGGGGCATAGGATGACTGAGAACTGATATAATGGATTACATGAGATGGGACAGTTATGATAATTCATGTATTGCAGGATATCTTGAAATATTACAAGTTGTTCATTCTGAACACAACATGCCAATAGAGTGTTTCCTTCAATGTGGAACATAGACTGTTGATATGTTAATTGATGTTAATCACCTCCAGCTACCTGGCTGTAGTGATGAAAGTTTGCTGTGATTGCATTCTATTGTCTATTGTGTTACTTAAGCCTGGCTCCTAAGATATTTCATGGTGCTATGCTAACTAACCCTGTATTGTGTGAAAGTTCTTTTGATGCTAATATGTGTTGTGAGTTAACACACTCTAAAGGTCAGACGTCTGACTTATGTTCACTAAAGGAATGTGTATTGTGTAGCAGGTGAGAATAGCTTGTCGCGGAATCAGAAAGTCTGTCTAAGATGTGGATTGAGGGGGACTCGTTAGCACTCATTGTGTGATGTTGTGGGTGGAGTGTGTCATTGTCCCTTTGATTCCTGCAGCATGCTTTCTAACTGTATATAAGAAACCTAAGTTTACCATTAAAGTGTCATTCTGTTTGGAACCAGAGAACAGAGCTGTGTCTCGTTATTCTGGGGGAAAATCCAATGGGTCCTGTCTGCAGGATTGTGGAGTGTCGGAAGCTGTCTTGGGTTGGTGGAATGAAATGTCGTAACAACGTTAACCCCTGACCGTTACATAAGGGTTTACAATCACTTTAACTTTCGTTTAGAGTCCCAATCTGAAAAAGTTTCTATAACAATGAAACAGTTTTTCCCAAAAAAGCGTTTAAAAAACTTGCTGCGCATATACCGTGTGACATAAAAAGTTGCAACGACCACCATTTTTTTCCCTAGGGTGTCTGCTAAAATAATATATATCATATTTGGGGGTTCTGAGTAATTTTCGAGCAAAATAATTATGATTTTTACATGTAGGAGAGAAGTATCAGAATTGGCCTGGGTGGCAAGGGGTTAATTACCACAAGTAAGTAATATACAAATAATTATTATATATTGTTTTTAAAGTCATTTACTATATTTTCAGAATCTGTACTAAAGCAGGTGGCTTAACGACAAATTACTGAAGGTGGAAGTTATAACTTCCAACCAGTAATTTCACCGTAAATAGATAAATAATGAATTATTATGTTATAACAAATAGCACAGGTGTCAAACACAAGGCCCGCGGGCCGAATCCGGCCCTCCAGGTCATTTCTTGTGGCCCTCTCACCTCTCCTGCAGCTCCAGCCCTCCTCTGGTCCTCCTCCAGACTTTACTTTCTGCTTTCAAGCAATGCATCCAGCTTCTTCCCAGCAGCAGCATAAGGAAAGGGAGGTGCACTGTGATGTAAGGGAGAGCGAAGGACTCAACTTCTGATGGTGGGGTGGCTCTTGACATCTAATGTAAGGGGGTTGGGAAGGTTTGTCTTTTATTTTCTAAATAGGTTCCTTTAAGCTAGTGCATTGTTGGTTCACTTACCTTTTCCTTCCATCTCCCTTCTAAATGTTTTTTTTTTCTTTGTCTGAATTTCTCACTTCCTGTTCCTCCTCAGTAAGCTTGCCCCCATCATCCGAGTCGTTCTGGCTGGGGGTTAGTTAGCGTGCTCGCTCCCTCCCTTGGGACTACATCCCTGCCTCCCGTGCCTGTGAATGCTCACAGTGTCTCCCTGCAGGGATGTAGTCCCAAGGAAGGGGGCGAGCACGCTAACTAACCCCCAGCCAGAACGACTCGGATGACGGGGGCAAGCTTACTGAGGAGGAACAGGAAGTGGGAAATTCAGACAAAGAAAAAAAACATTTAGAAGGGAAAATGGAAGGAAAAGGTAAGTGATCCAACAATGCACTAGCTTAACCACTTAAGGACCCCTTCACGCTGATATACGTTGGCAGAATGGCACGGCTGGGCACATCCACGTACCTGTACGTGGCTCTTTAAGCCCAGCCTCGGGGTCACGCACGCCGCGGGCGCAGGAGTCCCGCGATCGGTCCCCGGAGCTGAAGAACGGGGAGAGCTGTGTGTAAACACAGCTTCCCCGTTCTTCACTGTAGCGCTGTCATCGATCGTGTGTTCCCTTTTATAGGGAAACACAATCGATGACGTCACACCTACAGCCACACCCCCCTACAGTTAGAAACACAAATGAGGTCACACATAACCCCTTCAGCGCCCCCTTGTGGTTAACTCCCAAACTGCAATTGTCATTTTCACAATAAACAATGCATTTTTAATACGTTTTTTGCTGTGAAAATGACAATGGTCCCAAAAATGTGTCAAAAGTGTCCGATGTGTCCGCCATAATGTCGCAGTCACGGAAAAAATCGCTGATCGCTGGCATTAGTAATAAAAATTTTTTTTTTTTATAAAAATGCAATAAAACTATCCCCTTTTTTGTAAACGCTATAAATTTTGCGCAAACCAACGCTTATTGAGATTTTTCCAAAAATAGGTACAAGAATACGTATCGGCCTAAACTGAGGGAAAAAAATAATGTTTTATACATTTTTGGGGGATATTTATTATAGAAAAAAGTAAAAAATATTGCTTTTTTTTCAAAATTGTCGCTCTATTTTTGTTTATAGCGCAAAAAATAAAAACCGCAGAGGTGATCAAATACCACCAAAAGAAAGCTCTATTTGTGGGGAAAAAAGGACACCAATTTTATGTATTATAGCAAAAAGGAAAAAGAAATTATATATTTTTTTTAAATTGTCGCTCTTTGATTATAGCGGAAAAAAAAAAAAACGCAGAAGTGATCAAATACCACCAAAAGAAAGCTCTATCAATTTTGTTTGGGTGCAACATCGCATGACCGCGCAATTTTCAGTTAAGGCAACGCAGTGCCATTTTGCAAAAAAACAGCCTGGGGGCAAATCCTTCCTGTCCTTAAAGCAGGGTTCCACCCGCTTTTTTTTTTATTAAAGTCAGAAGCTACAAACACTGTAGCTGCTGACTTTTAATAAGGACACTTACCTGTCTTAGACACCCACGATGTCGGCCCCCCGAGGCCGATCCCTCGATCGTGGCAGCCCCCGGCGCCACCATCCTTACTGAGGGAAACAGGCAGTGGAGCCTTGCGGCTTCACTGCCTGTTTTCTACTGCGCATGCGCGAGTCTCGCAGCGCTTTTGTGAATAGATGGCTGCTTTTTGGGATACACACAGTTCCTAGAAGGCAGCGTTCCCCATTCCCCAGAAGACCCCGCGAGGAGGATGAGGAAAAAGACCTACCGGGGACTAGGAAGAGGCAGATTAGGAACATCCGCATAGCAACCGGCATTTCTGTTAACTGGTTGCCGACCAGCCGCCGTCGTTTTACTTAACCCCTTCCCCGCCCCCTAGTGTTAACCCCTTCACTGCCAGTGGCATTTTTATAGTAATCCAATGCATTTTTATAGCACTGATCGCTATAAAAATGGCAATGGTCCCAAAAATGTGTCAAAAGTGTCCGCCGAAAAAAATCGCTGATCGCCGCCATTACTAGTAAAAAAAATATATTAATAAAAATGCCATAAAAATACCCCCTATTTTGTAAACACTATTGCGCAAACCAATCAATAAACGGTTATTGCGTTTTTTTTTAATGAAAAATATGTAGAAGAATACATATCAGCCTAAACTGAGGAAAAAAAAATGTTTTAATATATTTTTGGGGGATATTTATTATAGCAAAAGGTAAAAAATATTTTTTTTTTTCAATATTGTCGCTCTATTTTTGTTTATAGCGCAAAAACTAAAAACCGCAGAGGTGATCAAATGCCACCAAAAGAAAGCTCTATTTGTGGGGAAAAAGGACACCAATTTTGTTTGGGAGCCGCGTCGCACGACCGCGCAATTGTCAGTTAAAGCGATGCAGTGCCGAATCGCAAAAAGTGCTCTGGTCTTTGACCAGCAAAATGGTCCGGGGGTTAAGTGGTTAAAGTGGAATTCCACCCTAAAGAAAAAATGCAAAAAAACCTGCAAAAAAATGATAATTTTTTTACTTAAAGCGTAGAATCACACAAAAAGTCAACCTTCGCTTTAAGTAAAAAAATATATTTTTTTTAATTTTTTTTGCAGGTTTTTGGTGTCATTTTTTTTTAGGGTGGAAGTCCACTTTAAGTGGTTAACATACACTCTGCACGCAGGTTGCGATTTAGGGCCCAGATTCACAGAGCAGATACGACGGTGTATCTCCTGATACGCCGTCGTATCTGTTGTTCTATCTATGCGACATAGAATCAGTTACGCATAGATAGCCAGAAGATCCGACAGGTGTAATTGTTTTACACTGTCGGATCTTAAGATGCAGTACCGCGGCCGCCGCTGGGGGGAGTTTGCGTCGTAAACCAGCGTTGGGTATGCAAATTAGGAGTTACGGCGATCCACAACGGTTTTTCGCGTTCGCTACGTCGCCGCTAGTCTAGTTTCCCGTCGCAAAGTTAGTTGTCGTTTTTGGTGCCTTAACTTTACACAGCACACGTATGTGCTGTATAAAGTATGGCCGTCGTTCCCGCGTCGAAATTTAAAAATTCACGTCGTTTGCGTAAGTCGTCCGGGAATCCGAAAATACGCTACGCACGTCGCCGTTCGAAAAAATGACGTCACGTCACGCAAAGCACGGCGGGTAATTCAAAAGGGAGCATGCGCAGTAGGTCCGGCCCGGGAACGCGCCTAATTTAAATGGCACACGCCCCTTTGAATTACGCGGGCTTACGCCGGAGGCCGCCGGCGTAGTTTTCATCGCAAGTGCTTTGTGAATCAGGCACTTGCAATGAAAACTTGCGGCGGTGTAACGTATCTACGATACGTTACGCCGCCGCGATTCTACGTGAATCTGGCCCTAGATGCAGTGTTAATTTGCAGAAAATTCGCCGTGAAGCCGTGCCGCATTTAGTGTGAACCGAGAACTTCTTTTGAACGCGTGATTGGGTTTGTGCGATTGCAACGCGCTTTGTCGCGCGAACCTGGCAGCGAAATCGCACCGCTTTTGGGGTGTCATTAGTCGAGTTGTTATCCGGGGTGCAGGAATTGATTTGCGATTGGCCAGCACACAGGGATTAGGATATGTAATAAGAAATATTTGTGTTCCTTTTTGTTTGTATTTATATAGAATGTGACTAGATTTGTATTGATTGATGTGTGTTTGGCTTCCTGTCTCCGTGGAATCGCCACCCACATTCTACTACATGAAAAGCAGAAGAGAGGAGAAGTGACAGATGAGAGATAGCGGTGACAGCCAATCACAAGGTATTTCTATCACAAAGTGACAGCATGAAAAAAACTGCAGAGAGAGCAGAGGGTAGGGAAGAGGGCCAGGCCAATCCGGGGCCAGAGTACAGTAACCAATAAAGAGCAGGCCCCGCACACACCAATGGCCGGCCCTCTTACATCCGACTTCAGGAACTGGCTTTGCTTTCGAGATTGCTTGGCAGGAGGGAGAGATCTGCATGGCCAAATATCAGAGTCCCCTTCCTGCAGCTGCAGCCGAGTCCCCTGGAATATCCTGCAACACACCTCCCCCTCCCCCTCCTCCCCCTCCTCCTCCTGTGTCCCCCCAGCAATCCCTCCCCAGCTGGATCTAAAAGAAGAAGACGACAAGGTACATCCTGATCTTTTATCACACCCTTATTACACTTTACTGCAGTCCATGCATTATACTTCTTATTGTCAGTGCAATCATCACAAGGGAGAAAGTTAGCAGAGGGCTGGGTGCTGAGTGCTGGGTGTTGGGTGCTGAGAGCTGGGTGCTGAGTCCTGGGTGCTAAGAGCTGGGTGCTGAGTCCTGGGTGCTAAGAGCTGGGTGCTGGTGCTCTGTGTTAGGTGCTGGGTGTTGAGTGCTGGGTGTTGGGTGCTGGTGCTCTGTGTTAGGTGCTGGGTGTTGGGTGATGGGTGCTGGATGCTGGGGGTTGAGTGCTGGGTGTTGGGGGTTGGGTGTTGGGTGCTGGGGGTTGAGTGCTGGGTGTTGGGGGTTGGGTGCTGGGTGTTGGGGGTTGGGTGCTGGGTGTTGGGTGCTGGGGGTTGAGTGCTGGGGGCTGGGAGTTGGGTGCTGGGTGCTGGGGGTTGGGTGCTGGGTGTTGGGTGCTGGGGGTTGAGTGCTGGGTGTTGGGGGTTGGGTGCTGGGTGTTGGGGGTTGGGTGCTGGGTATTGGGTGCTGGGGGTTGAGTGCTGGGTGCTGGGAGTTGGGTGCTGGGGGTTGGGTGCTGGGGGTTGGGTGCTGGGTGTTGGGTGCTGCGGGTTGAGTGCTGGGGGTTGAATGCTGGGGGATGGGTGCTGGGGGTTGGTTGCTGGGTGCTGAGTGCTGTGTGTTGGGCGATGAGTGCTCGGTGTTGGGTGCTGGGGGCTGGGTGTTGGGGGCTGGGTGCTGGGTGCTGGGTGCTGGGTGCTGGGTGCTGGGAGTTGGGTGCTGGGTGTTGGGTGCTGGGTGCTGGGTGTTGGGTGCTGGGTGTTGGGTGCTGGGGGCTGGGGGTTGGGTGCTGGATGCTGGGAGTTGGGTGCTGAGTACTAGGAGTTGGGTGCTGGGAGTTGGGTGTTGGGTGCTGGATGCTGGGGGTTGGGTGCTGAGTGCTTGGAGTTGGGTGCTGGGAGTTGGGTGCTGGGTGCTGGATGCTGGATGCTGGGGGTTGGGTGCTGGGAGTTGGGTGCTGGGTGTTGGGTGCTGGATGCTGGGGGTTGGGTGCTGAGTGCTGGGAGTTGGGTGCTGGATGCTGGGGGTTGGGTGCTGAGTGCTGGGAGTTGGGTGCTGGATGCTGGGGGTTGGGTGCTGAGTGCTGGGAGTTGGGTGCTGGGGGCTGGGGGTTGGGTGCTGAGTGCTGGGAGTTGGGTGCTGGGTGTTGGGTGCTGGGAGTTGGGTGCTGGGGGCTGGGAGTTGGGTGCTGGGTGCTGGGAGTTGGGTGCTGGGTGTTGGGTGCTGGGAGTTGGGTGCTGGGGGCTGGGAGTTGGGTGCTGGGAGTTGGGTGCTGGGTGTTGGGAGTTGGGTGCTGGGGGCTGGGGGTTGGGTGCTGGGAGTTGGGTGCTGGGTGTTGGGTGCTGGGGGTTGGGTGCTGGGGGCTGGGGGTTGAGTGCTGGGAGTTGGGTGCTGGGTGTTGGGTGCTGGTGCTCTGTGTTAGGTGCTGGGTGTTGAGTGCTGGGTGTTGGGTGCTGGGTGTTGGGTGCTGGTGCTCTGTGTTAGGTGCTGGGTGTTGGGTGATGGGTGCTGGATGCTGGGGGTTGAGTGCTGGGTGTTGGGGGTTGGGTGCTGGGTGTTGGGTGCTGGGGGTTGAGTGCTGGGTGTTGGGGGTTGGGTGCTGGGTGTTGGGTGCTGGGGGTTGAGTGCTGGGTGCTGGGGGTTGGGTGCTGGGTGTTGGGTGCTGGGGGTTGGGTGCTGGGGGTTGGGTGCTGGGTGTTGGGTGCTGCGGGTTGAGTGCTGGGGGTTGAATGCTGGGGGATGGGTGCTGGGGGTTGGTTGCTGGGTGCTGAGTGCTGTGTGTTGGGCGATGAGTGCTCGGT